>NW_027362771.1:56886686-57531686 GCF_046119375.1 Phyllobates terribilis | reverse complement strand
AGGTTAAAAAAATCCATAATAATAATAATAATAATAATAATAATAAAAATGTTCGTACAGGAGAAAGAAAGTGGGGTTCTCAGAGATAATCTAGTTAAAGTCATAAAGGCTGTGATAGAGAATTGCTACCTCCAACTGGAAACTGAATTTCTAACAGAATGGGAACAGAAGACTATCACATTATTTTCCCCAGGGCAAAAATCAATTAAAAGACATGACTTTGTATAGGAGGAGGAAGGAAGAAATCCGGCACAACCATCCAATGTTAAAATCCAGTTTATTCACAAGCAATTAAAAACAAGGATCCAAGGAAACTTTAAAAAACTGACACGTTTCTGGTGCAACACAGGCATCCGTAGTCATATGATATACAGTAGGTTTGCAATATACACAGGATATATACCGGTCAATACCAATCACGTGCAAAGGAATGATATTGCATTTAGGAACAACAGCTGCAAGCTGCACTGAATTAACCATTGATTATCTGGTGATTCCAGAGAGAAAGAGAAAAAAAAAAAAAAACCCGAGCAGGAAAATATTGATTGTTATGCAGAAGGCAAATTGACACAAATGGGGGTAAAATATAATGATAGTTGAATTAATAAATGTAAAATAAATAGTTTTTGTAGTTCATCCCAGATATGTTGGTTATCTCTATACCAATGAAGAGATTACACACCATCCTCGGTGCTCAAAAATAAGACGGTTCAGACCAATATCTTGCTGTCCAGATTAGAGATGAGCGAACCTTTGAAAGTTTGATTCGTTCCAGATCGGTGAACTTCTCGTTGTTCGTCGAACAGTTCTTCGAACATATTCGAACCCCATTGCATTAAATGGGCGGCAAAACTAAATGCATACACAACTCCTTCAAAGGGGCCCAAAAGCTGCCAAAACAGCTCAAATTAGGGGCAGACACCAGTAAAAGTTGCATCAGTTGACCCACAGTACAAATAGTATAATCATTATTATTATTTATTATTACAGCACCATTTATTCCAAGGCGTACAAGTGAAAAGGGGTATACATAGCAAACAACAAGTACAATAATCTTGAACAAAAAAGAGTAACCGACTGGTACAGGAGGAGAGAGGACCCTGCCCACAAGGACTCAATAATCTACAAGGGATGAGTGAGGATACAGTAGGTGAGGGTAGAGCTGGTCGTGCAGTGGTATGGTGGAGCGAGGGTTACTGTAGGTTGTATGCTTATCGGAAGAGGTGGATCTTCAGGTTCCTTTTTAAGGTTTCCACGGTAGGCGAGAGTCTGATATGTTGGCGTAGAGAGTTCCAGAGCAGGGGAGATGCACGGGACAAATCTTGTATGTTATTGTGGGAAGAGGAGATAAGAGGGGAGTAGAGAAGGAGATCTTGTGAGGATCTGAGGTTGCGTGCAGGTAGGTACCGGGAGACTAGGTCACAGATGTATGGAGGAGACAGGTTTTGGATGGCTTTGTATGCCAAAGTTAGGGTTTTCAACTGGAGTCTCTGGGCAACGGGGAGTTAGTGCAAGGAATGACAGTGGGGAGAAGCCAGGAAATAGTGCGGTGACAGATAGATTAGTTGGCCAGCAGAGTTTAGGATAGATTGGAGGGGTGCGAGAGTGGTAGAAGGGAGGTCACAGAGCAGAAGGTTGCAGTAGTTGAGGCGGAAGATGATGAGGGTGTGAACTAATGTTTTTGCAGATTAATGGTTGAGGAATGTGCGGATCCAGGAGATATTTTTGCGTTGGAGTCAGCATGAAGTGGAAATGGCTTGGATCTCAGGTTTAAAGGAGAGATCAGAATCAAGCTTGCGGAACTGGGGAGAGTGGGCAACGCAAACTGAGGAAACGGCAATTTGAAAATGCTTTTCTATCTGCTTATAGCCTTCTCCTGCTTTGTGGGCCTCCACCATTTGTTTTTCAGAGTGCTAGGCAGCTGTTTAGAAGAACCCCTAGGTGTTGTTTTTTGGCACAAGTGGAATGGTTAATCAAAGTTTACTGTATAGTTTGAGATTTGTGATGTAATATATGATCAGGCCAGAAAAAAAGCAGCAGAGAGGCCAGAATTGCAGCACAGAGGTTTGGCAGTTGGTGATGTGGGTAGAGGAGTTCAAGGAGAGAGTGAAGCTACTCATTGTTGGGAAAAGGTCTGGATAGAGCAGTGCGACTCTGATCTGTTTTTGGTGACTCTGGGATGTGTTGTTCGACTTGACATGAGCTGGCTCATTGAGGACAACCAAGGACTAGTGTTGAGCGATACCTTCCGATATCGAGAAATATCGGATCGGATTGTATCGGACCGATACCCAAAAATTATCGGATATCGCCGATTCCGATACCGGAAACCAATGCAAGTCAATGGGACACAAATATCGGAATGAAAATAAACCCTTTCTTTCCTTGTAGGTTAATTCTACATGAAGGAAAACAACTAAGAATAATGTAGAATGTATTGGGGGAGGTGGGGGAGACAATAAAGGCATAGAGGTTTAGCCCAATCAAATGGAATAGCAGGAATTAATATTTTTTTTTAAGACGTTCTGAGTTACAAAAATATTGACTATGTTAAGTTTTTTTATATTTTGTCAGATATTTATGTTTCACTACTTCCATGCTCTTCACCTTCTTTTTTACTTCTCCCACACTTTCTCCTTCATCATCCTCAGCATCAGCATCTTTTTCATCAACTTCTTCTTCACCTTCTTCATCTTCTACTTCTTCACCTTCTTCGTATTATTCTTTTTTTTTTACATTCTTCATATTCTTCTTATTCTACTATTATTCTTCTTCATATTCTACTTCTTCATCTTCTTCATATTCTTCTTCTTCATCATATTCTTATTTGTGACAGGCATTCCTGTAGTTGTTATCAATAAAAGTTTGAAGATTACACCTTCCGTTCTGCCCGTCACAAAAGATTTACAACAGGATTTGCCCGCGTTCAGTTTGGCCTGCAGCAGCAGGTCTTTTCCAGGGGTACCACGAGGAGGAACGGACTCACCCCCACACACTGCTTAGTCTTCTTCTGCTTATAATTTAGATAATATCTTTTGCTCTGATTTTTAGTCTTATGCTTAATGTTCTTCCGCTTTTTGTTCTGCAGCTTCTTGTTCTTCTGCTTCTTGGTTTTCCGTTTCTTGTTCTTCTGTATCTTGGTGGTTGTCTTCCTGTTCTTTGTCATCTTCTTCAGGGTCATCTTCTTGGTCTTCTTCGGGGTGGTCTTCAGGGTCGTCGTCTTCAGGGTCATCGTCTTCGGGGTCCTCGTCTTCTTCGGGGTGGTCTTCAGGGTCGTCGTCTTCGGGGTCCTCGTCTTCTTCGGGGTGGTCTTCAGGGTCTGCGTCTTCAGGGTCCTCATCTTCGGGGTCGTCGTCTTCGGGGTCCTCGTCTTCTTCGGGGTGGTCTTCAGGGTCCTTGTCTTCAGGGTCATCGTCAGGGAGATCCAGAGTGATTACCAAGAACCATTTCAAAAAGCTTGAACTTGGAAATGTAGCAGAAGGTACAAGAAGGCTGAGGAACTGCCGAGAACCAGCTGACGGTACTGGAACCTGGATGGGTAGCAGAAGGTACAAGAGCCAATGGAACTACCGAGGACCAGCTGACTGTACTGGAACCCGGTTACTAAGCAGGAGGTACCTGTGCCAGAAAGCACTACCAAGGACCAGCAGACGTTGGTGGAACTTGGATACCGAGAAGGAGGCACCTAAGCCAAAGGCATTGCAGAGAACCAGCTGACGGTACTGGAACCCGGATGGGTAGCAGAAGGTACAAGAGCAAATGGAACTACCGAGAACCAGCTGATGGTACTGGAACCCGGATGGGTAGCAGAAGGTACAAGAGCCAATAGACCAGCTGACGGTACTGGAACTCGGTTACTAAGCAGGAGGTACCAGTGCCAGAAAGCACTACAAAGGACCAGCAGATGTTGGTGGAACTTGGATACCGAGAAGGAGGCACCTAAGCCAAAGGCACTGCCGAGAACCAGCTGATGGTACTGGAACTCGGATGGGTAGCAGAAGGTACCCATGAAAAAAAAAGTTGCAAGGCCGCGAGCCGGCCTGAGTTACCGAAACCCACAGTCCTAGAGGGGGTGCTTGTCCTATTGGCACTATGGAACCAGCCTTCATTGCCAGATCCCGCAGCCCACATAGAAGTCACCTAAGCTGCAGGCACCATAGAGTCGGCTAACCCGACCGCAACACGACAGGACAACGTATTGGAGGCAAAGTGACGTTGACACTACCCAGAAACAGCTGGCGTGCTGGAACCAGGCTGGGTAGGAGGGAGTACCCGTGCCAAAGACACTACCGGAAACCAGCTGACGGTACTGGAACCCGGATGGGTAGCAGAAGGTACAAAAGCCAATGGAACTACCGAGGACCAGCTGACGGTACTGGAACTCGGTTACTAGGCAGGAAGTATCTGTGCCAGAAAGCACTACCAAGGACCAGCAGATGTTGGTGGAACTTGGATACCGAGAAGGAGGCACCTAAGCCAAAGGCACTGCTGAGAACCATCTGATGGTACTGGAACCCAGATGGGTAGCAGAAGGTACCCATGAAAAAAAAAAGTTGCAAGGCGGTGAGCCGGACGGAGTTACCAAAACCCACAGTCCTACAGTGGGTGCTTGTCCTATTGGCACTATGGAACCAGCCTTCATTGCCAGATCCCGCAGCCCACATAGGAGTCACCTAAGCTGCAGGCACCATAGAGTCGGCTATCCCGACCGCAACATGACAGGACAACGTATTGGAGGCAAAGTGATGTTGACACTACCCAGAAACAACTGGCGTGCTGGAACCAGGTTGGGCAGGAGGGAGTACCCGTGCCAAAGACACTACCGGGAACCAGCTGACGGTACTGGAACCCGGATGGGTAGCAGAAGGTACAAGAGCCAATGGAACTACCAAGGACCAGCTGACGGTACTGGAACTCGGTTACTAAGCAGGAGGTACCTGTGCCAGAAAGCACTACCAAGGACCAGCAGACGTTGGTGGAACTTGGATACAGAGAAGGAGGCACCTAAGCCAAAGGCACTGCCGAGAACCAGCTGACGGTACTGGAACTCGGATGGGTAGCAGAAGGTACCTATGAAAAAAAAAGTTGCAAGGCTGCGAGCGGGCCTGAGTTACCGAAACCCACAGTCCAAGAGGGGGTGCTTGTCCTATTGGCACTATGGAACCAGCCTTCATTGCCAGATCCCGCAGCCCACATAGGAGTCACCTAAGCTGCAGGCACCATAGAGTCGGCTAACCCGACCGCAACATGACAGGACAACTTATTGGAGGCAAAGAGACGTTAACACTACCCGGAAACAGCTGGCATGCTGGAACCAGGCTGGGCAGGAGGGAGTACCCGTGCCAAAGACACTGCCGGGAACCAACTGACGGTACTGGAACCCGGATGGATAACAGAAGGTACAAGAGCCAAGGGAACTACCGAGGACCAGCTGACGGTACTGAAACCCGGTTACTAAGCAGGAGGTACCTGTGCCAGAAAGCACTACCAAGGACCAGCAGACATTGGTGGAACTCGGATACCGAGAAGGAGGCACCTAAGCCAAAGGCACTGCCGAGAACCAGCTGATGGTACTGGAACTCAGATGGGTAGCAGAAGGTACCCATGAAAAAAAAAGTTGCAAGACCGCGAGCCGGCCTGAGTTACTGAAACCCACAGTCCTACAGGGGGTGCTTGTCCTATTGGCACTATGGAACCAGCCTTCATTGCCAGATCCCGCAGCCCGCATAGGAGTCACCTAAGCTGCAGGCACCATAGAGTCGGCTAACCCGAGCGCAACACGTCAAGACCACGTATTGGAGGAAAAGTGACGTTGACACTACCCGGAAACAGCTGGCATGCTGGAACCAGGCTGGGTAGGAGGGAGTACCCGTGCCAAAGACACTGCCGGGAAACAGCTGGCGGGGCTGTAACCCAGGGTAAATACTGAAAAAAGAGTGGAGCCAGAGGTGTAATTGGAGCAAGTTTTAAATCTGTAGTACAGTGGATGTGGACAGAGCAGGAGAATTTGCTGGACACACAGATGGGGATCAGCTGACGTTACTGAACCCCAATAACACGGCAGCAAGTGTTGACTGGCAAGACGGCACTTCTGAGCAGCAACTGGCGGTGTTGGAGCTCAGGGATAATACTGAAAGCAGAGAGGAGCCAGAGGTGTAATTGGAGCAAGTTTTAAATCTGTAGTAGTAGTGAGAATGTGGACAGAGCAGGAGAAATTGCCGTACACACAGCAGGGGAACAGCTGACATTACTGAACCCCAATAACACTGGAGCAAGCGTTGACTGTGCAGATGGCACTTCTGAGCAGCAACTAGTGGTGTTGAAGCCCAGGGTAAATACTGAAAACAGAGGAGCCAGAGGTGTAATTGGAGCAAGTTTTAAATTAGTAGTAGAGTGGATGTGGACAGAGCAGGAGAATTTGCCGGACACACAACAGGGGATCGGCTGACGTTACTGAACCCCAATAACACGGCAGAAAGCGCTGACTGTGCAGACGGCACTTCTGAGCAGCAACTGGCGGTGTTGGAGCTCATGGATTACAGTTCAGGTGGTAGAAACATGAACACAACAGGAGACCTGGATACTGTTGCCAACCAATTATTTATTCTGGAAGAGGACTGGCAAATTCATGCGAGATCCAGGCCTTGTTCATTTTCAGAAAAGTAAGCCGGTCAACGTTATCGGAGGATAGGCGCATGCGACGGTCTGTTAGTACACCACCTGCGGCACTAAAAACGCGTTCCGATAATACACTAGCATCAGGGCAAGCTAGGACCTCCAATGCATACTGGCTAAGCTCTGGCCATGTATCCAGCTTAGAGACCCAAAACTTGAAGGGGGAAGAGCCGTCTGGGAGTACACTGAGAGAGCAAGTCATGTAGTCTGTCACCATCTGACGGAAACGTTGCCTCCTGCTGACTGGAGCCGTCTGTGATGGTGTAGACATTTGTGCTGGCGGGGACACAAAACTTTGCCACATTTGGGCCATACTTGTCTTGTGCTGAGGCGCTGCTTCTGCTCCCTCTTTGTGCAGAGCTTCCTCCACTGCCTCGACGCACTGAGCTGCTTTGTAAAGCACTAGCAGCACTGCTCTCGGTTGGAATGGAGAACATGATGGAATGCACCAGTGCGTCTTGGTACTCCCGCATTTTACGCTCCCGGTTCAACGGTGTTATGAGGCTTTGTAAGTTGTCCCGGTAGCGAGGATCTAGGAGGGTGGACACCCAATAATCAGCCGTGCTGAGAATGTGGGCGATGCGGTGGTAGTTTTGTCAGGCACTGCAGCATGAAATCAACCATGTGCTGCAGACTGCCAACTGGCCAAGAAACGCTGTCCCCTGCTTGAGGCGTGATCTCTGCCTGCTCTGCATCACCCCACCCTCGCTCTAGATACTGACTACTAGAGCATTGTGTACCTCCCTCCTCTGGACAGATGTCTTCCTCCTCCATTGACTCCTCCTCATCCTCCTCACAAAGTGTCCCCTGCCTAGGCCTTTGTGAGGAACCACGTTGCGCAGACTGTACAGAAGCAGATGGCATTTGTGACTCCTCATCCTCCACCTCTTCCAAAATCTCCTCCCTTAGTGCTTGCAGTGTTTTTTCAAGCAGGCAGATAAGGGGGATAGTCATGCTGACTAGTGCATCATCTGCACTCGCCATCCGCGTGGAATAATCAAAGGCACGCAAAACATGGCAAATGTCCTTCATAGAGGCCCACTCAGTGGTGGTGAAGTGTGAACGGCGCGCACTGCGACTTGTTTGCGCCTGTTGCAGCTGGTACTCCATTACTGCTGCCTGCTGCTCACACAACGTCTCCAACATATGTAACGTTGAATTCCACCTGGTGGGTAGGTCACATATGATGCGATGTTCCGGAAGACGTAATCGGCGCTGCAGAGCTGCAATGCGCGATCTTGCATTGCTGGAACGCTGCAAGTGAGCGCACTCTATGCGGACCTTGTGCAGCAGTGCATCAAGATCCGGATAGTCTCTCAAAAAACTCTGCATGACCAAGTTGAGCACATGTGCCAGACATGGGATGTGAGTGAGGTTGCCTAGGCCCAGAGCTGCCACCAGATTTCAGCCATTGTCACACACTACCATGCCTGGCTGGAGATTCGCTGGCACAAACCACATGTCGCTCTCCTGCTTGATGGCATTCCAGAGCTCCTGCGCTGGTGGCTTCGATTCCCCAAAAGAAATTAATTTTAATACGGCCTGTTGACGTTTGGCCACGGCTGTGCTCATATCGGTCATCATAACAGGTAACCGTTCACGGGTCGATGTGGAGGTAGACCGTGACGGCTCCTGCAGCGCTGATTCAGAGGAACTGGAGTATGAGGAGGAGTCAATGTGTACGGACTGGATTCCTGCAATCCTTGGAGTTGGCAGAACATGTACAGCGCCACTCTCAAGATCTGTACCCGGGTCCACAACATTTACCCAATCGGCAGTGAGGGAAAGGTATCCTCCTTGTCCATGCTTACTGGTCCACGCATCAGTGGTCAGGTGGACCTTGCTACTGTGTACGTTTTGTAGCGCATGTTTACTTTTTCCCTCCACATGCTGTTGCAGGGCAGGGACGGCTTGCCTGCTGAAATAAAAGCAACTGGGCACGTTGTATTGTGGGACTGCCAATGCCATAAAGTTACGGAAGGTGTCAGTATCCACCAGCCTGAATAATAGCATTTCAAGGCTCAGTAGTTTTGCAATGCCAGCATTCAGAGCCTGTGCTCGGGGGTGGTTTGCCGAGTATGGGCGCCTTTTCTCCCATGCCTGTGCTAACAATGGCTGTAGACTGGCCTGGGAGTGTGAGGATGACAGGGAACGTGGTGCTGTGGGTGGAATTACACTGTGTCTCTGTACAACAGTGCCAGAGGTTCTTCCATGGTGATCCTGTGAGGAAGCCGAACCAGCTGTGTGTGAGCTGGAGGAAGAGGCTACAACACGAGCTGAAGAGGTGGTAGATGGCGCTGTAGGTTGGCCTAGGTCTTCAGTGTGTCTTTGTAACTCCAGCACGTGCTTGGTCCGCACATGTTTCCACATATTTGTGGTATTGAGGTTGCTGACACTTTTCCCTCTTTTCACCTTCTTATTACACAGCTTGCATTTGACAAAGCAAATGTCATCTGCAACTGTGTCAAAAAATGACCAGGCACTGCAAGTCTTGGGAGCGCCCGCTTTGAGTTTTGGAAGAGCCATGCTCCTAATGGGTGCCGAAGTGGAGGCTACAGGCAACCAAGTCTGCCCTCTCCCTCTCCCTCCTTTTTGGGCCGTTCGGGGAATCTCTTCCTCAGAGCTGCTCCCACCACCTTCCTGTCCCTCACGCCATGATGGGTCAAGGACCTCATCATCTACACCACCCTCTTCAAACAACTGCTTCTCCTGGGTAGTCTCGACAGCACAGTACGCACCAGAAAGTGGCACCTGAGTCTCATCATCAGATGCGTACTGAGGTGTGCTGCTGACCATAGGCACTGGCCCAACCGCCTCTTCAGATTCAGAGAGACAAAACGGTTGCGCATCACTGCATACTACCTCTTCTTCAAATTCTCGAATTCTGCTTGGCTGGCCCCCTCTTTCCAAGCCAAGAGATTCAGAGAACAGAAGTAGAGATGGCTCCTGTCCAGGGCTCTCTGACTGCCTGGGCAATTTGGCAGGTGGTGAAGAGACAGATGGGTGCTCTTCAGTGATCAGGACCTGAGAGGATCTGGAACTAATTGAAGTCGATGCGTTAGTTGCCATCCATCCGACAACGGCTTCAATTTGGTCCTCCCGCAGCAGTGGGGTATGGCTAGCTCCTACAAAGCTGAGCATAAAGGACTGTTCCCTGGTAAAACTGGGGGATGCTGAGTCACTGGTACCCGCAGCAGGCACAGAATCCCCACGTCCTCTCCCTGCAGGCACAGAATCTTCACATCCTCTCCCTGCAGAAACTCGACGCCCACGCCCACGACCATATGCCTTACTCCCTGCCTTCTTCATCTTGATAGACTGATAAAGATAGGCAGAAAAGTACTAAGCACTTAGTGTGCTTATTCCTGAACAGCTGCTAACAGGTATAAGAAACACTAATTTTATAAAGTGTGGACTAGACTCTAATATGAGCTAATGTGGCCTACACAACTGTAAAGTGGAGTGTTTGGTGAACTTTATTTAGGTTTTTTTTGTCACAAAAAGACACTGGATGTGCCCAAAGATGTAACACCGATAGTATCACAAACTTTTTGTAGCTATTACAATGCAGGAAGGTAACCTACAATGCAATAGATGAGGCTACAAAAAATAGGCTAATACTAATCTGGCTGGGGCTGCAGGGCACAAGGCTGCAGAAAGGCTCCTCTATCTACTCCTATATAGTGTGTTTGGAACCAATGTAGCTGGATACGGATGGAACCACCACACTAATAGGAGAAATCAGGTAAAATGATCAATTAGCAAAAAAGGACAATGTATGAGGCAGTGACGCACGCTGAGCGCACTACAACCAGACTTGGCTGAAGCACACACTACAGCGTAAGCTGCACTCACACACAGAGACCTTGCAGACAGCGGTGAAAAGCACAGAGAACTGTGCACTAGCGCTGCAAGGCACAGCGGTTTATAAAGTAGCTTGGGTAAAGCAGAATAGAGCAAATAGGTAGCTAAAACTGTCCCTCAGAACAGTAGCGTCCTATCCCTAACTGAATTCACAGCAGAGTGAGCTCAAAATGGTGGCGGCGGCTTTTATAGTGCATCATGACATCATTTCAGCAGCCAATCACAGCCATGCCATTAGTTAACATGCCTACATGCCTAACAGGATGTACCCACACTTCTTAGGATGCTCATTGGCTGAATAAAATGAAACTGGCTCATTGCATTATGAGAACTTCCGATTCTGGTATCCGATATTCTAAAAGTATCGGAACTAAATATCGGAATTCCGATACTGCGAATATCGGCCGATACCCGATATTTCAGTATTGGAATGCTCAACACTACCAAGGACACATCATCATGTGTTAGGCCACATGAAACCTTATTTGTAAGGACTTAGAGAAGCCCTGCGTTTGAGAGATCGGCATTCTCTAAGAGATTAAAGTCAGAGTTTCTGATTATTCGGAACTCAGGCCAGCAAGGACACTTCAGTCTCAGGATGTACCGATACCATTTACAACTGAATATGTATGCACATATATAAATAACTTTATGGAGGTCTAGCTAGTTAGGAGAAAAGGCCTCTTCTGTAAGAGACACTTCAAAAAAGCTGCTCCGAGTATGAGATTACTAAAGTACTGGCACAACGCTGTCGTTTTATGGATATATGCATAGAAAGGGTTAATCGCATGTATTTTTGCTTGCATATAACTGTTGATTCATTTAACTGTACCTGTGTATACTATTAGTCGGTGTTATTTAGAGAAACTGCTGTCATTGTATTTGTTATGTATACGCTCTTTACGTACCATCTTTTCCTTTGTTTTATAAACTGGTTAGTAAATGTTCTTATTATATTATCTAATCTTTGTGCGTGTCTGCTGATTGCTGCTGTATCTCTCATCCTGTGGCCGTCCCTCATCCTCATTTCACAATGTTAGAGGAGGCTTGGTTTTTGTAAAGTTGCGAAATTTGCATCACCTGGCCTTTCCTAAAAATGATAGTGAACAAGCCATAACCCTAACAGGCCAATTAAGGTCTGAAACCTTAGTCAAAGTTATCTGAGCACACAAATCTCCAAGGGTGCCCAAACTTTTGCATCGACCCATTTTCCTTTTTGTAATTTTTAAAATGTAGAAAATGACTATATATATATATATTTTTGGCCTAAAATACAAAGGAAATGTGTCATCTTTAACTTTAGGTCTTTTAGAGGTCATGTCATCTTCTACTTGCTTAACCGTTCACAATAACAGTAAATTAGAGCTGGGGTTCCCAAACTTTTACGTGCCATTATCTGTAAGGTACCCTTTGAGTCTGCTGATATAAAACATCTGTCTACAATGTTTGCCATTGGTTAAATTAGGCTTTTGCTGGCATGTCCCTGATTATCTAACAAAATGTTACACTGTGAGAAAAAGAGGAACATTTTCCAACTTTATTTCTAAGAATTACATTTTCAAAATGGTTCTTGACATGTGATGGTCTGGTAGACTGTGCACACAACGGATCCCATCCGGCTAATGGATGCTACAATATACTTATATGGTTAGAAGAAAAGGTATTTCCAGCACTCGTCTTCAAAGATTAAAGAAGATTGGATCCTTTATTTCATGTAATTAAAATCCAATACTATAAAAAAAAAGCATACAAATTGAAGAGTATCCCTATGAGCCTATACCATTCCAACCGATATTAGTAAATGGTTCATAATCATGGCTTAACATGGCCATACTGGTAAGTATAGATTTACTTTTCTATACCCTGTATGCCCATAGTAGAGGTCTGATATCTCCTAGGGGGGGTGACAGATTCCCTTTAATTCCTCCATTAAAAAGTTACTTGTGTTGCTTCATCATGAATGCCTCTTACATGTTTCTGGCGGTAACCGACCTTAGTCATAGAGATATCTCATGTGCACATGGTAGCATATTTAAAATCCTCATGAACCAATCACATGTAACAATAAAAAATAAATGGTTCATGAGGATTTCTGGCAAATCCTGTGGATTCACCAGAAATATACAAGATGAGAATACCAGATGATGCACAATGATGCAGAATCTCCAGCTGTCGCAGAACCTCATAATACACACCTCAGCTGCTGAGGAATCTTGTAATACTACAGCCGCTGCCGAACAGCAAAATACACATCTCAGCTGCTGCAGAACACCTCAGTACATACTCCAGCTGCTACAAAACTTTAGAATATACACCTCAGCTGCTGCAGAATCTTGTAATACACCGCAGCAGCTGACGTTGCAATAAATTGAAAGAATGGCTTTAATTTCCACATTGACCATTACATGGTCAACTGCAGAGAGCAGTGACGCCATGTAATGTATGAGCTTAAGGCCTACAATGTTATTTTGCCACAAGATAAGAGAACCTGACAGCTGATTCCTACAGACACTGGCTCCATTATTGCAGCTGATCATGTTTACTCTGATGCAACGGCATTTCAGAGAACATACAGTTAAAGTCTGAAGTCTCTCTATGTGACTGCAGACTTGTGAATCCTCACAGATTCTCTATGGGGTTAAGGTCAGGCGAGTTTGCTGGCCAATCAAGCACAGTGATACTGTTGTTTTTAAACCAGGTATTGGTACTTTTGGCAGTGTGGACAGGTGCCAAGTCCTGCTGGAGAATGAAATTTCCATCTTGTCGGCAGAGGGAAGCATGAAGGGCTCTAAAATTTCCTGGTAGACCGCTGCGCTGACTTTGGTCTTGATAAAACACAGTGGACCTACACCAGCAGATGACATGTCTCTCCAAACCATCACAGATTGTGGAAACTTCACACTAGACCTCAAGCAGCTTGGATTGTGTGCCTCTCCACTCTTCCTCCAGACTCTGGGAACTTGATTTCCAAATGAAAATGGGAACTCTGGGACCTTGTGGAATGTGTCAATGACTGTCTTCTGGACATCTGTCAAGTCAGCAGTCTTCCCCATGACTGTGGAGCCTACTGAAACAGACTAAGGGACCTTTTTAAACCTTTAGAAAACCTTTGCAGGTGTTTTTTGTTAATTATTTTAATTTACTGGCATAATGACTTTTGTTTTTCATTGGCTGTCAGCCATGATCATCAACATTAACTAAAATAAACACTTGAAATAGATCACTCTGTAATGACTCTATATAATATATGAGTTTCACTTTTTGTATGGAAGAACTGAAATAAATTAACTTTCTGATGAAATTCTAATTTAGTGAGATGCACCTGTATAATGAAAATGATGTCCATCTGCTATGAGCGAGCATGTGACAAGCATATCATATGAGTAGCAGTCTCTTGGAGCTCCTCTCACATGTTTGGCTGAAAATCAGAAGCTCTGGAGAATTAGCCTTTGGCAAAAAGAACTGTTGAGGGAGGGCACCAACGTCCCTTCAACATTAAGTGGTTAATAGAACAATCTTATTCGTACTTCTGCTGAAGTACAAGGAAAGTGTAATTTCATACCTTAAATTCTTTTTAGTCCAAAGCAGCACCACAACTTTCTCTCCTGATAAATAAATATTGTTACTGTTAGATGGTGTGAATACAGGGGGTGATACTGTATTTAGGCAACAATGTGTGGATAGACAGAAAAGTGTTGGAGCTATGTGGATTGTATTTGCAAGATTCATCTTTGCATTGCAAAGGGTGAAATTTGTAGTAAAAATTCAATTCACCAACATAAATTAACAGTCTATGAATGTGAAGGTACGCTCACACTTTGTGTTATATGACTGTCATGTTACAGGACACACAATGTACTTCAAATTAGATTTTCTTTTAAAATGGCACATCAGAAAAAAAAATTATTGCTTGCCACAACTGTAAGAACTGCTAAGTCTCCATGACCTCAGTGAAGTTTGTTAAAGTGAATCTGTGGCACCCCAGGAGTCCAGTTGCCACGTTGGCATTGCCTCCCTCACAGGGGGGATACCATGCCTTGAAGCAAGGAGGGGCCCCCTTATCAGGTAACACCAGCATCCAACACATTTCACAGCTCCAGACAAGAAGGGGGAGCTCCTCCCCTTTAAATTGGAGCCTCAAGACAGGTTTAGAAAAGTCAGTGGGAGTGAGAAAAGGGAGTTGGAGACAGGAGAGCGACGAGGAAGAACCTGGGGAAGAGAGCTGTGACCAAGCTCGCCCCAGGGAAAAGCACAAGGAAAAGGACACCGGAGTCCGTGGTTGTTCAGGTACTAAAGTCCCGACAGCTAAATCCGGAGGGCAGGAGACTGCAGGTCTACTGGCCCCACCGAATGCCCGGCGGCTCAGCAGCATACTAGGGCCTGGCGCCGCCACGAAGGTACGACACTTGAAAAGGGCTCGAGCTGCCTGCCATACGGGCGAGGATTAAACAATTGCTCAGGAACGAGGGCCGCAGCATAGCTTTAAGCAGCAGGGCCAAAGAGGATAGCGCAGAGGAAAGGCCTACAACTCCACCTGGCGAGGTGAATCCCCAAATTGCTTCTAGGCCGCCTGGATCTCCATTACCAGCTATTACTAGTGCCCCAGTCTGCACCGTCAAACCTCAAGTACAGGTAGAGGAAACCGCCATTCTTGTAATGTCTGGTCATTATCTGCACCCTCAGCCCTGCACTACATTGTCCCTGCCGACAACATCTACCTTTTAAAACCACTATTTACTGCCCTGGAGCTTAGCTCTGCCCGTGGAGAGCTGAACCATCTCTGCTGCGTCAGCATCAGCCCCAGTGGATCTGCACCGCAGCAGCGGTCCCATATGGCTGCATACCACGGGTGACGTCACGAACATTACCCCCAAAACTTTATTCCCCTTTTCTTAACGTATTTGACCGCCCTGGGCCACGGACCGGGTCACTGCCTCCGTGACTACCCCAATACAGGACCGGCCCAGCTACCGAGTACCCTACGGCTCCAGGGGGAGTGTCAAATCTGTAGCCAAGTTTTTTTCTGTCTCATCTGAGAGCAGCATAAAGTAGAGAGTGAGACAGATACCCTGATATCATGGGTGTGACAATTCTTGCTGTAGTTTTGAAAAACTAAACAGTGTGTTGCAGCTCTACTAGTCCTCTCACTGATGAGCTCCTGCTATGTAGTCCTCAATATTTATGACATCTGGCTATCTACACCCCCGCCACTGATTGGCAGCTTAAAGCTGTCAATCAATAGAGTAGTTTGGATTAGCCCATCCTAATCATTGAGAAGACTAGCAGATAAAACAGTATTTTTTTAAAATGTCAACACAGAATCAAATAAAGGAGACATTGCTGGAATCAGGGCTCCGTCCTTATTTTCAGCTGCCCATATATTGGGAAGCATAAACCTGGCGACATATCACCTTTAACGACTTCACGACCTATGACATATAGGTACGTCATAGGTCGCCTCCCCCTCTTTGATGCGGGCTCTGGTGCTGAGTCCACAGTCATGTGCACCTTTTCAGGCACATGACAGCCGATCATCTGTCATGTGCCCCTAACAGCCGCTGGTGGAATCGCGATCCACCCGTGGCTGTTAACATATTAAATGACGCTTTCAATCTTTGACTGCGGCATTCAACATGCTCGCGCTGGAAGTGCATCACTAACCCCACCCATCGGCCCGCCCTTCACATGATCGCAGGGCGCCGATGGGTTTTCATGACAAGCGGGGTTCTGCAGAAAAACACCATGCTTGTCACTGCCGATCTGCTATGAGCACCGCCCAGCGGTCGGCGTTCATAGCAGATGATCATTTTTCTTACACATAGCAGGGCTTAAGCCCTGCTATGTGTAGCACAAGTGATCAGATGATTGCAGCTTAAAGTCTCCTAAGGAGACTATTGAAGCAAGTGAAAAGTAAAAAAAAGTTTTAAAAAATATTTAAAAAATAAAAAAATATATCAAAAGTTCAAACCATTCCCCTTTTGCCCCATTCAAAATAAAACAATAAAAGAAATTCAAAAATACACATATTTGGTATTGCTGCATTTAGAAACGCCCGATTTATCAAAATAAAAATAATTAATCCAATCAGTAAATGACGTAAAAAGAAAAAAAAAAATCAAAACTCTAGAAATATGGCTTTTTGATCGCCACAACATTGCAATAAAATGCAATAACAGGTGATCAAAACATCGTATCTACCCCAAAATTGTATCAATAAAATCATCAGCTCGGCGCACAAAAAATAAGCCCTCACCCAGCCACATATCCCAATAAATGGAGATGCTTGGGGTCTCTGAAAATGCTGCCATTTTTTTTTTTTTTTTTTTTTTTTTTTTACATATTTTGGATTTTTTTTCACCACTTAAATAAAAAAGTACCTATACATGTTCGGTATCTACAAACTCGTAATGACCTGGAGAATTGGAGAATCATAATGGCAGGTCAATTATAATATTTAGTGGACATGGTAAAAAAAACAATTGTGGAATTGCTCTTTTTTTTGCAATTTCACCACACTTGGAATTTTGTTCCCATTTTCTGAAACACTATATGGTAAAATCAATGGTGTTGTTCAAAATACCAACTTCTCCTGCAAAAAACATGCCCTCACATGGCCATATTAACATAAAAATAAAAAAGTTATGGCTCTGGGATGAAGGGGAGCAAAAAACGAAAATGCAAAAATGGAAAATCCCAAGGTTGTGAAGAAATTAAACTATAGAAAAATTGTTCCACAATCAGCATAGGGGTAACATTTACAAATTGCCAAAGGCAGCAAAGCCCTTACAGACTGTGTTAAAATATAACTTTTACTATACATACTTAATAAAAGGGAATGATGCACTAAATTCTAAAATCACGTGATGCGATTGGGTAAGGCTAACTAATGGGATATCAACATTAAGCAATATTGATTCCTAACTAAATAAATCCCACTAGAATAGCATTATTTGCTGTTGCTATATTGTGCAGCTGCAGTTCAACAGTATATTGAATAAATAGCTATATAGGCATACCGTCACATATGCTAACTCTAAAAATTGTTAGCTTTTGGCCTCCCCAACATGTTTCACCAAACTGGCATCATCAAGGGAATAAGCTGATCCACAATCTGACAAACCTTTGAAGGATTTGGTTATGATTAGTGATGAGCGAGCACTAAAATGCTCGGGTGTTCGTTGCTCGAGTCGAGCAAATTGGATTACTCAAGTGCTCAACCCGAACAACGAGCCCCGTGTAAGTCCATGGGAAACTCAAGCATTTTTCTGGTGCCCCTCCCCCCCACTGGCGGTCTGCAGAGGGCCTAACAGTGCTCAAATGACATGGGAACAGCATGGGAAGACACATGGAAGCATCTGAATCCCAGGTCACCGCTGTCAATGTTGTCAAAGTATTATGCCACTTTAACAGACTCACAATAAAACATACAAAAAGGAAACTAAAATGGATTTTCCTGGGGAAAAATGTTAAGGAACAACCTTTCCAGGGTAATGACTTGTATATTAGGTAAAATAAATAAGAAAAAACAAAAATGCTCCTCCACACATTGGACTATGTTCACACGTAGCGTTTTTGATGCGTTTTTGCACTTTTGCATTGCTTTCAATGGTGAAAAATGCATTCACCGATAAATGTCATTTTAACAGTTTACTACCTTATCTGGCCATTTTGTGTGCGAGACATGATCAGACACATCCTGTTTCATGAAGGAAGGGACTCTGAAAGTCACAAAGCCTATTTTTATAGGGCCATCAGGCGGCCCTTACTATTTTTAGAGAGCCAGCAGTCGGCCTTCACTATTGTTAGAGGGCCATCAGCCGGCTATGCTTTGTTGTTCCCATTATTAAAGAGTGGGTCTCCTATACTGTTATTGCATATGCAGTGACTGCAAGGGCTGCCAAAAATTTTGGAAAAACCCCAATAACAATTTAAAGACACATAGAGGTGGGCCACAGTAACGACATGTTCCCATTAGAATGGTGCGGATCTGCTATCCAGTTATAGGGTATGCAGTGAGTACAAGGGTTGTCAAAATTTGGGAAAAACCCCAATAACAATTTAAAGACACATAGAGGTGGGTCTCAGTAACGACATGTTCCTAGAAAGGAGCGGTTCTGCTATCCAGTTATAGGTTATGCAGTGAGTAGAAGGGCTGCCAAAAATTTGATAAACCCCAATAACAATTTAAAGACACTTAGAGGTGGGCCACAGTAACGACATGTTCCTAGAAAGGAGCAGTTCTGCTATCCAGTTATAGGGTATGCAGTGAGTATGAGGGCTGACAAAATTTGGGAAAAATCGCAACAACAATTTAAAGACACATAAAGGTGGACCTCAGCAATAAGTACGACATGTTCCCATTAGAAAGGAGTGGGTCTGCCATACTATTCTTGCGTATGCAGTGACTGCAATGGCTGCCAAAAATTTGGAGGCACTCCAATTCCCCTTGCAAGAGACGTATAGGAGGGCCTCCTGAAATTTTTTTCCCCATTATTAGGAAGTGGGTCTTGAATACTGTTTGCCTATGCAGTGAATGCAATGGTTGCCAAAAATTTGGAGGCAATCCAAAGCCCCCTGCAAGAGACGTAGAAGAGGGCCTCCTGAAAAAAATGTTCCCATTATTAGAAAGTGGGTCTCCCATACTGTTTGTCTATGCAGTGAATGCAACGGCTGACAAAAATTTGGAGGTACTCCAATGCCCTTTGCAAAAGATGTAGATATGGTGATATGTGCATAATACCTACGCAACGGGTAATTAACTCACATATTCTCCCATTCATGGGAAAGGAGGGGATTTTCACCATATTATAATATATATAAACCTATAAGAGAGATGGTGCACCCCAGAAAATACAATTAGTACAAACAGATGAATTAAAAGGTATATATTTTATTTAGGTATATTTAAAACAGGAAACAGTACAAAAGTATAAAAAGAAGGTCAATAGGTGTGAAGTGAGAAACACATGAAAAAGAAGATCACAGAGGGACATAGGGGCTCAATAGGCAGTGCATGAGGAGTCCTCTATATAAATCAGCACAGAAAGTGACAGTATTCACAGTTAAGGGCACAAACGTGCATGGACTCATAAAACAGTACCACTGCCATATGCCTAATTACCAGTGTCCATCTAACAATTAGTATATAGGTATATCTATGCCCTCACTGTTAAGTATAAGTCAAGCTTACCCATATGTGTCCACTATGATCACGCCCCGACGCGCGTTTCGCGTGGTGGGCTTCCTCGGGGAGCGGTGTGATGTGTATGAAGTCTCATGTCTCCTTATATACCCCTGCTTGCCACAGCCATTGGTAGCGGCGCACGCAAGCGAAATCCCGGTGTCCATGAGTCACTTCCGGCTATCCTGATGACGGCGCGGGTCAGGAAAGTATTTCCTGTGACGTCACTTCCCGCGTCGCATTCACGCGCCCCTGGGCCTGTGTCGCGCTGCGTTGCGCACGCGGGAGCCTACCCGGAGCCGGATCCGTGGAGGGTTGTAGTCTCGTGGCGGTGACCCGGTCCGTGCCCAGGGAGTCAAACTAGACGGCAGTCTATTAGTAGTAAATAGTTGATGACTACGCCACCCGTTGAGTGCAGCCAGGAAGCTGCTGCTGCAGGGCAGACCGCTGAGGCCGGTGGTAGGATTGTGCAGCGTGATAGTATAACCCCCAACGGGAGGGGTATGGCCTCAGGGCAGCCGACGTGGATGATGGGGGTAGCAGGAACCACTCAGAGACGGTACGGTGTAGTTCAGGGTCTTTACTGGTAACAACGACAGACCCTCCCGGAGTACTTGCTAGCAAACGGGGCCTGGTCAGTCTTTGAGCAGATGGGATCTCCCCTGGCCAGGCGTAGTTGTAGGCCTCCCAAACTGACTGTACTCTTCTGGCTACCTTGCTAGAAGCTGATGTAAGTAGCCCACGTCCCTGAGTGTACCGTGTGGTGCTCACCCGTATGGCCGGTGACTCGGGGCCTTCTAGTGGCTTCCGCTCCACGATGGCGGTGCTGGTCCCACGCGTGTGACCGTGCCTTCAGGCTTCTGGGCCAGAGGACCTGAAATCCCCTGCCCGACGGATTCTGCTGCTGGGTAGGATTTAGTCCCCACAGCCTCGGACTCCGGGTCCGGTAAAGAATCTTCTTAGTCAGGGCGAGCTCTGCAGCTGACAGCCCCTGACTCCTTGTAACTCTGCTGTTTCCTATGCTGCTTCTCTTCTCCACTCTCCTTGTCTCCAGGCTCAGGCCCCAGGACAGGGCCTGCCTGTGGAGCAGAGCCCATAGAGCAGCTCTGCTCCCTGTCTTCTCCTCTCAGAACTCTCTACCCTGCCTCAGCCCCAGGTTTATATAGGGGAAGTCCTTCCCCTCCCAAGACTGGGCAGGAGGTGTGGCATGCACAGGATCCCTGACCAAAGGACCTCCCACCTGCTCTCAGACGTAATATCTCTATCACTGTGGCAACCAGACCCCTGGGGTGTCACATTCCCCCCTAGTGAAATTTAGTACTCCGGGACTAAACATATTTTTGTAACATAACAAAGTATAAACAATAACATTACAATAAGGAAACGCATAAAGCTGGTCACGGCGTGTCCGTAACCGGGTGCAGTCTTTGAAGAAAGCAAGGTGTCCATTTCACCAAAACAGGGAGACGTAACCAGGTAGGGGTCTGTCCTACCCCGAGTCCTTAACAGTCTTTTAGTCCATCCTGGGTTACGCTCCACTAACTGTACAAAGGATTCCCGGTAAATCCACCAAGGACTCCTATAAATAACTGGAAACACATATTTACAAGATATGGCCGCTCTCAGTCCTCGGCCAGTGGGGATAAGGATTGGCTGCTCACAGTCCTCAGCCTGTGGGGAGATGGGATGGCTGCTCACAGTCCTCAGCCTGGTTAAGGATAGGGGACACACGGGAACAGTTCACACTTGTCCCAACGGGGACCATATTTTAATTAGCAACACAAGTACCCCTACGGGTAACTATGTACAGTTCCACTTTACCGTACTTCAGTAACGGCATCCTCCTGCTCCTTCTTGTGTGTAGGCTTCAGACCCGTCCGGGTCCTCTTGGCTTTCCTCGTATTGGTAGTACTGCAGCTCCTCCTTGGTTAACGTGGAGGGCGTACAGTCCTTTTGCACCTGGGGAGTTCAGGCCTTGCGACCAGGCGTGGAGAGGGTCGCCGTTGATGACGCCCGGGGTCAGAGGGTGCAACTTTGGGCCTGGGCGCGGGCTGGTGGTGGTAGTGCCCAGGGCTGGAGGGCTTGGCCGCAGGGCTTGTTGCGGGGGCTGGAGCAGGTCGGTGTCTGCAGCGCCCGGAATCGGCGGCTCCACCAGGGGGCCCGGGAGCAGGCTGACGCTGGCAGCGTCCGGGACAGGGAGACTCCTCTTACCTGCTCCCGCGACCGCTCCTGCATCACGCGTCTTCTCCCGGCGCTGGTCGGGGCCGGCGACGACTGGGGCACTGCCGATGCTGGGCAGCTTAGTCTGCTGCCGGTCCGCCATCTTGCTGTCCGTTCCTGGTGTCCTCCTCCCCCCTAGTGGACCGTGGCCTACCTTCCGGAGATCCTCTTCCGTAGGCCGCGGCTCCGCAGTCAATCGTCGGGGTAGAGGACCTGGCGTCGCGCTCCTGTGACGTCGGCGTCTGCTGGGCTCCTTCCAGGACCTTACGCAACGTCCGGACGTGAGGCGGGGCTTCAGTTCTCGCGCGCTTTCGGAGTCCACGCCCCTCTTCTTCCCGCGCGGCGTCTCCAAGATGGCGCCGGATGGCGGGAAAACTCCTCGGATGGCGGGAAGAAGGCAGAAGATGGCGCCGGATGGCGGGAAAACTCCTCGGATGGCGGGAAGAAGGCAGAAGATGGCGCCGGATGGCGGGAATCTTCACCACAGGTAAGTTTGAAAAGTCTCTTTTTCAGGCACGCAGTACCCGGTGGTTGCGGGCACGAAATCCTGCCGACTACGCCAAAGTTCACGCGCCCCTGGGCCTGTGTCGCGCTGCGTTGCGCACGCGGGAGCCTACCCGGAGCCGGATCCGTGGAGGGTTGTAGTCTCGTGGCGGTGACCCGGTCCGTGCCCAGGGAGTCAAACTAGACGGCAGTCTATTAGTAGTAAATAGTTGATGACTACGCCACCCGTTGAGTGCAGCCAGGAAGCTGCTGCTGCAGGGCAGACCGCTGAGGCCGGTGGTAGGATTGTGCAGCGTGATAGTATAACCCCCAACGGGAGGGGTATGGCCTCAGGGCAGCCGACGTGGATGATGGGGGTAGCAGGAACCACTCAGAGACGGTACGGTGTAGTTCAGGGTCTTTACTGGTAACAACGACAGACCCTCCCGGAGTACTTGCTAGCAAACGGGGCCTGGTCAGTCTTTGAGCAGATGGGATCTCCCCTGGCCAGGCGTAGTTGTAGGCCTCCCAAACTGACTGTACTCTTCTGGCTACCTTGCTAGAAGCTGATGTAAGTAGCCCACGTCCCTGAGTGTACCGTGTGGTGCTCACCCGTATGGCCGGTGACTCGGGGCCTTCTAGTGGCTTCCGCTCCACGATGGCGGTGCTGGTCCCACGCGTGTGACCGTGCCTTCAGGCTTCTGGGCCAGAGGACCTGAAATCCCCTGCCCGACGGATTCTGCTGCTGGGTAGGATTTAGTCCCCACAGCCTCGGACTCCGGGTCCGGTAAAGAATCTTCTTAGTCAGGGCGAGCTCTGCAGCTGACAGCCCCTGACTCCTTGTAACTCTGCTGTTTCCTATGCTGCTTCTCTTCTCCACTCTCCTTGTCTCCAGGCTCAGGCCCCAGGACAGGGCCTGCCTGTGGAGCAGAGCCCATAGAGCAGCTCTGCTCCCTGTCTTCTCCTCTCAGAACTCTCTACCCTGCCTCAGCCCCAGGTTTATATAGGGGAAGTCCTTCCCCTCCCAAGACTGGGCAGGAGGTGTGGCATGCACAGGATCCCTGACCAAAGGACCTCCCACCTGCTCTCAGACGTAATATCTCTATCACTGTGGCAACCAGACCCCTGGGGTGTCACAGCATCATACGGATGCCTTTGGTGATAATGGTACTATAGGGACTCACTACGCGTGCGCACATCCAATTGGCCATCTTTCTTATGGGCAAAAGTGAGGGGCAGGACTCAATACTCACTCATTTAAAGCCAATATTAAATTCATATCATGTGGGAAATATTTAGAGCCAGGGAACCAGGAGAGGAGCGTAAAAGAGCAACAAACAAGACAGTCACAGTTAATATGAGAGAGGGGTAACTCATTACATGGGACATCACTCGAAAATATATATCAGCATATGTGGTCCCAAGGAAAACAGTCCTATATTTCCTCTGCATTTCCCGATGTATGACTGTATTTTTCTCCATATACGCTCCATTCCTCACAAGATCCCATAAGGGTTTATAGAGTTGAGGTCACGTCCATCAATAGGTAGGGCATATAGATAGAGACATCAAATATAACACGTATCCAACTATAAGATGTGAAAAAAACATATATTTAAAAAATTGATTAAAAGAACAACATACACTTTAAAAACGAGTTGAAGAGAGAGGTGTAGAAACACACGGATTAGTTTTTATAGAAAAGATGAAAATGATAGTTTTTCATTGAGCCCAAATGGGGACAGGGTGTCCAGAGTGAAAATCCAACGACATTCTCGTTGGGCTAGAATTTTCCTTCTGTCACCTCCCCTGATACCACACAATACTCTGTCTATTCCAATAAATTTGATTTCATCAATATTGCACTTGTGATGTAACCTAAAATGTTTTGGAATGGTTTTTAATGTGGAAACATCCTCAGCTGTGCTCGCAGCTTTAATGTCTCTGATATGCTCCCTCACTCGTATGCGGAACTCACGAGACGTGAGTCCCACATAGTGGAGGTTGCAGGTACAGGTGGCCCGGTAGATAATATAACTCGTACTACATGAAATGTAGTGAGTAATCCGATGTGGTGATATGGTAGATATGGTGGTGGAGGATGAGGATGATGAGAAGGAGGAGGACAATTAGATGAAATCAGGAAGCGTATACCCATGTCTGGGTGTGAAGACATGGAGGATGTTGGTACGGTCAGCAAGGTACTCCCTCAGCATCTTCCCAAACTTTTCTCTCCTTGTGAGAGTACCCCACGCCTCAGGGCCTATGCAATGGGAGGGTCTGAGAAAACTGTCCCAGAACTTTGACAGTGTTCCCCTGCCTCTTCCGGATTGCATTTGTGTCTCTCTCACCTGTACTCCTTGGTTGACATCTGCTGCCAGCGTTTTCAGATGGGAATTTTTTAATAATTCCGTAAATAAGGGCCTTTTGGTACTGCCTCATTTTATTAGGCCTGTCCGGCTAGGGAATAAGAGGCAGAAAGTTCTCCTTGTAACGTGGGTCTAGTAGTGTCTGTAGCGTGGGTCTAGTAGTGTCACCAACCAGTAATGACTGTCACCCAAAATTTAGTTAACATAAGCCAAGCAACATTTCGAGCACAAGCATTCGCAAAATGTGTGAATTTAGTAGTGTGGCCTGTGTGGCATTGACTGCGTATTTGCGCTTGTGTTCCAAGGACTGGGGTAGGGACAACTGAACGCTGCTGCGCTGGGACAAGGACGAGGACGTGCTTGCTGATGGTGCTAGTTGAGAGTGTGCAACGACGCGTGCAGGGCAGGAGGCATCTTGTTATGGGCCATGGACAGGGGATTGGCGTGCACGCATAACAGCACAAGAAGCAGATGTTACCCGCAGACACTGTTTCTGGACCCTGGGGTTCAGCCCACTTAGTCGGGTGCTTTGCTGCCATGTGCCTGATCATGCTAGTGGTGGTCAGGCTGCTAGTTTTGCTACCCCTGCTGATGCTGGCCTGGAAGGTGGTGCAAATGGCCTTTTTGGGGTTATCTGCAGAGTCTTTAAAAAAGAACCAGACTCAGGAAGACCTAACAGTTGTACTGGTAACTTTCGTTGTGTTGGTGTTACGGGGAACGCTTTCCCCCCTTCTATCTTTCCGGCAACCACACTGCTTCTTCATGCCTGTTGTGGTGCTATGCCTCATTCCCCCTGTGTGCTGCTGTCCTCGCTCTGCATGTCCCCCTGCCAGGTTGGGTCAGTTACTATACCATCCACCACCCCGTGTCCCACTTCTGTACCCTGATCCTTCTCCTGACTTTCTGGCAATTGTGTCTCATCATCATCCACCTCTTGTGACAGTAATTGCACTTTCCCACCATTGCCTTCGTGTGACCGTGGCTGCTCAAATATTTGGACATCACTACACGCGTTCTCCTATTGACCCGCTTGAAGCTGGCCAGGCAAGAGGCCCAAATTTATAAATGTAAAAGTGAACAGCTCTTCTGAGTGTCCAAGTGTGGGATGGGTTTTCTCTGGTCACTCGGTATGGTGTGAGAAAGGAGGATCAGGGTGAGGAATATGCGGTCCAGACTCACGGCTACTGAGACTTGACCGTGTGGAAGACAGAGTGTTGGTGGTGGTAGCAAAGTGACTGGAAGCGTTATCTGCTATCCAACCAACAACCTTTTGACACTGCTCTGTGTTCAATAGTGGTGTACTGCAGTCCCCTAGTAATTGGGACAGGAAGGTTGAGCGACAAGATGTGGGTGTTTGTTGTGGCACAATCTCAGCTTGCCCACAGCCTCGGCCTTGGCCTATGCATGCACCATCACGTTCACTTCCTCGTCCCTTGCCACGCACCTTGCCCATTTTAAATGGAGGACAGTATTTTCCACGTTCAGTACAAATGGCTGGATTTGAATTGCAGTTATATGTGATACGTCTGACGGACAACCACGGTTTTAAATAGCGGGCCTGTAGGTTACTATTCTTCACAGTGTCCTTGTGTGAATAGCTTCACTGACACACTGCAACAAAATGGAAATGGCGGCCAGAAATGGCTGAATTTTGAACGCAGTTATATGTGATACGCCTGATGGAGAACCACGGTTTTAAAAAGTGGGCCTGTAGTTTACTAAAACTATTCTTCATAGCAACCTCATGTGAATAGCTTCACCGTCACACTGCAACAAAATGGAAATGGAAGCCAGAAACGGCTGATTTTGGAACGCAGTTATATGTGATACGTCTGACAGACAACCACGGTTTTAAATAGCGGGCCTGTAGTTTACAAATACTATTGTTCACAGAGTCCTCGTGTGAATAGGTTCACTGAAACATTGCAACATAATGTAAATGGAGGCCAGAAATGGCTGAATTTGGAATTCAGCTATGTGTGATACTTCTGACGGAGAACCACGGTTTTAAAATGCGGGCCTGTAGTTTACTAATACTATTGTTCACAGCTACCTTGTGTGAATAACTTCACCGACAAACTGCAACAAAATGGAAATGGAGGCGAGAAATTGCTGAATTTGGAACGCAGTTATATGTGATATTTCTGACGGAGAACCACAGTTTTAAATAGTGGGCCTGCAGTTTATTAATACTATTGTTCACAGCGACCTCATGTGAATAGCTTCACCGACACACTGCAACAAAATGGAAATGGAGGCCAGAAATTGCTGAATTTGGAACGCAGTTATATGTAATACGTCTGATGGAGAACCACGGTTTTAAAAAGTGGGCCTGTAGTTTACTAAAACTATTCTTCATAGCGACCTCATGTGAATAGGTTCACTGAAACATTGCAACAAAATGGAAATGGAAGCCAGAAATGGCTGATTTTGGAATGCAGTTATATGTGATACATCTGACGGAGAACCACGGTTTTAAAAAGCGGGCCTGTAGTTTACTAATACTATTGTTCACAGCATCCTCGTGTGAATAGCTTCACTGAAACATTGCAACAAAATGTAAATGGAGACCAGAAATGGCTGAATTTGGAACATAGTTATATGTGATACTTCTGACGGATAACCACGGTTTGAAAAAGTGGGCATGTAGTTTACGAATACTATTGTTCACCGCGACCTCGTGTGAATAGCGTCACCGACACACTGCAACAAAATGGAAATAGAGGCCAATATTTTCCAAGTTCAGTTCAAATTTCTGGATTTTTACCACTGTAATATGGAAAAGATTTGGCTGTATTCTGCAGGGCTAACAAGCAAATAGAGCAGAAAAATGGTGTACCCTGGATTGCTTTTTTAGCAAATAATCAGGATTAAGATAAAAAAAAAATTAGCCCTCACTCCTGATACCTGGGGCTATGTCTGCAAATATATGTAATAGCAGGATCAGTCAGAACGTGCAATGGACCTCTTGTGCTGTATGCACTACAGTCTGTCACATACCCTGCCTGCCTTGCTTTTCAAGCAAATAACCAGGATTAAGATAAAAAAATAGCCCTGGCCCCTGATATCTGTGGCTATATCTTCAAATATCTGTAACAACAGCACCAGCAGACAGAACGTGATAATGACTCTCTTGTGATATATGCACTGCAGTCTGCCACATACACTGCCTGCCTGCCTAACTCCTGCTATCACCACTGAATGCATGCAGCTGGATTAGTCCTCAGAAGGACTGTTAGTTCAGATGGATGTGGAATACCTATACTAACTATAAAGAATCACATTTCTTCCAGACTCAGCAGCAGCTCACACTATTCTGCCTGTTTCCGGGGTAGACTGTGATGAGCCTAGCATCACCGGGTCTTGAATAGACCTGATGATGCTATCCGGCCAAGCCAATCACTCTAATGCCACAACCAACATGGCTGCGGCATTACAGTGCGTGGCAAGCAATCCTTGCATGTGAATTGGCTCTCTAACGAGTGCCAAACATGCAGGGTGGGGACCCTAGCTCCCGTTCTAGCAACCCGGAAATACTCGCCGAGCTAGTCGAGCACCGTGATGCTCGGGCAAGTACCGAGTAGTGGCGAGCACATTCGCTCATCACTAGTTATGATATCAGCCAGAATGCAAACCAAACAAAGTAGTCATTACAATTCCCAATCAATTGGTCATCTAAATTAACTCTTATCATAACCAAACCTTTAAAAGGTGTGTCTGATTGTGGATCAGCTTATTAAAAGCCTCATTCCTTTGATGATACCAGTGTGGTGAAACATGTTGGGGAGGCTAATAGCTAACAATTTTTAGAGTTGGCATATTAGGGGTATGCCTATATAGCTATTTATTCAATATACTGTTGAACTGCAGCAGCACAATTTAGCAACAGCAAATAATAGTATTCTACTGGGATTTATTTAGATAGGAATCAATACTGCTGAGATTTGATATCCCACTATCTAACCATACCAATCACATCAAGCAGAGGCATATCTAGGGGGGGGAGCCGAGGCATGTGCACCGGGCACAGCCGGTAGGGGGGGCGCAGTCGGGCCACCTAATACGGTGGTCAGATTTTTATTCCCTGGCGGCAGCATTCCACCGCCCCCCTGACCGGGATTCGGCAGTTCTCTGAGCCCGAGTGTCAAGCTGACACCCAACTCACAGAACATGCAGCTGCCGGCTCCCAGTGTTCAATTGTACTCGCGTCTTTAAGATGCGAATATAACTGAAGCTCTGACCGGCCGCCAGGTCAGAACGACTCCAGCAGCGTGATCCGGTCATGTGATCATGTTGTTGACGTTACTCACCGACGCAGCAGCTGCAGAGGCGCACATTGGTGGAAAGTGCTCCACACTGGAGCTGAAGACTCCGAAGATGTAATGGAGGGGACGATTTATGGTATGGCTGGGGGTTGATTTATGGTATGGCTGGGGGATGATTTACTATGGGGGGTGATTTATGGTATGGCTGGGGGGTGATTTACTATGGTGGATAACTTATTGTATGGCTGGGGGGAGATTTACTATAGGGGAAGATTTAGTGTGGGGGGAGATTTATTGTATGGCTAGGGGAAGATTTAGTGTGGGGGGAAATTTATTGCATGGCTCGGGGGAGATTTATTGTATGGCTGGGGGAAGATTTAGTGTGGGGGAGATTCATTGTATGGCTAGAGGGGAGATTTATTTTATGGATAGGGGAGATTTATTGTATGGCTAGGGAAGATTTAGTGTGGGGGGAGATTTATTGTATGATGGGGAAGATTTAGTGTGGGGGGAGATTTATTGTATGGCTGGGGGGAGATTTAGCGTAGGAGAGGAGTGGGAGAGATTTTGTGTGTGTGATTGGTGCGGACACAGAATGGGAGAGAATGGGTGAGTATGCAATATTGGGAGTGAAGGAGGGGAATGTCTGCAGACACAGTATGGGGAGTGAGAGTGATGTGATGTGTGCGGACAAAATATGGACAATTGGGGGGGATGTGCGACGGTAAATATATGAGAAGATGGTATGATTAGCAGGGGATTTTAGAGAAGACAGTATGAGGAGGGGATGGGGAAATAATGGGGGGAGAAAGCAGTGAGTGGACACAGAATAGAGACTGAGTAGTGTTGGGGGTGTAGTATGGGGTGACAGTGTAAGGGCTCAGCCAGGAGGGGACAGTAAGCCAAGGAGGCGGAGTAAGATGAGGGGGCAAAGTATAGAGACTAGGCCCTATAGGGGGAAAAATAGTGTGAGAGGACAGTGTGAAGAGGAGGCCCAGTATGGAAAGGAGAAGGCAGTGTGGAGGGCATGTACCATAAGAGGGGCAGTGTGGGGGTCATATTTTGTGCAGGGAATATAGTGAGGGGCAATTATTTATTCAGGGGTTCAGCACAGGGCAGAAATTTTTACTCAGGAGCATTATAATGACACTGCTATCTGTAAGGGCATAGTGTGGGGATGTGCTGCAAAAGACCGGAGAAGATGGAAGTCTGCAGAGATGAGCTGTGAATGAGAAGAGTCATCATGGAGTCTGGACAAGAAGAAAAGAAATAGAACGACTCTAGAGACAACGTCATCTATCAGGTACCTGGATGTAAATGTTTTTTGCGATACTGGCTAATGCTTATATTTTTATTTATGTTAGGAGCTTTAAAGAGGTTGTCCAAGTTTGTGATGAGTCTGCAGTCATTCTATGTGACTGCAGACTTCTGAATTCTCACAGTGCGCACTGCATGCTGTCAGGATTCTCTGGTGCCAGCGATTTGTATACTTGCGATCACATGCTGACTAGATATGCATGGACTCACTCAGTGACAATGAAATGGACATGAATTGGACATGTCTAGTCGGAATGTGGCCAGAAGTATACAAATAGCATACTTGTGCAAGGGAGAATCCTAAAAATATGCAGTGCATGCGCTGTGAGAATTCAGAAGCCTGCAGTCACAAAGAGTGATTGCAGACTTTCATCTCAAACCTGGATGACCCCTTTAATTATAAAATGAAGCCCTGTAGCATGCCGATCCTAACTGTGTAATATGCTCACTGTCAGGATTCAGCTCTGCTTGCAGCTTCCATCAGTCATCACATGGCCACTTCACTTCTATGTGATTTTCATGCTTACGGTCACGTGCCAGCGAGCTTCTCTTCCTGCTTCTCTCAATTTTTCACTGAACATTGAGAGAATTAGCTCGTCGGCACGTGACTAAGGCCACAGTCCCACTATCAGTATTTGGTCAGTATTTTTTCTCAGGAGTGGGAGCGAAAACCTGGAGTGGGTGATAAATGCAGAATTGGTGACTTGTTTCTATTATACCTTTTCTCTGATTGCTCCTCATCTGGTTTTGGCTCCCACTCCTGAGAAAAAATACTGACTGAATACTGACCAAATACTGATAGTGGGGCCGTGACCTAAGTGTGCAAATCGCATATGTGCTTGGCAGGGGGGGGGGGGGGGGGGGGCGCCAAACTGAGTTCGTGCCCCAAGTACCAGAAAGGCTAGATACACCTCTGCATCATGCGATTTTAGAAAACCAGACAATGTGAACTGAGGTCTAAGATGGCAGACATACAAGAAACAGAGGCATGTTCACACTAGCAAAAAAGAAGCAAGACAAAAATATATCTCATACCCTACCATAATTATATATAAATGTAAAGCAAAGTTGCATAATAAATATAGGGTACTTAGTGAACTATTTTTGATCAAAAAAAGTATACAAGCCGTCCCACCAGCGGCAAGGTGACCCTAAATTGGGACGGTACCTATACTGCCTATATTAAAAACCTTACTGTATATCAAAGTTGAAGTAATGCATATAAAAGGGTAGACAAATAGGACCGGGTCCCAACTCCAGACCACCTAGGCCCGTGGTAAGCTACATATATACCAATCAGCTCAACAAAGGGCATGCCACACCCTTAAATTGCACAGAATGCAAACAAGTCAAAAAACCAGACAATGTGAACTGAGGTCTAAGATGGCAGACATACAAGAAACAGAGGCATGTTCACACTAGCAAAAAAGAAGCAAGACAAAAATATATCTCATGCCCTACCATAATTATATATAAATGTAAAGCAAAGTTGCATAATAAATATAGGGTACTTAGTGAACTATTTTTGATCAAAAAAAGTATACAAGCCGTCCCACCAGTGGCAAGGTGACCCTAAATTGGGACGGTACCTATACTGCCTATATTAAAAACCTTACTGTATATCAAAGTTGAAGTAATGCATATAAAAGGGTAGACAAATAGGACCGGGTCCCAACTCCAGACCACCTAGGCCCGTGGTAAGCTACATATATACCAATCAGCTCAACAAAGGGCATGCCACACCCTTAAATTGCACAGAATGCAAACAAGTCAAAAAACCAGACAATGTGAACTGAGGTCTAAGATGGCAGACATACAAGAAACAGAGGCATGTTCATTCACACTAGCAAAAAAGAAGCAAAACAAAAATATATCTCATACCCTACCATAATTATATATAAATGTAAAGCAAAGTTGCATAATAAATATAGGGTACTAAGTGAACTATTTTTGATCAAAAAAAGTATACAAGCCGTCCCACCAGCGGCAAGGTGACCCTAAATTGGGACGGTACCTATACTGCCTATATTAAAAACCTTACTGTATATCAAAGTTGAAGTAATGCATATAAAAGGGTAGACAAATAGGACCGGGTCCCAACTCCAGACCACCTAGGCCCGTGGTAAGCTACATATATACCAATCAGCTCAACAAAGGGCATGCCACACCCTTAAATTGCACAGAATGCAAACAAGTCAAAAAACCAGACAATGTGAACTGAGGTCTAAGATGGCAGACATACAAGAAACAGAGGCATGTTCACACTAGCAAAAAAGAAGCAAGACAAAAATATATCTCATACCCTACCATAATTATATATAAATGTAAAGCAAAGTTGCATAATAAATATAGGGTACTTAGTGAACTATTTTTGATCAAAAAAAGTATACAAGCCGTCCCACCAGCGGCAAGGTGACCCTAAATTGGGACGGTACCTATACTGCCTATATTAAAAACCTTACTGTATATCAAAGTTGAAGTAATGCATATAAAAGGGTAGACAAATAGGACCGGGTCCCAACTCCAGACCACCTAGGCCCGTGGTAAGCTACATATATACCAATCAGCTCAACAAAGGGCATGCCACACCCTTAAATTGCACAGAATGCAAACAAGTCAAAAAACCAGACAATGTGAACTGAGGTCTAAGATGGCAGACATACAAGAAACAGAGGCATGTTCACACTAGCAAAAAAGAAGCAAGACGAAAATATATCTCATACCCTACCATAATTATATATAAATGTAAAGCAAAGTTGCATAATAAATATAGGGTACTTAGTGAACTATTTTTGATCAAAAAAAGTATACAAGCCGTCCCACCAGCGGCAAGGTGACCCTAAATTGGGACGGTACCTATACTGCCTATATTAAAAACCTTACTGTATATCAAAGTTGAAGTAATGCATATAAAAGGGTAGACAAATAGGACCGGGTCCCAACTCCAGACCACCTAGGCCCGTGGTAAGCTACATATATACCAATCAGCTCAACAAAGGGCATGCCACACCCTTAAATTGCACAGAATGCAAACAAGTCAAAAAACCAGACAATGGGAACTGAGGTCTAAGATGGCAGACATACAAGAAACAGAGGCATGTTCACACTAGCAAAAAAGAAGCAAGACAAAAATATATCTCATACCCTACCATAATTATATATAAATGTAAAGCAAAGTTGCATAATAAATATAGGGTACTTAGTGAACTATTTTTGATCAAAAAAAGTATACAAGCCGTCCCACCAGCGGCAAGGTGACCCTAAATTGGGACGGTACCTATACTGCCTATATTAAAAACCTTACTGTATATCAAAGTTGAAGTAATGCATATAAAAGGGTAGACAAATAGGACCGGGTCCCAACTCCAGACCACCTAGGCCCGTGGTAAGCTACATATATACCAATCAGCTCAACAAAGGGCATGCCACACCCTTAAATTGCACAGAATGCAAAGAAGTCAAAAAACCAGACAATGTGAACTGAGGTCTAAGATGGCAGACATACAAGAAACAGAGGCATGTTCACACTAGCAAAAAAGAAGCAAAACAAAAATATATCTCATACCCTACCATAATTATATATAAATGTAAAGCAAAGTTGCATAATAAATATAGGGTACTAAGTGAACTATTTTTGATCAAAAAAAGTATACAAGCCGTCCCACCAGCGGCAAGGTGACCCTAAATTGGGACGGTACCTATACTGCCTATATTAAAAACCTTACTGTATATCAAAGTTGAAGTAATGCATATAAAAGGGTAGACAAATAGGACCGGGTCCCAACTCCAGACCACCTAGGCCCGTGGTAAGCTACATATATACCAATCAGCTCAACAAAGGGCATGCCACACCCTTAAATTGCACAGAATGCAAACAAGTCAAAAAACCAGACAATGTGAACTGAGGTCTAAGATGGCAGACATACAAGAAACAGAGGCATGTTCACACTAGCAAAAAAGAAGCAAGACAAAAATATATCTCATACCCTACCATAATTATATATAAATGTAAAGCAAAGTTGCATAATAAATATAGGGTACTTAGTGAACTATTTTTGATCAAAAAAAGTATACAAGCCGTCCCACCAGCGGCAAGGTGACCCTAAATTGGGACGGTACCTATACTGCCTATATTAAAAACCTTACTGTATATCAAAGTTGAAGTAATGCATATAAAAGGGTAGACAAATAGGACCGGGTCCCAACTCCAGACCACCTAGGCCCGTGGTAAGCTACATATATACCAATCAGCTCAACAAAGGGCATGCCACACCCTTAAATTGCACAGAATGCAAAGAAGTCAAAAAACCAGACAATGTGAACTGAGGTCTAAGATGGCAGACATACAAGAAACAGAGGCATGTTCACACTAGCACAAAAGAAGCAAGACAAAAATATATCTCATACCCTACCATAATTATATATAAATGTAAAGCAAAGTTGCATAATAAATATAGGGTACTTAGTGAACTATTTTTGATCAAAAAAAGTATACAAGCCGTCCCACCAGCGGCAAGGTGACCCTAAATTGGGACGGTACCTATACTGCCTATATTAAAAACCTTACTGTATATCAAAGTTGAAGTAATGCATATAAAAGGGTAGACAAATAGGACCGGGTCCCAACTCCAGACCACCTAGGCCCGTGGTAAGCTACATATATACCAATCAGCTCAACAAAGGGCATGCCACACCCTTAAATTGCACAGAATGCAAACAAGTCAAAAAACCAGACAATGGGAACTGAGGTCTAAGATGGCAGACATACAAGAAACAGAGGCATGTTCACACTAGCAAAAAAGAAGCAAGACAAAAATATATCTCATACCCTACCATAATTATATATAAATGTAAAGCAAAGTTGCATAATAAATATAGGGTACTTAGTGAACTATTTTTGATCAAAAAAAGTATACAAGCCGTCCCACCAGCGGCAAGGTGACCCTAAATTGGGACGGTACCTATACTGCCTATATTAAAAACCTTACTGTATATCAAAGTTGAAGTAATGCATATAAAAGGGTAGACAAATAGGACCGGGTCCCAACTCCAGACCACCTAGGCCCGTGGTAAGCTACATATATACCAATCAGCTCAACAAAGGGCATGCCACACCCTTAAATTGCACAGAATGCAAAGAAGTCAAAAAACCAGACAATGTGAACTGAGGTCTAAGATGGCAGACATACAAGAAACAGAGGCATGTTCACACTAGCAAAAAAGAAGCAAAACAAAAATATATCTCATACCCTACCATAATTATATATAAATGTAAAGCAAAGTTGCATAATAAATATAGGGTACTAAGTGAACTATTTTTGATCAAAAAAAGTATACAAGCCGTCCCACCAGCGGCAAGGTGACCCTAAATTGGGACGGTACCTATACTGCCTATATTAAAAACCTTACTGTATATCAAAGTTGAAGTAATGCATATAAAAGGGTAGACAAATAGGACCGGGTCCCAACTCCAGACCACCTAGGCCCGTGGTAAGCTACATATATACCAATCAGCTCAACAAAGGGCATGCCACACCCTTAAATTGCACAGAATGCAAACAAGTCAAAAAACCAGACAATGTGAACTGAGGTCTAAGATGGCAGACATACAAGAAACAGAGGCATGTTCACACTAGCAAAAAAGAAGCAAGACAAAAATATATCTCATACCCTACCATAATTATATATAAATGTAAAGCAAAGTTGCATAATAAATATAGGGTACTTAGTGAACTATTTTTGATCAAAAAAAGTATACAAGCCGTCCCACCAGCGGCAAGGTGACCCTAAATTGGGACGGTACCTATACTGCCTATATTAAAAACCTTACTGTATATCAAAGTTGAAGTAATGCATATAAAAGGGTAGACAAATAGGACCGGGTCCCAACTCCAGACCACCTAGGCCCGTGGTAAGCTACATATATACCAATCAGCTCAACAAAGGGCATGCCACACCCTTAAATTGCACAGAATGCAAACAAGTCAAAAAACCAGACAATGTGAACTGAGGTCTAAGATGGCAGACATACAAGAAACAGAGGCATGTTCACACTAGCAAAAAAGAAGCAAGACAAAAATATATCTCATACCCTACCATAATTATATATAAATGTAAAGCAAAGTTGCATAATAAATATAGGGTACTTAGTGAACTATTTTTGATCAAAAAAAGTATACAAGCTGTCCCACCAGCGGCAAGGTGACCCTAAATTGGGACGGTACCTATACTGCCTATATTAAAAACCTTACTGTATATCAAAGTTGAAGTAATGCATATAAAAGGGTAGACAAATAGGACCGGGTCCCAACTCCAGACCACCTAGGCCCGTGGTAAGCTACATATATACCAATCAGCTCAACAAAGGGCATGCCACACCCTTAAATTGCACAGAATGCAAAGAAGTCAAAAAACCAGACAATGTGAACTGAGGTCTAAGATGGCAGACATACAAGAAACAGAGGCATGTTCACACTAGCAAAAAAGAAGCAAGACAAAAATATATCTCATACCCTACCATAATTATATATAAATGTAAAGCAAAGTTGCATAATAAATATAGGGTACTTAGTGAACTATTTTTGATCAAAAAAAGTATACAAGCCGTCCCACCAGCGGCAAGGTGACCCTAAATTGGGACGGTACCTATACTGCCTATATTAAAAACCTTACTGTATATCAAAGTTGAAGTAATGCATATAAAAGGGTAGACAAATAGGACCGGGTCCCAACTCCAGACCACCTAGGCCCGTGGTAAGCTACATATATACCAATCAGCTCAACAAAGGGCATGCCACACCCTTAAATTGCACAGAATGCAAACAAGTCAAAAAACCAGACAATGGGAACTGAGGTCTAAGATGGCAGACATACAAGAAACAGAGGCATGTTCACACTAGCAAAAAAGAAGCAAGACAAAAATATATCTCATACCCTACCATAATTATATATAAATGTAAAGCAAAGTTGCATAATAAATATAGGGTACTTAGTGAACTATTTTTGATCAAAAAAAGTATACAAGCCGTCCCACCAGCGGCAAGGTGACCCTAAATTGGGACGGTACCTATACTGCCTATATTAAAAACCTTACTGTATATCAAAGTTGAAGTAATGCATATAAAAGGGTAGACAAATAGGACCGGGTCCCAACTCCAGACCACCTAGGCCCGTGGTAAGCTACATATATACCAATCAGCTCAACAAAGGGCATGCCACACCCTTAAATTGCACAGAATGCAAAGAAGTCAAAAAACCAGACAATGTGAACTGAGGTCTAAGATGGCAGACATACAAGAAACAGAGGCATGTTCACACTAGCAAAAAAGAAGCAAGACAAAAATATATCTCATACCCTACCATAATTATATATAAATGTAAAGCAAAGTTGCATAATAAATATAGGGTACTTAGTGAACTATTTTTGATCAAAAAAAGTATACAAGCCGTCCCACCAGCGGCAAGGTGACCCTAAATTGGGACGGTACCTATACTGCCTATATTAAAAACCTTACTGTATATCAAAGTTGAAGTAATGCATATAAAAGGGTAGACAAATAGGACCGGGTCCCAACTCCAGACCACCTAGGCCCGTGGTAAGCTACATATATACCAATCAGCTCAACAAAGGGCATGCCACACCCTTAAATTGCACAGAATGCAAACAAGTCAAAAAACCAGACAATGTGAACTGAGGTCTAAGATGGCAGACATACAAGAAACAGAGGCATGTTCACACTAGCAAAAAAGAAGCAAGACAAAAATATATCTCATACCTTACCATAATTATATATAAATGTAAAGCAAAGTTGCATAATAAATATAGGGTACTAAGTGAACTATTTTTGATCAAAAAAAGTATACAAGCCGTCCCACCAGCGGCAAGGTGACCCTAAATTGGGACGGTACCTATACTGCCTATATTAAAAACCTTACTGTATATCAAAGTTGAAGTAATGCATATAAAAGGGTAGACAAATAGGACCGGGTCCCAACTCCAGACCACCTAGGCCCGTGGTAAGCTACATATATACCAATCAGCTCAACAAAGGGCATGCCACACCCTTAAATTGCACAGAATGCAAACAAGTCAAAAAACCAGACAATGTGAACTGAGGTCTAAGATGGCAGACATACAAGAAACAGAGGCATGTTCACACTAGCAAAAAAGAAGCAAGACAAAAATATATCTCATACCCTACCATAATTATATATAAATGTAAAGCAAAGTTGCATAATAAATATAGGGAGTTGGGACCCGGTCCTATTTGTCTACCCTTTTATATGCATTACTTCAACTTTGATATACAGTAAGGTTTTTAATATAGGCAGTATAGGTACCGTCCCAATTTAGGGTCACCTTGCCGCTGGTGGGACGGCTTGTATACTTTTTTTGATCAAAAATAGTTCACTAAGTACCCTATATTTATTATGCAACTTTGCTTTACATTTATATATAATTATGGTAGGGTATGAGATATATTTTTGTCTTGCTTCTTTTTTGCTAGTGTGAACATGCCTCTGTTTCTTGTATGTCTGCCATCTTAGACCTCAGTTCACATTGTCTGGTTTTTTGACTTGTTTGCATTCTGTGCAATTTAAGGGTGTGGCATGCCCTTTGTTGAGCTGATTGGTATATATGTAGCTTACCACGGGCCTAGGTGGTCTGGAGTTGGGACCCGGTCCTATTTGTCTACCCTTTTATATGCATTACTTCAACTTTGATATACAGTAAGGTTTTTAATATAGGCAGTATAGGTACCGTCCCAATTTAGGGTCACCTTGCCGCTGGTGGGACGGCTTGTATACTTTTTTTGATCAAAAATAGTTCACTAAGTACCCTATATTTATTATGCAACTTTGCTTTACATTTATATATAATTATGGTAGGGTATGAGATATATTTTTGTCTTGCTTCTTTTTTGCTAGTGTGAACATGCCTCTGTTTCTTGTATGTCTGCCATCTTAGACCTCAGTTCACATTGTCTGTTTTTTTGACTTGTTTGCATTCTGTGCAATTTAAGGGTGTGGCATGCCCTTTGTTGAGCTGATTGGTATATATGTAGCTTACCACGGGCCTAGGTGGTCTGGAGTTGGGACCCGGTCCTATTTGTCTACCCTTTTATATGCATTACTTCAACTTTGATATACAGTAAGGTTTTTAATATAGGCAGTATAGGTACCGTCCCAATTTAGGGTCACCTTGCCGCTGGTGGGACGGCTTGTATACTTTTTTTGATCAAAAATAGTTCACTAAGTACCCTATATTTATTATGCAACTTTGCTTTACATTTATATATAATTATGGTAGGGTATGAGATATATTTTTGTCTTGCTTCTTTTTTGCTAGTGTGAACATGCCTCTGTTTCTTGTATGTCTGCCATCTTAGACCTCAGTTCACATTGTCTGGTTTTTTGACTTCTTTGCATTCTGTGCAATTTAAGGGTGTGGCATGCCCTTTGTTGAGCTGATTGGTATATATGTAGCTTACCACGGGCCTAGGTGGTCTGGAGTTGGGACCCGGTCCTATTTGTCTACCCTTTTATATGCATTACTTCAACTTTGATATACAGTAAGGTTTTTAATATAGGCAGTATAGGTACCGTCCCAATTTAGGGTCACCTTGCCGCTGGTGGGACGGCTTGTATACTTTTTTTGATCAAAAATAGTTCACTAAGTACCCTATATTTATTATGCAACTTTGCTTTACATTTATATATAATTATGGTAGGGTATGAGATATATTTTTGTCTTGCTTCTTTTTTGCTAGTGTGAACATGCCTCTGTTTCTTGTATGTCTGCCATCTTAGACCTCAGTTCACATTGTCTGGTTTTTTGACTTGTTTGCATTCTGTGCAATTTAAGGGTGTGGCATGCCCTTTGTTGAGCTGATTGGTATATATGTAGCTTACCACGGGCCTAGGTGGTCTGGAGTTGGGACCCGGTCCTATTTGTCTACCCTTTTATATGCATTACTTCAACTTTGATATACAGTAAGGTTTTTAATATAGGCAGTATAGGTACCGTCCCAATTTAGGGTCACCTTGCCGCTGGTGGGACGGCTTGTATACTTTTTTTGATCAAAAATAGTTCACTAAGTACCCTATATTTATTATGCAACTTTGCTTTACATTTATATATAATTATGGTAGGGTATGAGATATATTTTTGTCTTGCTTCTTTTTTGCTAGTGTGAACATGCCTCTGTTTCTTGTATGTCTGCCATCTTAGACCTCAGTTCACATTGTCTGGTTTTTTGACTTCTTTGCATTCTGTGCAATTTAAGGGTGTGGCATGCCCTTTGTTGAGCTGATTGGTATATATGTAGCTTACCACGGGCCTAGGTGGTCTGGAGTTGGGACCCGGTCCTATTTGTCTACCCTTTTATATGCATTACTTCAACTTTGATATACAGTAAGGTTTTTAATATAGGCAGTATAGGTACCGTCCCAATTTAGGGTCACCTTGCCGCTGGTGGGACGGCTTGTATACTTTTTTTGATCAAAAATAGTTCACTAAGTACCCTATATTTATTATGCAACTTTGCTTTACATTTATATATAATTATGGTAGGGTATGAGATATATTTTTGTCTTGCTTCTTTTTTGCTAGTGTGAACATGCCTCTGTTTCTTGTATGTCTGCCATCTTAGACCTCAGTTCACATTGTCTGGTTTTTTGACTTGTTTGCATTCTGTGCAATTTAAGGGTGTGGCATGCCCTTTGTTGAGCTGATTGGTATATATGTAGCTTACCACGGGCCTAGGTGGTCTGGAGTTGGGACCCGGTCCTATTTGTCTACCCTTTTATATGCATTACTTCAACTTTGATATACAGTAAGGTTTTTAATATAGGCAGTATAGGTACCGTCCCAATTTAGGGTCACCTTGCCGCTGGTGGGACGGCTTGTATACTTTTTTTGATCAAAAATAGTTCACTAAGTACCATATATTTATTATGCAACTTTGCTTTACATTTATATATAATTATGGTAGGGTATGAGATATATTTTTGTCTTGCTTCTTTTTTGCTATCATGCGATTTTAGTATTTAGTGCATTATTTCCTTTTATGAAGTATAAAACTTATATTTTAATCCAGTCTTCAATTAAGGGTTTTTCTGCCTTTTGCAATTTGTAAATATAAGATCGCCTTTAAGACACTTCTGCTCTGATCATACGTGTGCAATGTGGAGATAAATATAAAATGAAGCTATCTCCTGTGAAATATTCTCTTGAAGTACAATGTAGAAGGCAGTATAAATTTTATCTGAATTTAATATGAGCCTTCCTTTTCAGACAGTATTTACAAGAAGCCAGATAATATTGGGTAAGTCTGGCATATACTTCATTATCTGTCAGTATCCCATTGTTAGATAAAACCGGCACTATCTCCACTTTCTCTGCTTCAGGCTTGTTCGGAGACTGCCATCTCTACTTAGTTCTTACTGTACAAGCATTTTAAGATCTTCATGATTTACAGAAGCTATTAACAATAATAGATTGAATGTAAGAAAGAGAGCTTATGATGAATACAAAGGGATCAGGGTTCTGTTTACAAAAGAGTAAGTGGTGGAGGTTAATAAAGTTTATGGCTGATTTAATTTATTAAAGGAAAAAGTTTTTACATGAAAAGGCTTAATAGCAGTTCAAAGTCTGTTTTTATCCAGTGTATTTCGGAGACATAGAAATAAAAAGGCGATCTGGGACCTCTTTGATGTATATGATGCCACAGCCAACTTCCTAGATGCCTGATAAATTCACAACCATATCACCACTTTCTTCGATCCCTTTTATCTAATGAGTGAACACTAAAATGCTCTGGTACTCGTTGTTCGAGTCGAGCAAATTGAAATGCTCAAGTGCTCGGTCCGAGTAACGAGCCCAATGTAAGTTTATGGGAAACTCTATGGTGGTCTGCAGAGGGCCTAAAAATTGCCCAAATGGATGTGAACAGTGCTCAAATGACATAGGAACAGCATGTGGAAGACCCCTGGAAGCATTTCTGACTCCCAGGTCACGCTGTCAACAACGTTGTTAAAGGTATTATGCCACTTTTATGGACTCTCAATAAAACATACAAAAACAAAAACAAAATTACTTTTCCTGGGCAATATGTTAAGGAACATCCTTTCCAGGGTAGTGACTTGCTTATAAAGCAAAATAAATAACCAAAAACAAAAATGCTCCTCCTTGGGCTATGTTCACACGTAGCGTTTTTGATGGGTTTTTGCACTTTTACATTGCTTTCACTGGTGAAAAATGCATTCAGCAGGAAATGTCTTTTTAACATTTTACTACCTTATCTGGCCTTGTGGTGTGTGACACATCGTTAGACACATCCTGTTTCATTTATGTTGGAGGGACTCTGAAAGTCACAAAGACTATTTTTATAGGGCGGCCCTTACTATTCTTAAAGGGCCAGCAGTCGGCCCTCGCTATTGTTAGAGATCCATCAGCCGGCTATGCTTTGTTGTTCCCATTATTAACGAGTGGGTTTCCTATACTGTAATTGCGTATGCAGTGACTCCAACGGCTGCCAAAAATTTGGAGGAACTCCAATGACCCTTGCAAGAGACGTTAGAGGTTGGAGTGCCTCCTGAAAACAATGTTCCCATTATTAGGAAGTGGGTCTCCCATACTGTTTGCCTATGCAGTGTAGCAACGGTTGCCAAAAGTTTGGAGGAACTCCAATGCTCCTTGCAAGAGACGTATATATGTTGATATGGTACATATGGTGGTGATATGGTGGTGGAGGATGAGGATGCAGAGAAGGAGGAGGACAAGAGCAAACAGACAAAATCAGGAAGCATTGCATCCTCTTTGATTGTGAGCAGAGAGCGTTTCAGAAGACAGAGAAGCGGGATGGTGACGCTAATTATGGCATCATAGACACTCACCATCTTGGTGGCGTCCTCAAAGTTTTGGCGGATGGTACATATGTCTGACATCCATGTCCACTCTTGAGGCCTTATGTGTGGAGTCTGAACTGAATACCGATGGCCTTGTTGATGCAGATAGTCAACAACTGTCCTCTTCTGCTCACAAATCCTTTCCAACATCTGCAATGCAGAGTTCCAACGCGTGGGGACATCACACACCAGTCGGTGAGCCAGAAGCTACAAATGCTGCTGAAGCACGGCAAGGGCGGCAGAATCTGTAGCTGACTTTCTAAAATGGGCATACAGGCGGCGTACTTTGACAAGCAGATCCGGCAGCTGAACCGCTGAACCACGAGGTTAAGCACATAGACTAGGCAGGGTACGTGTGTGAGCTCACCTCACCTCAGAGCCGCCACCAGGTTCCGGCCATTGTCACACACGACCCTGCCTGGCTGTAGGTTCAGCGGTGTGAGCCACAGATCTGCCTGCTCTTTCAGAGCTGTCCACAAGTCTTCAGCATTGTGTGCTTTGTCACCTAAGCATATTAGCTTCAGCACAGTTGTTGCCGCTTGGCCGAGGCAGTGCTGCAGTGCTTCCAGCTTGTGACTGATGTGGTCATTTCGGAGATGGAGGCTGAAGAGGAGGAGGAGTCTGAGGAGGATGAGGTGCAGGAGCTGTACACCATGGGGGCAACCCTGATTGACCTAGGGCCCGCAATCCTTGTCTTCGGGAGGACGTGTTCAGTCCCAAGGTCCGACTGGGTACCGGCTTCCTCCATGTTAACCCAGTGTGCCATCAGCGAGATGTACCGTCCCTGCCCACAAGCACTTGTCCATGTGTCCGTGGTTAGGTGGACTTTCCCGGTCACTGCGTTTTTGAGGGCACGGATAATGCTTTGGGACACGTACTTGTGTAATGCGGGGATGGCACACCGGGAGAAATAGTGGGGGCTGGGGACCATGTACCGAGGGACGGATGCCACCATCAGATTGCGGAATGCTTCCGTCTCCACGAGCCTAAAAGGCAACATTTCGAGCGCAAGCAGTCGTGAAATGTGAGAGTTTAGTAGTGTGGCCTGTGGGGTGTTTGCTGCATATTTGCGCTTGCGTTCCAAGGACTGGGGTATGAACAACTGAACGCTGCTCTGGGGCAAGGACATGGACGTGCTTCCTGATGCTGCTACTTGAGAGTGCGCAACGACAGGTGCAGGGCAAGAGGCATCTTTGCATGCACCATGGACAGGGGATTGGCTTGCATGCACAACAGCTGAGGAATCAATGGTGCCAGGTGCAGACACTGTTCTTGGACCCCGGGGTTCGGCCCACAAAGTCGGGTGCTTTGCTGCCATGTGCCTGATCATGCTGGTGGTGGTCAGGCTGGTCGTTTTTCCACCCCTGCTGATGCTGGCCTGGCAGGTGGTACAAATGGCCTTTTGGGGGTTATCGACAGAGTCTTTAAAAAAAAGACTCCCGAAGACCTAACAGTTGTACTGGCAACTTCCTTCGTGTTGGTGTTACGGGGAGCGGTTGCCTGAGTTCTGTCTGCGGCCACCACACTGCTTCTTCCTGCCTGTTGGGGTGCTCTGCCTCCCTCCCCCTGTGTGCTGCTGTCCTCGCTCTGCATGTCCTCCTGCCAGGTTGGGTCAGTTACTATATCATCCACCACCTCATCTTCCACTTCCTCCTCCTGACTTTCTGGCTATTGTGTCTCATCATCGTCCACCTCTTGTGACACTTTACCACCGTCGCCTTCGTGTGACCGTGGCTGCTCAAATATTTGGGCATCGCTTCATGCGATCTCCTCTTGACCCGCTTCAAGTTGACGGGGTGAGAGGCCCTTATCTATAAATGTAAAAAGTGAACAGCTCTTCAGAGTGTCCAAGTGTGGGATCAGTTGTCTCTGGGCACTCGGCATGGTGGGAGGAAGGAGTATCAGGGTGAGGAATATGCTGTCCAGACTCACAGCTACTGACACTTGACCGTGTGGAAGACAGGGTGGTGGTGGTGTCTAAGTGACTGGAAGCATTATCCGCTATCCAGCCAACAACATTTTTACACTGCTCTGGGTTCAATAGTGGTGTGCTGCGGTCCCCTAGAAATTGGGACAGGAAGGTCAGGCGAGAAGATGTGGGTGTATGTTGTGGCACAATTTCAGCTTGCCCACTGCCTTGTCCTCGGCCTCTGCATGCATCATTACCAGTTCGCCGTGCCTTGCCCATTTTAAATGGAGGACAGTATCTTCCACGCTCACTACCAATGACTGAGTTTGGAGCGAACTTATATGTGATCCGTGTAACGGAGAAAACAGAGTTTTAAATACCTGGCCTGTAGGTAAGTAGTTTGAACAGCAAACTGCTGTGAATTGCTTCACTGACACACTGAAAGAAATTTTTAATGGAGGCCAGAAATGGCAGTATTTTCTGACAATATATATGTGATCCGTGTGACAGAGAAAACTGAGTTTTAAATACCTGGCCTGTAGGTAAGTAGTTTGAACAGCAAACTGCTGTGAATTGCTTCACTGACACACTGAAAGAAATATTTAATGGAGGCCAGAAATGGCAGTATTTTCTGACAACGTATATGTGATCTGTGTGACGGAGAAAACAGAGTTTTAAATAGATGGATTTCTAGCGCTGTAACATGGAAAGGACCTGGCTGTATTCTGCAGTGCCAACAAGCAAATGGCGCAGAAAAACTGTGTTCTCTGGATTGCTTTTTAAGCAAATAATGAGGATTAAGATCCAAAGAAAAGTATTCCTGGCCCCTGAGACCAGGGCCTTTGTATAGAAATATCCAGAAATATACCTGCCTATACACCCTGCCTGTCTGATATATCTGCAGATAGATTAGTCCTCAGAAGGACTGTTTGTTAAGATGGATATGTGTAATGTACGGTTTTTCTCCCTACACTATCTAATACACAAGCAAATCTATCCCTGACACAGCAGCACATCTCCCTACACTGTCTAGTTCCGGAGTGACTGTGACGGCGCCACAGCTGATATAGACCCGATGATGCTATGCGGCCAGCCAATCACTGTAATGCCACAACCAACATGGCTGCGGCATTACAGTGAGTGGCAGACAATCCCTGCATGTTGATTGGCGCTCTAAAGAGTGCCAAACATGCATGGAAGGACCCGAGCTCCCGCCGAGCAACCCCGGAAATACTCGGCGAGCGCCGAGCATCTCGAGTAGTGAGATGCTCAGGCGAACACCGAGCAGTAGCGAGCATGCTCGCTCATCACTATGTGATACGTGTGATGGAAAACCACAGTTTTAAATAGCTGGAATGTAGGTTACTATTTTTCACAGCGACCTCGTGTCAATAACTTCAGTGGCACACTGCAACAAAATTTAAATGGAGGCCAGAAATGGCTGAATTTGAACCGCAGTGATATGTGACACGTGTGACAGAAAACTACAGTTTTAAATAGCTGGCCTGTAGGTTACTGTTATTCATTGCGACCTCGTGTCAATAACTTCACTGATACACTGCAACAAAATGTAAATGGAGGCCAGAAATGGCTAAATTTGGAGCGCAGTGATATGTGATACGTGTGACGGAAAACCACAATTTTAAATAGCTGGCCTGTAGGTTACTGTTATTCATTGCGACCTCGTGTCAATAACATCACTGATACACTGCAACAAAATTTAAGTGGAGGCAGGAAATGGCTAAATTTGAACCTCAGTGATATGTGATACGTGTGAAGGAAAACCACAGTTTAAATAGCTGGCCTGTAGGTTACTATTTTTCACAGCGGCCTCGTGTCAATAACTTTACTGACACACTGCAACAAAATATAAATGGAGATCAGAAATGGCTGAATTTGTACTGCAGTGATATGTGATACGTGTTACGGAAAACCATAGTTTTAAATAGCTGGCCTGTAGGTTACTTTTTTTCACAGCGACCTCATGTCATTAACTTCACTGACACACTGCAACAAAATTTAAATGGAGACCAATATTTTCCATGTTCACTACAAATTTCTGGATTTTTATGGCTGTAATATGGAAAGGACCTGGCTGTATTCTGCAGTGCCAACAAGCAAATGGAGCAGAAAAATGGTGTACTCTGGATTGCTTTTTAAGCAATTATCCAGGATTAAGATGAAAAAAAAAAATTGCCCTGCCCCTGATATCTGGGGCTATGTCTACAAATATCTGTAAGAACAGCAGCAGCAGGAAAGTTCAATGGAACCTCTTGCACTATATGCACTGCAGTCTGCCACATACCCTGCCTGCCTGCCTAATTACTGCTATCACCACTAAATATATGTAACTGGATTAGTCCTCAGAAGGACTGTTAGTTCAGATGGATATATATATATATTGCAGGGCGTCTCAATGTACGCCCAAACCGTCTGCACTGCGAGAGGCCAAGCTGTAGGGTGGTCGTGTTCACACTGTGCAGTAACTGAGGCAGTGACCCAAGCAAGTCCAACATAAGCAGTTTTTATTCAGCAAAACTTACAGGTAAACAGAAAGTCCTCTGGTTTGCAGCCGGGTTAACACAAGTCCATGACAACGGTTGTCGGGGGCAAAGGCCGCGCCGGGCCGCTCAGAGCCTGACGGGTGCAGAGCCTTCCCAGGCGTGGGTTCAGCTACCCACAGATCTGCCGAGCTTTTCTGCTATGCTCCTAGCAGGTCCCAACACTGAACAACACTAATCCTTAATGCAGGGTTTTTAAAGGAGCTGTGGCAAGAGCCACTGGAAAACCCGGGTTGGAGGGAGGAGGCCACCCCCCTGCCTTCCTGTAGCCTCCCCCAAGAAATAAAGGCCCTGCTGGGTTTTACTAACTCTGCCTTAGCCAGATAACCTGACCAGGTCAATGCTTACTGTTATGATCTGCAACAAGAACTAAGGAACAAAGGGGAAAGCTTTCCCTACAGTAAGACTAAGCTGAATCCCTATGATGTAGCGGGCTGCCTGTTCCTAGCGAACAGACCCGCCTTAGTCCTAGGCTAGTCTGAACGAAGACCTATAGAATAAAGGGAAGGGGTCCCTAAAACAACTGGAACAAAAACCTAAAATGACTGGAACAAAAAGGGACACCTCCTGAACAGAGAAAGTTGTTGCAGAAAACAAAGTAAAAACTGAAAAAAGGTACTAGAGGTCCCAAAGGACAAAGCAAACAGAGATAGGCACTGAAGCACCTGGCTAGCAAAACAGTCAAACAACACTGAAGTCCAGCAAAGACAAAAAGGCGGAGCTGAAATATAAAGGCAGATGATCACGTGACCGCAAAACACAAGATGGGAAAAAACAAACAGGAGGATTCTAACAGTACCCCCTCTTTTAAGAGGATCCTCCAGATCCTCCAGGCCCAGGCCTATCCAGAAACCTCTTGTGTCTTGTGGAAAGCTCTAACAACCCTAGGAGCAGAGACATCATCCGCCCTCACCCAGGAGTTATCTTCGGGACCGAAACCCTTCCAGGAGACAAGATACTGTACTATCGCTCTATGCCATCTAGAATTTAAGTTACGTGAAATTTCATATTCACAGTCTTCCACCACAGGAGGAACTGAGACCGTGGCATCCCTATCAGATACAACCACCTTTTTCAACAAGGAAACATGAAACACAGGATTAATCTTCCAGGAAGTAGGAACATCCAACCTAACCGCAGACGGGTTAACAACCTGAAGCACTTTAAATGGACCCACAAACTTAGGACCCAGTTTTTTAGAGGGAATCCTCAACCGCAGGTTCCTTGAGGACAACCAAACCATGTCACCCACAGTAAACAAAACCTCCTTTCATTTCCTGTCAAAATACTTCTTGGACTTCTTGTTAGCGTCTTGAAGGTTGCAACGTACATTAGTCCAAACTCTCTCCAAATCACCGGAAAAATTCTCCTCCTCCGGCACCACCGACCCCAATTTGGAGAACGAACCAAAAGACGGATGTCTCCCAGTACAATAAAAAAAAGGAGAACACCCAGCTGAGGAGGATGTATGATTGTTAAGAGCAAATTCTGCGAGAGGCAGAAACTCAGACCACAGCTCTTGATTGTCCGCCACAAAACATCGCAAAAACTGTTCTACATCCTGGTTCTTTCTTTCAGTCTGTCCATTAGACTCAGGATGATACCCAGATGAAAATAACGAATGGACTCCCAACCTGTCACAAAAAGATCACGCCAAAAACGATCCACAAACTGAGGTCCTTTATTAGAAACAATATCCGTGGGAACGCCATGAAGCTTGACAATCTCCTTAGCAAATGCCATAGCAAGTGTCTTGGCGCAGGGCAACTTAATGAATGGAACCAAATGACACATCTTACTAAAACGGTCCACGACCACCCAGGTGACAGTAAAACCCTCAGACACGGGCAGATCAGTAATAAAATCCATTGTGAGATGCATCCAAGGCGCATTAGGAACCTCCAGAGGGCAAAGCAACCCCGCAGCAGAAGTATGTGAAGCCTTTGACCTAGCACACACCATACATTGACGCACCCACTTGAAGACTTCTTTCTGCCGTCCAGGCCACCAAAAACTGCGACTGATAAGTCTCTTGGTCTCAGAAATTCCTGGATGACCTGCCAACCGAGACTCACTCCACAAACAAGTCTCTCCTAAAGGTTCTAGGCACAAACAACCTCCCATGTGGAGTGTTAGATGGAGCATCATCTTGAACTTTTAGAATCCCATTCTCTAAACCGGAGTCCAATGCCGCCACCACAACTCCTTTCTGTAAAATGTTCTGCTCCTATTCGGCACCGACCGCAGGAGAGAAGCTGTGAGATAAAGCATCGGCTTTAATATTCTTAGTACCAGGGATATAGGTAACAGAAAAATGAAACCGAGAAAAAAAAGTGCCCACCTAGCTTGATGGGCATTCAAACGCTTGGCAGCATCCAGATAAATCAAATTCTTATGATCTGTGCAAACCTGAATAGGAAATCTAGCGCCCTCCAAAAAATGACGCCAATGTTCAAATGTGAGCTTAATAGCCAGCAACTCCCGATTTCCAACATCATAATTCAATTCGGTTTCCGAAATTTTTTTCGAAAAGAAGGCACAAAGGATGTACTCCATCCTTGTTCTCCTGAGACAAAACTGCTCCAACCGCCACCGATGACGCATCGACCTCGACCAAAAAAGGCTAGGTCTCATCAGGCTGCATAAGGATAGGGGCTGAACTGAACCTATCTTTGAGATACTTAAACGCTTCAATGGCCTCCGTAGTCTATAGGACCATATTCGCACCTTTCCTGGTGAGATCGTTTAGAGGCTTAACAATTACAGAAAAATTCTTAATGAACTTCCTGTAATAATTGGCAAAACCCAAAAATCTCTGTATAGATTTCAAACCAATAGGCCTAGGCCATTCCTGCGCAGCCTGAACCTTCACAGGGTCCATCTCAAAGCCTTCGCTGGAGACAATGTAGCCCAAAAAACTAATTTTCTGCACAGCGAACTCACATTTCTCCAGCTTAGCAAAGAGTGAATTATCACTCAATAACTGCAAAACTACACGTACACTCTGCAAATTGGACTCGAGGTCTGGTGAATAAATCAAAATGTCATCCAAATACACAACCAAATTCTTACCAATCAAAGGTCTCAAGATGTCATTAATAAGGTTCTGAAAAAATGCAGGTGCATTGGTAAGACCGAAAGGCATTACCAGATTCTCAAAATGACCTACCGGAGTGTTGAAAGCAGTTTTCCACTCATCACCCTCCTTCACTCATAGCAAATTGTATGCCCCCCGGAGATCAATCTTAGAGAACCACTTGGCCCCCACTAACTGGTTAATGAAGTCAGGAATTAACGGCAATGGGTAGAAATTGAGTATGGTAATCTTATTAATTTCACAAAAATCCAGACATGGACGCAAACCCCCATCCTTTTTTTAACAAAGAAAAATCCAACTGCCACAGGCGACTTAGAAGGTCTAATGTGACCAGCAGCCAGGCTAGTCTGTATGTACTCCTCCAAGGCCTTTCTTTCAGGGATAGTTAGATGAAACAAGTGACTCTTGGGAAGAGTAGCTCCCAGAATAAACTCAATGGTGCACTCATAATCTCTATGAGGAGGTAAAACTTGTGACTCCTCCTCCGAAAAAACCCTCCAAAAATCTTGAATGGGTACAGGTAATTCCCCTTTTCTAACAGCCGCAATGAGACCATTACAACATTTATCATAGCATTTCGGACTCCAAGACTTAATCATATTAGTAGACCAGTCCAGCAAAGGATTGTGCAGTTTTAACCAAGGCAATCCTAGAACGACCGGAGAGGGTAAATTATCTAATACAACCAAGTCCAAAATTTCTTGGTGAAGTCCATTGATAGTGAGGGGAAATGCAGCAAACTTGTGAGTAATAGATTTCAAGGAAGTGTTATCAATTGCAATCACAGAAATAGGTGCTGACAAAGGTTTGGATTTCAATTTAAGCTTTTCCAAAAACCCTTTATCAATCACATTAAGTGTTGAATCACAATCCACAAATACTTGAAATTCAATCAAATTTTTCTGCAAAGTGGTACTCCCTGAAAGAAATACTCCTGCAGAGCATAAACAAGCTATACGGGCGTACCTGACCTTTTTTTTTTCTTTACTTAAACGAAGCTCACAATACTTAATCAAATGGTCCACTTTACCACAATAAAGACACAATCCCTCGGCGAACCTCTGGTGTCTTTCCTGAGAGCGGAGCGACATTGCCCCAACCTCCATCGGTTCTCTGCCGTATGAGCAGATTTTCTGGGGTCTAGGACCTGGCATTACAGGAGTCTTTACCTCATTCTGCCTAGATCTCAGCCTCCTATCCACATAGACAGCTGATTGCATGGCATCCTGCAGAGTCTCAGGTGCAGGGAATGTAATTAGCAAATCCTTAACCCTTTCACTCAGACCAGCAAGAAATAGATATTTCAGAGCAAGATCATTCCATCTGACCTCAGAAGCCCACCTTCTAAAGTGTGTGCAATAAGTCTCAACATCATCTGACCCCTAATTCAAATGCCTGAGTTCTGCCTCAGCAGATGAGATTCGATCAGGATCATCATATAATAGACCCATAGCAGAAAAAAACTCTTCTACCGACCTCAAACATGGATCATTAGGTTGAAGAGAAAATGCCACCCTTGTGGTTCATTGCGCAAAAGTGACATAGTAAACCCAATGCGCTGTGATTCATTCCCAGAGGACCTTGGTGTCAAATGAAAATATAACAAACAAGCATTTTTAAAGGAAAAAAAATCTTGCTGTTTACCATAAAAAACATCCGGCAGTCCTACCTTGGGTTCCACAAAATGCGCTCCGGAACAGCTACTCACGTGTTGCTGGAGCTCAGCCACCTCCAGAGTTAACCCCTGCAAGTGTTGAGCCAAATCCTGGATGGAAGCCATACTGATCCCCGTATTAATATTTCCTTAATTTTCCTTTTTTTTTTTCTTTCTGGGCTGTACTTACTGTTATGATCTGCAACAAGAACTAAGGACTACAGTAAGACTAAGCTGAATCCCTACGATGTAGTGGGCTGCCTGTTCCTAGCGAACAGACCCGCCTTAGTCCTAGGCTAGTCTGAATGAAGACCTATAGAATAAAGGGAAGGGGTCCCTAAAACAACTAAGGACTGGAACAAAAAGGGACACCTCCTGAACAGAGAAAGTTGTTGCAGAAAACAAAGTAAGAACTGAAAAAAGGTACTAGAGGTCCCAAAGGACAAAGCGAACTGAGAGATAGGCACCGAAGCAGCTGGCTAGCAAAACAGTCAAACAACACTGAAGTCCAGCAAAGCCAAAAAGGCGGAGCTGAAATATAAAGGCAGATGATCACGTGACCGCAAAACACAAGATGGGAAAAAACAAACAGGAGGATTCTACCACTCACCTTAATTCCTGCATTGCAGCCGCAGCTGTGTCTGTGATTGCAATGTACTCCAATGGGTTTAATAGGTCTCTACACATTCTGGGGGATATATAACGTCCCTCGTATATGATCTCAGTCCCTGCCTCACATATCCCCCCCTCTGTTCAAACTTATGGGGTTGAACATTTGTCACCATACAGGGTGCCTGGGACAGGGCATCCGTGTTTGCCTGCGACTTCCCAGGGCGATGTTCTACAGAGAAACTGAAATTTTGCAGGGACAGAAGCCACCTGGTGACTCGTGCATTCCTCTCCTCGGCATTCCTCATCCATACCAAGAGTGAGTGGTCCGTCACCAAGCGGAACTGACGCCCGAGTAAATAATAACGTAGCGATTCCAAGGCCCACGTAATAGCCAAACACTCCTTCTCTACCACGCTATAGTTTTTCTCTGCTGGGATAAGCTTTCTACTCAAGTAGGTGACCGGGTGCTCTTCACCGTTCACTTTTTGTGACAATACCGCCCTAGGCCTACCTCCGAGGCATCTGTCTGTACAATGAAGGTCCACACAGGGCCAATTTCATGGACTGAAAGGCATCTTCTGCCTGAGGGTTCCTCAAACCATTACCGATTTTTTTCCTTTCAAGAGATCGGTCAGAGCTGCCGTTCTCCCAGCAAAATTAGGTATAAACTGGCGGTAATAGCCAAGGGTGCCAAGGAACGCCCTCACCTGCTTTGTACTTGATGTTTAGGTCACTTTTTAATGGCCTCAACTTTATTGATTTGGGGCTTGATAATTCCTCGGCCAATCACATACCCCAAATATCTGGCTTCCTCTAGCCCTATCTCACATTTTTTTGGGTTTGCCATTAACCCCGCGGCTCTGAGAGACTCCAGCACTGCTTGTACCTGGGATAGGTGCATATGCCAGTCGGTGCTAAAGATGATAATATCATCTAGATACGCGGATGCGTACTTCTGATGAGGCTTGAGCACTATGTTCATCAGCCTCTGGAATGTAGCCGGGGCCCCATGTTACCCAAAAGGTAAGACCACATAGTGATATATAGTGATAACCTCAGCACACCAAATGATATAAAAGGTACTTTTATTAGCAGTCCACAGTAAAGACGTTTCGGTCAACACGACCTTCATCAGTGTACTGCATGTAAACAGAAATATACAGGAATAGAAACATTATAATGATTGTGAGATTACAATTCATATATATTACACATATACAAAAAGTATATAAAAGGAGGTCTATGTGTCTATGTAACCTTTATCCAGCAAATAAAGCAAGAAAAACGGAGCAACCTACCAAGTTACTGGGATGGGAGCAGGAGAAAGGAAGGAGATGGGACCCAATACTGGGATTCCTATGGAAAGAGTGCATGCTATGAAGTCATGTGAAGCTGAGATAGGGTGAGGGCTATAGGAGAGCTAAACATACCGTATTTGTCACGAAGTTGGAAATAAGTGCTGCCTGGATCGCGGTATCCACCGCTGAATGTATGCAGGGTGCACATTTAGAGGAACTTGCTATAAGTATGGGTGTAGGAGAGGAGGGTTTAGCTGTCAGCCAATAAGGGGAGTGGATGTACCGGTGAATCGCGTTACATGCGGTGACGTCACAGGAAGTGACGTGGAACGAGGAAGTGCCGGCTTATGATTGGTCCGGTGCCGCGCATGCGCACGTGCGTGCGTGTCAGCCGGCGTGCAGGTGCGTTCCAGGGACCAGGAAGTGGTTTCTGTATTGGAGTATGTGATACACTGCCGGAAAAGAGGAGCAGGAAGCGTTCCACCATCGGGAGAGGGGGTTGTAGAGTACAGGAGAGGTATGGGAGGATGAGGGTGGGTACGGATCCATAATCTGTAACATGAAATATAATGTCAGTTGAAGTTATATGACACAACACAGTCAAAACACATCACAATATTGTTATGATATCCTTGTGTGGTCAAAATACCATGTAATAGGCAGGTATGCATCAATCATGATCCTCATGATAAATGACAAATAGATATTAAATTCCAGGTATTAACTCATTATGGAGTAAGAGGGATATACACATAAAAGCTGAGGTCCCTACTTGAACACTTTGGGATCAGGTGGGTTTAAATGAATGAGTGAAGATCATAATCCTTGTTGAGCCCTTTGGGATGAAGGGACTGCAGTTCATGAATCCAGAATGCCTCTCTCTGTTTGAGGGTCTGGATTCGATTACCCCCACGGCGGGGCGGTCTGATCTGCTCTATGACTTGAAATCGTAATTGGGACACATTGTGTCCTGCTGCTGTGAAGTGTTGGGGAAGAGGTAGAAGTAAATTTTTGCATCTGATGGTAGATTTGTGTTTGGAGATTCTGTCTTTGATGGGTTGAGTTGTTTCTCCTACGTAGACCAGGCCACAAGGGCATTTCACTAGGTATACAACAAAATTTGTGTCGCAGGTGTAGTAATCCTTAATTGTGTATTTCTTGCCTGTTTGTGGGTGATGGATAGTATCACCTCTAAGGATGTTATGGCACTGATGGCAATGTAGGCATGGGAAGGTTCCTTTCTTAGGGGTTTGTAGGAATCTTTGCCGGGGACCGAGGGACGTTGTCCCTATGTCGGCTCGGACTAATGAGTCTCTGATATTTGGTGCTCTTTTGAAGCAGGGTAGGAAGGGTTGATGAAAAGATTTGATGGTAGGGTAACCTGTTTGGAGAATATTCCAATGTTTGCGTATCGTGCGATGTATAGTGTAAGCTAGAGGGTGATATGTGTGTACAAATGGAATACGATCGGATATGTCTTGTCGTGGTTGTATGCGGTGGTACTGTGATTCGTATAGAAGATCCTGAGGGTATCCTCTTTCTACAAATTTCTGTGTCATTTCTTGTAGTCTGACTTCACGTAATGTCGTGTCTGTCACAATGCGTTCGACCCTCCGGAATTGTGATTTGGGGATAGCATGTTTCATAGGGGTTGGGTGGTTGCTTGAAAAATGTAGGAGTGTGTTGCGATCTGTGGGTTTCCTGTAGATGTCAGTAGTTAATAGTCCTGAACCATCTTTGATAACTAGAGTATCTAGAAAATTGATCTGATGTGGGTGGTGGTTAAGGGTGAAATGTAAACCAGGACAGGAGGTATTAAGAGCCATGAAGAATTCATCTAAGGTGTCCTGGGAACCTGTCCAGATGCAGAAGATGTCATCTATATATCGCTTCCATAAAATGGAATGTTCTTGAAACAGTAAATTACTGTATACAAACTGTGTCTCAAAGGTGGACATGTAAGAGTTTGCATAAGGGGGGGCTACATTGGAGCCCATTGCAGTCCCCTTGGTCTGTACGTAAAATGTATCCTGAAAGAGGAAGTAGTTATGTGTGAGAACTATTGTTAGTAGTTCTACGGTTAAATCAATTATTGATGGGTTGGTATCTGAGTCCCTCAGCATTTGTGTGACTGCTTGGATACCCCGGTCATGGGGAATCGAAGTATAGAGATTGGTGACGTCTAGGGACACTAAGATGGCTTCTGAAGGAACTTGTTTGAGTGTTTTGATAATCTCAAGAAAGGCACCTGTATCTAATAAATAAGATGGACTTTTTTGGGTAAGTGGTGTGAGGATTTTTTCTAAGAAAATTGCCAGAGGTGATAAGATGGAATCCGTGGAGGCCACAATAGGGCGCCCAGGGGGTTGGGTAAGACTTTTGTGGATTTTGGGTAGGACATAAAATACCGGTATAATTGGATGTGGATTGATTAAGTATTCGTACGTTTTCAAGTCAATGACATTGGCTGTTAAAAAGCGTTGTAGTGTCGAGATGATGAGTGTTTGTATTTTAGTAGTCGGGTCCGTAGATAGTTTACGGTATGTGGACTCATCATTAAGTTGTCTCAAAATTTCCGTGATGTAATCACACTTGTTCATGACCACTACTGCTCCACCTTTGTCAGCTGGCTTTATAATCAAATCTTTGTCCTCTTGCAGGCTCCGTAGGGCCTGTCGATCAAGGGGAGAGAGATTCGTCTGATAATGTGCTCTGCCCTTGTCGATATTGGAGCGCAATTTTTGAAACGCCCCATCCACGAACCCTATAAAGGTTTCAAGTGGATGTGTGCCTCGAGGAGGCCTATATTTGCTCTTGGAGCGGAGACCTAAGTCTTGGGCTGTAATATCGGTCGTAATGACTGGGGGAATGACGCTAAAAGGGTTATGAGCAAAATGGGTTTTCAAACGTAAGGTACGGTAAAAGCGTTGTAGCTCCATATCTAGTTTAAAGGTGTTGTATTTGTATGTGGGGCAGAAAGAGAGTCCCTTTTGGAGAACAGATGTTTGTGCAACGTTGAGAGTTTTGGAAGAAATATTTACCACCAGTTGTGGGTCTGTGATCGAGTGATTCGTGTGAAGTCCAGATTTCCCCTTGTTCCTATTGCCTCGCCTCGTCTTCTTCTGTTGGGACGTCTTCGTGTTTGACCTAAAAAAGGAACAGACTGAATAATAGGCTGTCTTTGGTCCATGTCGGACCCGGAGGAAGTATAGTCGGTTGATGACTTGGCTGTACGGTGGGTATATTTGTTTGTAGAGGGATTGTCTCGCCATCTGTATACTCGGTTCTGTTCATAGTCCTGGAGATCTCTAGCGAATTTATTCCTTTTTCTAGTTTCGGTATCACGTTTGTGTAGATCAATGTTGGTCTGGATTTTACTTTGAAGTGCCTGGAGATCCTCAGGGCTGATCGAGGTCGTCAATTGGGATTCGATGTTTTTGATCTGTTCCTTCGTTGTGGTGATTGCCTTATGTAAAAAGTCCACTGTTAGTAGCATCAAATCAAAAGAACATTTATTAAGGATAAGTTCAAATTTGTTACGATAGTCGGGAATGTCAGAAAAAAGAGTAGGACGGATTGGTACCCTCAATCCCCTAGGGATCCTCTGGACTCTTAAATACTCTGTGAGTGTTGCGCAGTGTAACTCAATATTAGTGAGATGTCTGCGTTCTTTTTCCAGGTCCCGCCCACGTGTTTCACTGGGTGGTACTCTAAGGAATTCGCTGGAAAGGTTGGTTTGGGAAATGATGTTTGATGCTTCATCTGCGTTATATGAAAAAGTTACTGATGACATGACACAACAGTGTGCTTGCGGACAGGAGTAAGTAGTAGTAAGAAAAAACGCAGCACTACTGGACCTGGGTGCTTGAGTTGGGTCAAAAGCCTTGAGATATAGTGATAACCTCAGCACACCAAATGATATAAAAGGTACTTTTATTAGCAGTCCACAGTAAAGACGTTTCGGTCAACACGACCTTCATCAGTGTACTGCATGTAAACAGAAATATACAGGATTAGAAACATTATAATGATTGTGAGATTACAATTCATATATATTACACATATATAAAAAATATATAAAAGGAGGTCTATGTGTCTATGCAACCTTTATCCAGCAAATAAAGCAAGAAAAACGGAGCAACCTACCAAGTTACTGGGATGGGAGCAGGAGAAAGGAAGGAGATGGGACCCAATACTGGGATTCCTATGGAAAGAGTGCATGCTATGAAGTCATGTGAAGCTGAGATAGAGTGAGGGCTATAGGAGAGCTAAACATACCGTATTTGTCACGAAGTTGGAAATAAGTGCTGCCTGGATCGCGGTATCCACCGCTGAATGTATACGAGGAAGTGCCGGCTTATGATTGGTCCGGTGCCGCGCATGCAATCATAAGCCGGCACTTCCTCGTTCCACGTCACTTCCTGTGACGTCACCGCATGTAACGCGATTCACCGGTACATCCACTCCCCTTATTGGCTGACAGCTAAACCCTCCTCTCCTACACCCATACTTATAGCAAGTTCCTCTAAATGTGCACCCTGCATACATTCAGCGGTGGATACCGCGATCCAGGCAGCACTTATTTCCAACTTCGTGACAAATACGGTATGTTTAGCTGTCCTATAGCCCTCACCCTATCTCAGCTTCACATGACTTCATAGCATGCACTCTTTCCATAGGAATCCCAGTATTGGGTCCCATCTCCTTCCTTTCTCCTGCTCCCATCCCAGTAACTTGGTAGGTTGCTCCGTTTTTCTTGCTTTATTTGCTGGATAAAGGTTACATAGACACATAGACCTCCTTTTATATACTTTTTGTATATGTGTAATATATATGAATTGTAATCTCACAATCATTATAATGTTTCTATTCCTGTATATTTCTGTTTACATGCAGTACACTGATGAAGGTCGTGTTGACCGAAACGTCTTTACTGTGGACTGCTAATAAAAGTACCTTTTATATCATTTGGTGTGCTGAGGTTATCACTATATCTCAAGGCTTTGGACCCAACTCAAGCACCCAGGTCCAGTAGTGCTGCGTTTTTTCTTACACATAGTGATATAGACTTTCCGGAGTTATGAAGGTGGTTTTTTCCTTCGCCGATCCCTGCCAACCCAGGAACTGGGAAAGGGGGCTCGTCCCTCTGCTGAGGACAGTCAGCACCGTACCCATGCTAAAGGGGTACCACGGAGTGAGAGTGACAGGAGACCGGTTCCCTCCCAAACGGTCATAAGAACTAACAGTACCCCCACCATTAGGTGCTGGCGGTGTCAGGGGCCAGGACATGTTGTTGCTAACTGCCCCATGACTACGGAGCACATGGACTGCGGGTATAACCGCTGTGTCTCAATGTACGCCCAAACCGTCTGCACTGCGAGAGGCCAAGCTGTAGGGCGGTGGTGTTCACACCGTGCAGTAACTGAGGCAGTAACCTAAGCAAGTCCAACATAAGCAGCTTTTATTCAGCAAAACCTACAGGTAAACAGAAAGTCCTCCGGTTCACAACCGGGTTAACACAAGTCCATGACAACGGTTGCCGGGGGCAACGGCCGCGCCGGGCCGCTCAGAGCCTGATGGGTGCAGAGCCTTCCCAGGCGTGGGTTCAGCTACTCACAGATCCGCCGAGCTTTCCTGCTATGCTCCTAGCAGGTCCCAACACTGAACAACACTAATCCTTAATGCAGAGTTTTTAAAGGACCTGTGGAAAGAGCCACTGGAAAACCCAGGTTGGAGTGAGGAGGCCGTCCCCCTGCCTCCCTGTAGCCTCCCCCAAGAAATGAAGGCCCTGCCGGGTTTTACTAATCTGCCTTAGCCAGATAGCTTGACCAGGTCAATGCTCACCTTCATTCCTGCATTGCAGCCGCAGCTGCGTCTGTGACTGCAATGCACTCCAATGGGTTTAATAGGTCTCTGTACACATTCTAGGGGATATATAACGTCCCTTGTATACGATCCCAGTCACTGCCTCACGATATATATATATGTGTTGTGGAATACCTATACTAAGTATAAACAAGCAAATCTCTCCCTAGCTCAGCAGCAGCTCTCCCTACTCTGCCTGATTCCGGGGTAGACTGTGACGAGCATGGCGGCGCAAGGTCTGATATAGACCTGATGACGCTGTGCAGCCAGCCAATCACTGTAATGCCCACAACCAACATGGCTACGGCATTGCAGTGCATGGCAGGCAATCTCTGCATGCTCATTGGCTCTCTAAAGAGCGCCAAACATGCAGGGCGGGGACCAGAGCTCCCGCCCGAGCAACCCGGAAATACTCGCTGAGCGTCAGTCATCTCGAGCAGTGAGATGCTCGGGCGAGTACCGAGCACGTTCGCTCATCACTACTTTTATCCTAACTCTCTCCTCGTTTCTTACCCGTTGTCTTGTGATATGTATCCTCCATTATCCACTCTTGTCTTCTTATATTTTACTCTTCATATTAAACATTGAATTGTACATATTATTGACAGTTTAGAACACTATACATTTGCCTGCATGTTGTATTTGAGTTTATATTATTCATGTAAAATTAAAAAGAAATAGAAAAGAGATTGAGCTGCTGTTATGAAAATTGACAACATGAGACTACCCTGTTAAATTATTGATAACCATAAATTTTTTCGAAAGAAGGATCAATCATCAGAGATAGACTATTGGATAAGAGCTATAAACAGAAAAAACATTAAACAAGCATTTGAAGGCACTTAAACACTCCACGGCATAATTTATTATACAAACAGAAAAATCAAGTGAAGCCCTTTACTCTACTGCTTACAGCCCAAAATTTAATAACATCAAAGAAATTATTCACAAATATCTCCCTGTTGTCAACCAGGACAACACTCTCTGTACCATATTGAAGGAGGTTGTAATTGTGTGGCCAAAAAAGGTCGCTCATTAGGTGCTATGTTGTCACTCAGTTTAACCCGTCAATCCAGACCATCTACGTCCTGCCTTTCAGTTACAGGCTTTAGTAGATGCAATGTATGTAGTCTTGTAGATGATGGAAAACGCACCTTTCATTCATCATAGAGCGTGCAATATCACATTAAATCTTTTATCAGCTGCGAATGAAGTCATGTAGTATATTTCATTGAATGTCGTGCATGCAAATTGTACTAAATATGATACACTAATAGAAAACTTAAGAAAAGAGTAGCAGAACATATTGCGAACATTAATAGCAATAACTCTGTGTATTCGGATGCAGCCAAACACTTAACGACGATACGTAAAGGGGACAAGTCCCACTTTTCTTTCTTTAGGATTTAAAAAGTAGATCGTACGATACGTGGGGGCAATTGGCAAAACCATTTACGTTATGTGAGGCTTTCTGGATCTTACAATTGGACACTAAACATCTGCAGGGTATGAATTATAGAAAAGATTTATTTTATATTTCTTAGTTGTATGTTGCTATTCTTTATCCATATTGCTTTGATATGTTTTCTATTCCATTTTATTTCATTATTATTCATACCATCTTGATATGCTTGTTATTAGACTGTCATTTTGTCTTCCGCATATGTTTTCCATAAGTTGTTCCTATTGGATGAGCTCAGCTGTTTTTTCCATAATGAGATTAACCAATTCCATTCGTGATTGGGGTTTTTAGTATAAATAGAATAATGTTCATTTACCTCATGTATCCTATGAATAAGGGTGTCTCTGTACGCTAGATACGTGTCAGGTTTTGAGGTTTCTGTTTTTAACCATTTTAAACTAAACTAATAAAAATTAATTTTATTACCTGATGGCTATGCCAGAAACTACCCTACTTCCTTTCTCAATCACGGCTTTGATCACCAACAGGTATGGCACCCACCATATAGACTCATATGAGAACTGAATTGTTTCCAGTCTTCAACATGGTGAGCTCCAAACTTTCCCTCTCCTTCTTTCCCAATTGCATTCACATTAGCAAATGTTAATGTTCATAGATCAAACATCAGAAGGACATTGAACTATAATGGTGTGCATGGTAGGATTGTAAGGAGAAAGTAACTGCTCTCCAAAAGTAATATTGCTATCCATCTGCAGTTTGTTAAAGATCACCTGGACAAGCATGAAAGTTATTGGGAAAATATTTTGTTATTACATAAGACCAAAATAGAGCCTTTAGATTTAAATCAGAATCATAATGCTTGGAGAGAAAAAAACAGTGCGTTACAGAATAAAAATTAAACAATGATAGTATGGTTTTGGCGTGTAATATTGCATTTGCATCAGTATTTGATGCATCAGGTTTGCCATCATTGATGAAACAATGAATTCTTAATTTTAACAGCAAATTCTAAAGCAAAATGCCAGGAGGACTCCTGTCCATGTTATATGATGGCTGCCGGACACGTAGCTGATGGGAGATATGTATCACGGAAGTGGTTGTCCTCTGTGATGTAAACCTGGAGTAATTCTCTAGTGCACATAGTACTAAGAGGCTTGTTTTGTGCATCTGGGACAGGTTTTTTGGCAGCCTGGGAGATGGGTGGGTCTGGCTGCCAACATATCCCACCCATGGGTGTTGTTCACAGGGTAAAATGGAGTTTATTTATTTGACACATGGTCTGTGTCTGGAGGTAAGAAGGTCTCCTGTGTGATCTCTCTAGACTGTGTGTCCTGGACTGTCTCTAAAGTGACTTTGTTAGAACTGTTTACCTTGTTTTGCCTGCACTGAAAGGCTGTTTGTTTCCCTTTGCTTGTGGCATTGTTTATGAAGCCTCAATAAACCAGCCTGGACATTTAAATGGAAACGGTTCCTGTGTTTCCTCACCATGTACCCAAGTGATTAGCATTCCCACAATGTACTAAATATCAAGAGAACATGGGTCATGCAGCAATAATGACCAAAAGCACACAAGTCCTTCAACAAAAGAATGGTTAAAGAAGATTAAAGTTGAAGTTTTGGAATAGCCAAGTCAAGGCCCTAAGCTTATTTCCATAGAAATATTGTTGAAAAAACTGATGTGAGCAGTTTATGGGAGAAAACCCACCAACATAACAGAGTTGAAGCTGTTTAGTAGGGAGGAATGGGCTTAAATAACTTCCAGCCAATATGCAGGACTAATTAACAATTAATGAAAACATTTAAATGCAGTGTATGCAGCATAGGGAGGTCACACCAGATACTGAAACCAAAGGTTCATACACTTTTCCATTCATAGATGTTATATTGGATATTTTTCCTTATTTTAAAAATGTCTTTTATTGTCGACTCATTTATTTGATTTGGGTCTCTTTATCTACTTTATAGGCAGCATGGTGGCTCAGTGGTTAGCAATGTAGCTTTGCAGTGCTGGGGTTCTGGGTTAATATCCCACCAAGGACAACATCTGGAAGGAGTTTGTACAGTGGGGAAAAAAAGTATTTAGTCAGCCACCCATTGTGCAAGTTCTCCCACTTAAAAAAATGAGAGAGGCCTGTAATTGACATCATAGGTAGACCTATGAAAGACTACTATGAAAGACAACTATGAATGACAAAATGAGAAAACAAATTCTGAAAATCACATTGTGTGATTTGGAAAGATATTTTTTTCAAATTTTGGTGGAAAATAAGTATGTGGTCAATCACAATCAAGCAAGATTTCTGGCACTCACAGACCTGTTATTTCTTCTTTAAGAGGCTCCTTTGTCCTCCACTCATTACCTGTAGTACTGGCACCTGTTTGAACTTGTTATCAGTATAAAAGACACCAGTCCGCAACCTCAAACAGTCACACTCCAAACTCCACTATGGTGAAGACCAAAGAGCTGTCGAAGGACACCAGAAACAAAATTGTAGCCCTGCACCAGGCTGGGAAGACTGAATTTGCAATAGGCAAGCAGCTTGGTGTGAAGAAATCAACTGTGGGAGCAATAATTAGAAAATGGAAGACATACAAGACCACTAATAATCTCCCTCGATCTGGGGCTCCACACAAGATCTCACCCCGTGGGGTCAAAATGATCTCAAGAATGGTGAGAAAAAATCCCAGAACCACACAGGGGGACTTAGTGAATGATCTGCAGAGAGCTGGGACCAACGTTACACAGGCTATCATCAGTAACACACTACATCGCCAGGGACTCAGATCCTGCAGTGCCTGACGTGTCCCCCTGCTTAAGCCATTACATGTCCGGGCCCATCTGAAGTTTGCTAGAGAGCATTTGTATGATCCAGAAGAGTATTGGGAGAATGTCATATGGTTAGATGAAACCAAAGTAGAACTGTTTGATAGAAACACAACTCGTCGTATTTGGAGGAAAAAGAATGCTGAGTTGCATCCAAAGAACACCATACCTACTGTGAAGCATTTGGGTGGCAACATCATGCTTTGGGGCTGTTTCTCTGCCAAGGGACCAGGACGACTGATCCATGTACATGAAAGAATGAATGGGGCCATGTATCGTGAGATTTTGAGTGCAAACCTTCTTCCATCAGCAAGGGCATTGAAGATGACATGTGGCTGGGTCTTTCAGCATAACAATGACCCAAAGCACACTGCCAGGGCAATGAAGGAGTGGCTTCATCAAGGTCCTGGAGTGGCCTAGCCAGTCTCCAGATCTAAACCCTATAGAAAACCTTTGGAGGGAGTTGAAAGTCTGTGTTGCCCAGCGACAGCCCCAAAACATCACTGCTCTAGAGAAGATCTGCATGGAGGAATGGGCCAACATACCTGCAATAGTGTGTGCCAACCTTGTAAAGACTTACAGAAAACATTTGACCTCTTTCATTGCCAACAAAGGATATATAACAAAATATTGAGATGAACTTTTGTAGGTGACCAAATACTTATTTTCCACCAAAATGTAAAAAAAAATCTTTCCAAATCAGACAATGTGATTTTCAGGATTTGTTTTCTCATTTTGTCTCTCATAGTTGAGGTCTACCTATGATGTCAATTACAGGCCTCTCTCATCTTTTTAAGTGGGAGAACTTGTACAATTGGTGGCTGACTAAATACTTTTTTCCCCACTTTATGTTCTCCCCATGTTTGCGTGGATTTCCTCTGGGTTCTCTGGTTTCCTGCCACACTCCTGATATGAAATCTAGATTGAGATACTCAATGAGGACAGCGATGATGATGTCTGTATAGTGCTGTGGAATTAATGGTGCCATATAAGTGAGCAAAATAAATGAATATACTTTTTGGGACTTGTGTGAAAATCTCATGTAGTTTTAGGTGAAATTTACGCAACAATATGAAAAATTCTGAAGGGCTCACAAATTTTCAATCACTAATATATCTGTTAAAATAAATGTAATTCCCAATTTCATTATGCTTGAAATGCAAAAAAAAAACAATTAACAGGGATACATGTCAGGCAGGGTTATCAGTGGTTGCAACATCCAACAAAAAAGTGATTGCTAAAGAATGTCATAAAAATGGTGGTATTATAAAAATTAGAAATTGCTTATGTATCTCTGTGTTTCTTGTGCTTTGTGAAAATAGTAGTGTCTAAAGTTTGGCTAATCCACAATTTATGCGGATTTACATTCTCGCACTGTTTCATCGATCTTCTAATCTACAATACTGAATATCCTTAACTACTTCAGGATGGTAAAGGCCCATTTACTCTGTAAGATTATTGTGAAACGCTTATTTCACAATATTTTTGCAGTCTAAACAGGCTGCTGAAAACCCATTGAACGAGCAAAACGCTTGCTTATCGGGTGAAATGATCTTCTGGTTTTAACAAACTATCAACATTCTTGACGGTGCATCATCCTGTGTGAACATGACTCGTGCTTCTAAGACCAACCTACAGTATGTGCAGTTAACGATCTATTAAAGATTACACAATTAATACGCACTTTACAATACATATTGAGCAATAAAACGACTTACGATAGGTAAATATTTACTGATCGGTGGTCATTTAACGCTGAAAATTTGGATAATGTATACCCATCTTAAATATATTTCATAGAATCATAGAATAGTAGAGTTGGAGGGGACCTCATGGGTCATCTGGTCCAACCCCTTGCTCAAAGCAGGATTCACTAAATCATCTCAGACAGATATCTGTCCAGCCTCTGTTTGAAGACGTCCATTGAAGAGGAAATCACCACCTCTCGTGGCAGCCTGTTCCACTCATTGATCACCCTAACTGTCAAAAAGTTTTTTCTAATATCAAATCTGTGTCTCCTCCCATTCAGTTTCATCCCATTGCTTCTAGTCTTTCCTTGTGCAAATGAGAATAATAATAATAATAATAATAATCTTTATTTTTATATAGCGTTAACATATTCCGCAGCACTTTACATACATTATCGTTGCTGTCCCCATCGGGGCTCACAATCTAGATTCCCTATCAGTATGTCTTTGGAGTGTGGGAGGAAACCGGAGAACCCAGAGGAAACCCACGCAAACACGGGGAGAACATACAAACTCCTTGCAGATGTTGTCCTTGGTAAAGATGATGCTTCTACAATGTGACAGCCCTTGAGATATTTGTAGACAGCTATTAAGTCTCCTCTCAGTCTTCTTTTTTGCAAGCAAACATTCCTAAATCCTGTAACCGTTCCTCATAGGACATGGTTTGCAGACCGGTCATCATTCTGGTCGTTCTTCTCTGAACTTCCTCCAGTTTGTCGATATCTTTTTTAAAATGTGGTGCCCAAGACTGGACGCAGTATTCCAGATGAGGTCTGACCAAAGAGGAGTAAAGTCCGATAATGACTTCACGTGATCTAGACTGTATGCTTCTGTTAATACATCCCAGAATTGTATTTGCCTTTTTTGCTGCTGCATCACACTGTTGACTCATGTTCAGTCTATGATCTATTAGTATACCTAAGTCTTTTTCACATGTACTGTTGCTTAGCTCGATTCCTCCCATTTTGTATATGCTTTTTTCATTTTTATTGCCCAGATGTAGTACTTTGCATTTTTCCCTATTAAAAACCATTCTGTTAGTTACTGCCCACTGCTCCAGTTTATTTAGGTCTTTTTGAATCCTCTCTCTCTCTTCTCTAGTAATAGCTATCCCTCCTAGCTTTGTGTCATCAGCAAATTTAATCAGTTTACCCTCAATTCCTTCATCTAAATCATTGATAAAGATGTTAAACAATACAGGTCCCAGGACAAAGCCCTGTGGTACCCCACTTGAGACATTCATCCAACTGGATGTGAAGCCATTTACGACCACTCTTTGAGTCTGATCACTAAGCCAGTTATGAATCCACCTAACAGTTGCCTTGTCCATTCCATACTTGGTAATTTTTTCAATAAGGATGGTGTGAGATACTTTGTCAAATGCTTTGCTGAAGTCAAGATATACTATATCTACAGCATTTCCCTGATCCACTCAGTCAGTGATTCTGTCATAGAAGGAAATTAAGTTAGTCTGACATGACTTGTTAGTTACAAACCCATGCTGACTCTGGTTAATCACTTCATTCTTATCCAGGTACTTACATACATGTTGTTTAATAATTTGTTCAAAGATCTTTCCTGGTATAGAAGTCAGACTCACCGGCCTATAGTTCCCTGGGTCCACCTTCTTCCCCTTTTTGAAGATAGGAACAACATTTGCTCTTCTCCAGTCTTCTGGGACTTCTCCTGTTCTCCAAGAATTTTCAAAGATTATGGAGAGTGGTTCTAAAAATTTTTCTACGATCTCCTTCAGTACTCTGGGGTGTAATTCATCTGGACCTAGAGACTTGAACTCATTTATATTAACTAAATATTCCCTCACAATCTCTCTGTTTACAGATAACCTGGATTCTTCTATTCCTTTAATAGGACAGTGAAGATCAGTTGATGTTACATTTTCTTTCTGAGAGAAAACAGATGCAAAATAGGAATTAAAAAGTTTGGCCTTCTCAACATCCTTTCTTCCCATTTCACCATTTTCATCCTGTAAAAATCCTATAGCATCTTTGACTTTTCTTTTACTTTTGACATACCCCCAAAATCCTTTTTTATTGCTTTTGACATCTCTTGCAAGCCTTAATTCATTGTCAGCTTTAGCTAACCTGATACGTGCCCTACAGGTTCTGCAGACTGCATTATAATCTTCTTTAGATATGCCTCCCTCTTTCCATTTGATAAACATTTCTTTCTTTCTTTTTAGCATGTGTTTAAGTTCTGTGTTCATCCATCCTTGTTTCCTTAAATGCTTCCCATTCTTCCTACTTTTCGGGATTGTTAATGATTGTGCTTTGAGAATCTCATTTTTAAAAATTTCCCATCCTTCCTGGACATTTTTGTCTTTAAGGACATCCAGCCATTGGATCCCTCCTATTCTCTTTCTGAGTCGCTTAAAATCTGCCTTTCTGAAATTTAACCTACATTTTGAAATCTAATCTACATTTGCTTTTGTGTTTTTTAAAACTGAGAAATATTTACATCCATTTTTTTTGCTAATAACTGTGTCCCTCACAACTATTCACCTAAATAATTGGATTCACTATTTTGCCTGCTGTATTTGATGACATTGTTTGCTAATGTTCACACTAGTAAGAGCTGGTTTGGGCTGTCATTACAGACTAACCCTGCACTGTGACAGTGAACAGAAATACAATTCCCTCATCTGTAAATCTTCTAGAGCGCCTTCTTGTGAACTAAAATAGGAGTAGTAATCATATACAGTACACACAGCATTTACACATTGAACACACACGTAGCTCACAAATTAGACATATCATATACATATTGGATACATACAGTTCACACACCACTCACATATTAGATAAATACAGCACATAGCTCTTCTGTGGTTACTGTTCTTAAAACCTTAGGTATCTAACAGTTGACCTGAAGGTGTCACAGGTTTACCACGACATAGAGGAACCAGAAGAAGAAGACTGTAGCGTCTGATTTCACATACTCCTGCACTGATTAGAAGAACGTGACTATAATTGTATTTTCTGTTAGCAGTGCAGGGGTTAACTGTTCAGTTGAGAGCTTCTGGAGCTTTCCAGCTTTGATAGTCTCAGCTGTTCAGTATTGGCCACTCCCCTCTCCTATATATACTTTCCTCTTGCCTCTGGCAATCAGGATTGCCAGCGTTAGTTTTATACTGCCTGATTCTGGAGTAGGAGGTGTTGGTTGTTTCTGGAGGCATTTGGCGTTCTTAGGACTGCTGCTTGGTTATCTGTCTGTGTGTTTATTCTCAACCTGTCCTATTTGCTTTTTTCCTTCCTTTACTTCTGAGTGTTCCACTCTGTTGTTTGTGAGTGCATATTTGTATGATTGGCATTTTCATTTATCCCTGTACGTCTTCCCTTGTTAATCTGGGTTGTGTATTCTTATATACTACTACTCCCCACTTCCCTGGGTCAGGGAGCGGATTGCTTAGGGCTGATTTAGGAGCTCAGCAAGGTTTGGCCCTGGCGTCTTCACCAATAGAAGTAATCCGGGGAGCAGGGATAGCTAGGCCGCCCCTAGCTTTAGGGATAGGGAAGGAGCCCCTAGCCCCGGGATATCAGACAACAGAGCCATGACATAAGGTATAGGATATGATGTCAAGGTTTTATAAACATTGACTCAAACCTTACTAAATTGTGCTAACTATGGTAACATTACTAAATATTATCTGTTAAAATGGTTGTCCACTTACATATTTTTTAAAATGGGTTAACATAATAAAATAATCACAACTCACGAATCATCTGCCACTCCTTTTCCAAAGCAGCCAAATACCTTTCCAGTTTCCTTCTATCTGATACTTCCATAAAGTGACATGTAGACACTACAGCCAATCACGTAATGCAGCAGTATCCCATTTATTGTAAATGTGTTATCATCAATCAGGGGGGCTTTAAAAAATGCAGAAGTGGACAAAAGTAGATGCACAGTTTTGAACATTTTAATTCTGACCCTGTGGATATTTTCTTCCAATTTTTCATGTCTTCGGGATGAATCATTATTTGTGTTACTTATAAAATTATAATTACTTATGTTACTTACACAATTATTTCAAAGCAGTTCTCATGATGAGTTGGAATATGTGCATGGCATCTATTTGAAGAATCCTGAAATTGCCTCATTTTCAATTTGAAATTTTAAGGAAATGTGGTAATAGTGTTTAATTAATATTACAGAACATACTTTTTTGTGCTGTAAACAGTTCTTCAGTGCTTTGAAAAGCTTGTGTGGACAGTGCTTATGAAAAAGCAGAGCCACTAGTCAGCTTTACTCTACATTTTTCTTTTAAAATTCTTTATTTGCTGAATTAAGAAATTCACCATAAAAAACCTAATCCACATTACAGAAATAGATTCATCATTTGTCTTCCAATCAGCTATCACTGCCAAAAAAGAGTAAGAAGGGTGGATGCAGACAAAAACACACTTATGACTCTACCATAGTATTAGTACAGTAAGTTTCTTATCGTTCATGCTACAGCATGAGAATTGACTTTTGTAATTTTTTGCTCCAATAAAAATATTTCATACTTATTGAAGAGGTGTTGCTTGTCCCAACTTTATCACTATCCTTCCCCTATGGCTGGTTCCCTATGTGCTAGTCACTTTCATAACCCAATATGCACCTATGCCATCATCATGCAAGGCCTTTGAAAGCCAGCTCAGGCTACTGTGCACTGCCTGAGTAGACAGTACTCTACTACCATGTGCTTTCCAGGAATCAATCCACACTTTCAAGATGGTTCTGCTTCAGTCAGGTGTCTAATCATTTTCTTTGCTGCTCCTGACAGCTATCTAGCAGAGCAGCCAACTTGTACAACCAAGTTCAATTCTGCTATTCATGGTGCAGTCTGCACCCTCAACTCTTCTGTCAAGGTACCTGATAAGCAACGTGTCTCTGCTGTTCTTGGTGCTGTTTGCATCCTCATTTCTGCTGATTCAAGGTACTTTGTGATTCAAGGTACTTTGCAACCAACTCGCATCTGAAATTACAGGTTCAGTCTGTACCCTCAACTTTGCTGAATCTAGATACCTGATTATTGCATTTCTGCAATAAGGTGCCACATGACCTACACAATTCCTCTTCTGTGTCTATGTGCTACCACATGCCTGCAAAAGGATGCCAGATTGCCTACCTAACTCTTCTGCTCCTCTGTTACCGCATCCTATAAGGAACCAGATTTATGATACAACTCTGCTGTTCCTTTGCTGTCCAAACACTTTACGGTGTTGCATCTAGTACTTCCAGCTCTGCTGGCTAGCTGTAATCCTGCATATACAGCTCTTCTGGGTTTTACTGTTCCACGTGCTGTACTGAAAGCTGAGCTTTGCTACATTTGTCTCTGGTCTGTGCTTCTCATCTTAACTTATGACTTAATAAATCCACCCCAACAGGTGAGCCCTTAACAATTTAAGTGAATAGAAGTTGAGATACAGTACCCAAAAATGACCACTACACATTAAACAGTACTGTGGAATTCGGCTTCATTCACTGCTAAATCTGGTCTCTACTAGAGCTGAAAACAGCGGTGTTGGAACACCAACCATCTGATACTAATAACCAATTATAAGGATAGATTGTCAGTTTCTTAAGCCTGGAAAACCATTTTAAATGACTCCCATTTTAGTGGCCCATTAAATATAAGTTCTAATTATTATCATATATCAAAATAATAAAGGATTTACTCTCATAGTTTGAGGGTCTTATTGAGAGCAAAAGGCCTAAAGTAGCTAATGTAAATGCAAGATAAATTAAATGCTTCTAAAGCTGAAGAAACTCAAATGAAAGGAAGCATTCTTACACAAAATATTATTTTGTCTATCAACAAAACAGTAGCATAAAAAAAATATTAACTTTTCATTTTCTACTCTTAAAAATACTTTTATATTGCCATCTAAAATAATAAAACAATATTCAAGAATCTATGAAGTCCCATTAATAAAACAATCAGAAAATAATGATAAATTCTCATTCTGACTCAGGTATGTGTTATGCCATTTATGTATTCTATCCCTGACCTTTCCAATGCAATTAAAGTTATTTACAACTGCAAGAAATCCAGAGAACGTATGAGTAATGACAGCATTTAACTTATATCTGCTAAGCTACATTTTTGTCAAAATAAGAGAGCTATAAATCTTCTCCTATTTTCATCTGGGTAAACAGTAAAAAGTTGTGTTTTTAACTTAAATGGTATTAATATGGTAACTAGCAAACTCTTTGGTTTGTGTGGTAAATTTTAAAGAAAATCGGATCTTTTGAAATTCAGATTCTACAGCTTCATTGAATTTTTTCCAAAAATTAGATCTGCGGAAAATCAGTTTGCTGCAAATCTTAAGTGGGGGGGGATGGCCAAAGGGGACGTGCGCAGCGCGGTGGACCCAGGTTATTGCTCCTTGAGGTATGCATGTGTGCTGACTGAATAAACTTTATATGATGGGCTATATGTATTCAGGGCCCTCTATGAACATTTACTCTTGACTCTCCTAGCATAGACATGTGCCTCAGATACATGGCTAGATGAGCCTTTGGATTACACCTATTTTGGTTTTTACACTTTATGAGCATAATGTATACATTTATATGTGTTACCCTGTGATCTCTATCTGGGAGTCATACTGCAATGTGTACGTTTTTGTTTTTTAACATATGTCATTATTTATTATTATTTGTCTAGGCCTGTCTTCTACACCAATTCTAATTGACCTTGCACTTTATAAATGATGCATGTGGGATCCTGGACTTGATGGTGGTCATTCATTCTTGTGACAACATTCTTTATCTATGTGTCCTATAAACTGGGTTATAAGGAGTAACATGTCTCCTTGTGGATATACCAGTATAAGGAGACTTATAGATCATGCAATGCTCCTCTGGAAAAAAAATATGCAAATTACCTCTTCAGAGAGGAAGAGGACTTAAACTCTGGTGTCACCTACTGGAAGAAGCCATTCTAAAGGTTGATATCAAATGTGGATGGTACTTTCTGTAACTGACAATGTCCAGACCACAGGAAATGGAGTTTCAGGGTTCGTTTCCTCAAGTGATCACTCTCTCAATCCATGTGACTTAGTGCAAAGAAATTATACTACTGAATGAAAACCTATATTGTAGAATTGAGATGTTGTAGCTGAAATTCACCTTATTAGATTTCCCTTAAAAAAATTCATGTACAGTATGTTATGGATTGTGTTATGAATTAGATAAATAAAAATCCAATATCCCTGAACACCTAGCAGCATCTGCTCTGTGATAATTAAATTAGCTAGGAGTCAGCCAGTCTATGCTTAGACCAAATCGGGTCTGCCTGTTTCTCACTAGAAAAGAGGAGCTTACATGTGCAAGGAAGTTAAATGCCCCTAAAGTAGACTGGACATCTCCAGGCTATATCAGGGACCTCACATGGCACAATGGAAATGAAATATTTTCTTGCCATATTAATTTGCTGTCAACACAATTTACAGATACAGTGGGGAAAATAAGTATTTGATACACTGGCGATTTTGCAACGTTTCTCACCCACAAAGAATAGAGAGGTCTGTAATTTCTATCATAGGTATACTTCAACTGTGAGAGACAGAATCTAAAAAAAATCCAGAAAATCACATTGTATGATTTTTGCATAATTAATTAGCATTTTATTGCATGAAATAAGTATTTGATACAATAGAAAAACAGAACTTAATATTTGGTACAGAAACCTTTGTTGTATTTACAGAAGTCAGATGTTTCCTGTAGTTCTTGACCAAATTTGCACACACTGCAGCAGGGATTTTGGCCTACTCCTCCATACAGATCTTCTCCAAATCTTTCAGATTTCAGGGCTGTCGCTAGGTAACATTGAGTGTTAGCTACATTCAAAGATTTTCTTTTGGATTCAGGTCTGAAGATAGGCTAAGCCACTCCAGGACCTTGAAAACATTATTTTGGAAGTTGCTGTGTGTTTCGGGTTATTGTCATGCTGGAGAACCCAGCCATGACCCATCTTCAATGCTCTTACTGAGGGAAGGAGGTTGTTGGCCAAAATCTCACGATACATGACCCCATCCATCCTCTCTTAATACGGTGCAGTCATCCTGTCCCCTTTGCAGAAAACTCATCCTTCTTCTTCCTCCAAACATGACGAGTGGAGTTGATACCAAAAAGTTCTATTTTGGTCTCATCTGACTACATGACCTTCTCCCAGGCTTCCTCTGGAACATCCAGATGATCATTGGCGAACTTCAAACGGGCCTGGACATGTGCTGACATAAGTAGGGGGACCTTGCATGCCCTGCAGTATTTTAATCCCTGAAGGCGTAGTGTGTTACTAACGGTAATGTTTCAAGACTGTGGTCCCAGCTCTCTTCAGGTCATTGACCAGGTAGTTCTAGGCTGGTTCGTGACCTTTCTCAGAATCATCCTTACCCCACGAGGCAAAACCTTGCATGGGGCCCCACACCGAGGAAAATTGACAGTCATCTTGTGTTTCTTCCATTTCTAATAATTGTACCAACAGTTATTGTCTTCTCACCATCCCATTCTTGTGCAGGACTTCAATTTTGTCCCTGTTGTCCTTAGACAGCTCTTTGGTCTTGGCCAAGGTAGAGAAGTTGGAGTGTGATTGATTGAGTGCGTATGTAGCACCCCGAGGGCTCGGCTGCTACAGGGGTATTGCACCTCGAACCAGAGGTGTGGTATTCCACTCCCGGGTAAGGATGGAGTGTGGACTAGGGCTCAGTAAGCTGCATGCACCACACACACCCCATTTCCGAGGGACAGGTCAACGGTGCTCCCACTAGACAGAAGTGCAGGCACGACAGCATCTGTCCCTGGCTGGAGTGGGGCGGGGGATGGAATACCCAGTGGTGTAGGAGCAGATAGGGGTGGGTTTCTGGGCATAGGTAGGAGCCCATTGGTTGCTAGTCACCTGGGCTCACACAGAGAGGGAGGTATATAAGGTGGGCACCATCTTAGGACAGGGTTCAGTTCAGAGAGGAGTTCAGCCAGAGAGGGCTGACAGGGAGCTGTGGCTCAGTCTGGGCCCAGCTCCAGAGGCAGGCCTAGAGTGGAGGCCAGAAACAGCAGAAAGAGAGAGGAGAAGGAACGGAAAGGAAAGTAAGAAAGGAACTGGAACAGAGGAGAAAGGAAGCAAGGAACACAGAGAAAGGCCCAGAGACACGAGGACAGAAGGAGCCCCATATGCCCAGGAGATACAGGGTGAAGGGTTGGCAGAACAGGGTACCAGAACCCAAATTGGTGGAGGTGACTAATCCTCAGCCAAAACCGGAGGTTGTGACCACATCTTGGTGCGACCCCTCACTACATCTACCAGGAAAGCATACCACATAGGGTCAGGGAAACCGGAGAGAGGTTTCGCCAACAGAAGGCCCGAGAAAGCTGGACAAAGGTGGGTCACTGGTGGGGACGGCCAGAAAAAGGAAAGGAAGGGAGCCCTGTGCCACGCTCTGGAATTGCCTGGGAGTTGGTCGAGCCCCTTGCCTGGTGAACGCAGCACGGCTCAGGCGGTCCTTCATGTGCACAAGTGACCTGGATGAGAACTGTAAGTAAAGCATTGGAAACTGCACCACACGTCTCTGTGTTTCATCGCCGCACCAGCACCATTAGTACTGGGACGCTCACACCATCACTACCATCATCTACTCTAGCTGCCCTGAGGCAATACTTCTCCCGTGGGGAGTTATCCCATACTCGGCTGCGCAAACAACATCAGCCTCAGCGGTCTGCAGCGCAGCGGCGGTCCCCACTGACTGCAATCCATGGGTGGCGTAGTCGGACATTGTTAATACAAATAGACTGCCACTGAAATGACCACCCTGGGCACGGACCGGGTCAGCGCCACTGAGACTACATCCCACCAGAGGCCCAGTTCCGGGTATCCCCTGCACCACACAGGTCCAGGGGGCGCGTCAACTTTGGCGTAGTCGGCAGGATCTCGTGCCCGCAACCACCGGGTACTGCGTGCCTGAAAAAGAGACTTTTAAACTTACCTGTGGTGAGGATTCCAGCCATCCGACGCCATCTTCTGCCTTCTTCCCGCCATCCGACGCCATCTTCTGCCTTCTTCCCGCCATCCGTGGAGTTTTCCCGCCATTGGACGCCATCTTGAGGACCCCGCGCGGGAAGAAGAGGGGCGTGGACTCCGAAAGCGCGTGAGAACTGAAGCTCCGCCTCACGTCCGGACGTTGCGTAAGGTCCTGGAAGGAGCCCAGCAGACGCTGACGTCACAGGAGTGCGACGGAAGGTCCTCAACCCTGACGATCCACTGCGGAGCCGCGGCCTACGGAAGAGGATCATCGCAAGGTAGGCCACGGTCCACTAGGGGGGAGGAGGATGTCGGAAACAGAGGAGAGCTTCACTGCCACAGCCACCGCCAGCGCCACCGCTGCTGCGGTCATGCCTTTCACTATGCCCTATATTCCGGGGGCAGCCTGGCTACCCCAGTACTCAGGGGAGTCACATACCCTAAATGACTTCAGAGAAAGGCTGGATAGCCTCTTCCAGGTGTACCCCCTCACAGAGGAGCAAAAAGTGAGCATCCTGGTGGCTCAATTAACAGGGGCAGCCCAAAGGGAGGTAAAGTCCTGTCCACTCGGGAGGAGGAGGACTGTCGCAGAGATACTAGCCCGGCTGAAGGACACCTTTGATACCCGTACCTCAGCCGAGATCAAGCTTAGAGTCTACGGGTGCAAGCAGCGAGCACATGAGAATATAAGGGACTATGCACTAAACCTACAAGAGGCCCTGAGAGCCATTAAGCAGGCAGACCCTGACGGCGTGGGAAACGAAGACAAGCTGTTGACTGAACAATTTATAGAGGGTCTACATTGCAATGCCCACCGAACCCAGTTGCGGGCAATGGCCTTACAGGACCCTCATCTGGACTTTGCACAGTTCAAGGACAGAGCCATCCGGGTGCTCCGAGAACCGGCACCAGGTGGCGCTGTGACCCACAGACGCCCTACTACCACTTACCACCAGGAGACGGCGCCCTTGTTGGCAGGGCCTGTGGGAGCTGATGCGCAGGCTTTAAACAATGACCCGACTACAGACCTGCACCATCAGGTCCAAGAGCTAACTAAAAGCGTTGCTGCGCTAACCCGAACTGTGCAGTCTTTACAGGTTTCTACTCCAGGTAAGATCCAGCTGGCATCCGGACCGGAGGACATCCCGTGGCGCCGACCAAGGAGGACCCCACCGGCCAGAGGAAAACCCAGCGACCGATACAACGAGGACGGACAACCCATCTGCCGCCGCTGCAATCAACCCGGACATATGGCAAGGTACTGTCCTTTAAACTGGCACAACCTGGGGTAGAGGGCCAACCCCTAGGAATAAGATCACCAGGCCCATCGAACTGGCGTGACAAATACGTGGGAGGACGTCCAGTCTTGCCTGTGGTACTGGATGGCATTCCTATGAGTGCCCTACTGGACACCGGGTCACAGGTCACCACCATCCCGTACGTGCTCTTCAAGCAGTACTGGAATGACTCGGATATAACCCGCTACTCTGACGACGACTTGAGTATCATCGCCAGCAATGGTCAGCCCGTGCCACAGATCGGATTTAAAGAGATGACCATTAAAATCGGTAAAGTCGAACTGGCAGCACAGGGACTGATCATTGTGGACATTGACAAGCGCGAGAGTCACCCAAAGATAACTCTAGGAACTAATGTGATTGAAAATTGTCTTGCAGAGGTGATTCTCATTTTACAGCAGGTTGCCAAGAACGCCAGTTCCGGCCAGCAGCGAGTGCTCCAAAAAGAGATCCGGGCACTGATGCGACGGCAACAGGTGGAACTCTCCGGTGGTGAGATTGGTAGCGTGAGAATGTGTGACCCTTTCCCTATTGCCATGCCCCCGAAAAGTGAAATGATGATTTGGTGCCGGGCAGCTATTGGTCTGAGAGGTAGAGATTACCAGGCAATGGTGGAACCAGTCTACTCAGACAGTAGGCCCACCATTTTGACAGCACGGGGGGTGGTCGATGTACGCCATGGGATGGTGCCCGTTCGCATCATAAATATCGGGGAGAGAGAAGTACACCTGCCCCGGTATGCCACGCTAGCCAAATTGTTCACCATAAACCAGAATTCTGTACAGGCCGTGGAACCCTTGCCTCCATCTCAACCAGAGGAAGGTAACGGCTCTAAGCAACAAATGGAGGACTGGTGTCAGCAACTACATTTGGGTACTGACTCCACTCCCTCACACCAGAAACAGGGAGTCTATCGGGTGGTTCAAGAGTACGAGAGAGTGTTTAGTAAACACCCGTTAGACTTCGGGCGAGTAAAGGGGGTAGAACACCACATCCCCACGGGAGACCATCCTCCCATAAAGGAGAGATACCGACCCGTACCCCCTGCACACTACCAACACGCCAAGGGGATGCTTAGAGACATGAAGGAGGCTGGGGTAATCAGGGATAGCTGTAGCCCCTGGGCAGCTCCACTAGTCTTGGTTAAAAAAAAAGACAACACCATGAGAATGTGTGTAGGCTACCGGAAAATCAACCGTATCACACACAAAGATGCATACCCCTTACCAAGGATAGAGGAGTCTTTGGCTGCTTTAAAATCTGCTAACTTCTTCTCCACTTTGGATCTCACTAGCGGGTACTGGCAGGTTCCTGTAGCATAGGCGGACCGGGAGAAGACCACATTCACCACCCCGATGGGACTTAGCGAGTTTACCTGCATGCCGTTCGGACTCTGCAACGCACCAGGAACCTTCCAACGATTGATGGAATGCTGTCTGGGACACCGGAACTTTGAGACGGTCCTGCTGTACCTGGACGATGTTATAGTTTATTCCAAGACCTACGAGGACCACCTGAAACACCTGGCGGAAGTGTTTGAAGCCCTGGCAAAATACGGTCTGAAGGTGAAACCGTCGAAGTGTCACCTGCTAAAACCAAAAGTGCAGTACCTGGGACACATGGTGAGTGCTGACGGAGTGGCTCCCGACCCTGATAAGATCACCGCGATTAAGGAATGGCCAAGACCCTCCAGTTCCTCGGGTTGGTAGGCTACTACCGAAGATTCATTCCCGGTTTCACCAAAAAGGCAGCTCCTATGCAGGACCTCCTGATAGGCCAGTCCAGGAAGGCCAAGAACCAGAAGCCACCCTTCAGATGGGAGAAGCTGGAAGAAGAGTCCTTCCGCCAGCTGAAGATGGCCCTCACGGGGGATGAAATCCTGGCATACCCTGATTACAGCCAGCCCTTTATCCTCTACACCGACGCAAGTAACATCGGGCTAGGAGCCGTACTGTCCCAGATCCAGCAGGGGAGAGAACGGGTAATTGCTTACGCCAGCCGAAAACTGCGACCCACCGAAAGAAACCCTGAGAATTACAGCTCATTCAAGCTAGAGTTCCTGGCAGTGGTGTGGGCAGTCACCGAACGCTTTAAGCACTACCTCGCCTCTTCCCGGTTCACCGTGTACACGGATAACAACCCGTTGACACACCTGGACACTGCAAGACTCGGTGCCCTGGAGCAGAGATGGATGGCCCGCCTGTCCAACTATGAATTCACGATCAAATACCGGGCAGGACGCTCCAATACCAACGAGGATGCCTTGTCCAGAATGCCAAACCTACCGGACGTAGGGGAAGATCCAAAGGAACTGGAAGAAGTTGAACTCCCCGCGTTCCACCGTCATGGGACTACCCAGTATTCCCACCGTGTAAGGGGTAAGCAATCCACTACGTTCAACCCCTTACCTCATTACAACTGGGCGGAAACGCAAGACAGTGACCCCGCCGTCCGGCTGGTGAAGGAGATGCTGACTCAGCCAGATGCTCGCCTTGACCCAGACGCTCCGGAGGAAACCAAGCAACTGTGGGCTGAGAAGAGTCGACTGTTCCTTTACAAGGGGAAGTTGTGCCGTAGAATGGTTAACTCCCGGACGCATGAACTGATCTGGCAAGTAGTGGTGCCAAGAAGAGACGCGGCTATGGTACTGGAGGCATACCACGACGGAGCTGGGCACTTCGGATGGAAGAAGCTGGAGTTCCTGCTGCGCGGGCGGTTCCACTGGGTAGGCATGAGAGGAACCATTGAGAGGCGGTGCAGAGACTGTGGCCCATGCAACCTAAGAAGGAAGGACCGTGCCAGTCAGAAGACTCCCCTGCAGTCCATCGTCACCAGGCAGCCGTTGGAACTGGTAGCCTTGGATCATGTAAAACTGCCCCCCAGCAGAAGTGGCTACGTCTATGCGTTAACCATCGTGGATCACTACTCCCGGTTCTTGGTTGTAGTCCCCGTCAAGGACTTAACGGCTCAAACAGCAGCTAGAGCCTTTCAGCAGCACTTCTGCCGTCCACACGGATACCCAGAGCAGGTGCTGACGGACCAGGGACCTGCCTTTGAAGCGGAAGTCTTCCAGGAGTTCTGCACTCTGTATGGCTGCCGGAAGATAAGAACAACACCCTATCATCCGCAAACCAATGGACTCTGCGAGAAGATGAACCAGGTGGTGATAGACCTTCTGAAAACGTTGCCCCTGGAAGAACGCAGTCTGTGGCCTGAGAAACTGCCTGATCTGGTGGACCTATACAACCACATCCCTGTAGGTTCTACCAACTGTACCCCGGCTTACCAAATGAGAGCAAGACCTGGTAAGCTGCCTGTTGATCTGGATATGGGAGTCCTGACACCCGAGGACACTTCACCAGAAGCGGACTGGGACACAGAGAGGCAGCAGCAGTACCGGAAAGTACAGGAGAGCGTTGAGCGAAGTCTCTGTCAAGCAAGAGAAAGACAGGAGAAGACTTACAACCAGTATGCTCCCGCTGTTCCCCTGGTACCTGGAGAGCAGGTCTTGAAAAGGAAGAGACGGCTCCACAAGTTGGACGACCAGTGGGAGAAGGACCCGTACACCGTACTGCCATAAAGCCATGAAAACCCAAAAATCTGCACAATCAGTAAGGATGGAGGAGAAACCACAGCCATTGTCTCCCGAGATCACCTGTGTGCCCCTAATCCCTAACCAGGCTGAGGACTGTGAGCAGCCACTCCCTTATCCCCACTGGCCGAGGACTGAGAGCGGCCACCCTTGTAAATAGTTGCGCTTCTTAAGGCGCCCCCTACTGGTTTTATACAAAAACTGCAACGTCTACCTCAAGATTAACTGGACTGTTGCACCTTTAACAAGAGAGAACACCTGGTCGCAAGTTGCACAGCGGCCAGAACTCCAGAATACGCTTTGAAAATGTTTTATTTGAAAATGCCCTAATGTGAAAAGTTTAATATGCTGCTAAGATAATAATGCCAAAGTTTTATATAGTGTTCTATAAAAGAGTTCCGGTGGCATTAGTAAAATGTTTTATACCTGTAACGTTAAAAAGAGAAGAGTACCTCCCATAAAGAGATGAGTAAATAGTTAATGTCTTATATACGAATGCATTCTAAAATTTTTGTATGTTTAAATTGTTTTGCTCTTTTCCAGCCCAAGGACGTGCTGTGATTTACCAGGGGGGAATGTAGCACCCCGAGGGCTCGGCTGCTACAGGGGTATTGCACCTCGAACCAGAGGTGAGGTATTCCACTCCCGGGTAAGGATGGAGTGTGGACTAGGGCTCAGTAAGCTGCATGCACCACACACACCCCATTTCCGAGGGACAGGTCAACGGTGCTCCCACTAGACAGAAGTGCAGGCACGACAGCATCTGTCCCTGGCTGGAGTGGGGCGGGGGATGGAATACCCAGTGGTGTAGGAGCAGATAGGGGTGGGTTTCTGGGCATAGGTAGGAGCCCATTGGTTGCTAGTCACCTGGGCTCACACAGAGAGGGAGGTATATAAGGTGGGCACCATCTTAGAACAGGGTTCACTTCAGAGAGGAGTTTAGCCAGAGAGGGCTGACAGGGAGCTGTGGCTTAGTCTGGGCCCAGCTCCAGAGGCAGGCCTAGAGTGGAGGCCAGAAACAGCAGAAAGAGAGAGGAGAAGGAACGGAAAGGAAAGTAAGAAAGGAACTGGAACAGAGGAGAAAGGAAGCAAGGAACACAGAGAAAGGCCCAGAGACACGAGGACAGAAGGAGCCCCATATGCCCAGGAGATACAGGGTGAAGGGTTGGCAGAACAGGGTACCAGAACCCAAATTGGTGGAGGTGACTAATCCTCAGCCAAAACCGGAGGTTGTGACCACATCTTGGTGCGACCCCTCACTACATCCACCAGGAAAGCATACCACATAGGGTCAGGGAAACTGGAGAGAGGTTTCGCCAACAGAAGGCCCGAGAAAGCTGGACAAAGGTGGGTCACTGGTGGGGACGGCCAGAAAAAGGAAAGGAAGGGAGCCCTGTGCCACGCTCTGGAATTGCCTGGGAGTTGGTCGAGCCCCTTGCCTGGTGAACGCAGCACGGCTCAGGCGGTCCTTCATGTGCACAAGTGACCTGGATGAGATCTGTAAGTAAAGCATTGGAAACTGCACCACACGTCTCTGTGTTTCATCGCCGCACCAGCACCATTAGTACTGGGACGCTCACACCATCACTACCATCATCTACTCTAGCTGCCCTGAGGCAATACTTCTCCCGTGGGGAGTTATCCCATACTCGGCTGCGCAAACAACATCAGCCTCAGCGGTCTGCAGCGCAGCGGCGATCCCCACTGACCGCAATCCACGGGTGGCGTAGTCGGACATTGTTAATACAAATAGACTGCCACTGAAATGACCACCCTGGGCACGGACCGGGTCAGCGCCACTGAGACTACAACCCACCAGAGGCCCAGTTCCGGGTATCCCCTGCACCACACAGGCCCAGGGGGCGCGTCACGTACACAGGTGTATTTTATACAGGTAACTAATTCAAACAGGTGTAATTAATACAGGCAATGAGTGCAGAGTAGGAGGGCTTCTTAAAGAAAAACTAACAGGTATATGAGAGACAGAATTTTTGCTAGTTGGTAAGTGATCAAATACTTATTTCATGCAATAAAATGCAATTTAATTATTTAAAAATCATACAACGTGATTTTCTGGCTTTTTTTAAGATTTAGTCTCTTATAGTTGAAGTGTACCTACCATAAAAATTACCGATTTCTCCATTCTTTGTAAGTGGGAAAACTTGTAAAATCGTCAGTGTATCAAATACTTATTTTCCCCATTGTATACTGTATCTGTAATTGCGGGACATAATCACTTCTGTCCTTCTAAGTACCAGGATTTTTGCCTTTGGAAACCACAGAAATATAATATGAACCTGACTTATGAATATATCATACTGTAGCTATAGGTTGGTGTGTCTAGGATGTTGAAAGAATGCTCTGAAATATAGCTGTCAACTATTCTACCAAGAGGTTCCTGTGGGTAAATATGACAAATTAAAATGTTGTCCTGCACCCTTTTTTCCTTGCCTATAAATAGCCAGGAGAAGTGAGGAGTGTGGATGAGACCCTTTGTAATATATCTTATCCAGAAAATTCCAATGTCAGATCTGAGAGAGACTATCTGAATTGTACATCTACCTTTGTCAGAAGGTCTCACAGATTCAATCAGTAGATGTTTCTGTATTTCATCTCTTTTATCCTATGTAGTTATAGCCATTTACTGTATGTATTTTGTTATTTAATTTTTTTGCAACTTTGTAAGCACTATACTTTTTTACATATTAAATCTAAAATGTAATAAATTTGTTCTTTAGCTACTGCGTACTTGCGGATGACATTTTGCTACAGGAAAAAAAAATTTGCCTGCAGCAATATTGCCCCTGCACTTGCGCAGTAGCATGGGTGGCGCCATATTGCTCCACCCAAATTCTTTTTTCAAAAGCAAAATGGCGCCCGCGCATGCGCAGTGGCATCTCTCGGCAAATGAGAGAGGCTACTGTGCATGCGCTGGCCGTGGCCATTTTGGGGGGAATGTTAATTTCAGTTTGTGACTCAAATTACCCAGTCAGTATGTAAAATAGTAGGCAGGTCATTGAAATCACAGTGACCTGTCACAAGGCAGGGCTAGGAATACATGAATACATAATTAGAGAACCAGAGCACATGAATATCATTATGTCAGAACTGAAAGTAAAGATTATAAAAGAACTGCTTGACGGATTTCATCATCAAAGGTATCATTTAAATCAGTATAATGGCACCAACCTGACAGTGTATATAGTTTACTAAGCACAATCCTGCTGACAGGTGCATTTTAAGGTAAAACAGAGACCTAAAACATTTTTATAACAATTTTAGCCACTTCTGCCCATTTCTCAGCAGAGTCCAAATTCTGCAAAGGTGCTACTGGGGAATGACATCCCAGATTATATTGCTCCTCAAGGAATTAGTTTTGCTAAAAATGGAAAGTCCACTGAGACGTCCATAAAATTTGAGTCACGAAAGACAAAAAAATTGTACCCTCCGTTAAAGGCTTCAGGCAATGGCATATTTAAAGGTAACACAAGCTTCAGTTTTTATGCTACAGAATTTTATCCTGTTTGGGGGTACAATAATGCACATACATAGGGCATTAATGCCTGTTAAGGAAAGTAAAAGGCGGGAGTATGCTCTCACCTGGAAGTGTTGTGTGAAGGCACAACACCTATAGACACATGTAACTGCTGCTGCGGCCCCGTGACTGGAGGAAAAAAAACTTCTTCCAGATGATTAATAGTAAAAGAGGATGATATCACATTGAATGGGCTGCTGTCACGCGAGGTGTGGGAAAGACTAAGTGCAACATGAAGGGAAGAGGGGGAGGAAGTCCAAACACTAGGGAAAGGGGGAATGGAGCCCCCCAGGCAGATCTAATATCACCCTGCCTACCGTACCGTTCCTATATAGGTTCCACACCTATCGCTGAGCAGGACGCTAAGCCCTGTTTATCCCTAGAGCTTGGCCATAGGTAGGGAGGGGGAAGGGTGAGCACTGGACAGGCCCCACTACAAACTAAAGACATCAAGGTAGACAAACTAATGGGATAAACATAGCTTGAGCAGACTCCAAAGGAGTAACGGCAACTGTACTCGAAGGGCACCAGAGAAGAAGCTAGCGACAGCTAGTGCTCCAAGTCTTCACAAAGGCACATAGAAGTATCACCGGCAATTCCATGGAGCAAACTGAGTGTTTTTAACTTCCAGGCAACGATGTGTCAATCAGCCAAAGTCACAGAAGTAAATCCAGCTCACTACCTGCAGTTCCACACTTCTAGAGCACAGATAGCACCTGGGCAGGGCGCAACATCCAATAGAGAAAGGAGAAAAATCCAGCTCACAGATAAAGTCCAAAAAAGTGCATTTTATTTTCCAAGGTACATGAAGTAAATGCAGGCATCTTTCGACATGTTTCGAGTGGGAAGCGCTCTTTGTCAAGATGATGTGTCAATCAGCAACAGGAGGGAGGTCACCGCTGGGTCCTAAAGGAAGAAGGATTAAGAAGGTATCTGTAATGCCAAGTGCAGTGACCTTCTACAGCCAAATCCAGAGTGACTGTCTATTACACCTGACACACCCGTGACAGTACCTCCCTTCTACGAGTGGCCTACGGACACTCTTTACCAAGCTTCTCAGGATAAGAGGTGTGGAAAGCATGAACCAACCTAGGGGCATTCACCTCTGAAGCTGAAACCCACATCCTTTCCTCTGGACCATAGCCCTTCCAGTACACCAAGTACAGTAGGGAACGATGCTGGAGACGATAATCTACAATCCTCGAAATCTGAAACTCCAAATTACCATCAACCATGATTGGGGGCGGTGGTAGGGGAGAGGACTCGAGGGTCTACATATTTCTTGAGCAGAGACCTGTGAAAGACATTGTGGATCTTAAGGGCCTGAAGTAGCTCAAGAGGAAATGCTGCTGGGTCAATGACAGCTGTTATTTTATAGGTACCAATAAATCTAGGTCCCAGCTTCCAGGAAGGAACCTTCAACTTGATATTCCTGGTAGACAACCAAATAAAGTCATTCACACTCAGGTCCTGATCTGGCAAGAGTTTCCTGTCAGCCATACATTTGTAAGTGTCTTCCATGATCTTCAAATTACTAAGAGTCCCCCGCCACACCGATGAGAGCGATAAAGCAAAACATTCCTCCTCAGAAACTCCCGAAGCCCTTCCCCCACTAAAAGTACCAAACTGTGGATGGAAACCGTATGCAAAGAACGGTGACCTGCCGGTAGATCCTTGGCAATGATTATTAATAGCAAATTCTGCCAGTGGTAAGTAAGATGTCCAATCCTCCTGGTTTTCGGAGACAAAACACCTGAGGTAAGTCTCTAGATTCTGGTTAATGCCCTCAGTTTGCCCATTCGACTGAGGATGGAAGGCAGAGAAAAGGGACAGTTGCACCCCCAGTCGAGAACAGAACACTTTCCAGAACTTGGAAACAAACTGGTTCCCCTGATCTGACACCACATCGGAGGGAACCTCGTGAAGCTTCACAATCTCACTTATAAACACCTGAGCAAGAGTCTTGGCATTCGGAAGTGCCGGTAACGCGCCAAAGTGAACCATTTTACTGAACCTATCTACAACCACCAAAACCAAAGTTTTGCCTGCAGATTCCGTTACGTCAATATTAAAATCCATGGACAAGTGAGTCCATGGCCTGCTAGGAATAGGTAGTGGAAGAAGAGTACCAGACGGACGGGTATGCCATACTTTAGAACTCGCTCAAAAACCACAAGCAAACACTTGTTCAATCACATGCTGATGCAATCCTGGCCACCAAAAATGATGAGAAAGGAGGTCCGCAGTTGCTTTACCACCTGGATGAGTGGCAAGCACAGAGCTGTGATGTTCCCTAATTACTTTTCGGTGCAGATTAGATAGTACAAATAACCTTCCTGAAGGGCAGGAGGCAGGGACGTCCCCCTGAGCCTCCAACACTTCACCCTCCAGTTCAGGGTACAATGTCAAAATGACTACCCCCTTCAGCAAAATTGGGGCAGGGTTCTTATGGTCACAATCACCATGAAAGCTCTGGGACAAAGTATCAGCCTTGACGTTTTTGACCCGTGGATGGAAAGTGATAACAAAATCGAACCTAGTAAAAAACAGGGACCATCTAGCTTGCCAGGGGTTGAGACGTTTAGCCGATTGAAGATATGACAGGTTCTTATGGTCTGTGATAACAGTAATAGGATGGAAAGCCCCCTCCAACCAATGTTGCCATTCTTCAAACGCCAATTTAATCGTCAAAAGTTCCCTATTACCCATGTCATAATTTCTCTCAGCAGAAGATAATTTCTTAGAAAAGAAAGCGCATGGACGCCATTTACCAGGGGACGGACCCTGAGACAGCACAGCCCCAATCCCCACCTCCGACGCATCAACTTCCACAATAAAGGATTGGGAAACATGGGGTTGATTGAGTATAGGTTCAGTGGCAAATCAGCTCTTTAGGGAGGAAAAAGCCTGCAGGGCGGCTTCTGACCATTTAGAAAGATCAGACCCCTTCCTTGTCATGTCAATGAGGGGTTTCACAATTACCAAGTAATTTTGGATGAATTTCCGGTAGAAATTAGCAAAGCCCAGAAAATGCTGCAGAGACATCAGATTCTTGGGATGGCCCCAATCAAGGACAGAACGGATCTTCTCCAGATCCATCCAAAAACCAGCCAAGATGACAACAGGTACCCCAAAAACTGTACCTCCTGAATGGCGAAAACAAATTTTTCTAGTTTGGCATATAGTTTGTTATCCCTTAATATCTGAAACACCTGTTTTACATGCCCCCGATTTGTCTTAAAATCAGGTGAGTAAACCAAAATATCATCCACCACAAACCTGCCCACCAAATGATGGAAAATATCATTAATGAAATGTTGGAACACCGATGGTGCATTGGTCAAACCGAAAGGCATAACCATACACTTGCAATGTCCTTCAGGGGTATTGAACGCTGTTTTCCATTCATCCCCCTCTCTGATTCTAACCAGATTGTAGGCACCCCTTAAATCCAAGTTGGAGAACACCTTAGATCCCACAACCTGGCTGAAAAAATGTGGAATCACAGGAAGAGGGTATGGATCTCGGATGGTAATTTGATTTAATTCCTGGAAATCTAAACAGGGACGTAGACCACCATCTTTTTTCTTTGCGAAGAAGAGGTCTGATATGTCCCTTCTCCAGACTTTCCACAATGAAATCCTTCATTGCTTGTCTCTCAGGGCCAGAAAGATTATACAGTTTAGACAGTTTAGACTTTGGTAGCTTAGCTTCAGGGGTCAGGTTAATAGGACAGTCATATGCACGATGAGGAGGAAATCCTGACACCCCTTCTCAGAAAAAATGTCTTCAAAACCAAACAAAAACGCAGGTAAGGTCTCTGTTGAGACTGTAGAAAGGGAAAACAGTTCTCATGGCAGTAATCTTCCCACTCAATGATCTCTCTGGATTGCCAATCCACCAATGGATTATGTTTCACCAGCCAGGATAGACCCAGTGCAGTTGGAGTGGGAAGACCGTCCAGGACATAGTAAGGGATTAACTCACAATGAACCGACCCCACCCTCAGTCTTACATTATGTACAATCTGAGTTAGAGCTTTCTGTGCAAGTGGCGCTGAGTCGATGGCAAGGATGGGAATAGGCTTAGCTAAAGTACAGCATGCAAGACCATAAGCTCTCACAAACTCAGCATCAACCATGCTGTCTCCAGCTCCACTGTCAACAAACATAGAAATTCTCTCAGTCTTGCTCTCTAGCACCACCTCTGCTGCCAGGACAAACCGAGAGCTGCAGTTTGATGATAAACGCACCTTTTGATTATCCAACTCCAAACCACTAAGGGTTAATCTGGTTTCCTTTTGCTTAGGAGTAGTGTTGAGCGATACCTTCCGATATCAGGAAATATCGTATCGGATTGGATCGGGCCGATACCCAAAAAGTATCGGATATCGCCGATTCCGATACCGGAAACCAATGCAAGTCAATGGGACACAAATATCGGAATGAAAATAAACCCTTTCTTTCCTTGTAGGTTAATTCTACATGAAGTAAAACAACTAAGAATAATGTAGAATGACATGAAAAGCCGGCAATTCATCAGCGGCATACACCGGTACCCGACAATTTACAACAGAAAGAATAGAGCTTCACACATAGATTAGATAGATAGAAACATGTCAGTCACATATATATGAAGTACAGTGACAGTGTTGCTTACTGTACTTGTCATTTAGTGTAAAGGATTTATTAAAAAAAATATTAGTGTTTTCGTGCACCGTCTCTTTAAAAAAGCCGGCCGGCAATTCAGCAGCGGTACCCGACAATTTATAACAGAAAGAATAGAGCTTCACACATAGATTAGATAGATAGAAACATGTCAGTCACATATATATGAAGTACAGTGACAGTGTTGCTTACTGTACTTGTCATTTAGTGTAAAGGATTTATTTAAAAAAATAATAGTGTTTTCATGCACCGTCTCTTTAAGAAAGCCGGCCGGCAATTCAGCATCTGTACCCGACAATTTAGAACAGAAAGAATAGAGAATCACACATAGATTAGATAGATAGAAACATGTCAGTCACATATATATGAAGTACAGTGACAGTGTTGATTACTGTACTTGTCATTTAGTGTTAAAATAAAGGATTTATTTAAAAAAAAATTGGCGTGGGGTTCCCCTTAATTTTAGGCTCTAGCGGAGGTTAAGCAGACAGCTGGGGCAAATGTTTGAAGCCTGGGAAGGGGGTAATACCCACGGAGCTTCCCAGGCTACTAATATCAGCCCCCAGCTGAATACCTAGCCTTTACTAGCTATTAAAATGGGGGAACCCCCCCAAAAAAATAACGTGGGGTCCCCCCTAATTTAATAGCTAGCACAGGCTAGGCAGACAGCTGGGGGCTGATATTAATAGCCCAGGAAGGGTGCCATGAATATTGGCCCCCTCCCAGGCTAGAAACACCAGCCGTCAGCCGCCCCAGAAATGGCGCATCCATAGGATGCGCCAATTCTGGCACTTAGCCTCGCTCTTCCACGCTGCCCTGGTGCGGTGGCAGGGGGTAATAGGGTTGGGGTTGATGTCAGCTTATAATGCCAGCTGACATCAAGCCCAGGTTAGTAATGGAGAGGCGTCTATAAGACACCCCCATTACTAACCCCATAGTCAAAGTTAAAAGAAAACACAAACACCCAGAGTAAAGTCCTTTAATTGAAATAAAGACACAATTTTTTATTGTTCTAAATTAAACCATACTTACCATCACGCCAATTCCAGCTGAAGCCAACGATCTCCTGCAATAAAAGAAAAATAATAAAGCAACCTCATCCTTACCTTTCGATGGTTCCCAGGACAGCTCCAGCTCTGCTACATCGAGATGACAGGCTGGACCGCAGCAGAAAGCTGCCATCCAGCCTGTCATCCCGCAGACACTGAGAAGCGCAGGCATGCTTGCGCTCCTCAGTGTCTCTCTGTGACGTCATCCAGATGAGCCGAGTTCATGTCCAATGAACTCAGCTCACCTCATGCACGTCACTGACAGCGTGGGAAAATTCTCCTGCACTCAGCGCTTCAGCGTGAGAATTCTCCCACGCTGTCAGTGACATACATGAGGTGAGGTCATGTCCAATGAACTCAGCTCACCTCATGCACGTCACTGACAGTGTGGGAAAATTCTCACGCTGAAGTGCTGAGTGCAGGAGAATTTTCCCACGCTGTCAGTGACGTACATGAGGTGAGCTGAGTTCATTGGACATGACCTCGGCTCATCTGGATGCCGTCACAGCCAGACACTGAGGAGTGGAAGTATGGCTGCGCTTCTCAGTGTCTGCGGGATGACAGGATGGATGGCAGCGTTCTGCTGCGGTCCAGCCTGTCATCTCGATGTAGCAGAGCTGAAGCTGTCGTGGGAGCCATGGAAAGGTAAGGATGATGTTGCTTTATTATTTTACTTTTATTGCAGGAGATAGTTGGCTTCAGCTGGAATGGGCGTGACGGTAAGTATGGTTTAATTTAGAACAATAAAGAATTGTGTGTTTATTTCAATTAAAGGACTTTTTTCTGGGTGTTGTGTTTTTTTAAATACTTTACTAGAAATTCATGGTGGTCATGTCTAATATTGGCGTGACCCCATGAATTTTGGGCTTAGGGCCAGCTGATAATGCCAAGCTGGCCTTAACCCCTTTATTACCCAGTGAGCCACCGCACCAGGGCCCTGGATGAATTGGGTACAGCGCCAGAAGATGGCGCTTCAATGAACGCACCATTTTCTGGGGAGGCTGCGGACTGCAATTTGCAGCGGGGGTGGCCCAGAAAGCTTGGGTCTCCCTGCGCTGCGGATTCCAGCCCCCAGCTGCCTAGTTGTATCTGGCTGGGCACAAAAATAGGGCGAAGCCCCACGCATTTTTTTTTTAAATTATTTCATGAAATTCATGGAATAATTAAGAAAAAAAGGGCTTCCCTATATTGTTGTGTCCAACCAGGTACAAATAGGCAGCTGGTGGTTGGGGGCAGCCCATTCCTGCCTGCTGTACCTGGCTGGACACAAATATAGTGCGAAGCCCCACGTCAATTTTTTTTAAATTATTTCATGAAATAATTTTTTTAAAAAAGGGCTTCCCTATATTGTTGTGTCCGGCCAGGTACAAATAGGCAGCTGGTGGTTGGGGGCAGCCTGTTCCTGCCTGCTGTACCTGGCTGGACACAAATATAGGGCGAAGCCCCACGTCAATTTTTTTTAAAATAAATCCTTTATTTTAACACTAAATGACATTTGAGGAGTTAATAAAGATGCAGTCCCTAAATTATTATTTATTTTTTAATTAATTTTTCCCAAAACTTTTGACGTGGGCTTCGCCATATTTTTGTATGCCAGCCAGGTACAGCATCCAGCTTCTATGAACGCGCCATTTTCTGGGGTGGCTGCGGACTGCAATTTTCAGCGGGGGGGGAGGGGGGGGGGGCAGAAAGCTTGGGCCTCCCTGCGCTGCAGATTCCATCCCCCAGCTGCCTAGTTGTACCTGGCTGGACACAAAAATAGGGAGAAGCTTCACGTATTTTTTTTTTAAAATTATTTCATGAAATTCATGAAATAATTAAGAAAAAAAGGGCTTCCCTATATTGTTGTGTCCAACCAGGTACAAATAGGCAGCTGGTGGTTGGGGGCAGCCCGTTCCTGCCTGCTGTACCTGGCTGGACACAAATATAGTGCGAAGCCCCACGTCAATTTTTTTTAAATCATTTCAGGAAATTCATGAAATAATTAAAAAAAATTGATGTGGGGCTTCGCCCTATATTTGTGTCCAGTCAGGTACAGCAGGCAGGAACGGGCTGCCCCCAACCACCAGCTGCCTATTTGTACCTAGCCGGACACAACAATATAGGGAAGCCCCTTTTTTCTTAATTATTCCATGAATTTCATGAATTTAAAAAAAAAAAACGTGGAGCTTCGCCCTATTTTTGTGTCCAGCCAGGTACAACTAGGCAGCTGGGGGCTGGAATCTGCAGCGCAGGGAGGCCCAAGCTTTCTGGGCCCCACCCGCTGCAAATTGCAGTCCGCAGCCGCCCCGGAAAATGGCGCGTTCATAGAAGCGCCATCTTCTGGCGCTGTACCCAACTCATCCAGGGCCCTGGTGCGGTGGCTCACTGGGTAATAAAGGGGTTAAGGCCAGCTTGGCATTATCAGCTGGCCCTAAGCCCGAAATTCATGGGGTCACGCCAATATTAGACATGACCACCATGAATTTCTAGTAAAGTATTTAAAAAAAACACAAACACCCAGAAAAAAGTCCTTTAATTGAAATAAACACACAATTCTTTATTGTTCTAAATTAAACCATACTTACCATCACGCCCATTCCAGCTGAAGCCAACGATCTCCTGCAATAAAAGAAAAATAATAAAGCAACCTCATCCTTACCTTTCCATGGCTCCCACGACAGCTCCAGCTCTGCTACATCGAGATGACAGGCTGGACCGCAGCAGAACGCTGCCATCCAGCCTGTCATCCCGCAGACACTGAGAAGCGCAGGCATACTTCCACTCCTCAGTGTCTGGCTGTGACGGCATCCAGATGAGCCGACAATGAACTCGGCTCACCTCATGTATGTCACTGACAGCGTGGGAGAATTCTCCTGCACTCAGCGCTTCAGCGTGAGAATTTTCCCACGCTGTCAGTGACGTGCATGAGGTGAGGTCATGTCCAATGAACTCGGCGCACCTCATGCACGTCACTGACAGCGTGGGAGAATTCTCACGCTGAAGCGCTGAGTGCAGGAGAATTTTCCCACGCTGTCAGTGACGTGCATGAGGTGAGCTGAGTTCATTGGACATGACCTCGGCTCATCTGGATGCCGTCACAGCGAGACACTGAGGAGCGCAAGCATGCCTGCGCTTCTCAGTGTCTGCGGGATGACAGGCTGGATGGCAGCGTTCTGCTGCGGTCCAGCCTGTCATCTCGATGTAGCAGAGCTGAAGCTGTCCTGGGAACCATGGAAAGGTAAGGATGATGTTGCTTTATTATTTTACTTTTATTGCAGGAGATCGTTGGCTTCAGCTGGAATGGGCGTGACGGTAAGTATGGTTTAATTTAGAACAATAAAGAATTGTGTGTTTATTTCAATTAAAGGACTTTTTTCTGGGTGTTGTGTTTTTTTAAATACTTTACTAGAAATTCATGGTGGTCATGTCTAATATTGGCGTGACCCCATGAATTTTGGGCTTAGGGCCAGCTGATAATGCCAAGCTGGCCTTAACCCCTTTATTACCCAGTGAGCCACCGCACCAGGGCCCTGGATGAATTGGGTACAGCGCCAGAAGATGGCGCTTCAATGAACGCACCATTTTCTGGGGAGGCTGCGGACTGCAATTTGCAGCGGGGGTGGCCCAGAAAGCTTGGGTCTCCCTGCGCTGCGGATTCCAGCCCCCAGCTGCCTAGTTGTATCTGGCTGGGCACAAAAATAGGGCGAAGCCCCACGCATTTTTTTTTTAAATTATTTCATGAAATTCATGGAATAATTAAGAAAAAAAGGGCTTCCCTATATTGTTGTGTCCAACCAGGTACAAATAGGCAGCTGGTGGTTGGGGGCAGCCCATTCCTGCCTGCTGTACCTGGCTGGACACAAATATAGTGCGAAGCCCCACGTCAATTTTTTTTTAATTATTTCATGAAATAATTTTTTTAAAAAAGGGCTTCCCTATATTGTTGTGTCCGGCCAGGTACAAATAGGCAGCTGGTGGTTGGGGGCAGCCTGTTCCTGCCTGCTGTACCTGGCTGGACACAAATATAGGGCGAAGCCCCACGTCAATTTTTTTTAAAATAAATCCTTTATTTTAACACTAAATGACATTTGAGGAGTTAATAAAGATGCAGTCCCTAAATTATTATTTATTTTTTAATTAATTTTTCCCAAAACTTTTGACGTGGGCTTCGCCATATTTTTGTATGCCAGCCAGGTACAGCATCCAGCTTCTATAAACGCGCCATTTTCTGGGGTGGCTGCGGACTGCAATTTTCAGCGGGGGGGGAGGGGGTGGGCAGAAAGCTTGGGCCTCCCTGCGCTGCAGATTCCATCCCCCAGCTGCCTAGTTGTACCTGGCTGGACACAAAAATAGGGAGAAGCTTCACGTATTTTTTTTTTAAAATTATTTCATGAAATTCATGAAATAATTAAGAAAAAAAGGGCTTCCCTATATTGTTGTGTCTGGCCAGGTACAAATAGGCAGCTGGTGGTTGGGGGCAGCCCGTTCCTGCCTGCTGTACCTGGCTGGACACAAATATAGTGCGAAGCCCCACGTCAATTTTTTTTAAATCATTTCAGGAAATTCATGAAATAATTAAAAAAAATTGATGTGGGGCTTCGCCCTATATTTGTGTCCAGTCAGGTACAGCAGGCAGGAACGGGCTGCCCCCAACCACCAGCTGCCTATTTGTACCTAGCCGGACACAACAATATAGGGAAGCCCTTTTTTTCTTAATTATTCCATGAATTTCATGAATTTAAAAAAAAAAAACGTGGAGCTTCGCCCTATTTTTGTGTCCAGCCAGGTACAACTAGGCAGCTGGGGGCTGGAATCTGCAGCGCAGGGAGGCCCAAGCTTTCTGGGCCCCACCCGCTGCAAATTGCAGTCCGCAGCCGCCCCGGAAAATGGCGCGTTCATAGAAGCGCCATCTTCTGGCGCTGTACCCAACTCATCCAGGGCCCTGGTGCGGTGGCTCACTGGGTAATAAAGGGGTTAAGGCCAGCTTGGCATTATCAGCTGGCCCTAAGCCCGAAATTCATGGGGTCACGCCAATATTAGACATGACCACCATGAATTTCTAGTAAAGTATTTAAAAAAAACACAAACACCCAGAAAAAAGTCCTTTAATTGAAATAAACACACAATTCTTTATTGTTCTAAATTAAACCATACTTACCATCACGCCCATTCCAGCTGAAGCCAACGATCTCCTGCAATAAAAGAAAAATAATAAAGCAACCTCATCCTTACCTTTCCATGGCTCCCACGACAGCTCCAGCTCTGCTACATCGAGATGACAGGCTGGACCGCAGCAGAACGCTGCCATCCAGCCTGTCATCCCGCAGACACTGAGAAGCGCAGGCATACTTCCACTCCTCAGTGTCTGGCTGTGACGGCATCCAGATGAGCCGACAATGAACTCGGCTCACCTCATGTACGTCACTGACAGCGTGGGAGAATTCTCCTGCACTCAGCGCTTCAGCGTGAGAATTTTCCCACGCTGTCAGTGACGTGCATGAGGTGAGGTCATGTCCAATGAACTCGGCGCACCTCATGCACGTCACTGACAGCGTGGGAGAATTCTCACGCTGAAGCGCTGAGTGCAGGAGAATTTTCCCACGCTGTCAGTGACGTGCATGAGGTGAGCTGAGTTCATTGGACATGACCTCGGCTCATCTGGATGCCGTCACAGCGAGACACTGAGGAGCGCAAGCATGCCTGCGCTTCTCAGTGTCTGCGGGATGACAGGCTGGATGGCAGCGTTCTGCTGCGGTCCAGCCTGTCATCTCGATGTAGCAGAGCTGAAGCTGTCCTGGGAACCATGGAAAGGTAAGGATGAGGTTGCTTTATTATTTTACTTTTATTGCAGGAGATCGTTGGCTTCAGCTGGAATGGGCGTGACTGTAAGTATGGTTTAATTTAGAACAATAAAGAATTGTGTCTTTATTTCAATTAAAGGACTTTTTTCTGGGTGTTTGTGTTTTTTTTAAATACTTTACTAGAAATTCATGGCGGTCATGTCTAATATTGGCGTGACCCCATGAATTTCAGGCTTAGGGCCAGCTGATAATGCCAAGCTGGCCTTAACCCCTTTATTACCCAGTGAGCCACCGCACCAGGGCCCTGGATGAGTTGGGTACAGCGCCAGAAGATGGCGCTTCTATGAACGCGCCATTTTCCGGGGCGGCTGCGGACTGCAATTTGCAGCGGGTGGGGCCCAGAAAGCTTGGGTCTCCCTGCGCTGCAGATTCCAGCCCCCAGCTGCCTAGTTGTACCTGGCTGGACACAAAAATAGGGCGAAGCGGCACACATTTTTTTTTTTAATTAATTCATGAAATTCATGGAATAATTAAGAAAAAAAGGGCTTCCCTATATTGTTGTGTCTGGCCAGGTACAAATAGGCAGCTGGTGGTTGGGGGCAGCCCGTTCCTGCCTGCTGTACCTGACTGGACACAAATATAGTGCGAAGCCCCACATAATTTTTTTTTAATTATTTCATGAATTTCCTGAAATAATTAAAAAAAAATTGACGTGGGGCTTCACACTATATTTGTGTCCAGCCAGGTACAGCAGGCAGGAACGGGCTGCCCCCAACCACCAGCTGCCTATTTGTACCTGGCCAGACACAACAATATAGGGAAGCCCTTTTTTTCTTAATTATTCCATGAATTTCATGAAATAATTAAAAAAAAAAAAACGTGGAGCTTCTCCCTATTTTTGTGTCCATCCAGGTACAACTAGGCAGCTGGGGGATGGAATCTGCAGCGCAGGGAGGCCCAAGCTTTCTGCCCCCCCCCCCGCTGAAAATTGCAGTCAGCGGCCGCCCCCGAAAATGGCGCGTTCATAGAAGCTGGATGCTGTACCTGGCTGGCATACAAAAATATGGCGAAGCCCACGTCAAAAGTTTTGGGAAAAATTTATTAAAAAATAAATAATAATTTAGGGACTGCATCTTTATTAAGTCCTCAAATGTCATTTAGTGTTAAAATAAAGGATTTATTTAAAAAAAAAATGGCGTGGGATCCCCCATAATTTTAGTCTCTAGCGGAGGTTAAGCAGACGGGTGGGGCAGATGTTTGAAGCCTGGGAAGGGGGTAAAACCCACGGAGCTTCCCAGGCTACTAATATCAGCCCCCAGCTGAATACCTAGCCTTTACTAGCTATTAAAATGGGGGACCCCCCCCAAAAAAATGACGTGGGGTCCCCCCTATTTTAATAGCTAGCAAAGGCTAGGCAGACAGCTGGGGGCTGATATTAATAGCTCAGGAAGGGTGCCATGAATATTGGCCCTCTCCCAGGCTAGAAACACCAGCCGTCAGCCGCCCCAGAAATGGCGCATCCATAGGATGCGCCAATTCTGGCACTTAGCCTCGCTCTTGCACGCTGCCCTGGTGCGGTGGCAGGGGGTAATAGTGGTGGGGTTGATGTCAGCGCCAGCTGCCATGAAGCCCAGGTTAGTAATGATGGGCGTCTATAAGACACCCCCATTAATAACCTACAAAGTGTTAAAAAGAAAAAACACACTACACCCAGAAAAAAATAATTTATTTGAAATAAAACACCATTTTATTTAATTCTTAGTTTACTAAAAAAAAATAGTTACCTGTCCACGTTCCTGCGCTGATCTCCCATGCACAGCTGTCATATCTGGAGATGGTGACAGCTGTGCATGGCTGCTGTAAGCTCACGCTGCCGGGAACACGTCCGCTCCCGGCAGCGGGAGCCACTGACTGAGGTTACCGGAGTGCATTCAGGCAGCGCAGCTCCGGAGACCTCCTTTACGGCAGTGCTGTACCGTGGGAATTTCTCACGATACAGCAGTGCCGTAAAGGAGCTAACCGGAGCAGCGCTGCCTGAACTCCGGTGAACCCTTACGGCCCCGTCATTCTAGCGGCGGCAGCGGTTCAGAGCGGTCACATTCTATGTGGCTGCTCTGAACTGGAGATCTTCGTGGGACACTCGTGGACTGCTACGGAGGGGTAAGGATAAGGTTGTGGTTTATTATTTTATATTTTATTACAGGAGATCGATGGCTTCGGGGAATTAGGTGTCTAGGTGAGTATAGGTGTAGTTTTTTATTTTTTACTTTATTTTAGGTGGCGATCGGCGGGGACAGGTAATGTATGAGCTAATTTCTTTTAGGTAACCACTGGCCACCAATGACATGTATTTAACATTTATTGGGGACACAGTAGGGCAATTTATATAGCAGGATCAGTCTGATGGGAACTACTGCTCCCATCAAGCTGATCCTGCTGGCACGAGTGGACGGGGGACAGACATAGGCCGATGGGAGTAGTAGTGTCACATCGGCCTATGTCTGCCTGCACACACACACACCCCGCACACACACACACCCCGCACACACACACACCCCGCGCACACACACCCCGCACACACCAATCATGACGGGCTGATGGTCTGGGAGGTGAGGCTGACCTGTGCGGCCGTGGGAAAGTTCATGTGAGTTCATGCAATGCAGTCAAGCATGAACTCACATGAACCCTCTGAGGGCACCGCGGCTACTTCAAATGAACAGCTGATCGGCATCACCTGATACCTCAGCTGTTCATTTGAAATAACCGGCGGGAAAGCGCAGCACAGAACGGGAAAGCCGGCGGTGAAGTCTTTTCACTGCCGGCTTCCCCGCCCGGGTCCTTCGCTCCTTGGTGCTGCGCTCCCCGCCCGGTCCTAATTTACGATTGGGATTGGAGGTGGCGAGGGGAGCGGAGGATCGGGGTGGGAGGCTGCGGGGAAGCAGTATGGGGCTGTGTGATTGTTTAAAAGCCGGCGGCTTTTTACCGCCCGCCGGCTTTTAAACAATCAGGAGAATTCTCCCACGCTGGGATGGCATTCTGATGACAAGCTGGATCGCAGCTGAGCGCTGCCATCCAGCTTGTCATCCTTCACAGACACTGCAGAGCGCAGGCATTATGGGAACTTCCGATTCCGGTATTCGATATTATAAAAGTATCGGAATTAAGTATCGGAATTCCGATACAGTGAATATCGGCCGATACCCGATATTTCAGTATCGGAATGCTCAACACTACTTAGGAGTCGAGGGACAGGCCCCAATAAAATGTCCCTTTTTTCCACAAAAAAAACACGCCCTTTTTTTGGCGAATCTCAGGGGAAACTTACGATGCAGAGGCACCCCCTAACTGCATGGGTTCTTCCACCTCCCCCAGTTCAGGTTCACCCCCAGACCACTCCCGAAAGAGGGCTCCGGAGAAGGCCATCTCACCCACCTATCCCAAAGGCGTCTATCAACACGTATGGCTAAAGACATGGCTGTCTCCAAGGACTCTGTGGTTTCCTAAACTGCCAAAGCATCTTTCAACTTTCAGTAAAGCTCTGACAGAATTTGCTTCTGAGAGGCGGGTCATTACGTTTAGTATTAGTTGCCCATCTGCAGAATTCGGAGCTACACGTCTCTACTAACTGATTCCCCTGCTGAAGGCGACACAGCCTGGACTCAGCCAAGAAGATTAGGTCAGGATCATCATAGATGAGGGCTAGAGCCCCGAAAAAAACCTCCACAGAATGGAGACAAACCGAACCTTGTGGCGAAGAGAAAGCCCAGGATTGAGGATCTCCTTGCATTAGTGAGATCACAATACCCACTCGCTGCTCCTCATCTCCAGAGGAGTAAGGACGAAGTTTAAAATACAGTTTGCAAGTTTCCTTGAACACAAAAGACTTGTCCCTACCTCCTGAAAACCTGTTCGGAAGGGCAGCCTTGGGTTCAAGCAGAGACCCCAACATTAGGGACCTGCAGCCACTGTTGCTGCTGCTGCACCTCATAGTGGAGGTCAGTCACCTACAGAGACAGCCTATGCAGCTGCTCTGCCAGCTCTGCAGCAGGATCCATTAACCAAGGAAGAAAAAATAAATCACACCCGAACAAAAAACCATTCACAAATAAAACCACGTCTCAGGTTTTTTTTTTTTAATATTTATGCATGGCCGGTGATAATGTCACACAAGGTGTGGGAAAGACTAAGTTCAATATGAAGGGAAGAGGGGGAGGAAGCCCAAACACTAGAGAAAGGGGGAGTTGAGACTAGTGTTGAGCCACCCCCGTAGTGTTCGAGTTCGGTTCGGTTCGTCGAACACCCGTGTGTTCGCCGAACTGTTCGTCGAACTGTTCGTCGAACACCTTCGAACACCGTTAAAACCAATGGCAGGCAAGCAAAAACACATAGAAACACATAGAAAACACCTTCAAAGGTGTCCAAAAGCTGACAAACTGCTCAGAAGACATAACTAACACATGGAAAAGTGACAAGTACATATAGTCATGCGAAAATAAAAGAGGTGGAGGAGTAAAAGGAGGGGGAGACACAGATATAGGCATGTCATGCCCTTCTAAAATCCAAAAAGTGAGAAGCCGACACGGCCAGTCCGCTCCTGCCCGTGCCACCTCCGTGTCGCCGGGTTTGTGCCAGAGCCGCGGTGAACCCTGACGGCCAGCCCCCCTCTCCCAATACTGGTGCCTGTCCGCTGGTGGGTCGAGCGAGCCCCCCTGTGGTGGAGGCAGCTCTAAGCTTTTTAATTTAAATTGTCTCTCTAATTTGAATGAATACACTTTAAATCCATTTACAAGGATCTATTGGAGGGCAAGTCTCATGCCAGCAGCGGTAATTCCAGCTCCAGTAGCGTCCACTAAAGCTGCTGCAGTTAAAAAGCTTTTATAAGGATCGAGCTCGGCTGTCCACCGCAAGGCATCCTACTGCCAGTCCCAGCCCCTATGCCTTGGGGTGCCTCCTGATGCTCTTCACTAAGTATCCCATGGTCCCGAAGCATTTCCTTTGAAAAAATTAAGTGTCTAAACTACAGGTGGTGTAGCTTGCTTAACAGCTGGGATAATCCGCTGACTAGCAGACACTGCTACTAGGCACAAAGTATTTCCTGGGCTAGATGCAGTTAAAAATTTGTAATTAGATACTCTCGTTGGATGCTGAGAAAGCATTCCATAGAGTCTCCTGGCACGCCATATATGATTCTCTTAAAAAGCTTGGGGTAGGGGTCTAGGGGACCCTTTTATAGCCAAAATCACGGCCCTGTATCGCAATACGTCACCTAGGCTGAAGATAAATGGAACTGTAGCACCCTGAGGGCTCGGTTGCTACAGACGTATTGCACCTCACCCAGAGGTGTGATATCTCACTCTCAGGTAAGGATGGAGTGTGGATCAGGACCCGACACCTGCATGCATTACACCACATTGCCGTGGGGCAGGGCGACCAATATGCCCCTGAGATGGGCACGACAGTCCCTGTCCCTGGTTGGAGTGGGGGGAGGGAACACTGAGGAAGGGGAACCCTGTAGTGCAGGAGCAGGGAGGAAGCAGTTCCTGGGTGCATTCAGAAGGGAGTATAAAAGGTGGGCACCATCTTAGTTCAGTGCAGAGAAGACTGAGCAGAAGTGGCAGGGAGCAGGGGCTCTGCATGAGCTCTGCTCCGGAGGCGGGCCTAGTAACAGAGGCCCAGGCCTGGAAGAGGGAGAAGGAAGGAAGAGGAGCGGAGAAGGCTCCAGGAACGAGGAATGAAGGGATCCCAGGGGTGCGGACGGGCGAGTCGCCACCGCACGCCCGAATCCACCTGCGTGGAGGGGTCAGGCCAAAGGGGGAGACCGGTCCCCGAACTAGTGGAGGCAGGAAACGACCCTCAGATAGAAACCGGAGGCTCTGACATTTTATGTGGCGCAGCCCCTCGCTGCACCCGCTAGGAAGGCACTACATAGGGTCAGGGAAACTGGCGCCAAGTTTACCAAGAGGAGGCCCGAGGCAGCCGGACAGAAGTGTTGGTAAGAAAGGCCAGACAAAGGACACACAAAGGGGGTCCTGTGAAGTGCTCCAAAGTTATCTGGGAGTTGTCTGAGCCCCTCACCTGGTGAGCACAGAACGACGTGGGCAGCCGTTACCTGCAGACGTGGTCTGGATAATAAGAACTGTGAGTAAAGGCCCTGTACTGCAGCACTGACTCCGTGTCGTTACTGCTGCTGCCCTGCACCATCACCCCCATCCTCCGCATACACTGCCCTGAGGCTATACTCCTCCCGTGGGGAGTTATGCTACGCTCTGCTGCACCCACAACACCAGCCTCAGCGGTCTGCCCTGTAGCGGCGGTTCACTCTGACCGCAATCCACGGGTGGCGTAGTCGGACATTTAAACATCAAAACCACATAAATAGTTCCGCCACTGGTTTGACCGCCCTGAGCCACGGAACCGGGTCGCCGCCACGAAGACTACAACCACCAGCATCCACCAAAAAGGGTCCGGCTCCGGGTGTCCCAAGGCCCAGGGGGTGCGTCAGAACATTTTCATCACCTTTCACAATCACCAATGGGACAAGGCAGGGATGTCCTCTGTCCCCTCTCTTATACATCCTAGTGACGGAGCACCTGCTCTCATCAATTCACCATAACCCCAATATTAGGTGGATTGAGGTGGGAGGCACCGAGTACAAGTGCTCTCTATTTGCTGATGATGTCCTAGTATATATCACTCAATCACATATATCCATCCCTGCTGTTATGGCTGAAATAGATCACTTTGTTACATGGTAAAATTTTAAAATCAATGCAGCGAAGTCTGAGGCCCTCGATGTCTCCCTCCCCAAATCCATATAGGATTCCATCCAGTCCAGCTTTCCCTTTGCCTGGCCCTCACAGGGTATCAAATACTTTGGAATTCCTATTCATAGAGACCTCTCCCATCTATGTTATCTTAATTTTGGGCCCTTTATTGAACAATTCCATACAGACCACGGTTGGCAAGTTAGAACTGTAAGATTCACTACGTGAACCACTGGTGTTTTGTGGAAAAGCACATGTAAGATTCTGCAACAGTCTCTGCTGATACTCCTGCATGCGTGCATCCCTTTCTATGGCAGGAAAATTTCGGCAAATTTACTTTTGTACCGGGGATCTAACAGTGTGGCAACCCAGTAGTCAGGATTATTTCTAATTCTCACAATTCGAGGGTCATGTTGCAGGTAGTGCAGCAAGAAGGCACTCATGTGTGTTGCGCATCCAGGAGCACCAAGTCCCTGTTGTGTTGGTGGTGAGGTAACAATCATGCTTCCTTCCTCTGTCCTCTCCCCCCAACCTCGCACAACAGAAATGTGATCAAGGTCTCCCTCATCTGATGAGTCTTCCATCAGTTCGTCCTCCACTTCTTCCTGGGCTCCTGCACCTTCCTCACTAGTTTGGCTGCTACCATGCGCCCTGGTAAAACCATCTCCCCCACCCTCACATGCCTGCCGCCTTGGTGCTGCCGACCGTCTGGACCTTGCAGATGTTAGCCCTTCCGCATACAACTCCTCCTCCTCTACTTCCTCCACCTCCTCTTGTGCCACCACCTGACTCCGAATTCTGTTTAACATGTGCTCCAGCATGTAAATCACCGGAATAGTCATGCTGATAATGGCATCATCAGCACTAAACATCTTCGTCACCATTTCAAAACTGTGCAGAAGGGTGCATAGGTCCCTGATCTGAGACCACTCCTCCAGCGTGATTTGCCCCACCTCTGGATCTCGTTGGCCCAGGCTATACGTCAGAACGTATTGCACCAGGGCTTGTCGGTGCTGCCACAGTCGCTGCAACATGTGCAGAGTTGAATTCCACCGGGTAGGCACATCGCATTTTAGCCGGTGAAGTGGCAGGCCCAACGACTTCTGTAGAGATGTAAGTCGCTGAGCTGCGGGATGCGAACGGCGGAAGTGAGCACACAGCGACCGTGCCCTCTGCAGAAGGCCATCTAGTCTGGGATAGTGGGCTAAAAATTGCTGGACAACCAGGTTCAACACGTGAGCCATACAAGGCACGTGTGTGACATTGCCCCGGCGAAGGGCCGCACCGAGGTTTGCAGCATTGTCGCACACGGCCTTCCCTGGTTTCAGGTCCAGTGGAGACAGCCATTCATGAAATTGGTTCTCCAGAGCTGACCACAACTCCTCAGCTGTGTGACTCACATTTCCCAGACATTTCAAAGTAAAAACCGCCTGATGACGTTGAGCCCTACTGCCAGCATAGTAAGGAGGTGTGCAGGATCCCTTCTGCGCAGTTAGAAAGCTTGTGGCATGACCAGACAGGCTTTTGGTGCAGGTGGAAGACCGAGAGGAGGTTGAGGAGGCAGAAGCAGTGGAGGAACTTTGACATAAAGAGGATTGACGCACAACTCATTGGGACGGCAAGACTTGGACAGCAGCCCCTTGTCCTGCTGTCACCATAGTTACCCAGTGCCCAGTCAGCGACATGTAACGCCCCTGTCCATGCCTACTCGTCCAAGTGTCTGTGGTGAAATGCACCCTGTCACACACAGCGTTTCTCAAAGAAGCGGTGATGTTGTGTGCGACATGCTGGTGGAGCGCAGGCACACCTTTCTTTGAGAAGTAGTGCCGACTGGGCATCTGGTACTGGGGCACTGCGACGGACATAAGGTCTCGAAAATCCTCTGTGTCCACCAGGCGGAAAGGCAGCATTTCTGTAGCCAAGAGCTTGCAGATGGTGAAATTCAACCTCTTAGCTTTCTCATGGCTAGGAGGAAATGGTCTTTCACTTGTCCACATCTGAGGGACCGAGGGCTGGCTATTGTGCTTAGACGGGGTTGATAAGGGTGTCCCCGGCAAACTGCTGGTCTGTGAGGAAGATGCAGACGGACATGTTAGGTTGCCTTGATCCAAAGGTGGTGCTATCGATGTCGGACAGCGCTCAACACCAGCTGGTGTTACCACCTCCAAAGAAAATGATGACCTGCCAATCACGCTGGCTGTTGCAGGTAAAGAGGTGGCAGGTCTGCTCCCCAAAACAGGTGTGACTGCTGTCCCCCAGTCACAGAGGATGAAGAGGCCGCGGATGCACAAGATATGGCAGACGGTGGTTGGCCCGGCCGGCTAGGCCGCATTGTAGCACACTGAGCTTCCCACTGCAACTTATGCTTCATGTCCATGTGCCGGTTCATGCATGAAGTACTCAAACTATGTATTTTTTGGCCTCTACTTAGCTTTTGCTGACAAATGTTACAGATAACACGAGTTGGGTCATCTTTATCGATCTGAAAAAATGCCCAGGCTATGCAAGGCTTAGCACCCATGCAACCTGAAGAGCCACCACGACTTGTGGTGAGAGGCAGAGTTGTGTTTGAGGATGCAGTTGTTGACGTGCTTCCAGTATTACGTCTCTGTCCAGGAAGGCGCAACCTGACCTCGTCGTCACTAGCATCTTCCTCCACCTCCTCTGCTGACCTCATCTCTTGGCTGACTGTGGGTTGACAGTAAGTGGGATCTCCAACCTCATCATCATCACCCTGTGTGTTATCACACCCGTCGTCCTCAGAGCCAACCTGTTCCTGCCCTGACAAAAAACTAAAGTTGTCGCTCCAATCAGGTATTTGAGTCTTATCATCGTCTTCCTCATTGTCTCCACCAACAGGAGTTACAGTTTGGGAATGAGGGTCTACATTATGGTCAGAACCTTCTGCGTCTGGTCCTGGATCCGACTCATAAAGATTCTGGGCATCAGTGCAGATCATTTCCTCGTCTGGATTCACAGAAGCGCTGGAGTCGACCTCTGATTCCCAGGCTATAGTATGAGTAAACAGCTCTGCAGACTCAACCATCTGTTCTACCTCATACTCAGACGGGCAGCTGGAGATTTGGGAGCTGTGAGGAAGCAAGTGCGATTTGGGTGACACCTTTGAGGACTGGAGTATTTGTGATGTTGAAGTTGATGTGGAGGAGAGTCCACTTAAAGGAGCACTTGATATCCGTTGAAGCACCTGCTGTTTTTGTGCCTCATCTGGAATTTGTAGCGATTGGCGTGGCCGTAAGAAAGGGATCTTATCACATTGTCCGCTAAAAGAAGTAGACATTTTAGTTTGGCTGGAAGATGGTCTTTCTTCTGCAGATGTTACTGTTGCTTTAACACCTACCCCACGGACACAACCTTTTTTCCCCTTCCCAACACGCCTATTCCCCTTTCCACCAGCAGCAGGCCTTTTTCCACTCATTTTGGTGGTTAACTAATTCACAACTCTGGAGTTGTTTGCACAAAAAAACAATGGATGGTAACCGAGCAGAGCTGAGTGGCCAAACTGTGGTATTAGGCCAAAACTATTGGCTGGGTTAGATGCAGAAAAAAATTATATTCAATTTGCAACCTGATGGAGGTCAGTATAGATGGACTAATACAACAAGTCCCACACACAGCTAGAAGCCCAATATTTTTTCAGAGGTAGATGCAGAAAAAAATATATTCAGTTTGCAACCTGATGGAGGTCTGTATAGATGGATTAATAGAACAAGACCCACACACAGCTAGAAGCCCAATATTTTTTCAGAGGTAGATGCAGAAAAAAATATATTCAGTTTGCAACCTGATGGAGGTCAGTATAGATGGACTAATACAACAAGTCCCACACACAGCTAGAAGCCCAAATATTTTTTCAGAGGTACTGTAGATGCAGATAAAAATTATTTTTAATTTGCAACCTGATGGAGGTCAATATAGATGGACTAACAGAGAAAGTCCCACACACTGCTAGAAGGCCAAATATTTTTTCAGAGCTAGATGCAGAAAAAAATTATATTCAGTTTGCAACCTGATGGAGGTCTGTATAGATGGATTAATAGAACAAGACCCACACACAGCTAGAAGCCCAATAGTTTTTCAGAGGTAGATGCAGAAAAAAATATATTCAGTTTGCAACCTGATGGAGGTCAGTATAGATGGACTAATACAACAAGTCCCACACACAGCTAGAAGCCCAATATTTTTTCAGAGGTAGATGCAGATAAAAATATATTCAGTTTGCAACCTGATGGAGGTCAGTATAGATGGACTAATACAACAAGTCCCACACACAGCTAGAAGCCCAAATATTTTTTCAGAGGTACTGTAGATGCAGATAAAAATTTTTTTTAATTTGCAACCTGATGGAGGTCAGTATAGATGGACTGATAGAGAAAGTCCGACACACTACTAGAAGGCCAAATATTTTTTCAGAGCTAGATGCAGAAAAAAATTATATTCAGTTTGCAACCTGATGGAGGTCAGTATAGATGGATTAATAGAACAAGACCCACACACAGCTAGAAGCCCAATATTTTTTCAGAGGTAGATGCAGAAAAAAATATATTCAGTTTGCAACCTGATGGAGGTCAGTATAGATGGACTAACAGAGAAAGTCCCACACACTACTAGAAGGCCAAATATTTTTTCAGAGCTAGATGCAGAAAAAAATTATATTCAGTTTGCAACCTGATGGAGGTCTGTATAGATGGATTAATAGAACAAGACCCACACACAGCTAGAAGCCCAATATTTTTTCAGAGGTAGATGCAGAATAAAATATATTCAGTTTGCAACCTGATGGAGGTCAGTATAGATGGATTAATAGAACAAGTCCCACACACAGCTAGAAGCCCAATATTTTTTCAGAGGTAGATGCAGAAAAAAATATATTCAGTTTGCAACCTGATGGAGGTCAGTATAGATGGACTAATACAACAAGTCCCACACACAGCTAGAAGCCCAATATTTTTTCAGAGGTAGATGCAGAAAAAAATTATATTCAGTTTGCAACCTGATGGAGGTCTGTATAGATGGATTAATAGATCAAGACCCACACACAGCTAGAAGCCCAATATTTTTTCAGAGGTAGATGCAGAAAAAAATATATTCAGTTTGCAACCTGATGGAGGTCAGTATAGATGGACTAATACAACAAGTCCCACACACAGCTAGAAGCCCAATATTTTTTCAGAGGTAGATGCAGAAAAAAATATATTCAGTTTGCAACCTGATGGAGGTCACTATAGGTGGACTAATAGAACAAGTCCCACACACTGCTAGAAGGCCAAATATTTTTTCAGAGCTAGATGCAGAAAAAAATTAGATTCAGTTTGCAACCTGATGGAGGTCAGTATAGATGGACTAATAAAATGATGCTATGCCCAAAAGATTTTACTTCACTAGGTGCAGTAAAAAAATTGGTATTCTATACACAGGTGGTATATCTTGCAACACAGATAGGCTACTCCACTGACTAACACACTCTGCAATAGGCCAAAAAGGATTATCTTTGCTAGATTCAGCCAAATGCTGTGAAAAAAACTTGCACAGCACTGGCACAGACCTGCCTGGCAAAAACTGATAGGAACTGATGTAACCTAGTCCTGAAAAGGACTCCAATTACAATTAGTCTTTACTAGTGTTGAGCCACCCCCGTAGTGTTCGAGTTCGGTTCGGTTCGTCGAACACCCGTGTGTTCGCCGAACTGTTCGTCGAACTGTTCGTCGAACACCTTCGAACACCGTTAAAACCAATGGCAGGCAAACAAAAACACATAGAAACACATAGAAAACACCTTCAAAGGTGTCCAAAAGCTGACAAACTGCTCAGAAGACATAACTAACACATGGAAAAGTGACAAGTACATATAGTCATGCGAAAATAAAAGAGGTGGAGGAGTAAAAGGAGGGGGAGACACAGATATAGGCATGTCATGCCCTTCTAAAATCCAAAAAGTGAGAAGTCGACACGGCCAGTCCGCTCCTGCCCGTGCCACCTCCGTGTCGCCGGGTTTGTGCCAGAGCCGCGGTGAACCCTGACGGCCAGCCCCCCTCTCCCAATACTGGTGCCTGTCCGCTGGTGGGTCGAGCGAGCCCCCCTGTGGTGGAGGCAGCTCTAAGCTTTTTAATTTAAATTGTCTCTCTAATTTGAATGAATACACTTTAAATCCATTTACAAGGATCTATTGGAGGGCAAGTCTCATGCCAGCAGCCACGGTAATTCCAGCTCCAGTAGCGTCCACTAAAGCTGCTGCAGTTAAAAAGCTTTTATAAGGATCGAGCTCGGCTGTCCACCGCAAGGCATCCTACTGCCAGTCCCAGCCCCTATGCATTGGGGTGCCTCCTGATGCTCTTCACTAAGTATCCCATGGTCCCGAAGCATTTCCTTTGAAAAAATTAAGTGTCTAAACTACAGGTGGTGCAGCTTTCTTAACAGCCGGGATAATCCGCTGACTAGCAGACACTGCTACTAGGCACAAAGTATTTCCTGGGCTAGATGCAGTTAAAAATTTGTAATTAAATACTCTCGTTGGATGCTGAGAAAGCATTCCATAGAGTCTCCTGGCACGCCATATATGATTCTCTTAAAAAGCTTGGGGTAGGGGTCTAGGGGACCCTTTTATAGCCAAAATCACGGCCCTGTATCGCAATACGTCACCTAGGCTGAAGATAAATGGAACTGTAGCACCCTGAGGGCTCGGTTGCTACAGACGTATTGCACCTCACCCAGAGGTGTGATATCTCACTCTCAGGTAAGGATGGAGTGTGGATCAGGACCCGACACCTGCATGCATTACACCACATTGCCGTGGGGCAGGGCGACCAATATGCCCCTGAGATGGGCACGACAGTCCCTGTCCCTGGCTGGAGTGGGGGGAGGGAACACTGAGGAAGGGGAACCCTGTAGTGCAGGAGCAGGGAGGAAGCAGTTCCTGGGTGCATTGAGAAGGGAGTATAAAAGGTGGGCACCATCTTAGTTCAGTGCAGAGAAGTCTGAGCAGAAGTGGCAGGGAGCAGGGGCTCTGCATGAGCTCTGCTCCGGAGGCGGGCCTAGTAACAGAGGCCCAGGCCTGGAAGAGGGAGAAGGAAGGAAGAGGAGCGGAGAAGGCTCCAGGAACGAGGAATGAAGGGATCCCAGGGGTGCGGACGGGCGAGTCGCCACCGCACGCCCGAATCCACCTGCGTGGAGGGGTCAGGCCAAAGGGGGAGACCGGTCCCCGAACTAGTGGAGGCAGGAAACGACCCTCAGCTAGAAACCGGAGGCTCTGACATTTTATGTCGCGCAGCCCCTCGCTACACCCGCTAGGAAGGCACCACATAGGGTCAGGGAAACTGGCGCCAAGTTTACCAAGAGGAGGCCCGAGGCAGCCGGACAGAAGTGTTGGTAAGAAAGGCCAGACAAAGGACACACAAAGGGGGTCCTGTGAAGTGCTCCAAAGTTATCTGGGAGTTGTCTGAGCCCCTCACCTGGTGAGCACAGTACGACGTGGGCAGCCGTTACCTGCAGACGTGGTCTGGATAATAAGAACTGTGAGTAAAGGCCCTGAACTGCATCACTGACTCCGTGTCGTTACTGCTGCTGCCCTGCACCATCACCCCCATCCTCCGCATACACTGCCCTGAGGCTATACTCCTCCCGTGGGGAGTTATGCTACGCTCTGCTGCACCCACAACACCAGCCTCAGCGGTCTGCCGTGGAGCGGCGGTTCACTCTGACCGCAATCCACGGGTGGCGTAGTCGGACATTTAAACATCAAAACAACATAAATAGTTCCGCCATTGGTTTGACCGCCCTGAGCCACGGAACCGGGTCGCCGCCACGAAGACTACAACCACCAGCATCCACCAAAAAGGGTCCGGCTCCGGGTGTCCCAAGGCCCAGGGGGTGCGTCAGAACATTTTCATCACCTTTCACAATCACCAATGGGACAAGGCAGTGATGTCCTCTGTCCCCTCTCTTATACATCCTAGTGACGGAGCACCTGCTCTCATCAATTCGCCATAACCCCAATATTAGGTGGATTGAGGTGGGAGGCACCGAGTACAAGTGCTCTCTATTTGCTGATGATGTCCTAGTATATATCACTCAATCACATATATCCATCCATGCTGTTATGGCTGAAATAGATCACTTTGTTACATGGTAAAATTTTAAAATCAATGCAGCGAAGTCTGAGGCCCTCGATGTCTCCCTCCCCAAATCCATATAGGATTCCATCCAGTCCAACTTTCCCTTTGCCTGGCCCTCACAGGGTATCAAATACTTAGGAATTCCTATTCATAGAGACCTCTCCCATCTATGTTATCTTAATTTTGGGCCCTTTATTGAACAACTCCATACAGACCACGGTTGGCAAGTTAGAACTGTAAGATTCACTACGTGAACCACTGGTGTTTTGTGGAAAAGCACATGTACACTGCGTTCCAAATTATTATGCAAAAAGTGTTTAGGAGTGATAAGGGAAGAATTTCTTTGTTTGTCAGTTAAACTCATTGATGGTGATGTGTGTCAGGGCTCTTTATATCACTGTAAGCAATTGCAGACACCTGTGCTAATTAGTTTGGCAGGTGTGTCCAATGAAATGCAAGACTACTTAAGAAGGCTCTCTCACATTATTAAGCAGCCTACATTTTCTGCCAAAATGGGAAAGAAAAAGGATGTGTCGGCTGCTGAGAAGCAACAAATTGTGGAGTGTTTAGGTCAAGGCATGACTACAATCAACATTGTGCGATGATCAGGATGAAGTGTCTTGGCAATCAAGAAGTATGTAGCTGATTCACAGTACACACGTGTGCGTGCTGATAAGGGCAAATTGAGGACTCTTTCCTACAGGCAATTACGTCAGGTTGAAAGAGCAGCGGCAAAAAAGCCTTGTCATAGCAGCAGACAAGTTTTTGAAGCTGCTTGTGCCTCCAACGTCCCCCGAACAACAAGATGCAGGGTCCTTCAGAGGTTTGCAGCTGTGCATGCGCCATCCTGTCGACCTCCTCTATCCACTTCACACAAGCAGAAACGGCTCCAGTGGGCCAAACATTACATGAAGACTGATTTCAAAACTGTTTTGTTCACGGATGAGTGCCGTGCAGCGCTCGATGGTCCAGATGGATGGAGTGGAGGATGGCTGGTTGATGGACACCCCACGCAAACACGGCTACAGCGCCAACAAGGAGGAGGTGGAGTAATGTTTTGGGCTGGAATCATGGGGAGAGAGATTGTCGGCCCCTTTAGGATCCCTGAAGGCGCTAAAGATGAACTCCATAATGTATGTGGATTTTCTCAAACAGCACTTCCTGCCATGGTTCAAGAAGAAGAACCGTGTATTTCACAGCAAGATCATTTTTCTGCATGATAATGCACCATCTCATGCTGCACATAAAACATCTGCATCTCTGGCTGATATGGGCATAAAAGGGGACAAACTTATGGTGTGACCCCCATGCTCCCCTGACCTCTACCCCATTCAGAACCTTTGGAGCATCATTAAAAGGAGTGTCTATGATGGCGGGAGGCAGTTCACATCTAAGCAACAGCTCTGGGAGGGTATTCTGTCCTCATGCAAAACAATTGAAGCAGAAACCATCCAAAACCTGACAAATTCAATGGACGAGAGAGTTCAGAAGCTCCTTTCGAACAAGGGGTCCTATGTGAAAATGTAACATCACCTAGAATAAAGTTTTGAGTTGAAAACTGTTTGATTTCAGTTTCTAACAACCTGCTAATGCTTATAATTTCAAAAATGACCATTTTTTTGGTCTTTATTAAAATGAAAAGGTTGATCGAAAAGTTTGGGGGATCTAAGAGTGTGGCAACCCAGTAGTCATGATTACTTCGAATTCTGACAATATGAGGGTCATGCTGCAGGTAGTGCAGCAAGAAGGCACTTATGTGCCTTGCGCATCTCGGAGCCCCAAAATTATTTTCCGGGCTAGATGCAGCTAAAAATTATTTTTAATTTTAAATCTGGTGAAGCTTTAGTATAGATGGCCTAATAGGATCAGTGCTGCACACTGCTACAAAGCCCAAATTATTTTCCAGTCAAGATACAGATAAACATGATTAGTAATTTGAAAGCTTAAAACGGTTGGTAGGGTGATTTTAACCAATCATCAAGCTTTTACTCTCCCCAGGATGACACAGGGGTAGAAAAGTCGTTTCGGATCCATGATTTGTTCATCTTTATGAACGTGAGTCTGTCTACATTATCAGTGGAGAGCCGCGTGCGCTTATCTGTCAGCACACCACCAGCAGCGCTGAACACACGTTCAGACAGAACGCTGGCTGCGGGGCATGACAAGATCTCCAAGGCGTAAGTGGCTAGCTCCGGCCATTTATCCAGATTGGAAGCCCAAAAAGAGCAAGGGTCCAGTGACACAGTCGTGGCTTCAATGTTTACTTGGAGATACTCCTGTACCATCGTCTCTAGGCATTGACTATGTGTCAGACTTCTTGTCTCTTGTGGCCTTGCAAAGGATGGGCTAAAAAAGTGGTGAAATGATTCCGCAAAATTGATGTTACCAGCAGATACTGTGGTTCTGTTACGGTTTGAGTGCTGAACACTTGACGGTCCCACGGTTGGCAAGTTGGAACTGTGAGATTCACTACGTGCACCACTGGTATTTTGTGGAAAAGCACATGTAAGATTCTGCAACAGTCTCTGCTGATACTCCTGCATGCGTGCATCCCTTTCTATGGCAGGAATAATTTCTGCAAATTTACTTTTGTACCGGGGATCTAACAGTGTGGCAACCCAGTAGTCAGGATTATTTCTAATTCTCACAATTCGAGGGTCATGTTGCAGGTAGTGCAGCAAGAAGGCACTCATGTGTGTTGCGCATCCAGGAGCACCAAGTCCCTGTTGTGTTGGTGGCGAGGTAACAATCATGCTTCCTTCCTCTGTCCTCTCCCCCCAACCTCGCACAACAGAAATGTGATCAAGGTCTCCCTCATCTGATGAGTCTTCCATCAGTTCGTCCTCCACTTCTTCCTGGGCTCCTGCACCTTCCTCACTAGTTTGGCTGCTACCATGCGCCCTGATAAAACCATCTCCCCCACCCTCACATGCCTGCCGCCTTGGTGCTGCCGACCGTCTGGACCTTGCAGATGTTAGCCCTTCCGCATACAACTCCTCCTCCTCTACTTCCTCCACCTCCTCTTGTGCCACCACCTGACTCCGAATTCTGTTTAACATGTGCTCCAGCATGTAAATCACCAGAATAGTCATGCTGATAATGGCATCGTCAGCACTAAACATCTTCGTCGCCATTTCTAAACTGTGCAGAAGGGTGCATAGGTCCCTGATCTGAGACCACTCCTCCAGCGTGATTTGCCCCACCTCTGAATCTCGTTGGCCCAGGCTATACGTCAGAACGTATTGCACCAGGGCTTGTCGGTGCTGCCACAGTCGCTGCAACATGTGCAGAGTTGAATTCCACCGGGTAGGCACATCGCATTTTAGCCGGTGAAGTGGCAGGCCCAACGACTTCTGTAGAGATGTAAGTCGCTGAGCTGCGGGATGCGAACGGCGGAAGTGAGCACACAGCGACCGTGCCCTCTGCAGAAGGCCATCTAGTCTGGGATAGTGGGCTAAAAATTGCTGGACAACCAGGTTCAACACGTGAGCCATACAAGGCACGTGTGTGACATTGCCCCGGCGAAGGGCCGCACCCAGGTTTGCAGCATTGTCGCACACGGCCTTCCCTGGTTTCAGGTCCAGTGGAGACAACCATTCATGAAATTGGTTCTCCAGAGCTGACCACAACTCCTCAGCTGTGTGACTCACATTTCCCAGACATTTCAATGTAAAAACCGCCTGATGACGTTGAGCCCTACTGCCAGCATAGTAAGGAGGTGTGCAGGATCCCTTCTGCGCAGTTAGAAAGCTTGTGGCATGACCAGACAGGCTTTGGGTGCAGGTGGAAGACCGAGAGGAGGTTGAGGAGGCAGAAGCAGTGGAGGAACTTTGACATAAAGAGGATTGACGCACAACTCGTGGGGACGGCAAGACTTGGACAGCAGCCCCTTGTCCTGCTGTCACCATAGTTACCCAGTGCCCAGTCAGCGACATGTAACGCCCCTGTCCATGCCTACTCGTCCAAGTGTCTGTGGTGAAATGCACCCTGTCACACACAGAGTTTCTCAAAGAAGCGGTGATGTTGTGTGCGACATGCTGGTGGAGCGCAGGCACACCTTTCTTTGAGAAGTAGTGCCGACTGGGCATCTGGTACTGGGGCACTGCGACGGACATAAGGTCTCGAAAATCCTCTGTGTCCACCAGGCGGAAAGGCAGCATTTCTGTAGCCAAGAGCTTGCAGATGGTGAAATTCAACCTCTTAGCTTTCTCATGGCTAGGAGGAAATGGTCTTTTACTTGTCCACATCTGAGGGACCGAGGGCTGGCTATTGTGCTTAGACGGGGTTGATAAGGGTGTCCCCGGCAAACTGCCGGTCTGTGAGGAAGATGCAGGCGGACATGTTAGGTTGCCTTGATCCAAAGGTGGTGCTATCGATGTCGGACAGAGCTCAACACCAGCTGGTGTTACCACCTCCAAAGAAAATGATGACCTGCCAATCACGCTGGCTGTTGCGGGTAAAGAGGTGGCAGGTCTGCGCCCCAAAACAGGTGTGACTGCTGTCCCCCCAGTCACAGAGGATGAAGAGGCCGCGGATGCACAAGATATGGCAGACGGTGATTGGCCCGGCCGGCTAGGCCGCATTGTAGCACACTGAGCTTCCCACTGCAACTTATGCTTCATGTCCATGTGCCGGTTCATGCATGAAGTACTCAAACTATGTATTTTTTGGCCTCTACTTAGCTTTTGCTGACAAATGTTACAGATAACACGAGTTGGGTCATCTTTATCGATCTGAAAAAATGCCCAGGCTATGCAAGGCTTAGCACCCATGCGACCTGAAGAGCCACCACGACTTGTGGTGAGAGGCAGAGTTGTGTTTGAGGATGCAGTTGTTGACGTGCTTCCAGTACTACGTCTCTGTCCAGGAAGGCGCAACCTGACCTCGTCGTCACTAGCATCTTCCTCCACCTCCTCTGCTGACCTCATCTCTTGGCTGACTGTGGGTTGACAGTAAGTGGGATCTCCGACCTCATCATCATCACCCTGTGCGTTATCACACCCGTCGTCCTCAGAGCCAACCTGTTCCTGCCCTGACAAAAAACTAAAGTTGTCGCTCCAATCAGGTATTTGAGTCTTATCATCGTCTTCCTCATTGTCTCCACCAACAGGAGTTACAGTTTGGGAATGAGGGTCTACATTATGGTCAGAACCTTCTGCGTCTGGTCCTGGATCCGACTCATAAAGATTCTGGGCATCAGTGCAGATCATTTCCTCGTCTGGATTCACAGAAGCGCTGGAGTCTACCTCTGATTCCCAGGCTATAGTATGAGTAAACAGCTCTGCAGACTCAACCATCTGTTCTACCTCATACTCAGACGGGCAGCTGGAGATTTGGGAGCTGTGAGGAAGCAAGTGCGATTTGGGTGACACCTTTGAGGACTGGAGTATTTGTGATGTTGAAGTTGATGTGGAGGAGAGCCCACTTAAAGGAGCACTTGATATCCGTTGAAGCACCTGCTGTTTTTGTGCCTCATCTGGAATTTGTAGCGATTGGCGTGGCCGTAAGAAAGGGATCTTATCACATTGTCCGCTAAAAGAAGTAGACATTTTAGTTTGGCTGGAAGATGGTCTTTCTTCTGCAGATGTTACTGTTGCTTTAACACCTACCCCACGGACACAACCTTTTTTCCCCTTCCCAACACGCCTATTCCCCTTTCCACCAGCAGCAGGCCTTTTTCCACTCATTTTGGTGGTTAACTAATTCACAACTCTGGAGTTGTTTGCACAAAAAAACAATGGATGGTAACCGAGCAGAGCTGAGTGGCCAAACTGTGGTATTAGGTCAAAACTATTGGCTGGGTTAGATGCAGAAAAAAATTATTTTGAATTTGCAACCTGATGGAGGTCAGTATAGATGGACTAATACAAATAGTCCCACACACTGCTAGAAGCCCAAATATTTTTTCAGAGGTACTGTAGATGCAGATAAAAATTATTTTTAATTTGCAACCTGATGGAGGTCAGTATAGATGGACTAATAGACCAAGTCCCACACACTGCTAGAAGCCCAAATATTTTTTCAGAGCTAGATGCAGAAAAAAATTATTTTTAATTTGCAACCTGATGGAGGTCAGTATAGATGGACTAATAGACCAAGACCCACACACTGCTAGAAGCCCAAATATTTTTTCAGAGCTAGATGCAGAAAAAAATTATTTTTAATTTGCAACCTGATGGAGGTCAGTATAGATGGACTAATAGACCAAGTCCCACACACTGCTAGAAGCCCAAATATTTTTTCAGAGCTAGATGCAGAAAAAAATTATTTTTAATTTGCAACCTGATGGAGGTCAGTATAGATGGACTAATAGACCAAGTCCCACACACCGCTAGAAGCCAAAATATTTTTTCAGAGCTAGATGCAGAAAAAAATTATTTTTAATTTGCAACCTGATGGAGGTCAGTATAGATGGACTAATAGACCAAGTCCCACACACTGCTAGAAGCCCAAATATTTTTTCAGAGCTAGATGCAGAAAAAAATTATTTTTAATTTGCAACCTGATGGAGGTCAGTATAGATGGACTAATAGACCAAGTCCCACACACCGCTAGAAGCCCAAATATTTTTTCAGAGCTAGATGCAGAAAAAAATTATTTTTAATTTGCAACCTGATGGAGGTCAGTATAGATGGACTAATAGAACAAGTCCCACACACTGCTAGAAGCCCAAATATTTTTTCAGAGCTAGATGCAGAAAAAAATTATTTTTAATTTGCAACCTGATGGAGGTCAGTATAGATGGACTAATAGACCAAGTCCCACACACCGCTAGAAGCCCAACTATTTTTTCAGAGCTAGATGCAGAAAAAAATTATATTCAATTTGCAACCTGCTGGAGGTCAGTATAGAAGGACTAATAGAAGAAGTCCCACACACTGCTAGAAGCCCAAATATTTTTTCAGAGCTAAATGAAGAAAAAAATTATTTTTAATTTGCAACCTGATGGAGGTCAGTATAGATGGACTAATAGACCAAGTCCCACACACTGCTAGAAGCCCAAATATTTTTTCAGAGCTAGATGCAGAAAAAAATTATTTTTAATTTGCAACCTGATGGAGGTCAGTATAGATGGACTAATAGACCAAGTCCCACGCACTGCTAGAAGCCCAAATATTTTTTCAGAGCTAGATGCAGAAAAAAATTATTTTTAATTTGCAACCTGATGGAGGTCAGTATAGATGGACTAATAGAACAAGTCCCACACACTGCTAGAAGCCCAAATATTTTTTCAGAGCTAGATGCAGAAAAAAATTATTTTTAATTTGCAACCTGATGGAGGTCAGTATAGATGGACTAATAGACCAAGTCCCACACACCGCTAGAAGCCCAACTATTTTTTCAGAGCTAGATGCAGAAAAAAATTATATTCAATTTGCAACCTGCTGGAGGTCAGTATAGAAGGACTAATAGAACAAGTCCCACACACTGCTAGAAGCCCAAATATTTTTTCAGAGCTAAATGAAGAAAAAAATTATTTTTAATTTGCAACCTGATGGAGGTCAGTATAGATGGACTAATAGACCAAGTCCCACACACTGCTAGAAGCCCAAATATTTTTTCAGAGCTAGATGCAGAAAAAAATTATATTCAGTTTGCAACCTGATGGAGGTCAGTATAGATGGACTAATAGAATGATGCTATGCCCAAAAGATTTTACTTCACTAGGTGCAGTAAAAAAATTGGTATTCTATACACAGGTGTTATATCTTGCAACACAGATAGGCTACTCCACTGACTAACACACTCTGCAATAGGCCAAAAAGGATTAGCTTTGCTAGATTCAGCCAAATGCTGTGAAAAAAACTTGCACAGCACTGGCACAGACCTGCCTGGCAAAAACTGATAGGAACTCATGTAACCTAGTCCTGAAAAGGACTCCAATTACAATTAGTCTTTACTCCCACAACCTATCTATTTAAGAGCACAGACCTCCCTGATAAAAGTCGTAGGAAATGCTGTAACCTAGTCCTTAAAAGGACTGCAATCACAACTATTCCCTACTCCCAAGCTATCTGTATATTTGTGCGAAAATTGGCTTGAAATTAACAAGGTATAGCGCACACAGCAACAGCGGTGCCGTCTAACACGCAGCTGCAGCAGTGAGAAAATGGTGGCGACGGGAAAATGGCTTGGTCTTATAGGGCAAGGACATGTGACATACACTGCCAATGACACATGCCCTTGCTTGTGTGAAAAAAAGCACTTCGCTCCGTGTGTGCGCTGCTGATAGGCTGACAGATTGCACCTCCCCACTGCAAATGCGGGAAAGAGAAAAAAAAATGGAGATCTTCATTGTTCCTGCAGAGATCCATCCCCTGCCCCTCCCCCCACCCCGCTGTACACTCAAACTGCGTATTAACATTAATTTTCATCATTACTGAGAAAAAATCCAGTTATGATTTTGGTGCACGAACAGTTATCGAACATAACCTCGAACAGCCGAATTTTTCTCAAATTGTTCGTGTTCGCCGAACGGCTCGAACACCGCCCAAAACAGCTCGAATTTGAGATTGGCGAACAGTTCGAGTAGAACAACGCTCATCTCTAGTCTTTACTCCCACAACCTATCTATTTAAGAGCACAGACCTGCCTGATAAAAGTCGTAGGAAATGCTGTAACCTAGTCCTTAAAAGGACTGCAATCACAACTATTCCCTACTCCCAAGCTATCTGTAGATTTGTGCGAAAATTGGCTTGAAATTAACAAGGTATAGCGCACACAGCAACAGCGGTGCCGTCTAACACGCAGCTGCAGCAGTGAGAAAATGGTGGCGACGGGGAAAATGGCTTGGTCTTATAGGGCAAGGACATGTGACATACACTGCCAATGACACATGCCCTTGCTTGTGTGAAAAAAAGCACTTCGCTCCGTGTGTGCGCTGCTGATAGGCTGACAGATTGCACCTCCCCACTGTAAATGCGGGAAAGAGAAAAAAAAATGGAGATCTTCATTGTTCCTGCAGAGATCCATCCCCTGCCCCTCCCCCCACCCCGCTGTACACTCAAACTGCGTATTAACATTAATTTTCATCATTACTGAGAAAAAATCCAGTTATGATTTTGGTGCACGAACAGTTATCGAACATAACCTCGAACAGCCGAATTTTTCTCAAATTGTTCGTGTTCGCCGAACGGCTCGAACACCGCCCAAAACAGCTCGAATTTGAGATTGGCGAACAGTTCGAGTAGAACAACGCTCATCTCTAGTTGAGACCCCTAGGCAGATCTAATATCACCCTACCTACCCTACTGTCCCTATATAGGTTACACACCTATTGCCGAGCAGGACCCTAAGCTCTGGATGTCCCTAGAGCCTGGCCCTAGATAGGGAGGGGGAGAAGTGTGTACTGGTCAGGCCCCACTACAAACTAAAGACAATAAGATAGACAGACAAAGGTGATAAACTTAGCTTGAGCAGACACCAGAAGAGTAACGCCAACTGTCCTCCAAGGGCACCAGAGAAGAAGTTAGCCGACTGCTAGTGCTCCATGCCTTCACAAAAGTACATAGAAGTATCACTGGCGATTCCCTGGAGCAAACTGAGTGATTTTATCTTCCAGATAAGGGTGTGTCAATCAGTAGTAGGAGGGAGGTCGCCGCTGGGTCCTAAAGGAAGCAGAATTAAGAAGGCGTCTGTAATACCAAGCGCAGTGACCTTCTACATCCAGATCCAGAGCAACTGTCTATTACACCTGACACACTCGTGACATCTGCTCAGCGGTAAAGAAGCCTTTTGTTTTCTAAAATGGTTCTTTATTGTCCCAATGCGTTTCGGCACCAGACTGGCACCTTTCTCTAGTTAAAAAAAAAACAAGTATGCACAATACAGTAACAGCAGGGTTTACAAAGGCTGAAGACTATTTAACAACGCCCATAAAAGGAAGGGGAATGAACACAGGAACTGGTAAGGAAGAAGGAATTTGAATGTGATTGTTAATAAAGTGTGAAAAAAAATGTGGAGAAAGAAAAATAATGACCATGCTGAAAGGAAGGATATATAAATATAAGGTAAGTGAGATCGGATGACGTGACGAGATGAAGAAGAATGTGTAGAAAAGGGGATTTCAAAAAGAAAAGTGCTGTAAGAATGGTGGTTTTGGGAAAAAAAAGGAAAATGGAGGTAAAGGGATGTGAAATCAGATCAGGGTGCGAGTGGGACCAGGAGTGGAAGACCTAGTGCAATATAATAGGAACTGGGTGGCAGAAAAGGAGACAGGTGATGCAGAAGAGGAGGTTTGAAATAATAACGTACAGTTAGGTCCATATATATTTGGAAAGAGACAACATTTTTCTAATTTTGATTCTAAAAATTACCACAATGAAATTTAAACAAAACAATTCAGATGCAGTTGAAGTTCAGACTTTCAGCTTTCATTTGAGGGTATCCACATTAAAATTGGATGAAGGGTTTAGGAGTTTCAGCTCCTTAACATGTGCCACCCTGTTTTTAAAGGGACCAAAAGTAATTGGACAGATTAAATAATTGTAAATAAAATGTTCATTTCTAGTACTTGGTTGAAAACCCTTTGTTGGCAATGACTGTCTGAAGTCTTGAACTCATGGACATCACCAGACGCTGTGGTTCCTCCTTTTTGATGCTCTGCTAGGCCTTCACTGCGGTGGTTTTCAGTTGCTGTTTGTTTGTGGGCCTTTCTGTCTGAAGTTTAGTCTTTAACAAGTGAAATGCATGCTCAATTGGGTTGAGATCAGGTGACTGACTTGGCCATTCAAGAATATTCCACTTCTTTGCTTTAATAAACTCCTGGGTTGCTTTGGCTTTATGTTTTGGGTCATTGTCCATCTGTAGTATGAAAAGATGACCAATCAGTTTGGCTGCATTTGGCTGGATCTGAGCACACAGTATGGCTCTGAATACATCAGAATTCATTCGGCTGCTTCTGTCCTGTGTCACATCATCAATAAACACTAGTGACCCAGGGCCACTGGCAGCCATGCATACCCAAGCCTTCACACTGCCTCCGCCGTGTTTTACAGATGACGTGGTATGCTTTGGATCATGAGCTGTACCAGGCCTTCGCCATACTTTTCTCTTTCCATCATTCTGGTAGAGGTTGATCTTGGACAGATGAAACATCTGTCCAAAGAATGTTCTTCCAGAACTGTGCTGGCTTTTTAGATGTTTTTTAGCAAAGCCCAGGCTAGCCTTTTTATTCTTGATGCTTATGAGTGGCTTGCACCGTGCAGTGAACCCTCTGTAGTTACTTTCATGCAGTCTTCTCTTTATGGTAGATTTGTATATTGATACGCCTACCTCCTGGAGAGTGTTGTTCACTTGGTTGGCTGTTGTGAAGGGGTTTCTCTTCACCATGGAGATTATTCTGCGATCATCCACCACTGTTGTCTTCCGTGGGCGCCCAAGTCTTTTTGCATTGATGAGTTCACCAGTGCTTTCTTTCTTGCTCAGGATGTACCAAACTGTAGATTTTGCCACTCCTAATATTGTAGCAATTTCTCGGATGGGTTTTTTTCTGTTTTTGCAGCTTAAGGATGGCTTGTTTCACCTACATGGAGAGCTCCTTTGAGCGCATGTTTACTTCACAGCAAAACCTTCCAAAAGCAAGCACCACACCTCAAATCAACTCCAGGCCTTTAATCTGCTTAATTGAGAATGACATAACGAAGGGATTGCCCACACCTGTCCATGAAATAGCCTTGGAGTCAATTGTCCAATTACTTTTGGTCCCTTTAAAAACAGGGTGGCACATGTTAAGGAGCTTAAACTCCTAAACCCTTCATCCAATTTTAATGTGGATACCCTCAAATGAAAGCTGAAAGTCTGAACTTCAACTGCATCTGAATTGTTTTGTTTAAAATTCATTGTGGTAATGTCTAGAACCAAAATTAGAAAAATGTTGTCTCTGTCCAAATATATATGGACCAAACTGTATATATAAAGAAAACCGAGCAAGAGATTAGTGTGGCTGCATGAAGTATAGAGTGTGATACCATGCTGCAGTGTAGTGAAGTAAGGAAAACAGGATCAAAGAAGGGAAAAAGAACAAATAAGGGACAAAGAAGGGAAGGAAAAATGAGTTTTGCAAAAAAAAACTCACTCAATAAAGATAAAAAATAATTATAAATAGAGATGGACATAGGAGGGAAGACTCAATAAAATAGCAAAACAGACGCATTAAAATAAAAATGGATATCAGTAACAATCTTAAAAATGTATGTTTAAAAAAAAAAATCATATATATACAGTATATATATATATATATATATATATATATATATATATATATATACAGTATATATATATATATATATATATATATATATATTTTTTTTTTTTTTTTGCTTTGTTTAAGAATAAAATAAACACAAACTTTTCAGCAATAATGACTCAGACTGACTTGTGTAGAAACATGAAGGAGCCGGTAGCATCATACAAAAATCTTCGTAATCATGTTAAGTCCATGTATTTTTATGGTGTTTAACCTATAAATCTAGTACAGTTCCTTTCTCTTGAGGACCTCTTCTCTATTAGAAAATTCGGGCAAGATAAAATCCATTTTGGAAAGGCATGTACTGTCCTTACCATGCTCATTGGTGAAGTGCCTGGAGAGTCCATGGTGCATATTTATACCCTTTGACAATGATGGCATGGTGTGAATTGAGTCTTTTCTGTAATATCTGAGTTGTTCTGCCAACATATTTTAACCCGCAATTACAATTAATGAGTTAAATAATAAAACTTGTTTTGCATGTCATATGGGTTTTCAGAAAAAAAATGTGTCCAGTTTTGGGAGACCAAAAGGACTGAGTGTTATGTAGGACGCACTTGCAACGCAGGCATTTCTTTGACTAACATTTGAAACTGCCCAGGGGGTGAAAGCTCATTGCTTGATGTGTTGGGTTTCTTTCAGAGTCTTTCAAGCAGCTTGAGACCAGGATGTTATTGAGGTTAGGTGCCTTCCTGAGTGTAACCCGAGGGTGTTTTGGAAGGAGGAGACCAAGAATTGGATGTGTCAATAAAAGTTAGGTAGGTCCACATATATAATCTGATTTTAGTTTGTGGAAGATCAGAAGCAATGTCGGAAAAAATCATTTTACTAAAATATTAGTGAATGTGTAAAAAAATATCCCTGCAGGACAATGTATATTCTCCAGTCAATCTTTTGATTTTCTTTGAAGGTGCCTACAATCTGCGCATGAGCATCTGAACTTTACCTTGAAAGATGGTAGCCTGGTCTGATAAATTGCTTAATCTTTTAATTTATGCGGACACTAGGGTGCATTCATATTGCTTACCCGGAGAAGAAAGATAAGCAGTCAGAAACAGTGTGATGTTTTCCTTGGAGGCTTTTGGTTCTGGCCTCATTGTGGATGACCCCTTTACCACCTTGGGTTTTTCCGTTTTTGTGCTTTTTGTTTTTTGCTCCCTGTCTTCCCAGAGCCATAACTTTTAAATTTTTCTGTCAATATGGCTTGTTTTTTGCGGGATGAGTTGTACTTTTGAATGACACTATTGGTTTTACCATATCGTGTTCTGGAAAACGGGAAAAAAAATCAAAGTGCGGTGAAATTGCAAAAAAGTGCAATTCCACAATTATTATTATTATTTTTTTTACCATGTTTACTAAATGCTAAGACTGACCTGCCATTATGATTCCCCTAGTTATTACGAGTTTGTAGATACCAAGCATGTATGGGTTATTTTTTATTTAAGTGGAGAAAAAAAATACAAAGTTTGCAAAAAAAAAAAATGTTGCCATTTTCCAAGACCCGTAGCGTTTCCATTTTTTGGGATCTGGGGCCGGTTAAGGGCTTATTTTTTGCGCGCGAAGCTGATGTTTTTATTGATACCATATTGAGGTAGATACTATCTTTTGATAGACTGTTATTGCATTTTATTGCAACGTTGCGGTTACCAAAACAACCTAATACTGGCAGTTTGATTTTTTTTCTCGTTACGCCGTTTACCGATCGGATTAATTCTTTTTTTATATTGATATATCAGGTGATTCTGAGTATCAAATATGTGTATATTTGATTTTTTTTATTGTTTTATTTTGAATGGGGCGAAAGGGGGGTGATTTCAACTTTTATATTTTTATAATTGTTTAATATTTTTAAAAACATTTTTTTTTACTTTTCACATGCTTCAAGAGTCTCCATGGAGACTCTAAGCTGTGATCATCTGATCGCCTGTGCTACACACAGCACGGCTTCAGCCCTGCTATGTGTGGCAAAAAGGCTCACTTGCTATGAGCTCCGACCTCTGGTAGGTGCTAATAGCGTCTCAGAAATGACAACAGCAGGGGTCTCCTGCAGACCCCGGGCTGTCATGCCAACCCATCGGCGACTCGAGGTCATGTGACAGGTGCCGATGGGCGGGATTGGTGTCGTGCTTCTTTCACAGCCATGTTAAATGCCGCTGTCGGAGATTGACAGCGACATTCAACATGTTAATAGCTGCAGATGAATCGCGATTCCACCCTCGGCTGTTAGGGGCACATGTCAGCTCTAAAGATCAGCTATCATGTGCCCGAAAACATGCGGGCTCAGCGCCGGAGCCCGCATAAAGTGCAGGGATAAAGGAGTTATACAAGTTCAATTCATAGAGGCTCCATGTTGCAATTAACAGAACTTAATGGATTTGATGATAACATTTTAGAGTCATATAACACAGGACACCTTAGGAATTTGATGCCAGAACAGGTCAGAGCTGTTTTTGCCACAAAAGAGGACCTAAAGACTAGCAACGGCATTAAAATCACATGCCAAATAATCAAAGTATGTATGTGACTCACCCCCTGGGCCATGGGGTACCCGGAACCGGGCTTCTGTACAATGCTGGGGGTAGTAGTGGCGACCCGATCCCGAGGCTCAGGGTGGTCAGACCAAATTGTGACAGTCTATTTATCAGTGTTTTGAATGTCCGACTACGCCACCCGTGGATTGCGGTCAGGGTTAACCGCCGCTGCAAGGCAGACCACTGAGGCTAGTGTTGGTGTGCAGCACAGGGGTAGGATAACTCCCCACGGGAAGAGTGTAGCCTCAGGGCAGTGTAGGTGGATGCTGGGGGTGATAGTGCAGGCCGCAATAGTAAGAGTTCAGAGTCCACTTCAAACAGTCCAGGGTCTTTATTGTAGGTATTATTAATGACCCAGCAGTGGTACCGGTTAGGAATGGGCCTGGGTGTTTGAGAGCATTCGGGCGAGCCCCACTGGTCAGGGTGAGTGTGTAGGCCTACCGTTCTCTCTATGCTCTTTCTGACTATCCCCCTCTTCATGGTGTAATAGCCCACGTCCCTGAGCTGGCCGTGTACTTCTCGCCTGTATGGCTTGCGACTCGGGCCTTGTGTACCTTTTGCTTTCTCCTCGCTGTACTGGTCCCTCTGTGTGGCGGAGCCTCCAGGCTTCTTAGGCCAAGGGACCTGAAATCCCTCGCGGGTTGGTTTTCTGCTGCTGGGCTTATAACCCTGACAGCCTCGGACCCCAATGTCCGGTAGATTGGTTCTCTTCCAGGACCAGCTCTCATCGCCTCTGTCCCTGGCTTGCAGTTTCTCCTCTGCCTCACAGACTCCTCAGCTGCTGCTGACCTGTCCCTTCCTCTGAGAACCCTTCTGGTCACTTCAGAAGTGGGTTCTGGTCTCTCTAACCCTGCCCCAGCTCCAGCTTTTATAGGGCAGCCAGCTCCCCCTACTGGCCTGGGACAGGAGGTGCTGCCTGCTAATGGTCCCTAACCAGGGAACCTCCCTTCTGGCTCTCAGACACAGCCTTTAATATTTGTGGCATCCAGGCCTGGGGTGACACATATGTATTTTGTATGTATGCATTTTGTATGCGTAGTAATGTGGATTGAGACATTAGTGGGGGCAGTTTGGCAGATAAAAGGGACATATTGTCTAATACACTATTACCTCCACTGTAGGCAGAAGAGAATGCAAAACAATGATTAGACTGAAGCCAAGGTGCTTAAACCCTCCCCTAAATAGACGTAACTGTTAATTTCCTGCAATTGGGTGCTCATGGCATCTAAAGTAGAGACAGTTGTTGCACACAATCAGGCTTCTTCTACCCTTGCTGAGACCAGACATAGTGCCAATCTTAGCACTATTAACTTCTACACTTTCAGTAGAGGCAATTGCATGTGAGACACTTAACAAATGCAGGTTGTGCTCTTTGTCAGACTTTTGGTACCCCATCAGGGCCATCGCAGGGTGCCGACAGTTTGCTATGGCAACTGGAGACCTATAAGTGACCTCTGTGCCTGCCAAATTCCACCAGGTGTGGGGCATGATCGTCTGTCAGTCAAAGACTGACATGGGAAATGATGCACTGTAGTATATAAGTTCTATAGTGAGTATAATATCAATGTGATCAAAGGATTGCAGGTCCAAGCTCCTTTGTGAGACTACTAAGTTCTGCAAAAAGAAAAAAAATGCTTTAAATATTTTTTAAAAAAAAAGTAAAACAAAAAAGTAACATATTTACTTAGCATTGCCACATTTGATTATATGACTATATTATAAAACGATATCAATATTCATCCCAAACGTTGAACGCCGTTTGTATTCTAAAATGTTGAAAGAAAGAAAAGGGGTTTGGTACCATGTCAGTCAGTTGAAAAAAGATTGCTCTCAGTGGGAAAAACAAGATAATCTTGTAGTTATGATACCTTTTAATGGCTAACAAAAATAAAATAAATTATGTTACAATGCAAGCTTTCAATACAACGTAGGTCTCTTCCTCAGTTATGATATGGCAAGGTATATGAAGAAACACTATATGAAATACTATAATGCATTTAGAAAATAAATTAAAAAAAAATAGAATTGCTAATTTTTTGTTTTTTTGCCTCCCCAAAAAATTAATAAAAATGAATCAAAAATTCATACATACCACATATTGGTACCAATGAAAACTACATCTTGTTATCCATAACATAAGCCCCCCAATTGGGAAACGTATTGCTCTCAGGATATTTAAACCTCCCAAAAAATGATTTAATAAAACTATATAAATTTGGTATTGCCATATTAGTACCGACCCTCAGAATAAAAAGGATAATTTGTTTATGCAGCACGGGGAATAGCGTAAAATCTAAAATGAAAAAAACAGTGGTAAAATCATTGTTTTCTTTATATTCCTCCCCATAAAGAGTTTACAAAAGTTTGTTAAGTTCTATAAACCCCCAAATGATGCCACTGAGAAATGCAATTCATCCTGAAAAAACAAGCCCTCATAAAAAGTTATGTCTCCTGGAACGTGGCAATATAAAAATAAAACAAAAATAAATGGTCTGGCATAAGGGTTAAAAGTGGTTGTAATGCCAAGGGGTTAAGTATCTATGAGAAAAAAACACATTTTTCAGGGAAGAAATAGTGAAATGGACATTTTATAGTGTGATAGAATGTAGACCTATTTATCATTTATGACTTTGGCTCTTCATAGCAAAGAATATCAAAAACAGAGAACTGCAGAAAGCTTACTTGAGTTTATCAGAGATTAATAGTGTATGTACACTGCCCTATCAGTTGAAGGACTTTTCTACAATGTCTTCTAAGGAGGATTTATTATATATATGCTATTTTACTCTTGTGTGCACAAGGCCTCAGTTCTTTTTTGAACATTGTAATCATTTTATGAATGTCAGTAATAAGTGTTTTGTTAGAAGGAACAGCACTTTAAAAACTCCAGTGTTTGCCACAATGGCAATGTATTCAGAGAAGAAACAACATATAAAAATGTCACATTTTAGACCTTTTTTCATGTCAGGGTCCTTGTGAAAGTAGTGGGCTTTTTCCATAATGGGCCCACAGTAATGTTAGATTCTTTGGAGTTATTCATAAACTTATGTTTCACTTTACAGGCCAATCGTCTCCGTAACAAAAATTAGCTATGTATTATTCTGGTCTATTTCGGCATCTGTGTACTGACCGACTTTCACAGATTCATTGCTAGTTGAAGCTTTTTTTGTCATATATATATATATATATATATATATATATATATATACATATATATATATATATATATATATATATATATATACAGTACAGACCAAACGTTTGGACACACATTCGCATTTAAAGATTTTTCAGTATTTTCATGACTATGAAAATTGTACATTCACACTGAAGGCATCAAAACTATGAGTTAACACATGTGGAATTATATTCTTAACAAAAAAGTGTGAAACAACTGAAAATATGTCTTATATTCTAGGTTCTTCAAAGTAGCCACCTTTTGCTTTGATGACTGCTTTGCACACTCTTGGCATTCTCTTGATGAGCTTAAAGAGGTAGTCACCGGAAATGGTTTTCACTTCACAGGTGTGCCCTGTCAGGTTTAATAAGTGGGATTTCTTGCCTTATAAATGGGGTTGAGACCATCAGTTGTGTTGTGCAGAAGTTAGTTGGATACACAGCTGATAGTCCTACTGAATAGACTGTTAGAATTTGTATTATGGCAAGAAAAAAAGCAGCTAAGTAAAGAAAAACGAGTGACCATCATTACTTTAAGAAATTAAGGTCAGTCAGTCCGAAAAATTGGGCAAACTTTGAAAGTGTCCCCAAGTGCAGTTGCAAAAACCATCAAGCGCTACAAAGAAACTGGCTCACATGAGGACCGCCCCTGGAAAGGAAGACCAAGAGTCACCTCTGCTTCTGAGGATAAGTTTATCCGAGTCACCAGCCTCAAAAATCGCAGGTTAACAGCAGCTCAGATTAGAGACCAGGTCAATGCCACACAGAGTTCTAGCAGCAGACACATCTCTTCAACAACTGTTAAGAGGAGACTTTGTGCAGCAGGCCTTCATGGTAAAATAGCTGCTAGGAAACCACTGCTAAGGACAGGCAACAAGCAGAAGAGACTTGTTTGGGCTAAAGAACACAAGGAATGGACATTAGACCAGTGGAAATCTGTGCTTTGGTCTGATGAGTCCAAATTTGAGATCTTTGGTTCCAACCACCGTGTCTTTGTGTGATGCAGAAAAGGTGAACGGATGGACTCTACATGCCTGGTTCCCACCGTGAAGCATGGAGGAGGAGGTGTGATGGTGTGGTGGTGCTTTTCTGGTGACACTGTTGGGGACTTATTCAAAATTGAAGGCATACTAAACCAGCATGGCTACCACAGTATCTTACAGAGCATTGCTATTCCATCCGGTTTGCGTTTAGTTGGACCATCATTTATTTTTCAACAGGACAATGACCCCAAACACACCTCCAGGCTGTGTAAGGGCTATTTGACCAAGAGGGAGAGTGATGGGGTGCTACGCCAGATGACCTGGCCTCCACAGTCACCAGACCTGAACCCAATCGAGATGGTTGGGGGTGAGCTGGACCGCAGAGTGAAGGCAAAAGGGCCAACAAGTGCTAAACATCTCTGGGAACTCCTTCAAGATTGTTGGAAGACCATTTCCGGTGACTACCTCTTGAAGCTCATCAAGAGAATGCCAAGAGTGTGCAAAGCAGTCATCAGGAAAAGGTGGCTACTTTGAAAAACCTAGAATATAAGAAATATTTTCAGTTGTTTCACACTTTTTTGTTAAGTATATAATTCCACATGTGTTAATTTATAGTTTTGATGCCTTCAGTGTGAATATACAATTTCCATAGTCAAGAAAATACAGAAAAAACTTTAAATGAGAAGGTGTGTCCAGACTTTTGGTCTGTACTGTATATACAGTATAGACCAAAAGTTTGGACACACCTTCTCATTTAAAGATTTTTCTGTATTTTCATGACTTTGAAAATTGTACATTCACACTGAAGACATCAAAACTATGAATTAACACATGTGGAATTATATACTTAACAAAAAAGTGTGAAACAGATGAAAATAGGTCTTATATTCTAGGTTCTTCAAAGTAGCCACCTTTTGATTTGATGACTGCTTTGCACACTCTTGGCATTCTCTTGATGAGTTTCAAGAGGTAGTCACCGGAAATGGTTTTCACTTCACAGGTGTGCCCTGTCAGATTTAATACGTGGGATTTCTTGCCTTATAAATGGGGTTGGGACCATCAGTTGTGTTGTGCAGAAGTCAGGTGGATACACAGCTGATAGTCCCACTGAATAGACTGTTAGAATTTGTATTATGGCAAGAAAAAAGCAGCTAAGTAAAGAAAAACGAGTGGCCATCATTACTTTAAGAAATGAAGGTCAGTCAGTCCGAAAAATTGGGCAAACTTTGAAAGTGTCCCCAAGTGCAGTTGCAAAAACCAACAAGCGCTACAAAGAAACAGGCTCACATGAGGACCGCCCCAGGAAAGGAAGACCAAGAGTCACCTCTGCTTCTGAGGATAAGTTTATCCGAGTCACCAGCCTCAGAAATCGCAGGTTAACAGCAGCTCAGATTAGAGACCAAGTCAATGCCACACAGAGTTCTAGCAGCAGACACATCTCTTCAACAACTGTTGAGAGGAGACTTTGTGCAGCAGGCCTTCATGGTAAAATAGCTGCTAGAAAACCAATGCTAAGGACAGGCAACAAGCAGATGAGACTTGTTTGGGCTAAAGAACACAAGGAATGGACATTAGACCAGTGGAAATCTGTGCTTTGGTCTGATGAGTCCAAATTTGAGATCTTTGGTTCCAACCACCGTGTCTTTGTGCGACGCAGAAAAGGTGAACGGATGGACTCTACATGCTTGGTTCCCACCGTGAAGCATGGAGCAGGAGGTGTGATGGTGTGGGGTGCTTTGCTGGTGACACTGTTGGGGATTTATTCAAAATTGAAGGCATAATGAACCAGCATGGCTACCACAGCATCTTGCAGCGGCATGCTATTCCATCCGGTTTGCGTTTAGTTGGACCATCATTTATATTTCAACAGGACAATGACCCCAAACACACCTCCAGGCTATGTAAGGGTTTTTTGACCAAGAACGAGAGTAATGGGGTGCTACGCCTGATGACCTGGCCTCCACAGTCACTAGACCTGAATCCAATCGAGATGGTTTGGGGTGAGCTGGACCGCAGAGTGAAGGAAAAAGGGCCCACAAGTGCTAAGCATCTCTGGGAACTCCTTCAAGATTGTTGGAAGACCATTTCTGGTGACTACCTCTTGAAGCTCATCAAGAGAATGCCAAGAGTGTGCAAAGCAGTCATCAAAGCAAAAGGTGGCTACTTTGAAGAACCTAGAATATAAGACATATTTTCAGTTGTTTCACACTTTTTTGTTAAGTATATAATTCCACATGTGTTAATTCATAGTTTTGATGCCTTCAGTGTGAATGTACAATTTTCATAGTCATGAAAATACAGAAAAATCTTTAAATGAGAAGATGTGTCCAAACTTTTGGTCTGTACTGTATATATATACACTGCTCAAAAAAATAAAGGGAACACTTAACAGAATAGAACTCTAAGTCAATGACACTTCTGTGAAATCTACCTGTCCAGTTATGAAGCAACTGATTGTGAATCAATTCCTCCTGCTGTTGTGCAAATGGAACAGGCAACTGGTAGAAATGATAGGCAATTAGCAAGATACCGCCTATAAAGGAGTGCTTCTGCAGGTGGTGACCACAGACCATTTCTCTATTCTCATCCTTTTAGTCTGTTTTTTTGTCCCTTTTTCTTTTTGCCATTGCTCTCACCCCTAGAAGTACAGTAGCATGAGGCGGTGTCTACAGTACAACCCACAGAAGTTGCTCAGGCAGTGCAGTTCATCCAGGATGGCACTTCAGTGTGAGCTGAGGCAAGAAGGGTAGCTGTGTCTGTCAGCACAGTGTCCAGAGCATGGAGCAGATACCAGGAGATGTGGAGGGAGCCATAGGAGGGCAACAACCCAGCAGCAGGACCGTTACCTCCTCCTTTGTGCAAGGAAGAACAGGAGGACCACTGCCAGAGCCCTGCAAAATGACCTCCAGCAGGCCACAAATGTGCATGTGTCTGCACAAATGGTTAGAAACGGACTCCATGTGGGTGGTATGAGGCCCTGACGTCCACAGATGGGGGTTGCGCTCACAGCCCAACACCGTGCATTACGCTTGACATTTGCCACAGAACACCAGGATTGGCAAAGTCGCCACTGGCGCCCTGTGCTCTTCACAGATGAAAGCAGGTTCACACTGAGCACATGTGACAAACGTGACAGAGTCTGGAGATGCCGTGGAGAGCGATCTGCTGCCTGCAACATCCTTCAGCTTGACCGGTTTGGCAGTGGGTCAGTAATGGTGTGCGGAGGTAGCCTGACTGCCATTAGGTACCGAGATGAGATCCTCAGACCCCTTGTGAGAACATATGCTGGTGCGGTTGGCCCTGGGTTCCTCCTATTGCAGGACAATGCCAGACCTCATGTGGTTGGAGTATGTCAGCAGTTCCTGCAAGATGAGGGCATTGAAGCTATGGACAGGCCCGCCCGTTCCCCAGACCTGAATCCGATTGAGCACATCTGGGATATCATGTCTTGCTCCTTCCTCCAACGTCACGTTGCACCACAGTCTGTCCAGGAGTTGGTGGATGCTTTAGTCCAGGTCTGGGAGGAGATCCCACAGGAGACCATCCGTAACCTCACCAGGAGCATGCCCAGGCGTTGTAGGGAGGTCATACCGGCATGTGGTAGCCACACACAATACTGAGCCTCATTTTGACTTGTTTTGAGGACATTACACCACACACATTCACTGAAAAGGTGGCCATATAGGACAAAGGGGACAGAAAAGACGTCGCCCAACAATGCCCGCGGCCACTGGCTCGGGACACTGTGTGTGAGGCGCAGGGCAGGAGGGCGAGAGCCAGCGCGGAGAGACGACCTGGAAAGGTACACAAAAAAAGGGGTCCCGTTCAAGTGCACCCAAGTTATCTGAGAGTTGGCTGGATCACTTCCCCACAGGACTCGGCGGGCGGTTATAATCTGGAAGTTGTAACCTGGAGCATCTTAATAACTGTGAGTAAATACTTGAAGACTGTACCCCGCTGTGTCCTTTACTTAATGGCTGCGTCACCTGCCTTGCACAACACCAACATCCAAAATCTCCTATTTAACTGCCCAGGGGTCTAGCTTTACCCGTGGAGAGCTGAGCCATCTCTGATGCATCACCAACAGCCCCAGTGGATGTGAACAGCAGCGGCGGCCACCTATAGCCCCATACCACAGGTGGTGTCACAAACTTTATCCCCAAAACGTTATTTGACTGTTCTTTATTGACCGCCCTGGGCCACGGACTGGGTCACTGCCACCGTGACTTCCCCAAAAAGGACCGTCCCGGCTACCGAGTACCCCATGGCCCCAGGTGGCACGTCATATACACATATATATATGTATATATATATAAAAATGTTGTGAATGCAAATCTGAGACGGATTTAGGAATAATGCCTAACTAGCAATTAGATGCTCCTGGTAAACGTCTCATTTATATTTTCCATTCAAGATGTAAATGAAATGAACAGAATCATAGAATCATTTATTTTCATCTTATTTCAGTGGCGTGGTCTACTTATTTGTGTTTTCATTCTGTAGTAAACAGCTATGAAAATATTTTTTCCAGTGATTCTAGTTTCCAGTAAGATGGTATTTTAGAGGTTGTACAAGATTAGATAAAAATGCTTTTTCTCACTTTTGGCCATGTATCGTATCCGATAGTTCAGCCAGATTCATGTAAGAAAAACAATAATAATAATAATACTGGGAAAAGCACTTGCAAAACCTTTTTCCATTTTGTTTCTAATATTCACAAATATGTACACTCGTCAATATTGAAATCCCAACACCAAGAAGGAAGTCATGTAATGACAGAGATGTTAATGATATGCAAATGATAAAAAAATGGAAACAACATTTTCTAAATATTTCTATTTACTCTGTATCAAATATGAGCACCATGCACATAAATACAAGCACTTATGCACCTTTTTCGAGTTATCAATAAGATTATTAATGGTTGTCTGAGGAAAGACATACTGAATGCAGTTAAGCACGAAAATCATCAAGATCCGGTACTCTCAGGTTCCTTAGCAATAGCCAACTAATGAGGTTCCAGGTGTGCTCGATAGGAGATGAGAAGTTGAGGCCATGCAGGCTATTCATAGTAGAATGAGCAACATGCGACCCGGCATTATCATGTTCAAAAATGTCTCCTGAGACACTTAGGAAAAATGACTGTACAACTGGTTCCACCACGAAATCAATGTAATGCCAAGCGTTTAGTGTACCTGGAATAAAAACTAGAGGGGTCAGGCTACTGGACATTATGCTACTCCATACCACACCGTGTATTTCTGCATGTGGTGCTCACATTGGATACTGAATAAATCAAGATGTTTTGAAAATGTTTTTTCCATCTTTTTATTATTTGCAAATATCTATTGATCCTGTGATTTCCATAACTCCACGACTTTTCCTTCCTGATGTTATAAATTAAATGTTGAGAAGCGTATTTATCAATCTACATATATTGCATAATTTAGAGTGGTTAGAGATTGTTCCTGGGTAGAAAGAAGTGGAGGAAAAAGGGAAAGAGAGCGCTACCTGAGCGTAGTAAGCAGGGACTGGAAATTTTAAAAGAATATAAAATCTTTTATGCTCATCTGAGCAAGTTGTGCTAATAGGCACAACTCTATTTGAGGAATTTGTCCGTTATTAGGGTTCTCAGACCATGGTTTGCAGCTCTTCCATAGACGGTGGTGGTATATTTGTCCTACCAGACAGACAGCCACCACGTGAAAAAATTGAGACAAATGGATTCTGGAGGCGCTCCCGTGGATTAAAGAGTAACCAAAAAATTGTTGAATCTTCCAATTGTGGCGCAATCTCATGGAGGATATTCCACCAGGGATACACACCTGATGAAGGCTCTATGAGCAGAAACGCGTTGTGTGATCCTTTTTGAAGACTCCCTTCTCCCTTCCCCTTTTGTACATCTATGTCCCTTATGTGTATTCACGGTTTTATGTTTTTTTAATAAACCTACAAATATTAATCCCTGGTGGAATATCCTCCATGCGATTGCACCACAATTGGAAGATTCAACAATTTTTTGGTTACTCTTTAATCCACGGGAGCGCCTCCAGAATCCATTTGTCTCAATTAGAGTGGTTAGAGTGATATTGGTCATTTCTAATTTAAAGGGAATCTGTCATGTCCTATCTACTATGTAAACTGCCCCATAGCGTTGTTAGTGAAGCAATGTGTATTTGTGGGGTGGCTGGGAACTTCACTGCGCACGCGCCAGGAGCAGCTCATCATAGCGCATGCGCAGTGAAGCTGGAAGCTACACAGCCTCACAGCGCATGCACGGCTCCTAGCGCTGGAAGCTTTACTGCCTGGCCGTGTCATACAGCGCATGCTTCCCACAAATATCAGCGCTTGCAGGGAGCAAAATTAAAATACGTGGGCGGCGCCACCCTTGACTGAATGTGGTGCCTACCCATGACTGAATACGAGGATCACACCCCCATGACTGAATGAACAGGTAGGATTATAATTATATAAAATATTATATACTCATTATATTTGTACCAATTTTAATGAAAAAAGCGTGTTAGTGATGCACATTGCATCACTAACAAAGCTATGGGGGCAGTTTACATAGTAGATAGGACATGACAGGTTCCCTTTAAAGAGAATCTGTTGTAGGGCACAAAATAGATTTTTTGGGCCAAATAATTTTTGCTTATTTTTTAAACATTCTGTGGCACCCCAGGGGTCCAGTTGCCACAGTGGCATTGCCTCCCTCACAAGGGGTGATGCCGTGCCTGGAAGCAAGGAGGGGTCACCTAATCTGGTTTACCAGCATACAACACTTTCCTGGCTCCAGTCCAGGAAGGGGAGCTCCTCCCCTTAGCAACTGGAATCTGGAGGCGGGGTTAGTTAGAGTGAGTTGAGAGGAGTTGAAGACAGGACAGTGATGAGGAAGGACCTGGGGAGTGGAGCTGTAAGCAGCTCACCGCCGAGGAGAGAAGCGCAGAAGAACCGGACACCGGAGTCCGAGGTTGTGGGGCACTGAAGGCCCAGCAGCAGAAACCGGAGGGCAGGAGACTGCAGGTCTCCTGGCCCCATCAGATGCCCAGAGGCTCAGCAGCACCATAGGGCCCAGCCCCGCTACGTGGGAGAGACACTCCAGGAAGGCCCGAGCTGCCTGCCATATGGGTGAACACAAAGACATTTTACTCAGGGACGAGGGCTGCAGCACAGCTACAAGCAGCAGGGCCAAAGAGATTAGCGCAGAGGGAAGGCCTACAACTTCACCTTGCGAGGTAGATTTCCAACTTGCTTCCAGGCTGTCCGGACCTCTACTACCAGCTAGTACCCTTGCTCCGGTCTGCCTAATAACCGCAAGTAAAGATAAGAGGAAACCGCCATTAAGTTGGGGACTGGTCATTATCTGCACCATCACCTGCATTGCACTACACCAGCAACATCTATAAAATCACCACTTACTGCCCTGGAGCTAAGCTCTGCCTGTGGAAAGCTGAACCAACTCTGCTGCATCACCATCAGCTCCAGAGGATCTGCACAGCAGCGGCGGCCCCATATAGTCGCATACCACAGGTGGTGTCAAAAACATTATACAGTATATAAAAACTTTATTCCCTTTTATTTATTCCCCTTTTATTGACCGCCCTGGGTCACGGACTGGGTCACCGCCACTGTGACACCCCTAGCACCGACCGGCCCGGCTACCGAGTACCCCACGGCCCAGGGGGCGCGTCAGTTCCAGGGGCTCAGCTATGCCAGTAATGATATGTCTAACAACAACCTTTCTTGTCTGTTTCTAATAGCAACCCATAGCCTCAGTACACATACATGCTGTAACACAATAAGTAAAAGAAGAAGGAATGGACGAGTTGTAATTTTGAATGACACCATTTATTTTACCATACAATGTACAAAAAAATTTCAAGTGTGGTAAAATGGAAAAAAAAAGACAATTCTGCCATTGTTTTATAGGTTTTGCTTTTAAAGTGTTCATTGTGTGGTACAATTGTCCTGACAACATGATACTTCAAATCCATATGACTACAGTGATGTCAAGCTTGTAAAAGAAAAAGCCTTAAAGGGAACCTGTCAGCAGGATTTTGCTAAGTAAACTACAGGCATTGTCATGTTGGGGCTGCTGCACTGATTAATATGATACCTGAGGTGAAGAAATTCGTCTTGTGGTTTTTGTGTAATCAGTGTTTGCAGTTTTGAGTTAATGAGATTATCGTGCTCTGGGCCGGACTGTAGGCAGGGTCTTATCCTGTGCTCTAGGCCAGATCAGCAAGAAAAGACCTTCCCACAGGCCCACACCGAAGCACAAGTATGTTCCTCATCATAGAGACAGCTAAATACAGAGAGACAGATAGACAGCCAGACAGAGAGACAGATAGACTGCCAGAGAGGGCGAGAGATAGAGAGACAGCCATAGACAGAGAAACTGCAATAATGGGAAAACGAATGGGGGGGGGTCATTCGAGATTTTACAGTTTATATTTTTTGCATTTTTAATTATTTTTTTAAATCCCCTTAGTAGACTTCAACTTGGAATAGTCTGCTTGCTTGTTTTATGCAATACAATGACATATCAGTGTATATATAGCTAAAATCATGATTTCCTACAAATCCTACAGATATACTGTCATGACTGCCATATGGGCCTTAAGAAGGCCTTCAGCTGCCGTAGCAACCCATCATCACCATACAATCACATTGCGCATCTTATATACCGTAGTAAGAGATTGATGGCAACATTTAAGAAGGTTAACAGCAGAGATTGGAGCTTGGCTGTGTAAGGCTACTTTCCCACAATTAGTTTTTGGTGAGTTTTTAATGCTGCTTTTTAAAAAAAAAATCCAAGTAACCTATTTTACTTAATGAGTGCAGAAATGGTGCAGAAAATCTGCAACATCAAAAGCTGATCGTGGGAATGTAGTCTAAAACAGCCGGCATCTGCTGGGTATAATGAGGGCGCAATTCTTGAGCCTGCTCCAAACACAAGTACCTGATATAGAACATACCAGAATATTTTGAAGGGGTTAAACTTTACAATATATACCACAATGAACAACTTTATAATGTTGGATGGTTTTGGTTTGAGTCTGATGTTCCAGTAACCGTCCTATTCCTAGTAAATAAGCTCTTAGCAATTTAAAGGGTTGTCCGGTACTTTTTTTAAGTTGCACAATGTATCATCAGTATGTGGGCATAAGTATCTCTGTAAATAACTTGTGTTGCAGACAATGCCTGTGAGTGGCGCTATCACTGGCTACTCACAGGCATCACGTGACCCCCTGCTGCAGCCGGCGCTGACATCAAAAGTCCAGGCTGCATCCAGGGGTCCCTCTTCTGCGTTCCACCGCTGGCTGCTGGGTTGTGGGCGGGGTTATTCCTCTGCGTCACACCCGTCATCCACCGCGCGCTCTCCATCTACCCATTCATTGGGAAAGCGCACAGTGGATGCTGGGTGTGACGCAGAAGAATAACCCTGCCCACAACCCAGCTGCCACCACTGGAAACCCCAGCGCTGAGTCATGCCTCACTTGTCGTGACATCACCGTGGGGTCACGTGATGCCTGTGAGCGGCCACCGATAGCGCCGCTCACAGGCATTATCAGCAACACAAGGTATTTACAAATATACTTATGCCCACATGCTGAATACATTGGGCAATTTAAAAAAAGTACCGGACAACTTCTTTAGCACACATCAGATTAAAATATAGCAATCGATATAGTCTGTCTATAGAAATGTATAATATATGTATACCTTGAGCTTTGAATTCAAAGGGAATCTGTCATATAAAAAAGCCAGCTGTTCCAGGCCATGGTTACAGTCACCGCTCACTATACACTGAGAGGTAACTGAAGCAACACTGGTTGTGACTCTGACTGAAAGCCCAAGGCTTCTGGGCTCTCTGTACAAGCGCTGGCCAGCTACAAACACTACAGATTAACCACCATATTTGCAGGTAAATTTTTTTACATGACAGGTTTCCTTTAAAATGACAGATTCTGCAGACAAAAGTTTTGAACTTTCCACTTGTCAAAAAATATTACAGATAATAAAAAAACAGCCTTACCAACAGCAGGTCAGTTTACCAATGCACTAGCAGAATGCATCAGACCCCCATGATAAAGGCGGGGGCATCACAGGTGCAAAATACCGACGAAGCAACCACTCATAAACCTACCAAATCATGATGGGAGTGGCTAATTAATATTAAAAATGCAAGCAACTTTTCACTTGTCCAACAACAACTTTGCAAATGTGAGCCTTCAATCTTAAGGGAGTCATACTGTTTACAATGGTTTAGAATAAAGTATCAGGTGCCAAATTCAGCCAAGCTTACAATTATATATGACATTCTGTCTAACAAGGTTTGAAATATAGAATGGAAAATTTATATTCTAGAAAAAACAATCTTATAATCTAAACTGATGAATTAGTCTATAGTCAGATTCCACTTTAGCATGGCCCAGTTCTGCACATGTAATCTACAAAAATAAACCCTACAGTTAAAAAAAATATATCACCCCTCCCCTCCAGTGCATATTTTTTTGTATGCCGGGCAAAGCAGTTTTAAAGCTGTAATCAATTTGAAACAATAACTGCAGTTCGGCTTTCCCGAAGCTTTGTATTCTAGTTATTAAATAATTTTTTCAGATGACAAAAATAGATTCATTATGTAACCCTTTTTTTGTCACAATAAGAAGGGTAGTCTTGTGAAAGTATACATGCACGTTACAGTTCTACCATTTCTACGGATGGTTCAGGCTGTGTGCCCATTATCCGTAGCAGCTGCGGGTTTGACGCTGCAGAATTATGCAGCTTCAAACCCGCAGCGGCCAGATGTTACAGCATAGTGGATGGGATTTGTAGAAATCACATGTCCACTATGCGCACCCATAGGAACTAACATGCGGTGCGTCTTTCCAGACCACAGCATGTCAATTTCTCTTGCGGGTCCACATGTGGGCTTTCCCCATAGACCTAACCTATATGAAGAAAGTCTGCATGTCAAAAAAAAATGGCCGCCGCTCACTTGCATAAAATGAGCGGAAGCCGCCGGCGGCTCTCCCGCAGCATCTGGGCCGCAGGCCTGGCCGCATTGTGGACACATACCCTTAAGATCTGTGTAAATATTATGTGACCAATTATGGAAAGGACTTAACATTGTATTTATTCCCCATTGCTTTTTTTTGTCATAGAATTTTAAAATTAATTATCTTACCCTCATCTCACCCCAAATTTTAGCAATCACTGTTAACCACTCCACATCCAGCCTTAAGGTTCTTATACATATGAGATGACAATCGAACTATGAAGGATCATTCGTCTTTCATGCAAAACTTTGTTTTCATGACCGCACCATACACATGTTTGATGACAATGTACAAACTTCTTTCAGATGAAGCCATATATTTTCGATGTATAGCGAACAAAAGCATTCAATCGGAGGGATGGGTTTAAGGAAAATAACAGACCTTTCATTTTTCGAGCGATCAGGACATACACATAATGCCATAGACGTCATGTGAACATATCAGAAATAGCTGATCAATCTTTCAGAATACTATAAACTTTTGTTGCCCAAAAAGTTGATCATTCACCAAACAACAAACAATCGATTTGGTTGAAATAGTCCATTTGGAATAACTTTAGTCTAGTGATTATGAGGGTTTTACAAGTCTAAAGCATCAGGTCATTTTTTGACACTGTCCTGTCTGTCAAACTGAAAAACCCTTACCATCCTGCTATCTCCAACTCTAAACATTTTCTCAAATCTGGTCTGTTCTTTTTTCAACTTTGAGTCAACATAAAAAGTCATGATCTTCCGCCTAGACTACAGCAACACCCTTCACTGAGGCCTCCATTCTTGTGTCCCACTCTATCAATAACTCTAAGACTCCTTTATATGTTTTTATTTTATGTTTGTTTCCTTCTGTCACATTTATACACTTGTGTATTGTTATAAATGCGTTTTGTACTGAAAACCCGGTATGCACCTTTTTCACATGTTCAGTGATCTGGAAATATGAACATTTTAAAATATGATAATAGATTCAGTATAATACTGTAGTTTGAACTAGATGGACTTTTTACAGCTCTTCTAGCCATAGCAATAGCTTACTGGTATGTTTTGTGTGTACTATATATTTGTTAATTTAGTCAGTTAGCTTATTGAAGCTTAAAATCATAGTTGTACTTTTTATGTTAAAGAACAAATATCTGAAATTTCATTTTCCAGAATTTCAAAACTAAGCAAAATTTAGCAAAATGTTAATATTTCATCAATTGGATTATGTAATCAGTGTTGCCTGTTATGATGTGCACATACAAGCATATTACATGACCCCATAGTCCACTCAAAGTACCCCAGAAAAGTATAAGATTAAATAATTCACTGTTGGAAAGTGTGTCACAATTACTAATCAAATCAAAGGTTTAAGAGGTGATTACAGATTACTGAAGTTCCCAAATCATGACCTAAGCCTGGAGAAGCTGGGGAGCTCTTGAGGACAAGGAGCTGATAAACTTTGTACTAACTATAGAAATTTTCCAGTAACATACATTATGCATAATCACGAAATAAAAATGTAGCAAAATAACAGGTGGCATCACAAAAATGTTAAAGTCTGTCAGCTTCTTGCTATCTAAAGAAAATAACATTTTCTCTATGCATAAATAGTCATGAACTAATGTATATTAATATTAACAGAGCTGCATAAATTAATGTTAGATGTTTTCCTTACTGAAAAAGCTCCCTAACTAATCAGTGATAGCAGAAACAAAACTTCCATTGAGAGCTAGATATGGAGTGCATAGCCGTTATATGAAAGTTACAGGCTTGTCTACTATTGATGAGCGAGCTGTAACATACCTGGCGGCATCCTTGCATAGTGGTCCGTCTACCACTGTGCAAGAGCGCGCACTTGATCTCCAGTTCAGACTGCCACTCTGGCTTCTTTCCATGTTATCTGCTTTGCTCTTGCTGTTTAGGGCAACGCCCGCTGAACTTCCTGTTTCTTGTAGCTGCTGCTGACACTCCCCTGATGCGTCCTCTCAGCCTATTGCTGTCACCTGCTATTTAACCCAGCTCCTCTTTGGAATCCTTGCCTGAGCATCTTGTTCTGTCAGTTGGCTTCTTGTCACTGATGTGCCAGGTCCTGTCTATGTTTCCTGCCTTGCGGTATCTGTTCCCGTGTCTGAACTGTGTCCTGTCTGTGTATTCTAGCCAGCTGTCTGTCTGCCTTCTTGGAGGCTGTATTTCCAGGCCTGTCTGAACACGCACCTAGCCTGTTCGTCTCGCCCTCTGGGGGCCGCATACCCAGACTCGCTCCTGTATTTGTTGCAGTACAGTTCCTGTCTGAACTGTCTCCTAGCTTCCTACCTGTTTTGTCTTTATGTCCGTTTGTTCCCTTTTTCTGCAGTGTCTGAACCAGCACTTGGCTTTACCTAGGCTCGTTCCTGCATTTTGTTGCAGTAACTGTTCTTGTCTGAACTGTCTCCTAGCTTCCTACCTGTTTTGTCTTTATGTCCGTTTGCTCCCTTTTTCTGTAGAGTCTGAACCTGCACCTAACTTCTGCTCATTGTCATTGTACTTCCGTTTGTGAGTTGGAGTCCTTTCGCTACTTCTTTGCAAGTACCTTGTGTGTATCTGGTTCTGCCTTTCTTTTCCAGTCTGTTCCGTGTGAACAGAGCCCTGTCCCCTTTGCTTTGTCTTTACCTCTTCGGCTACTTATCTCAGCCATGTCCACCGCTTCTGCGGTTTCGCTCTGCTCAGCCTTGTACACCGCGTCTGCGGTTTCGCTCTGCTCAGCCCTGTCCACCGCGTCTGCGGTTTCGCTCTGCTCAGCCTTGTCCACCACGTCTGTGGTTTCGCTCTGCTCAGCCCTGTCCACCGCGTCTGCGGTTTCGCTCTGCTCAGCCATGTCCACCGCTTCTGCGGTTTCGCTCTGCTCAGCCTTGTCCACCGCGTCTGCGGTTTCGCTTTGCTCAGCCCTGTCCACCGCGTCTGCGGTTTCACTTTGCTTAGCCTTGTCCACCGCGTCTGCGGTTTTGCTCTGCTCAGCCTTGTCCACCGCGTCTGCGGTTTCGCTCTGCTCAGCCATGTCCACCGCTTCTGCGGTTTCGCTCTGCTCAGCCTTGTCCACCGCGTCTGCGGTTTCGCTTTGCTCAGCCCTGTCCACAGCGTCTGCGGTTTCACTTTGCTTAGCCTTGTCCACCGCGTCTGTGGTTTTGCTCTGCTCAGCCTTGTCCACCGCGTCTGCGGTTTTGCTCTGCTCAGCCTTGTCCACCGCGTCTGCGGTTTCGCTCTGCTCTGCCTTGTCCACCGCGTCTGCGGTTTCGCTTTGCTCAGCCCTGTCCACCGCGTCTGCGGTTTCGCTTTGCTTAGCCTTGTCCACCGCGTCTGCGGTTTTGCTCTGCTCAGCCTTGTCCACCGCGTCTGCGGTTTCGCTCTGCTCAGCCTTGTCTACCGCGTCTGCGGTTTCGCTCTGCTCAGCCTTGTCTACCGTGTCTGTGGTTTCGCTCTGCTCAGCTTTGTCTACCACATCTGCGGTTTCGCTCTGCTCAGCCTTGTCTACCGCGTCTGCGGTTCTGCTCTGCTCAGCCTTGTCTACCGCGTCTGCGGTTTTGCTCTGCTCAACTTTGTCCACCGCGTCTGCGGTTTCGCTCTGCTCAGCCCTGTCTACCGCGTCTGCAGTTTTGCTCTGCTCAGTCTTGTCTACCGCACCTGCGGTTTCGCTTTACTCTGTTTGATTACCGCATCTGCGGCTCTGAGCTTGTCTCCCAGTCTGTACTGGACCCTACCCAGCCTGCGCTCTAGCCTGCCTGTTCCTGTATTCCCCGGTGTGGGTCAACAGCCGTTTCCGGAGTCGGACCTGGAGTAGACCCTGGTCCCTCTGCTCTGTTCCTCCCTGGTGCAATGGCGTCGTATGCCGTCGTGCGACCTGGGTCGGATCGAGCAGATACTTAGTTACGCCCCTCCAGGCACTCTCCGGTTCATGGCACAGTGGAACCACTAAACACGCACACGCCAGTCAGTCCGGACATGTGCATTACACGAGCGTGTTCTGTTAACCCTTTGTTTGTACACATGCAGAGATTGACTCTTTTTTAGGCAATCCCTGCATGTGTCACAGGTGTCTAACAGCCGTGACACATGCAGCCACGGCGACACTAACATAGATGACGAGCACGCTGCAAATACATCACTAGTTTCTACCATTTCTTAATGTTAAAGACTTAAAATTCCCACAAAGCATATTCAATATACTATGGTGACATGCTATTGATAAACAAACTAATCAATAAAGCTATTATAACCTATAAGTTACAATTTTGCTTAGCTTAATTAATAAATACGTTCTGATTAGTATATATCATACTGAGTTGCATATTTTTGTGTTTGAGGGTGCAGAATATTTTGAAAACATTTTTAGCTAAGAGATGTCTTGTCTATAACTGAAGGACAATGCTGACTTGGTTATCAGTATGCAAACAACTATGTTGATCTTTAGAAAATAAAAATGATCCTTGAAATTCTGGAAATTGTTTATGCATACCTGACTTTTCATAAAATGTCATATTATTTTGTTTGGGCATGCAAACAAACCTGTGCATCAAAATTTTGACTCAAATTGGTTGCCTAGGACTTTTATATTGATGGCTTATCCTTAGGATGGGTTATCAATATCAGACCAAGGGGGGTACTGCAGCCGGCACTTCCAAAGATCCGCTGTTTTCTGTGCTGGCGGCAGCTGGATGCTCTCAGTTGCGGAGCAGAACTACATATTGCATATTGACCGCAGCCGGGTATTGCATATCAGTCCCCTATTGATTCATACGTACAGTACCTGGCCATGGCCACTATGTGGCTGAATGAACTGTGCTTTGCAGATCTGCATCTGAGCACATCATCCCACCGCTGTCTCCAGGAACAGCTGATCAGCCCCCGGCCAATTGTTACACCAACACTGATCTTAAGGATAGGCCATCAATATAAAAGTCTTGTATACTCCTTTTAATTACTGCACCCTTTGGGGGGGCAAGTGAGTATCTGTGCACATAAAGTATCTTTCATCTCTTATCTTTATCTATTCATCTTTAATTGAAACTTTTATTCTAAATAAATACAATTATTATAATGTGAAAAACAGCTCTTTGATAGGAAATACAGACATAGATATCAATACCTTTAACACTCTACAATTCACATCACAACCACTGGATAGCCATAACATACTCAACTTGTGACTGAGTACCACAAAATAATATTTTTTAAAAAGTTGATAATTTTGCACCACACTTCTCAGGATATTGTTGGGCATGTATGATAAAAAATATGCATGCTTCATTAAATGTCATATGTATGTACCATTTTTCAATAAATGTGAAAAGTAGAATGGAAAATCACATCAATGTGTATATATATTTAAAACCAGTATTGTAGTGTATTGTAAAGTATTGACAGGAAATACTTTACTTTTGAGCTAATATTTAAATAATACAAAAAACAACAAAACAGAACACTATGGTCAAATATATGGTACCATAAAGAACTACACAAATGCAATTCGCACAAGGGGACATAACCTGTCCTTCTCTATAATCTCTTGCTACCACCCCACATGTTAGCTCCAATCCTTCTCCAGTCTTATCTGCTCCTCACACAACCATCTACATTTCTCCCATTACTCCTCAATACTCTTGAATTTGCTAAACAAACGATCAGTTTCCCCACATACAAAATCATTAAACGCAACATGAAATCCGACCACATTAAAATACCCTATGACATGCAAAACCCCTATCTTCACTACTGTACATTATCATGTGAGCAACTTCTACCTTCCCCTACTCTACCCTACTTCCACCTTCTCCTAATATTTCCTTCCCCCTTTCCAATTATTTCTCCACTAAACTTGTGTAAATACTTTGCAGAAAAAAAATACATAATGGAATATTAACCAAAAATATTTTCAAATATACGGATCTGAAAGGGACTTCACAAATGCAGTTTCTGCTTCCATTCAGAGTGCTGTAATACTTTTCTATTTATCAGCTATACACCATTATGTTCTGATACCTAGGATTTGATATCAGATTTGGAAAAAAAAGCTAGCTGTCAATTTACAGAACTCAAAATTTAAACATCAGAAACATGATGCCATTTGTAAAGCATATGGTGGAAATGCATATATAGCTATTCCCTATGGACCTCCATTTATGGAATGAATGTATTTGCAAACAGGAGTGATTCAATGCTAGTGCAAGATAGAAGCGAAGAAATTAAAATGCAGCCTTTCAGTACATACTGGCTGTTTTTTGTCAGCTTGTGTCTGTTGCCTCACCCCGATTTAAGAATATGCACACACTTTGAATAACTTTTATACATTTTTTGTCATTTTTTATGAACATTTTCACTGTGTTTTATTTGTGTTTTTTAATCTTTTCATTGAATGGGTAAAAAACATTACAAAAACACTGAAAGAATTGAGATTCTGCAAATTTGGAAAAACTCATTGATGGTTGAAAAAAATAAGCAGACTGTGCATGAGATTTCAGAAATGTCATTCATTTCTCTGGTAATGTAAATTACACCATTTTATACCCTTAAAAACGAATGGAAAATTGTGGCAAAAACACAACGTGTGAACAAGCCCTAATTGTCAAAACAAAATACTACGTCTATTTTGTAATGGAGTTATGGACAAACTGGTCACTTCCATGTGAGTACATTCGCAGAATTCAGGTTGCCCTGTATGCTTTGGTTATATGGTAACATTTTTGGTCTAGAACTATATGTAATAAAGTATTTTAAAACCTAACAGGCAATTTTAAAGAGATTCACACACAAATTTTATATTACTGGAAAAAAAAGGTAGCAAATACTTTCTAAAATTGCTCAGAAATCCCAGAATTTAGGAATTATAAAAAGAAATTTCTATCAACTCACTTGACAAGAACAATTTTGAAGAGATTATTGTGTATAAATATGTGACTCTTCAGATTTTGTGTTATACTAACCTGATGAAGAGACCTGCGTAGTCTCGAAAGCTTGCAATTTGTTACCATCTTTTCAGTTAGCCATTAAAAGGTATCAACTAGTGTTGAGCCACCCCCGTAGTGTTCGAGTTCGGTTTGTCAAACACCCGTATGTTCGCCGAACTGTTCGTCGAACTGTTCGTCGAACACCTTCGAACATCGTTAAAACCAATGGCAGGCAAACAAAAACACATAGAAACTCATAGAAAACACATAGAAAACACTTCAAAGGTGTCCAAAAGCTGACAAACTGCTCAGAAGACACAACTAACACATGGAAAAGTGACAAGTACATATAGTCATGCGAAAAGAAAAGAGCTGGAGGAGTAAAAGGAGGGGGAGACACAGATATAGGCATGTCATGCCCTTCTAAAACCAAAAAAGTGCGAAGCCGACACGGCCAGTCCGTTCCTGCCCGTGCGACCTCCGTGTCGTCGGGTTTGTGCCAGAGCCGCGGTGGACCCTGACAGCCAGCCCCCCTCTCCCAATACTGGTGCCTGTCCGCTGGTGGGTCAAGCGAGCCCCGCTGCGGTGGAGGCAGGTCTAATTTTTTTAATTTAAATTGTCTCTCTAATTTGAATGAGTACACTTTAAATCCTTTTACAAGGATCTATTGGAGGGCAAGTCTCATGCCAGCAACCGCGGTAATTCCAGCTCCAGTAGCGTCCACTAAAGCTGCTGCAGTTAAAAAGCTTTTATAAGAATCGTGCTTGGCGGTCCACCGCAAGGCGTCCTACCGCCAGTCCCAGCCCCTGTGTCTTGGGGTGCCTCCCCGATGCTCTTCACTGAGTGTCCCGGGGGCCCGAACCATTTCCTTTGAAAAAATTAAGTGTCCAAACTACAGGTGGTGTAGCTTGCTTAACAGCTGGGTTAATCCGCTGACTAGCAGACACTGCTACTAGGCCCAAAGTATTGCTTGGGCTAGATGCAGTTAAAATATTGTAATTAGATACTCTCGTTGGATGCTGAGAAAGCATTCCATGGAGTCTCTTGGCACGCCATATATTATTCTCTTAAAAAGCTTGGGGTAGGGGACCCTTTTATAGCCAAAATCATGGCCCTGTATCACAATACGTCAGCTAGGCTGAAGATAAATGGAACATTATCATCACCTTTTATAATCACCAATGGCAGGGATGTACTCTGTCCCCTCTCTTATACATCCTAGTGATGTGGCACCTGATCTCATCAATTCACGATAACCCCAATATTAGGGGTTATTAGGGGATTGAGGTGGGAGGCACCGAGTACAAGTGCTCTGCATTTGCTGATGATGTCCTAGTATATATCACTCAGCCACATATATCCATCACTGCTGTTATGGCTGAAATAGATCACTTTGGTACATGGTCAAATTTTAAAATCAATGCAGCGAAGTCTGAGGCCCTCAATGTCTCCCTCCCCAAATCCATACAGGATTCCATCCAGTCCAACTTTCCCTTTGCCTGGCCCTCACAGGGTATCAAATACTTAGGAATTCGTATTCATAGAGACCTCTCCCGTCTATTTTATCTTAATTTTGGGCCCTTTATTGAACAACTCCATAGAGATCTTACTTCTTGGCCAGTGAACGATTTTTCCTGGTTCGGCAGAATAAATATACTAAAAATGAACGTCCTACCTAAACTCTTATACCTCTTTCAAACCATTCCCGTGGTAATTCCCTCAAATTTTTGGAAAAGACTACGCAGTAGCTTTTGCAGATTTATCTGGGCAAGTGGGCGTCCACGCATTCGGGGGGACGTTCTGATCAGACACAAACAAAAGGGGGGCCTTAGCCTTCCGGATTGTAGAAGGTATTACATGGCAGCAGTACACGCTAGAATCCTGGACTTCTTCCATCATTCGTAGGGGAAATTGTGGGTCAAAATAGCTCAATCCATTTGTCCTAAAGCTCTTACCACTCTCCCATGGTGCGCCCATTTAATTGTCCCCTCTCTTGGCTTCATGTCATAGAGTACTTATGCCACTGCTTTGGCTTTGAGATCCCCAAAAAAAAGCTTATCCTCAATCGACCCCCAGGGCCCCTTGCTCCTGATTTCAGATAATCCAGATTTCCCACCAGGACTATCTGCAAATAGATTTCTCGGTTCAAATAAATCCCATCCGATATTATTTTCTCATGTCATCTCCAATACTTCGCTGCTCCCCCTCAATGACTTGTTACAGGGAAGAGCCACTTCCCCGAAGGCTAATTTTGAATATAGCCAGTTACAACACTTCTATTCAACTGTGAAGAAGCGCACACATCTTCATAGAGATCTCACAAACTTTGAAAAATTTAGCCTATCATTGTCACCCCCTACACACTCCATCTCCCTACTGTATAATCTCCTCATTGCCCAGGAAACTGACAATAGGCCAGGATTCTGCGGTGCATGGGAAAGGGAACAGGGGAAGTCCTTCTCTGACTCACAATCGGATAAATGTTTCTTCCTAACACATAAAACCTCAATATGGTCCAAAGCTCAGGAAACCTCCTTCAAAATTATCTCTAGATGGTACCGGGTACCAGCAGTCCTTCAAAGATGGTATCCAGTGGTCTCAGATAGATGTTGGAGATGTGGGGAGGGGGAAGGAACAATGTCACACATATGGTGGGCATGCCCTATAATAAATGCATTTTGGGCAAAGGTGGTTCCCATGATTGAAAAAATAACTGGTTTGACTTTCCCTAATATGCTAGAAGCCCTCCTTTTTCAATGTTACTAATAAGTAAACGTAGTTATAAAAGGTCATCAATAGGCTACCTAATACAGGTGGCTAAGAATGTCATTCCACAACACTGGAAAAGCAGAGACCCATCCACTGTGGAGGAATGGTTTTCGGAGATCTCCCTCCTTAATAGGATGGAGCATCTGATTGCCATCTCACCGGCTGATGTTGATAGATACTGTGTGATTTGGAGGGATTGGATTGATTTGCAAAACTCTGATGCCTACCATCTAGACCCCAACTAAAGTTATCCGTGATGTCGGCACAACAATGATCATAATCGCACTCTATTGATTGGTGGTCTGCCGTGGTCCGCTCCCTCTCTCTCTATCTTTCATATGGAAAAATACATGCTTGATCTAGACATTGATGGAAAACCCTCCCTGTACCCCCAATGTACTGTCGTTATGCATAGATTTATAGTTATACTACCCCTTTTACTATGTATATTGTATTTTCTTGCACTTTTTCAACACAAAAATAAAAAAAAACTTGAATATGAAAAAAAAAATTGTAATTAGATCTACAGGCGGTGGCTACTCCGCTGACTAGCAGACACTGAAGCTTTGGAGCAGACCTCTGATTCCCAGGCTATAGTATGAGTAAACAGCTCTTCAGACTCAACCATCTGTGTTACCCCAAGCCATAGTGTATGTAGTTTCTTACGGTTAAAAGGGGGGGGAGAGACCCGACCCACCTGGAATTGACGATGGCAACATCATGTAAAACACAGCAAGGGGACTCCAAAAAGAGTCTCCATTTTTTCCCAAAATTGTGGCACAGACACCACTTAAGTGGCATCAATTGTCCCAGAGTTGCTTAAAATGGTTGGTGAGGTGATTTTCCAAAATCCTCAAGCTTTTAGTCTCCCCAGAATAACACAGGTGGAGCAGATGGTGGTTGTCCCGGCCCGCTAGGTCGCATTGTAGCACAGTGAGCTTCGCACTGCAACTTATGCTTCATATCCTTGTGACGGTTCATGCATGAAGTACTCAAACTATGGATTTTTTGGCCTCTACTTAGCTTTTGGTGACAAATATTACAGATAACACGAGTTGGGTCATCCTTATCGATCTGAAAAAATGCACAGGCTATGCAAGGTTTAGAGCCCATGCTACTCTGCTACTAGCAATACTATCAAATGATTGGCTGGGTTAGATGCAGAGCGTCTGGGTTTGGTTGGGGGTCCCCACAGTCTGCCTAGGCTAGATGCAGTAAAAAATTATTATTAGATACACAGGCGGTGCAGCTTGCTTCGCAGCTGGGCTAATACGCCCAAAGTATTGGTAGACTCTATACTAAATAAGGAAGGATTCACTGACTGTGGTGTCCCCTCCGTGGGCCGTGGCGATTGGTGGAGATTTGGTGGATGATTATAGGAGAAAGCTCCTTAATAGAGAAATTTGGTGGATTTATACTTTAAATACACGTGTGCCAGCGGGTTTAAACATCAGACATGATTTGATGTATCATTATGAATGATCATTTATAGATTATTATTATATATATGTTCCTTTTTTCTTCTTTTCTTTTTCTTTTGGATTATTTACATTTATATGCATTGTTTCTATGCTATACGATTTTAACATGGTATGTGTGTTTAAATTTCTGATTAACTCAGCCTTGAACAGGTGCATAGCAGGACATGACATATAAATACCACTTTCTTGCTGTTTTTTTGCTATGCAATGATTAAGAACCTTTAGTTCAAAACGCGTTTGCTGTTCTTCTCCAAGGTGGACTTTTAAAATATTTTTTGTATGACCCAATAAAAAGTGGATTTTAGAAGATTTGTTCAGCTGGATCTTCCTGGTTCCTCATGTTCGTCTGGTAGCACTCCTGGCTACGTGCTGTTGATCCTCTAGGTGAGTGAGCTGATTTTTTCCTTTCTTTTTCTGCCATGTGGCGATGGTCATCCACTTTCGCTGCCCCTTACTCAACGAAGTCACAAACATCTCCCATCGGTTTGGAGTCCCATTATGCCCAACCAAAAACATAGGCCCCACAACTTAAAAAAATCGTTCTTAGGCATCGAAATCGACACCACAGCAAGGTTGTTCCGCCTCCCATGGGAAAAAATACCAAAACATTACACCTGATCTGGGTTTTTTGTGCAGTATGGAAAGTAACACTACAGCAGATGCAAGTATTACTAGGTCTCCTCGTGTTTGCGAGCCGGGTGATGCCAGTCGGAAGGGTTTTTTCTCTTCATTTATTGCCCGCAACAAAAGGGGCATCTAAACCGAGTCATACAATCAGAATCAGCAGGCAGCTACGGGCGGACTTAGAGGTGTGGAAAACCTTCTTATAATCATTCAATGGTCACACGTTATTTATGTCAGCAGAACAGTCCAACATTCAACTAAGATTATTCACCGGGGCGGCAGAATCAGGCGGATATGCAGCGATACTAAATAACCAATGGTGCACAAGCTTATGGCCTCCGTATTGGGCAGAAAAAGTGCTGACAAAAAAACAGACAGTCCTGGAACTGTTTCCAATAGTGGTAGCAATAGAAATATGGGGCGCGCGCCTGGGTAACAAAAATATACTCTTCATAACAAAATACACCAGCCTAGCGCACTTCATTAATAATACGGCATCATCGTCTCTCCCAGGACTAGGCCTACTATGCCGGCTAGCATTCCTGTGCCTAAAACTCAATGTATGGGTCCGCGCTAGCCACGATGCTGAGGGGTCTAACGCTGCTGCTAACGCTTTATCACAACACTTTATCACAATTCAATTGTCAGATTTTCACAGAGCTCCTCCCCAACGCCCAAACATCAGGCAACAGTTGCCTAGCCTCCCTATGGGATCTAGTGGAGAATAGTTAATGCCATTAATCAGAGCGTCAGTTGCCCCGTCGATGTGGCAAGCATACGGTAAGGCATGGGAACAGTGGACACGACTAGTAGCAGGCAGACGGGTTGACCAATGTGAACAAGCCAGATTACAAGTCAGCATAGAATTTCTCCACCAGCTAATGATGAGGGGCATATCAGGGGCGTCAGCGCAGCGGTGGCTGACCGGAGTAGCATTTGACTTCCAACTACTGAATTGGGGACATGTGACAAAGAGATTCATCATCAGACAATCCATAAAAGGGTGGAAAAGGGGTCAGCCAAGTCAGGAGTGTAGACGTCCCGTCCCGTGTCACTAAAACTGATTTCTCACATCAAATCCCTAACATCATTAACATGATACTCACAATTCGAAGCAACACTACTGTCTACTGTATTTGCGATCGCCTTCTTCGGGGCGCTATGCATAAGCGAATTAGTCCCTCAATCCAAAATTAACACCAGTGGAGGCTTATTACACCAGGACGTAGTCATAGCCAATAATGCAATACGTCTACGCATACGCAAATCGAAAACGGTTCCAGCGGGCAGGGGCACTTGGGTACTTCTACAACCCACAAATGGTACGCTGAGTCGGGTAACAATAGTAAAAACATATATAACCATCAGATCACAAAGTAATTTCTTCCTATCACACATTGATGGAACGCCATTATCAAGATACCAGTTCCAAGCTATATTTAATAAATGCATAACATCGGCAGGGAACCACCCCAAAGATTATGGGACACACTGATTCAGCATAGGCGCGGCCACAGAAGCAGCAAGAGCAGGACTGTCACAAGTGGAAGTTCAGAGGATAGGGAGATGGCGATCCATGTGTTTGGCGAGATACATAAGACCGGACTTGTTATCCTAACGAGGTTTGTTTATTTCACAGGTGACGCTAAGCCAACAGTGTGGGTGATAGGCCACTCGTATATATATTGGGCAGAAAAAAGGGCAAAAGTCCGCCCAGGGGGGAGGAAATTAGAGTTTCATAACACATATTTGAACTGGAGAGGTATTAGAGGCCTGCAATGGCCACAGGTACTAATGGAGGTAATCAAGGTAGGGAGAGAGGCAAGAGGTCCGGTCATCTTAGTTATACAGGCCGGGGGAAACGACCTAGGTTATCACAAGAGCGCATAACTAATGGCAATAATGAAACTAGACACTGAGCGCTTCAGAGAATTTTCACAAAAATAGTCAGAGATTGTGCCATGCGCGGTATGGCAAGGTGCCCGAGACATCACGGCCATCGAACGGACAAGGCGGCTAATAAATATTTGGATGCCAAAATTTATAAGAGACAGAGGCGGACAACTGGAAGGAGATAAAGCAGGCCTCATGCGGCCCGACTGTGTTCACTTAATGAATATTGGACTGGACATATTCCTGTCAGGACTCCAGGACGGAGTGGAACAAGCGTTAAGAGTGATGGATGCGGGTCAGAGTCCTGCATACGAGTATGCAGGATCCTCCGTAGCCTGGAAATAGAAAGGACATGTTGGAGAGTTACACTTGTTGGCCAACTTGCCATTGTGGGGACTGGAGACACAGGGCATGCTGCAACAAGCTGAATTATTTTAGAAATAAAATGCCTTTCTAATGTAATTAGTATAAACAGTTAATAAAGCTGTGACCGATCCTCACCCATCCAGTTGTAAGAGTTACTTGATTGTATTGTCAATGAAAGGGGGGCGGTAGGGGGCTGAGCGTCTGGGTTTGGTTGGGGGTCACCACAGTCTGCCTAGGCTAGATGCAGTTAAAAATCATTATTAGATACACAGGCGGTGCAGCTTGCTTCACAGCTGGGTTACTACGCCGACTAGCAGACACTGAGGCTTTGGAGCAGACCTCTGAGTAAACAGCTCTTCAGACTCAACCATCTGTGTTACCCCAAGCCATAGTGTATGTAGATTCGTACGGATAAAAGGGAGGGGGGACCCAACCCACCTGGAATTGACGATGCCAACGTCACGTAAAACACAGCAAGGGGACTCCAAAAAGAGTCTCCATTTATTCCAAAAATTTGGGGCACAGACACCACTTAAGTGGCATCAATCGCCCCAGAGTTGCTTAAAATGGTTGGTGAGGTGATTTTAACAAATCCTCAAGCTTTTACTCTCCCCAGGATGACACAGGGGTAGAAAAGTCCTTGCGGATTGTAGCATCGGCGTCTCTGCCCACTGCTAGGCAGAGACGCCGTCCCTCTCACCTTCCCGCTCCTGGCGCGGCGTCCTCCTGCGCTCCCCTCCTCGCTGCTGCCGGCGCACGCTCCTTCCCGGGCTCTGTGCTTAGGGTGCGGGTGCTCCCCCTCTCTTAAAGGGACCGCGCGCGCCGTCCTAAGGAGTCCCCGGCCAATGGCCGGCGGACCTCCCATATATAAAGCACCTCCTCCAAAATGGAGGTGCCCAAGCAAAGTTGCTGCAAAACATACTCACCTCTGCTTCAGCCCTCAGGTCCCGTTGCCAGCTTGACTACCAGTCCTGTCTGCCAGCTTGTCTTCTCTCCAGCCCGACAGTCTGTCTCCAATCATCCGCCAGTCTGTCTATGGGCGAGTCCACCTGCATACCAGGAAGCACCTGCCAGTTACCTGCCTGCTACCTGCCGTACCTGTTAGCCCGCTCACCTGGCAGCGCACGTCTGCTACTCGCCTGCTGGCCTACCTGGAGGCTCTGCCGTTACATGCCGTGACCTCCTGCCTGCTAGCCAAGAGACTTCTACCTGTTCTGCCGTCACATGTTGTGACCACCTGCCTGCTAGCCAAGAGACTTCTACCTGTTCTGCCGTCACATGCCGTGACCACCTGCCTGCTAGCCAAGAGACTTCTACCTGCTCTGCCATCACTTGCTGTGACCACCTGCCTGCTAGTCAAGAGACTTCTTCCGTCAAGTACCGTGACCACCCGTCAGCTAACCCAGAAACTGCTGCCTGCCTGTTGTGTCCACCCGCTATACCGGTCAGTCCCAGCTCTCTGACCCGTGGGAGCCACTTGCTCTTTTACAAGGTCGTCCCCAGAGTAGCACCTGCCCCTCTGGCTCCCTCCTTGTTCCAAGGCACAGAGGTTCCACAACCCGGACCCGTTACAGGGATCCATGATTTGTTCATCTTTATGAACGTGAGTCTGTCTACATTCTCAGTGGACAGCCGCGTGCGCTTATCTGTCAGCACACCACCAGCAGCGCTGAACACACATTCAGAGAGAACAAAAATTATTATTAATTTGAAAGCTGGTGGAGCTTAGTATAGATGGCCTAATAGAATGAGTACCACACACTGCTACAGGCCCAAAATTATTTTCCAGGCAAGATGCAGCTAAAACTTATTAGTAATTTGAAAGCTGATGGAGCTTAGTATAGATGGCCTAATAGAATGAGTACCACACACTGCTACAGGCCCAAAATTATTTTCCGGGCTAAATGCAGCTAAAAATTATTATTAATTTGAAAGCTTAAAACGGTTGGTGAGGTGATTTTAACAAATTCTCAAGCTTTTACTCTCCCCAGGATGACACAGGGGTAGAAAAGTCCTTGCGGATCCATGATTTGTTCATCTTTATGAACGTGAGTCTGTCTACATTGTCAGTGGACAGCCGCGTGCGCTTATCTGTCAGCACACCACCAGCAGCGCTGAACACACGTTCAGAGAGAACTCTGGCTTCGGGGCATGACAAGATCTCCAAAGCGTGAGTGGCGAGCTCCGGCCATTTATCCAGATTGGAAGCCCAAAAAGAGCAAGGGTCCAATGACACAGTCATGGCTTCGATGTTCACTTGGAGATACTCCTGTACCATCGTCTCTAGGCGTTGACTATGTGTCTGACTTCTTGTCTCCATTGGCCTTGCAAAGGATGGGCTAAAAAAGTGGTGAAAGGATTCCGCAAAATTGCTGTTACCAGCAGATACTGTGTTTCTGTTACGGTTTGAGTGCTGAAGACTCGACATTCCCACGGTTGGCAGGTTAGAACTGTGAGATTCACTACGTGCACCACTGGTGTTTTGTGGAAAAGCACATGTAAGATTCTGCAACAGTCTCTGCTGATACTCCTGCATGCGTGAATCCCTTTCTATGGCAGGAATTATTTCGGCAAATTTACTTTTGTACCGGGGATCTAAGAGTGTGGCAACCCAGTAGTCAGGATTATTTCTAATTCTCACAATTCCAGGGTCATGTTGCAGGTAGTGCAGCAAGAAGGCACTCATGTGTCTTGCGCATCCAGGAGCACCAAGTCCCTGTTGTGTTGGTGGCGAGGTAAGAATCATGCTTCCTTCCTCTGTCCTCTCCCCCCAAACCTCGCACAACAGAAATGTGATCAAGGTTTCCCTCATCTGATGAGTCTTCCATGCCCATCGCCAGTTCGTCCTCCACTCCTTCCTGGGCTCCTGCATCTTCCTCACTAGTTTGGCTGCTACTATGCGCCCTGGTTAATCCCTCTCCCCCACCCTCCCATGCCTTCCGCCTTGGTGCTGCCGACCGTCTGGACATTGCAGATGTTAGCCCTTCCGCATACAACTCCTCCTCCTCTATTCCTCCACTTCCTCTTGTCCCACCACCAGACTCCGAATTCTGTTTAACATGTGCTCCAGCATGTAAATCACCGGAATAGTCATGCTGATAATGGCATCGTCAGCACTAAACATCTTCGTCGCCATTTCAAAACTGTGCAGAAGGGTGCATAGGTCCCTGATCTGAGACCACTCTTCCAGCGTGATTTGCCCCACCTCTGGATCTCGTTGGCTCAGGCTGTAAGTCAGAACGTATTGCACCAGGGCTTGTCGGTGCTGCCACAGTCGCTGCAACATGTGCAGAGTTGAATTCCACCGGGTAGGCACATCGCATTTTAGCCGGTGAAGTGGCAGGCCCAACGACTTCTGTCGAGATGTAAGTCGCTGAGCTGCGGGATGCGAACAGCGGAAGTGAGCACACAGCGACCGTGCCCTCTGCAGAAGGCCATCTAGTCCGGGATAGTGGGCTAAAAATTGCTGGACAACCAGGTTCAGTACGTGAGCCATACAAGGCACGTGTGTGACATTGCCCCGGGGAAGGGCCGCACCCAGGTTTGCAGCATTGTCGCACACGGCCTTCCCTGGTTGCAGGTCCAGTGGAGACAACCATTCATGAAACTGGTTCTCCAGAGCTGACCAAAACTCCTCAGCTGTGTGACTCACATTTCCCAGACATTTCAAAGTAAAAGCCGCCTGATGACGTTGAGCGCTGCTGCCAGCATAGTAAGGAGGTGTGCAGGATCCCTTCTGTGCAGTTAGAAAGCGGGTGGCATGACCAGACAGGCTTTGGGTGCAGGTGGAGGACCGAAAGGAGATTGAGGAGGCAGAAGCAGTGGAGGAACTTTGAGATAAAGAGGATTGACGCACAACTCGTGGGGACGTCAAGACTTGTACAGCAGCCCCTTGTCCTGCTGTCACCATAGTTACCCAGTGCCCAGTCAGCGACATGTAACGCCCCTGTCCATGCCTACTCGTCCAAGTGTCTGTCGTGAAATGCACCCTGTCACACACAGAGTTTCTCAAAGAAGCGGTGATGTTGTGTGCGTCATGCTGGTGGAGCGCAGGCACACCTTTCTTTGAGAAGTAGTGCCGACTAGGCATCTGGTACTGGGGCACTGCGACGGACATAAGGTCTCGAAAATCCTCTGTGTCCACCAGGCGGAAAGGCAGCATTTCTGTAGCCAAGAGCTTGCAGATGGTGAAATTCAACCTCTTAGCTTTCTCATGGCTAGGAGGAAATGGTCTTTTACTTGTCCACATCTGAGGGACCGAGGGCAGGCTATTGTGCTTAGACGGGGTTGAGCAGGGTGTCCCCGGCAAACTGCCGGTCTGTGAGGAAGATGCAGGCGGAAAAGTTAGGTTGTCTTGATCCAAAGGTGGTGCTCTCGATGTCGGAGAGCGCTCAACACCAGCTGGTGTTTCCACTTCCAAATGAAATGATGACCTGCCAATCACACTTACTGTTGCGGGTAAAGAGGTGGCAGGTCTGCGTCTCAAAACAGGTGTGACTGCTGTCCCCCCAGTCACAGAGGATGAAGAGGCCGCAGATGCACAAGATGGGGCAGACGGTGGTTGGCCCAGCCCGCTAGGCCGCATTGTAGCACAGTGAGCTTCCCAATGCAACTTATGCTTCATATCCATGTGACGGTTCATGCATGAAGTACTCAAACTATGGATATTTTGGCCTCTACTCAGCTTTTGGTGACAAATGTTACAGATAACATGAGTTGGGTCATCTTTATCGATCTGAAAAAATGCTCAGGCTATGCAAGGCTTAGAACCCATGCGACCTGAAAAGCCACCACGATTTGTGGTCAGAGGCAGAGTTGTGTTTGAGGATGCAGTTGTTGACGTGCTTCCAGTACTCCGTCTCTGTTCAGGAAGGCGCAACCTGACCTCGTCGTCACTAGCATCCTCCTCCACCTCCTTTGCTGACCTCATCGACTGGCTGACTGTGGGTTGACAGTAAGTGGGATCTGCAACCTCATCGTCATCACCCTGTGTGTTCTCACACCCGTCGTCCTCAGAGCCAACCTCTTCCTGCCCTGACAAAATACTCAAGTTGTCGCTCCAATCAGGTATTTGAGTCTCATCATCATCTTCCTCATTGTCTCCACCAACAGGAGTTACAGTCTGGGAACGAGGGTCTACATTATGCTCAGAACCTTCTTCATCTGGTCCTGGATCCGACTCATAAAGATTCTGGGCATCAGTGCAGATCATTTCCTCGTCTGGATTCACAGAATCTCTGGAGCCGACCTCTGATTCCCAAGCTATAGTATGAGTAAACAGCTCTGCAGACTCAACCATCTGTTCTACCCCATACTCAGACGGGCAGCTGGAGACTTGGGAGCTGTGAGGAAGCAAGTGCGATTGGGGTGACACCTCTGAGGACTGGAGTATTTGTGATGTTGAAGTTGAGGTGGAGGAAAGCCCACTTAAAGGAGCACTTGATATCCGTTGAAGCACCTGCTGTTTTTGTGCCTCATCTGGAATTTGTAGCGATGGGTGTGGCCATAAGAAAGGGATCGCATCACATTGTCCACTAAAAGAAGTAGACATCTTAGTTTGGCTGGAAGATGGTCTTTCTTCTGCAGATGTTACTGTTGCTTTAACACCTACCCCACGGACACAACCTTTTTTTCCCTTCCCGACACGCCTATTCCCCTTTCCACCAGCAGCAGGCCTTTTGCCACTCATTTTGGTGGTTAGCTAATTGATAACTCTGGAGTTGTTTGCACAAAAAACGATGGATGGAAACCGAGCAGAGCTGAGTGGCCAAATTGTGGTACTAGCCCAAAAGGATTGGCTGGGTTAGAAGCAGTAAAACAATTTTATTAGATACACAGGTGGTGGAGCTTGGTATAGATGGCCTAATAGAATGAGTACCAATCACTGCTACAGGCCCAAAATTATTTTCCAGGCAAGATGCAGCTAAAAATTATTAGTAATTTAAAAGCTGGTGGAGCTTAGTATAGATGGCCTAATAGAATGAGTAACACACACTGCTAATATGCCCAAAATTATTTTACAGGCAAGATGCAGCTAAAAATTATTATTAATTTCAAAGCTGGTGGAGCTTGGTATAGATGGCCTAATAGAATGAGTACCACACACTGCTACAGGCCCAAAATTATTTTCCAGGCAAGATGCAGCTAAAAATTGTTAGGAATTTGAAAGCTGGTGGAGCTTAGTTTAGATGGCCTAATAGAATGAGTAACACACACTGCTAATATGCCCAAAATTATTTTACAGGCAAGATGCAGCTAAAAATTATTAGTAATTTGAAAGCTGGTGGAGCTTAGTATAGATGGCCTAATAGAATGAGTACCACACACCACTGCTAATATGCCCAAAATTATTTTACAGCCAAGATGCAGCTAAAAATTATTATTAATTTCAAAGCTGGTGGAGCTTGGTATAGATGGTCCTAATAGAATGAGTACCACACACTGCAACTATGCCCAAAATTATTTTCCGGGCTAGATGCAGCTAAAAATTATTATTAATTTCAAAGCTGGTGGAGCTTGGTATAGATGGCCTAATACAATGAGTACCACACACTGCTACAAAGCCCAAAATTATTTTCCGGGCTAGATGCAGCTAAAAATTATTATTAATTTCAAAGCTGGTGGAGCTTTGTATAGATGGCCTAATACAATGAGTACCACACACTGCTACTAAGCCCAAAATTATTTTCCGGGCTAGATGCAGCTAAAAATTATTATTAATTTCAAAGCTGGTGGAGCTTGGTATAGATGGCCTAATACAATGAGTACCACACACTGCTACTAAGTCCAAAATTATTTTCCGGGCTAGATGCAGCTAAAAATTATTATTAATTTCAAAGCTGGTGGAGCTTGGTATAGATGGCCTAATACAATGAGTACCACACACTGCTACTAAGCCCAAAATTATTTTCCGGGCTAGATGCAGCTAAAAATTATTTTTAATTTCAAAGCTGGTGGAGCTTGGTATAGATGGCCTAATACAATGAGTACCACACACTGCTACTATGCCCAAAATTATTTTCCGGGCTAGATGCAGCTAAAAATTATTATTAATTTCAAAGCTGGTAGATCTTGGTATAGATGGCCTAATACAATGACTACCACACACTGCTACTATGCCCAAAAGGTTTTACTTGGCTAGGTGCAGTAAAAAATTTGTATTACATACACAGGTGGTGTAGCTTGCAACACAGATACGCTACTCCACTGACTAACACACACTGCAAGAGGCCTAAAAGGATTTGCTTAGCTAGATTTAGCCAAATGCTGTGAAAAACACTTGCACAGCACTAAAACAGACCTGCCTGGCAAAAAGTGATAGGAACTGATGTAACCTAGCCCTCCAAAGGGCTGCAATTACAAACTAGTCCCTACTCCCTAAACCTTTCTGTCTATTTAAGAGAAAATTCGCTTGCAATTCAGTTACACAATTTAGCGCTAACAGCAGCAGCAGTGCTGTCTAACACGCAGCTGCAGCAGTGAGAAAATGGTGGCGACGGGGAAAATGGCTGGGTCTAATAGGGCAAGGACATGTGACATACACAGCCAATAACACATGCCCTTGCTTGTGTGAAAAAAAGCAGTTCGCTCCGTGTGTGCGCTGCTGATAGGCTGACAGACTGCACCTCCCCACTGTAAATGCGGGAAAGAGAAAAAAAAATGGAGATCTTCATTATTTCTGCAGAGATCCATCCCCTGCCCCCCTCCCCCGCCCCGCTGTACACTCAAACTGTGTATTAACATTGATTATCAGCATTACTGTGAAAAAATCCAGTTACGATTTTGGTGCACGAACATTTATCAAACATAACCTGGAACAGCCGGATTTTTTTCAAATCGTTCGGGTTCATCGAACGGCTCGAACACCGCCCAAAACAGCTCGAATTTGAAATTGGCGAACAGTTCGATTCGAACACCGCTCATCTCTAGTATCAACCACTGAGGACTCTCAAATCTAAATATTTTTCTATCTACTGGCTAACACGGTACAAGAATATATGAAGAGATTTTAAAAGTTCTGGCTAAATATGTATTGTGCCAGGTTTAAAAATAAGAACCCAATAAACATTTTGCGCCTTCTATTCCGAAAAGTCTCATTGAAAAAATAGTAATTGTGTTGGTTTTTTAGATGTATCAAAAACATAATAAAACTGCATTCAAACAGTATATTTGTACTACAATAAGGGTTCATATGATAATTTGACGGTGGTATGTCCATTATTTGCGTACGGTGCTATCCGTGGTTTTCGCTAATAGCACTCATATGTATAATAGTGAAAGGGGTTACTCACATGTCCCTAATTTTCTGCAGACTGAGCGGTCCATGCAAAATCATGGAAACATGTCCAATTGTGATCCGAGTGTTGCATCAAAATCTGCAATGCAAATCTATGGGTTCACGAAAAAAATTGGACAGTATTTAAATGCCATTTGAGTGTGGTCTGTTTTTCACTGATTGTTAGATATGAAAGGAATAGAGAAACTTTTTTTTCCACGTACAAGAAAAAGTGATAACACTGAGACCAAACTAGGACCACAAATGCTAATGAAATAGGAATAAAACTCTGACCTAATACACAGATGAAACTCAGACAGTTTTTCTCATACCTGAAAAAAGCTGACTTGTGAAAGAGCCCTTAGTGTTCAGGTATGTAACTATCCATTATGAAGTTATGTTGGAATTTGTGGTAATTCTTGTTTCCAGTGTGTAATTGGTCGAATCTATTTTTTTTAATAAAAATTAAATGAGTTCTTGCTTCTACTTTATCCCCTAGAAACTCCTCTATAAGTTCATCCACTTTAAAATGAGTAGGTCGACAGATGATTGATGGGGAATGATGACTAAAGCAATTTATTTATACAAGCAGAACAAGGACTTACTGTTTAACCAGGATATAACGTTCTAGCACAGTAAAGCAGTTTTGAGCTATAGACCTGGTGTAATCATGTCACAAATTTTACTAAAGAGCTGTGTCATTTTTATTCGTAGATTTCCTTACTATGTTATCCTGAAATTCCCCAAAATTTTTCAATATATCAAATTAGGTACTGGTACTCGTTCAAGAGAAAATAGTGTGGATACACCATGAGAGAAGTCAGCAACTGAAGAACGCTGACATCTGGCACAGCGGGCGCATTATTCGGCATTTGAGAAGGACAAAGTCTCTGAGCAGCATATAGTTCAGCAAGAAGTGACCTTGCAACAACACCACAGAGAGGTGAATGAATTCTTCACGTCAGAGTGAACTCCTACCATAAAATTACTCTGAATGTCATAATCACATTTAGCATAGGTTCACACAATTTAATGAAGAAACTAGTTCATGCTGAGATTTTTTTTCCCCTGACATTACACAGCTGACATCAACCCCCAAAAATATTACCCTGATTGCCACCGCAATCGGGAAGAGCCAGGCAAATTACCTGAATTGGCGCATTTAATGTGTTGCTCCAATTCTGGGGTGGCTGCGGGCTTCTATTTTTAGGCTGGGAAGAGGCCAATATCCATGGGGGACCTCATGTCATTTTTTATTTCACACGTCCATTATTTTACATGGATAGGGCATATGCCTATTATAGTTTATCAGCTGTTTTAGGGTCACATCACCGTTTTTCATCTGATTGGTGGAACAAACTCACCTATTCAAGTGAATGTGTCAGTCAAAAAAACAAATTGCACTTGGAAACAATCTGTGTTTCATCACAGTACAGTGTTTTATTTTACTGTCAAATGCATTGGAGAAGCTTAGAAGTATATATATTTTTTGTTGCTTATTAGAAAAACAATGTCACAATGCATAACTGATAAGAAAACGGTCAGTATTTTCTCACACATAAAAAAAAGGACATCTAAATAAGATCTTAGCTATCTAATACTTATAGTTGACTTAGGGAGGTTTCCTGTTTTGGGGAAAGTTGTCTCTAGGTGCAATAAAAAAATCCTAACTTTGCCTTATTACCCTGCTGGGTCCAACATTGACTCTTCACCCCTACTCCAATGTCTATTGTCTGCAGGGCTAACATCACATCAACAGCACTGCATCCAATCAGTGAGCTCTTTGGCTTTGCCCGTGTTGATGGCAAAAAATGTTGAACTCATTGATTGGCTGCAGAGCTGCCAATGTGATGTCAGCACTACAAACAACAACAGACACTGTACCAGCCGCGGAACATCTTTACCTTACTCATGCTTCCCAGGTCAAGTGCTTTTTGTTCTTTTCTAAAACAAACTGTGACTGGGGCCAGAGCTTTTTTTTTAAAATGGAAAACCCCTTTAAGTTTCCCATACATATTAGATAGCTGTTGGCCAAAGCTAACAGCTTTCTCCTTGACACCCCTATACACAGGAATGCTCAGCTCGTCCGAGTGCTCCACTATTCTCTAGGACAGAGTAGCTGCCAAGGGAGTCTCAGCCTTCTCCATTCATGGCTGGTATCCTTTTAAATGCTTCTGTGAATCTGTGACAGTGAAAATTACAGAGCTCAAGGGGGGTGCCAATAAGCAGTTAGACGTGCACCCCCCACAATGCAATTGTCTCCCTGTAGAGCCTCCCTTTGATGTCTGGCTGCTGGTACCATGCACGACCACACCAACTGCACATAGGTAAGATTTTAGTCAGGCTGGTGAGGCACCAGTAGAAAAAGTTTGAGAAGCCCTCTGGTTTAATCTCTTCCCGACATGGCCAATTTCCATTTTTGTATTTTAGTTTTTTCCTCCCCTTCTTCCCAGAGCCATGACTTTTTTATTTTTGTGTCTATATGGGTATATGAGGGCTTGTTTTTGTGGGATAAGTTGTACTTTTGAATGACACTATTCATTTTACCACATAATTTACGGGAATACAGAAACAAATTCCAAGTGCGATGAAATTTTTAAAAGAACGCAATTCTGAAATAGTTTTTAGAAATTGTTTTTATGGTGTACATTTTGTGGTAAAAATTACGTGCAATATGATTCTGCTCATCAGTACGGTTACAGCAATCCCAAACATATGAAGTTTTTATAAAATATTTTAGTGATGGAAAAAAAATCAAAAGTTTAAAAAAAAGAAAAAATTTGGGGGGTTGTATCGCCATTTTCCAAGACCCATAACATTTTTATTTTTTGGTCAATAGAGCTGTAAGATGACTTATTTTTTGCAGGGCAAGACAACATTTTCATTGATATCATTTTGGAATAGATGTGATATTTTGATCATTTGTCACAGCATTTTTTGTGGAATTTCACAGACCAAAAAAAACATTTTTTTCCGCTTATAGTATTTACCAATCAAGTTAATTTATATATTTAGATCGATTGGACTTTTCTGAACCCAGCAATACCACATATGTGTATTTTTTAATTTTTTTTATTATATTTATTTTTAATGGGGTAAAAGGGGGTGATTTGAACTTTTATGTTTTTATATTTTTTCAAGGGGACTTGAAGCTGTGATCATCTGATCACTTGTGCTGCATACAGTAATACCACAGTATTGCTATATATAGCAAAAAATCATTCTCTCCTTTGAAGCCCGGCCACACACAGAGTTTCAATGAAGCTCCATAATGACATGCACAGAGGTCTTCAACAGACCCCCAACTGTTACAGTAATCCATCTGCGACTCGCGATCACATCACGGGCGCGCCGATGGGCGCATTAAATGATGCACCCCCGTGCCGGTGCGTTGTTAATGCTGCTGTCAGAGTTTGACAGCAGCATTTAGCAGGTTAACAATCGAGGGCACTGCTTCCTGCTACCTACAATTGTCAGAGGCAGATCCTGGCTGTAACATGCAGACATGACCTGCCGGGTATGGGGTGACCCCCTCCACCCTCCTCCCCGTTAACCTGCTCAATACATTCACTACCAACTTGCGCCGTACATGTTAGTAAGGTAATTATAGGAAATTTCTATTGACGTAGTTCATCCCCCATCAACTAACCATCTAATATACAGTACTAATAAATTTACTAATAATATTTATAGTGAGTCATAGCAGAAGAGTGCTGTCACCTTCCATCATATAGTCTTCCTGACTGCTATCATTATTTCTATCATACAGTGTTTTTCGACTTGTGTTATATAGGATATTGTTACTGGAAATGTTCATTGTTAAACGAGGAATCAGACGCAAACTTATTAACGAATAAACTATTAAGGGAAATATACCGATAATAAACCAAATAAATCATTATAGTTTGCATCTATTTACCTATTAGATCATTATTGGGACACACAGAACACATTTTGAGATTTATGCAAATTAATATGCAATAACTACCAGCTAGGAATAAAAAACTTATAGTAAGGAGAAAAATGCACTCAACTGAAATAACACATCAGTACTGCAGAAAGCATTGCACCTAGAAAAAATTTTACAATACAGGATTTTAAAGACAATCGGATCAATCCATGAAGGATTGAGTGTGAGTCAAATTTCCTGAAACTTGTTCCAGGCAAATAAAATACCCAGTAAGTCGATTCACGTAGATTGGCAATATATATATATATATATATATATATATATATATATATATACATTATGCCAGGAGCCATTTCATATACTGTGAAGAATCAGTGAGCCTAGTAATTGCGTTAGGCGCAGCCACGCTGCTTTCCCCTACAGCCATTATTTCACGCAGTGTAGCCCAGCCAACCAGGTGGGCTTTCATAGCCAGTATAAAAGATAGAGGCTCATAGCACACCGCATGGGGATGGAAAAAGGCCTTATGCGATTGTGGTGTACTACTTCAGTGATGAAGTACCAGATTGAAAATGGGAGTGGAAGTCAAATTCAAACATTCAAGTGGCAAATAAGGAACTGCTGTAGTTTTATAGTCACTCAGTGTGACTGGGAATTGATTGAGCTGTGAAATACTGCAGTAACAGCACTTTAATAACTGCAATATTTCTCCATTCAGTGCATGCAAGGAGGTACAGTATTAAACCCCTCATTGCTAATTGTACAACTAAAACCAAATTCTGAATTCAAGGCTAGTGTAAGGTATGGGTTTTGTGTTTTGAGACATGCAAGTCAATTTTTTTAAGAGAAATCTCCATAATCTTGAAACTTAAACACAACTGTTTTCCTGCCAAAGTGTGCTCATTGATTAAAATAATATTTTCAGCCCTCTTCACTGTTGTAATAGACTTGGGGCGAGATTTTATCTAGATTGGTCCCATGTTGTTTTTTAAAGGCATGTGGCGTGTTTTTTCACCTTTTAATATAAAGTTTCTTTGTAATTTTTAGAATACCTGTTTTAAATGACTACTTTAGATACCATGACCCCTTGGCCATACCGCGTGCTGTTGCCGCTTGTTTGTTTCTATTCGTGAGCCTAAATGTAGCAACATAGCATTTTTCGGATTCATTAAATTACATTTCAGTTTAGTTAAACAAAAGGTTCATCAATATTTAAAAAAAAATGGGAAAAATTATATAAAAAAATGAAAGGGTTAAGGTTTTGCAACTGTTTGACAAGTCGCATTTAACAATTGTAGGTGCCAGAACAATACAGCTGGCTGCAGCCACAAAATACTTTCCATCCATGCTCCATAGAAAAATCTTTATTTAGGGCATTTTTGTTAGAGGAGGGAGAATTTTAAACCAAAAATAATTCTCCCCACTCAAAATTAAAAGAGAATGAGTAAAAAGTTAAACACAGCTACACATGTTTTACTTTTTGCCTACTTATTTTAATATTCCCTTTTGGCAATGGTATACCACATAACAACACTGTGGTCTGTTGCAGCATTTTTAGGCAGTGTTTCTACCTCCTGGCATTAGTTTTCACATGTTCTACTTAGACCAGGGGGAATTCATGTGAGATGTCCAAGAAACTTGTATATAAGTTATTACAGTAAATTGAGACACTTATTAACTGTGCAGGTCTGTTTTGCCACATCTGTTAAAATTGTCAAATTGCACGAATGCGCCACATTGATATTGCATGCAAGCTTTTGTTGAATTATTCCCTTTGTCTGTCACATGAACCCTGCCATTGCATAGCATTTTTGATTGATGTCATATTTTTCCGTGGGTTGACTATTTGTCAATAAAGTTAAGAAATGAATTAAATGTTATCCTTGTGTTCAAAATGTATGCTAAAACCAATCATGACATGACCAATGGACATGTTAGGGGGATAGAAAAAAAACCTACATGACTGATAGGAATGTGTTAGCAGCTAGCAGTGGCAACACCACCAGAACTGCTGCAAGTAACAGTCCGCGCTGTAGTATATAGTAGACCACATTGTGCCTCCTTTGCTGGTGACAAGTGCATTAGTGGGGAGGAAGTGGAGGGCATAATGAAGTATATGTCCCATCACTTATTCAATAAAAGCAGGGTCACGTAGCCTCCGACAGCAACACTATTAGTTGAAGTAAGTCCACCTCCTAAACCACCAAATCACTTAATGTTGTACAGAACAGACTTTCCATTCTGTTAATGACATCTGTTTCTGTTCTCAGATGACATGAGTCCAGAGATGGAGAATATGATTTTAATGCCAATCTGTTTAGCTGGCTATGCGAGACGAGGAGGTAAGGGCACCGGCAGTGGTCTTAGCCTTCTGGGCTAGGTCAAATCATAATGTGGAAATCAGTCAGGGGGCAAGGAGCTCAGAACATTTCCTACAGTGAGGCAACTGTCAGCCAAATCAAGGATTTTGTGGTGGACATGACCTAGGAATCAGACACGGGTACCAAAGAGGGGAAGTCACCAGTGGAGGAGTTTATTGGCTTCAACGATACACAGCATAGGCGATGTGCCGCTAAGAATGTCTCAGACAAAATCTGCTTGCTCTGCTGTCAGCTCTGGAGCAGATGATGTCATGACTCTTGTTGATGTTAAAGTATGAACAAGGCCTTAAAACTGTGATCTTGGTCATGGTGGTAGTGAGTCCTATGTGCAGGCATCTTGTGTGTGGAGATTCTTTTCCACGTGGCCGGAAGATCAATCTGTTGCAGTTTGTGTAGGCTGTATTGTTGGAAAATAAGCTGGGTACATCCTGTCACACATCGACTAGGAGCTATATCACTCTGTTAACATATGAAACGGCATCAACTGCTTATGTGGGTAAAGGAAACTGAACAGCAAGATTATGAAGGGTCAAACTGTCTTCCTTCCTCTCCTCTACTTTCCAGTCTGTGCCTGGAAATAGTGCCTTGTCAACGTCATCAGCCCAATGATTATCCTCAACTACTGCTTTCCATACACTTCTGCCTCTATTGTACCTACATTGCATTGTCAGTTTTCCTTTTGGGTACACAAGAAACATACAGGAAAATGGTACACCCACATGCCCAAGTTCACCACAATTGATGCTAGACCACCTAGATTGTACTATTTTATGCAAAAGAATCTTATTCGCTTAGAAATGGATAATACCTAGCCAGCATTATTTATTGTACCAAAAAGCTATTCCTGCCAGGTTTGGGCATAAAATGTAACAGTTTTTCCTAGCGATGACTATGCAGGGAGGAAGTGGGGAGAGAACCTTATTATTGCGCTCGCCGGAGGTCAATTGAGGGGAAGTCGCAGTGACTCGCTGGCACCTGCGCACAAGATCCCTGAATACACTGCCCATAGAAGGGAGGAAAAGATACAGATTGTGGAGGGAGTGCAGGGCGCAGGTGCGAGATTACGGCGCCCCAACTGCACGTCACAGGGCACTGTGACGTGCAGGTGAGGGGGGTGGTATTATAATAAAGAGAGGAGGCTGGGATTTCTTCTGGGCACCCTAGGTAGGACTAGTTTAATATATCTTTCACCTGTATGTCCATATTAATAGGTTATATACGACCCAGGGGGTGACAGAGTCCCTTTAAAGGACAGTATTCCCACAATGGGGGAAGGCGTGCAGAGCTCACACAGCGGCTTAAAGGACAGTATTCCCACAGATATGGGCGCAGAGTACACAGAGTGGCTTAAAGAAGAGTACTCCCATAGATGGAGAGGGTGCAGAGTATACACAGCAGCTTAAAGGACAGTACTCCCACAGATATGGGTGCAGAGTACACACAGAGGATTTTAGCACAGTACTACCACAGTACTACCACAGATATAAGTTGCAGAGTACACACAGCATTTCTTTTGCAGAGTGCGCAGTCAGAATCTGTCCCTCACTCCAGCTGCATCCTTTCCCTACACTAATGAGAGCATAATTGTGGCAGCATTCATGATTCGGCCATTATACAGTCTGGGTCACATGCTACGCTGGCCAATCACAGCCATGCCAATATTGGTGAACAGGAAATGAAATATACAGTAAAAAGTCCATGTTTGGGGTTTGGTAACGGACACTTGGTCTCCGGTACGGACCCAGAACTTTCCCGTTCGGGTTAACTCATCCCTAATTATTATACCAAAATGATTTAAATTCCTTTAAGTGAAATTTTCTTTGAAAAGATGTAGACAGTTCTCAACCATATTTATGACCAGATGATGCCTTTCCACCCCCTCCAGAGTCAACACCTTACTGACTGTGTGGCTGGTCAAAACGGGAAAAAATATTTCAAAAATCAAAATTTTTAGGGCAAGCTAACTATCATGTTATCAGGAAAACCTGCATTCTTTATTCGGTGAAGTATTTGCACAGCAGATGTTGTCAACTGCATTTATGACCAGATGACCATTTTGCACTCCCTGCGGAGTCAACACTTCCAAACTTGTGTGGCCCCTGCGCAGGGCAGGATAGAAATGGAAAAATTGTCAGAAAGGACAAAATTGTCTAAAATTATCTAGCCAAAATTATTTCATTTCCATGAGTGCAACTTTCTTTCTAAAAAAAAACAAGGTGGTGGAAGCACTACTTACAGTATATATGACTTGATGGACTAGATGGTCTACTACATGGTCTAAACCAGTGTTTCCCAAACTCCAGTCCTCACGGCCCCCAACAGGTCATGTTTTGAGGATTTCCTTAGTATTGCCCAGGTGGTGGAAGTATCATCAATGCATCAGGAATTCTCTCACCTGTGGAACACTATGGAAATCCTGAAAACATGATCTGTGGGGGGCAGTGAGGACTGGAGTTTGGGAAACACTGGTCTAAACAGAGTTGCACCACCAAAACAGCCAGGTTCAATCTTAACTGCACTGTGCCTTTCTCAAGCAGTTACCCTGAAGTCCATTCGGTAAATTTATGTGTGAACACGTGCCTGCCACGTGCACCAGGCAGTGCGGATTTAAGGCAATAGTTGCTGCTGGGCAGCATTAGGCTGTGTGCCCACGATGCGTTTTTCAAGCGTTTACGCTGCGGAATTTCCACAGCGTAAACTCTTGGTAAACCCTTGGTAAACCTTCCCCCATGGTCTCCAATGCCATTCCACACTTTCAATGCCCATGCTGTGTATTTTTCCGCAGCGTTTATGCTGCGCTCAAAAATATGCAGCATGTCCATTAATTTTGCGGACACGCAGCGTAATCGCCGCCATTGACTTACATTAGAACGCGCCAATTCCGCAAGACTGCATCAGTACTTGCGTAATTGGTGCGTTCTAATGTGCGGATTGTACCCAAGTCTGGAGGAGAGGAGACTCTCCTCCAGACTAGAGATGAGCGGTGTTCGACTCGAACTGTTCGCCAATCTCAAATTTGAGCTGTTTTGAGCGGTGTTCGAGCCGTTCGGCGAACACGATCGATTTGAAAAAAATTCGGCTGTTCGAGGTTATGTTCGATAACTGTTCGTGCACCAAAATCATAACTGGATTTTTTCTCAGTAATGCTGAAAATTAATGTTAATACGCAGTTTGAGTGTACAGCGGGGCAGGGGGGGCAGGGGATGGATCCCTGCAGGAATAATGAAGATCTCCATTTTTTTTTCTCTTTCCCGCATTTACAGTGGGGAGGTGCAGTCTGTCAGCCTATCAGCAGCACACACACGGAGCGAAGTGCTTTTTTTCACACAAGCAAGGGCATGTGTCATTGGCAGTGTATGTCACATGTCCTTGCCCTATAAGACCCAGCCATTTTCCCCGTCGCCACCATTTTCTCACTGCTGCAGCTGCGTGTTAGACGGCACCGCTGTTGCTGTGTGCGCTATACCTTGTTAATTTCAAGCCAATTTTCGCACAAATCTACAGATAGCTTGGGAGTAGGGAAGAGTTGTGATTGCAGTCCTTTTAAGGACTAGGTTACAGCATTTCCTACGACTTTTATCAGGCAGGTCTGTGCTCTTAAATAGATAGGTTGGGAGTAAAGACTAATTGTAATTGCAGTCCTTTTCAGGACTAAGTTAGATCAGTTCCTATCAGTTTTTGCCAGGCAGGTCTGTGCCAGTGCTGTGCAAGTATTTTTCACAGCATTTGGCTAAATCTAGCAAAGCAAATCCTTTTTGGCCTATTGCAGAGTGTGTTAGTCAGTGGAGTAGCCTATCTGTGTTGCAAGCTACACCACCTGTGTATAGAATACCAAGTTTTTTACTGCACCTAATGAAGTAAAACCTTTTGGGCATAGCATCATTCTATTAGTCCATCTATACTAACCTCCACCAGGTTGCAAATTCAATATAATTTTTTTCTGCATCTAGCTCTGAAAAAATATTTCGGCTTCTAGCAGTGTGTGGGACTTGTTCTATTAGTCCGACTATATTGACCTCCATCAGGTTGCAAATTCAATATAATTTTTTTCTGCATCTAGCTCTGAAAAAATATTTGGGCTTCTAGCAGTGTGTGGGACTTGGTCTATTAGTCCATCTATACTAACCTCCACCAGGTTGCAAATTAAAAATAATTTTTATCTGCATCTAGCTCTGAAAAAATATTTCGGCTTCTAGCAGTGTGTGGGACTTGGTCTATTAGTCCATCTATACTGACCTCCATCAGGTTGCAAATTCAATATATTTTTTTTCTGCATCTAGCTCTAAAAAAATATTTCGGCTTCTAGCAGTGTGTGGGAAATGTTCTATTAGTCCATCTATACTAACCTCCACCAGGTTGCAAATTCAATATAATTTTTATCTGCATCTAGCTCTGAAAAAATATTTTGGTTTCTAGCAGTGTGTGGGACTTGTTCTATTAGTCCATCTATACTGACCTCCATCAGGTTGCAAATTCAATATAATTTTTTTCTGCATCTAGCTCTGAAAAAATATTTCGGCTTCTAGCAGTGTGTGGGACTTGGTCTATTAGTCCATCTATACTAACCTCCACCAGGTTGCAAATTAAAAATAATTTTTATCTGCATCTAGCTCTGAAAAAATATTTGGGCTTCTAGCAGTGTGTGGTACTTTTTCTATTAGTCCATCTATACTGACCTGCATCAGGTTGCAAATTCAATATAATTTTTTTCTGCTTCTAGCTCTGAAAAAATATTTCGGCTTGTAGCAGTGTGTGGTACTCATTGTATTAGGCCATCTATACCAAGCTCCACCAGCTTTGAAATTAATAATAATTTTTAGCTGCATCTAGCCCTGAAAATAATTTTTCTTCCCAATAGTGGTAGCAATAGAAATATGGGGCGCGCGCCTGGCTAACAAAAATATACGCTTCATAGCAAAAAACACCAGCCTAGCGCATTGCATTAATAAGATGGCATTATCGTCTCTCCCAGTGCTAGGCCTACTACGTTGGCTAGCATTCCTGTGCCTAAAACACAATGTATGGGTCCGCGCTAGCCACTATGCTGAGGGGTGTAAAGCTGCTGCTAACGCTTTATAACAATTCAATTGGCAGATTTTCACAGAGCTCTTCCCCAACGCCCACCCATCGAGCAGCAGTTGCCCACCCTCCCTATGGGATCTAGTGGCGAATAGTTGATGCCATTAATCAGAGCGTCAGTTGCCCTGTCGATTTGGCAAGCATACGGTAAGGCATGGGAAGAGTGGACACGACTAGTAGCAGGCAGACGGGTGAACAATGTGAACAATGTGAACAAGCCAGATCACAAGTCACCATAGAATTTCTCCACCAGCTAATGATGAGGGGCATATCAGGGGCGTTAGCGCAGCAGTGTCTGACCGGAGTAGCATTTCACTTCCAACTACTGAATTGGGGAGATGTGACAAAGATTCATCATCAGTAGTGTTGAGCGAGCACTAAAATGCTCGGGTGCTCGAAGCTCGGGCCGAGCTCACTGTGATACTCGGGTGCTCGACCCAAGCAACGAGCCCAATGTTAGTCTATGGGAGACCTGAACATTTTTGCGGCGGCTCCCCCGGCAGTCTGTAGAAAGCCTAAAAAGTGCCCAAAACGATAGTGACAGTGCTCAAATGACATGGGGACAGCATGAGGATCGCCCCTGGAAGCATTTCTGACCCCCAGGTCACTGCTGTCAACAACGTGGTCAGAGGTATTAAGCCACTTTTACAGGCTCACAATAAAACGTTCAAAAACTAAAGTGAAAGTGCTTTCCTGTGAAATATGTTAACCCCTTAACGACCATGGGTCTTTCTGTTTTTGTGTTTTCCTTTTTTGCTCCCCTTCTTCCCAGAGCCAGAACTTTTTTAATTTTCGTTCAATATGGCCATGTGAGGGCTTATTTTTTGCGGGACGAGTTGTACTTTTAAACACCATCACTGGTTTTACCATATCGTGTGCTGGAAAATGGGAAAAAAATTCCAAGTGCAGTGAAACTGCAAAAAAATGCAGTTCCACAGTTGTTTTTTTCTGTCCTTTTTTTTACCACGTTCACAGATTGCTAAAACTGACCTGCCATCATTATTTTCCAGGTCGTTACGAGTTCATAGACACCAAACATGTATAGGTTCTTTTTTATTTAAGTGGTGAAAAAAAAATCCAAAGCTTGCTAAAAAAACAAAAAAAAATGACGCCATTTTCCGAGACCCTTAGCTTCTCCATTTTTTGGGATCTGAGGCCAGGTGAGGGCTTATTTTTTGCGTGCCGGGCTGACGTTTTTATTGATTCCATTTTGGGGTAGATCCGATGTTTTGATCGCCCGTTATTGCATTTTATTGCAAAGTTGTAGCGACCAAAAAAACTTAATTCTGGCGTTTAAAATTTTTTTCTCGTTACGCCGTTTACTGATTGTATTAATTCTTCTTTTATATTGATAGATCGGGCGATTCTGAACGCGGCGATACCAAATATGTGTATGTGGTTTTTTTTTTATATATATATATATTTTATTTTGAATGGGGCGAAAGGGGGGTGACTTAAACTTTTATATATTTTTTATTTTTTTAAAAACTTTTTTTTTACACTTTCTGCTTGCTTCTATAGTCTCCAGAGGAGACTAGAAGCAGCAGTTGTCTGATTGCTTCTACTGCATACAAGCGATGAGCCGATCGCTTGTATGCAGGAGAAATGCTCACTTGCTATGAGCGCTGACCACTAGGTGGCGCTCATAGCAATTGAGACATGACAACCACAGGCGTCTGCTGCAGACCCTGAGTTGTCATGCCCACCCATTGGTGACCCGCGATCACGTGACGGGGTCACTGATGGGCGGGGCTTAGGACTCCCGGAAGCGCGAGTTAAATGCCACTGTCAGAGATTTAACATGTTAACAGCCGCGGGTGGATTGCGATTCCAATAATCAGCTGACATGTGCTCGCTTCAGTGCGGGCTCACCGCCGGAGCCCCCGCTGAACCGGCCTTTCCGACCTGGTGCGTACTATTACTGACCAGGTCGGAAAGGGGTTAAGGAACATCCTTTCCAGGGTAAAGACTTGTGTATAAGGTAAAATAAATAACCAAAAACAAAAATACTCCTCCACACCTTGGGCTATGTTCACAAGTAGCATTTTTTATGCGTTTTTGCACGTTTGTATTGCTTTCAACCGTGACAAATGCATTCACCGGGAAATGTCATTTTAACATTTTACAACCTTATCTGGCCATGTGCCGTGTGACACATGCATACAGTGCTAAAAAGACATGGGAACAGCATGGGGAAGACCCCTGGAATCATCTCTGACACCCAGGTCACTGCCTAAAAGTGTGCCCATCAGAAGTGATCCTTGCCGCATCAGAAGATGCAGACTTGCAACTATCCCCGTGCAAGTCCTTGTCCCAGGGCAGTGTTCAATTGTACCTTCCCCATAACTTGCAATACAAGCGCAAGTAAGCAGCCTGCCACCCACCCACCCCCAGGCTGCAATACCATACTGCTAGCTTGCTTGCACTTGAAATTGGGCCTTTTAGGCATGTGGAGGTGGAATCTGGCCACCACATCATGGCTGCGTCAGTAGCCTGGTATTCATACTCAGTCCCCAGCCGCCCGGCGGCCGGGTGTCCATGCTTGGTCCCCAGCCGCCAGGGGGCGGCCGGGTGTCCATACTCAGTCCCCAGGCGCCCCGCGGCCGGGTGCCCACACACAGTCCCCAGCCGCGTGGGGGTGGCCGGGTGTCCATAAACGGCCCCCAGCCGCCCCTATTTGTCCCGGTGCGCCTTATACACAAGCGCGCATACCAAAACATTACCTGTGCCCTCCCCAGTGCATTTAGTGGGAAGGACAGCCTAACCACAAACAAGTGGACAAGTGAATGTGGCCAGGAATGGTCCATCTCACTGACGCCTTCACACTGGGTTAATATTGTGGAAGCCGGGACACAGTTGGACACTGGGATGCAACACGTCCTCCAGACATAGAGGATTGCGGGTCCTGGGTCAATCAGGCTTCAACACAAAGTTCAGAAGGTAGACAGCAGCAGTGGTCGGCCTCCTACACAACGAGAAAATTATTCATGATCATGAGGCCATCCACCTCCTTAGCTTTCTGTTCCTTGGAATGCAAGCGCATGTATGTAGTAGCAGCTAGGCCTGAGGTGGTCAGTGTTTTGGCGCATATTCTACCTCCTTCGAGGATTGCTGGATGTTTTCCTGCTACTATCCCAGTTCTATGACTCCCGTTAAAACAAAGCTTCAGGTGATGAATGATGGATGAGGTGGTGGCAAAGGAGAAAGAGCAGGAGGAACAGGGACCATTCACATCAATATCAGGCCAGCCAACCACACATGTCTTGTAGGATATGTTTCTGTACCAAAAGGAGCGGTTCAGCTACACAGTTATAAGGCATACAGTGAATGCAATGCCTACCAAAAATTTCGAGCCACTCCAATGCCCCTTGGAAGTGACATGGAGGTCAGAGGGCCTTAACTAAACCGTTTTTTCTATTTATAGCAACTGGGTCTCCTGTACACTGTTGGCCTAAGCAGGGAATGGAAGACTTTCCAAAAATTATTAGGCACTGCAATGCCCCTTGAAACAGACGTGGATTACAGCGTATTAAAAACCTTCTACCCATTATTGGAGAGTGGGTCTCCCTTAGTGTTCGCCTATGCATTGAAAAGCAAAAGCTGACAAAAATTAGGAGGAAATGCAATGCCCGTTGCAAGAGTCGTGGAGGTTAGAGGTAATTAAAAACATGTCAATGCCCCTTGGAAGAGCTGTGGTGTTCAGAGTGGTTTAACAAGACGGTTTTAATGCCCCTTAGAAGAGACGTGGAGTTCAGAGTGGTTTAACAAGACAGTTTTAATGCCCTTTAGAAGAGATGTGGAGGTCACAGTAGCTTAACAAGATGGTTTTAATGCCCCTTGGAAGAGACGTGGAGTTCAGAGTGGTTTAACAAAACAGTTTTAATGCCCCTTGGAAGAGTGGTGGAGGTTACAGTGGAATAAACAGACAATATCAATGCCCCGTGGAAGAGACGTGGAGGTCACAGTAGCTTAACAAGATGGTTTTAATGCCCCTTGGAAGAGTGGTGGAGGTCGCAGTGGAATAAAAAGACAATATCAATGCCCCTTGGAAGAGTGGTGGAGGTTACAGTGGAATAAAAAGACAATATCAACGCCCTGTGGAAGAGACGTGGAGGTCACAGTAGCTTAACAAGACGCTTTTAATGCCCCTTGGAAGAGTGGTGGAGGTTGCAGTGGAATAAAAAGACAATATTAACGACCCTTGGAAGAGACGTGGAGGTCACAGTAGCTTAACAAGACGATTTTAATGCCCCTTACAAGAGCCATGCAGTACAGCATATTAAAAACATTATTCCCATTATTGGGGAGTGGGTCTCCCATAGTCTTTGCCTATGCCTTCCAAGCAAAAGCTGCCAAAAATTAGGACAAAGGAACTTGCAATGCTGGCAACATGGACCACGGTCACCCTGGTGGTATAGTGGTCGTGGAGGCTGAGGATAAGGAGAAGAGCACAAAACAGCCGAAATGAGGAAGCGTATACCCATGTGTGGGTGTGAAGCGATGCATGGGAATACACCTCCCGAAATAACACAGTGGATTTGACTTTATGTTACTCTGCTGTCATTTGGTGGTGATGAGAAGTCTGGCCCAATCCAGCCCTTGTTCATTTTGATAAGGGTCACCTTGTCAGCATTGTCAGTTGACAGGCGAGTGCGCTTATCAGTTATAATTCCCCCAGCGGCACTAAAAACACGCTCCGATAACACGCTAGCTGCAGGGCAGGCCAGGACCTCCAAGGCATACAGAGTGAGTTCATTCCAAGTGTCCAGCTTGGATACCCAATAATTAAAAGGCACAGAGGAATCACGGAGGACGCTGGTACTCCCTCACCATCTTTTGAAACTTTCCACTCCTTGTGAGAGTACCCTGCGCCTCAGGGCCTGTAAGCTGAGTAGGTCTCAGAAAACTGTCCTAGAACATTGACAGTGTTCCCCTGCCTCTGCTAAATTGGAATTGCGTCTCTCTCGCCTGTATGCCTTAGTTGGGCAGTGAACTGTGACCTCTGCCGCTACCGTGTTCAGATGGGAATTTTTTTAATAGTTCTGCAGCAAGGGCCTTCTGGTACTGCCCCATTTTTGTAGACCTCTCCAACTCAGGAATAAGAGAGTGAAAGTTCTCCTTGTAGAGGGGGTCTAAAAGTGTCATCAACCAGTAATGACTGTCACCCAACATTTTGACAATGCGAGGGTCACGGTTAAGGCAGCGTAACATAAAGTCAGCCATGGGTGCCAGACTGGTAACGGGCAAGACTTCCGTGTCCTCACCAAGATGACGACTGATAGTGTTGAACGATCACTAAAATGCTCAGGTGCTCGAAGCTCGGGCCGAGCTTACCGTGATACTCGGGTGCTCGACCCGAGCAACGAGCCCAATGTTAGTCTATGAGAGACCCGAGCATTTTTGCGGCAGCACCCCCGGCAGTCTGTAAAAGCCTAAAAAGTGCCCCAAACGATAGTGACAGTGCTCAAAAGACATGGGGGCAGCATGGGGATTGCCCCCGGAAGCATTTCTGACCCCAAGGTCACTGCTGTCAACAACGTGGTCAGAGGTATTAAGCCACTTTTGCGGACTCACAATAAAACGTTCAAAAACGAAACTGAAACGGTTTTCCTGTGAAATATGTTAAGGAATTTCCTTTCCAGGGTAAAAACTTGTGTATAAGGTAAAATAAATAACCAAAAACAAAAATACTCCTCCACACCTTGGGCTATGTTCACAAGTAGCATTTTTCATAGGTTTTTGCACTTTTGTATTGCTTTCAACCGTGACAAATGCGTTCACCGGGAAATGTCATTTTAACATTTTACAACCTTATCTGGCCATGTGCTGTGTGACACATGCATACAGTGCTGAAAAGACAAGGGATCAGCATGGGGAAGACCCCTGGAAGCATCTCTGACCCCCAGGTCACTGTCTAAAAGTGTGCCCATCAGAAGTGATCCTTGCCGCATCAGAAGATGCAGACTTGCAACTATCCCCGTGCAAGTCCTTGTCCCAGGGCAGTGTTCAATTGTACCTCCCCCATTCCTTGCAATGCAAGCGAAAATATGCAGCCAACCACCCACCCACCCGCAGGCTGCAATGCCATACTGCTAGCTTTCACTTGAAATGGGGCCTTTTAGTTTGGAGGAGGCCGAAGCTGGCCACTACCTCATGGCCGCTTCGGCAGCGAGGTATCCATACTCTGTCCCCAGCCGCCCGGCGGCCGGGTGTCCACGCTCGGTCCCCAGCCGCCAGGTGGCGGCCAGGTGTCCATACTCGGTCCCCAGCCACCCTGATTTCTCCTGTCACCTTCCCCCACACTTTTCTTAGCCTGGCCTGCTTTAGGGCAGCATTGGACGAGCCCACCAGAGAACCAGACTCCTCCGGTGGGCCCTGGCTTCTCCATCAGGGAAGTTGAGAGTGCCTAGGTGAGGAGCATGATGATGATGATAGAAGTTAGCATCTGCTTTGTTTTATTGGAATGCAAGCGCATGTATGTAGTAGCGGCTAGGCCTGAGGTGGTTCCCGTTTTGGCGCATATCCTACCTCCTCCGAGGATTGCTGGATGTTTTCCTGCTACTATCCCAGTTCTATGACTCCCGTTAAAACAAAGCTTCAGGTGATAAATGATGGATGAGGTGGTGGCAAAGGAGAAAGAGCAGGAGGAACAGGAACCATTCACATCAATATCAGGCCAGTCAACCAGATATGTCTTGTAGGATATGTTTCTGTAACAAAAGGAGCGGTTCGGCTACACAGTTATAGGGCATACAGTGAGTGCAATGCCTACCAAAAATTTCGAGCCACTCCAATGCCCCTTGGAAATGACATGGAGGTCAGAGGGCGTTAACTAAACCTTTTTTTCGATTTATAGCAACTGGGTCTCCCGTGCACTGTTGGCCTAAGCAGTGAATGGAAGGCTTTCCAAAAATTATGAGGAACTGCAATGCCCCTTACAAGAGCCATGTGTGGCACCCCAGGGGTCTGGTCACCACAGTAATAGAGATATTACGTCGGAGAGCAAGTGGGAGGTTTCCTGGTCAGGATCCCTTAAACATGCAACATCCTCCTGCCCCAGTCCTGGGAGGGGAGAATTCTGCCCTTATAAACTGGATCTGGGGCGGGGTTGAGTGAGTCAGAGAACAGTCAGAGTCAGAGTGAGAGCAAGGGAAAGTAACAGCAAGGAGCTCTGTAGGAGCAAGGAGCTAAAGACCAGGGGCTGGAAGCTGAGCAGAGCTCGCCCTGGCAGAAGACAATAGGAACCGGACACAGGAGTCCAAAGCTGTGAGGACTTATATATCCAGCAGCAGAAACCAGCCGGCAGGGGATTTCAGGTCCTCTGGCCATAGAAGCCCGGAGGCTCAGTCACAAGCAAGGGACCAGCACCGCCATCGTGGAGCGGAGGCTAACAGAAGGCCCCAAGTCACCAGCCATACGGGTGAGCACTACACGGTACACTCAGGGACGTGGGCTACTTCTACCCGCTTACAGCAAGGTAGCCAGGAAGAGTGCAGACAGACGGGGAGGCCTACAACTCCACCTGGCCAGGGGAACTCCTGCTTGCTCACAGACTGACCAGGCCTCTTATGCTAGCCAGTACTCCCGGGAAGGTCTACCTTATAATCATCAGTAAAGACCCTGAACTGCACTGCAAAGACTCTGAGTCGTTCCTGCTGCGCTCGTGCACCATCACCCCCATCATCCACACTCACTGCCCTGAGGCTATACTCCTCCCGAGGGGAGTTATCCCATTCTATGCTGCGCACACAGCACCAGCCTCAGTGGTCTGCCTCGCAGCGGTGGTACTCCCTGACCGCAATCCACGGGTGGCGCAGTCGGACAATTAACCTCAAAACTAAGAAAGACTGCCACTGGTTTGACCAGCCTGAGCCACGGGACTGGGTCACCGCCACGGAGACTACAGACCCCAGAGACCCGGCACCGGGTATCCCACACACGTGTACACACGGCCCAGGGGGCGCATCACATGCAGTACAGCATATTACAAACATCAGTCCCATTATTGGGGAGTGGGTGTCCCATAGTATTTGCTTATACCTTGCAAGCAAAAGCTGCCAAAAATTAGGACGGAGCAACTTGCAATGCCCCTTACAAGAGCCATGCAGTACAGCATATTACAAACATAAGTCCCATTATTGGGGAGTGGGTCTCCCATAGTATTTGCTTATGCTTTCCCAGCAAAAGCTGCCAAAAATTAGGATGGAGCAACTTGCAATGCCCTTTACAAGAGCCATGCAGTACAGCATATTACAAGCATAAGTCCCATTATTGGGGAGTGGCTGTGCCATAGTATTTGCTTATGCTTTGCAAGCAAAAGCTGCCAAAAATTAGGACGGAGCAACTTGCAATGCCCCTGACAAGAGCCATGCAGTACAGCATATTACAAACTTAAGTCCCATTATTGGGGAGTGGGTGTCCCATAGTATTTGCTTATACCTTGCAAGCAAAAGCTGCCAAAAATTAGGACGGAGCAACTTGCAATGCCCCTTACAAGAGCCATGCAGTACAGCATATTACAAACATAAGTCCCATTATTGGGGAGTGGGTCTCCCATAGCATTTGCTTATGCCTTGCATGCAAAAGCTGCCAAAAATTAGGACGGAGCAACTTGCAATGCCCCTTACAAGAGCCATGCAGTACAGCATATTACAAACATAAGTCCCATTATTGGGGAGTGGGTCTCACATAGTATTTGCTTATGCTTTCCCAGCAAAAGCTGCCAAAAATTAGGACGGAGCAACTTGCAATGCCCCTTACAAGAGCCATGCAGTACAGCATATTACAAACATAAGTCCCATTATTGGGGAGTGGGTCTCCCATAGTATTTGCTTATGCTTTCCCAGCAAAAGCTGCCAAAAATTAGGACGGAGCAACTTGCAATGCCCCTTACAAGAGCCATGCAGTACAGCATATTACAAACATAAGTCCTATTATTGGGGAGTGGGTGTCCCATAGTATTTGCTTATGCCTTGCAAGCAAAAGCTGCCAAAAATTAGGACGGAGCAACTTGCAATGCCCCTTAAAAGAGCCATGCAGTACAGCATATTACAAACATAAGTCCCATTATTGGGGAGTGGGTGTCCCATGGTATTTGCTTATGCTTTCCCAGCAAAAGCTGCCAAAAATTAGGACGGAGGAACTTGCAATGCTGGCACCTTGGTGGTATAGTGGTGGTGAAGGCTGAGGATAAGGAGAAGAAGATTAAACAGCCGAAACGAGGAAGCGTATACCCATGTGTGGGTGTGAAGCGGTGCATGTGAATACACCTCCCGAAATAACACAGTGGATTTGACTTTATGTTACTCTGCTGTCATTTGGTGGTGATGAGAAGTCTGGCCCAATCCAGCCCTTGTTCATTTTGATAAGGGTCAGCTTGTCAGCATTGTCAGTTGACAGGCGAGTGCGCTTATCAGTTATAATTCCCCCAGCGGCACTAAAAACACGCTCCGATAACACGCTAGCGGCAGGGCAGGCCAGGACCTCCAAGGCATATAGAGCGAGTTCATTCCAAGTGTCCAGCTTGGATACCCAATAATTAAAAGGCACAGAGGAATCACGGAGGATGCTGGTACGATCGGCAAGGTACTCCCTCACCATCTTTTGAAACTTTCCACTCCTTGTGAGAGTACCCCACGCCTCAGGGCCTGTAAGCTGGGCGGGTGTCAGAAAACTGTCCCAGAACGTTGACAGTGTTCCCCTGCCTCTGCTTGATTGGAGTTGCATCTCTCTCGCCTGTACGCCTTGGTTGGGCAACGAACTGTGACCTCTGCCGCTAGCGTGTTCAGATGGGAATTTTTTTAAGAGTTCTGCAGCAAGGGCCTTCTGGTATTGCCCCATTTTTGTAGACCTCTCCACCTCAGGAATAAGAGAGTGAAAGTTCTCCTTGTAGCGGGGGTCTACAAGTGTCACCAACCAGTAATGACTGTCACCCAACATTTTGACAACGCGAGGGTCACGGTTAAGGCAGCGTAATATAAAGTCAGCCATGCGTGCCAGACTGGTAACGGGCAAGATTTCCGTGTCCTCACCAAGATGACGACTGACCATGCTCTCCTCCTCCTCCTCCTCCTCCTCTTCCTCCTCCCCCCTGTCCTCAGGCCACCCACGCTGAACCGACGGTATGACACTTGTACAGGTACTACCGTCTACAACGCATGATAGCAGCTCCTGTTCTTCCTCCTCCTCCTCCTCCTCTCCCTCATTGTCCCCCAATGCACGTTGGGATGAGATGAGGCTGGGCTGTGTGTAATCACCCGCTACGGCTTCTTGATCCATCTCATCATACTCTGGCTGCAATGCCTCCTCTTTAATTCTCTGCAGAGAGCGTTGCAAAAGACAGACAAGTGGGATGCTGACACTAATGATGGCGTCATCGCCACTCACCATCTTGGTGGCCTCCTCAAAGTTTGTCAGGATGGTACATATGTCAGACATCCAGGTCCACTCCTGAGGTCTTATGTGTGGAGTCTGACCTGAATATCAACGGCCTTGTTGCAGCTGGTACTCCACAACTGCTCTCTTTTGCTCACAAATCCTTTGCAACATGTGGAGGGTAGAGTTCCAACGTGTGGGGACATCACACACCAGTCGGTGTGCCGGAAGCTGCAAACGCTGCTGCAACACAGCAAGGGCGGCGGAAGCTGTAGCCGACTTGCGAAAATGAGCTGACAGGCGGCGTACTTTCACGAGCAGATCTGGCAACTCGGGGTACGATTTAAGAAACAGCTGAACCACGAGGTTAAGCACATGAGCCAGGCATGGTACGTGTGTGATCTCACCTCGCCTCAGAGCCACCACCAGGTTACGGCCATTGTCACACACGACCATGCCGGGATGTAGGTTCAGCGGTCTCAGCCACAGATCTGCCTGCTCTTTCACAGCTGTCCACAACTCACAAGCATTGTGAGGTTTATCACCTAAGCTTATGAGTTTCAGCACAGCCTGTTGCCGCTTGGCGGAGGCAGTACTGCAATGCTTCCAGCTTGTAACTGATGTGGTGATATCTGAGATGGAGGCTGAACATGAGGAGGAGGAGGATGCGCAGGAGCTGTACACTGTGGGGGCAACTCTGACTGACATAGGGTCCGCAATCCTCGGTGTGGGGAGGATGTGTTCCGTCCCAAGGTCCGACTGGGTCCCGGCTTCCACTATGTTTACCCAGTGTGCCGTCAGAGAGATGTACCGTCCCTGGCCACAAGCACTTGTCCACGTGTTCGTTGTCAGGTGGACTCTCCCAGTAACTGCGTTGTTGAGGGCACGGCAGATGCTTTGGGACACGTGCTTGTGAAGTGCGGGGATGGCACACCGGGCAAAATAGTGTCGGCTGGGGACCGAGTACCGAGGGACGGCCACCGCCATAAGATTGCGGAAGGATTCCGTCTCCACCAGCCTAAAAGGCAGCATTTCCAATGCAAGCAGTCGTGAAATGTGCGCATTTAGGACTGTGGCCTGTGGGGCGTTAGCTGCGAATTTCCGCTTTGGTTCAAAGGTCTGGGATATGGACAATTGAATGCTGCGGTGGGACGTGGACGTGGACGTTGATGCTGTTTCTTGAGAAACTGCCATAACAAGTGAAGACTGAGAGGAGGGGGCATCTTTACATGCAGTATGGACAGGGGATTGCCTTGCACACATAACAGGGGGTTCTATTGCACGCACAACAGTGGAAGAAGCAGTGGTGACACCCGCTGACACTGGTCGTGGACCCTGGGTTTCGCCCCACAAAGTCGGGTGCTTTGCTGCCATGTGCCTGATCATGCTGGTGGTGGTCAGGCTGGTAGTTTTGTCGCCCCTGCTGATGCTGGCATGACAGGTGGAACATATGGCCTTTTTGGGGTTATCAGCAGAGTCTTTAAAAAAATTCCAGACTCTGGAAGACCTACCGCTTGTACTGGCAACGTCCCTCGTGTTGGTGTTACGGGGAACGGTTGCCTGCCTTCTGTCTGCGGCCACCACACTGCTTCTTCCTGCCTGTTGGGGTACTCTGCCTCCCTCCCCCTGTGTGCTGCTGGCCTCACTCTGCATGTCCTCCTTCCACGTTGGGTCAGTTACTAGATCATCCACCACCTCCTCCTCTTCCACTTGCGCACCACGATCCTCCTCCTCACTTCCTGGCAATTGTGTCTCGTCATCGTCCACCTCTTGTGACAGATTGCCAACGTTGACTTCCTGTGGCCGTGGCTGTTCAAATATTTGGGCATCGCAACATGGGATCTCCTCTTCCACCACTTCAAGCGTATCAGGCGAGGGGCCCAAATACGGAAATGGACCAGTGAACAGCTCTTCAGAGTGTCCAAGTGTGGGATCACTTGCTGTCTGACGACACTCGGCGTGGTGGGAGGAAGGAGCATCAGGGTGAGGAGGAGTATGCGGTCGAGACTCACGGCTACTAAGAGTTGACCGTGTGGAAGACAGACTGGAGGTGGTGGTGCCCAGGTAACTGGAAGTATTGTCTGCTATCCAATTAATAACCTGTTCACACTGATCAGTTCTCAATACTGGTGTTGTTCTGTGCTTCCCTAGTAATTCGGTCAAGAAGTGGGAGCGAGAAGATGTGGCTGTTGGTTGTGGCACATTTTCACATTGGCCACGGCACCATCCTCTGCACGAACCATCACCAGAACGTCCACTTCCACGTCCCTTGCCACGCGCCTTGCCCATTGTAAATGAAGTAAAATAGCTTACACTTGCACTATCAATGGAAAAAGGGTAATAAAGAGTAGATTAGAACCGTGGAAGAGGAAAACCACAGTTATTGTTTACTGGGGTATACCACACTTTTTTAAATAGAGATATTTGCGGCTGAACAGTGAGCGACACACTCAAACTGCTTTTTTTTAGATACCAAAGGCCCAAAACTGGATAGTACAGCGATTTGACCCGTGGAACTGCGAACCCACACTGGGATGTCGGGCCTACACAAGACTATTTTCAACAGATATATTTTTGTGTCACAACAGTCAGGAGACACTACTGTTTTTCTTTACGGAAAAAACTACCAAAACCTGAATAATAGAGATTTTTTACCGTGGGATGGCAAAACCACAGTTATTGTTTACTGGGGTATACCACACTTTTTTAAATAGAGATATTTGCGGCTGAACAGTGAGCGACACACTCAAACTGCTTTGAGGTTTGAACCGTGAAACTGCAAAGCCACACTTGTATTTCTCGGGCCTACACCAGACTATTTTCAACAGATATATTTGTGTCTGAACAATCAGGAGACACTATTTATTTTTTACGGCAAAAAATGCCAAAAGCAGGATAATAGAGATGTTTTACCGTGGAACAGCAAAACCACAGTTATAATTTACTGGTGTATACCAGACTTTTTTGAATATATATATATTTGTGGCTGAACAGTGAGCGACACACTCAAACTGTTTTTTTTAGATACAAATGGCCCAAAAGTGGATAATACAGAGGTTTGAACCGTGGAACTGCAAAACCACACTTGTATTTCTTGGGCCTACACCAGACTATTTTCAACAGATATATTTGTGTCTGAACAATCAGGGAGACACTATTATTATTTTTATACAGCAAAAAATGCCAAAAACAGGATAATAGAGATGTTTTACCGTGGAACATCAAAACCACAGTAATAATTTACTGGTGTATACCAGACTTTTTTAAATATATATATTTGCGGCTGAACAGTGAGCGACACACTCAAACTGTTTTTTTTAGATACAAATGGCCCATAGAACTGCAAAACCACACTTCTATTTCTCTGGCCTACACCAGACTATTTTCAACAGATATATTTGTGTCTGAAAAATCAGAGGCACACTTTTTTTTGGGGGGGGGGAGGGGACACCAAAAGATTAATAAGATGGGTATTTGTACATTGTGAAGGAGGAAAAAAAAAGGATTTTTCCTGGCCCCCGGGACCTGGAGCTAAGTCCAGCAATTTCAGCAACAGGAGCAGCACACAGGACTGTAATGCAGCGTTTGCTGGTATAACCACTGCGTCTCCTATACAGCCTGCCTGCCTGCCTGATATACCTGGGATGGATATTAGTCCTGAGAAGGACTGTTTGTTTGATCTGGCAGCCTTTACAGACCCTACACTAACTATTTTGCAGGATATATCTCTCCCTAAATCAGCAGCGCTGTCCCTACACTGTCTGATCCGGAGCGACTGTGTCCAAGATGGCGGCGCCCATTTTTAAATACTCGAGGTGACGCTGTGCGGCCAGCCAATCACTGTAATGCCCACAAACAACATGGCTGCGGCATTACAGTGACTGGCTGGCAATCCCTGCATGTTCATTGGCTCTGTAAAGAGCGCCAAACATGCAGGGCGGAGACCCGAGCTCCCGCCCGAGTAACCCGGAAATGCTCGGTGCTCGCCGAACATCCCTAGTAGCGTGATTCTTGGGCGAGTACCGAGCAGTGTCGACCATGTTCGCTCAACACTAATCATCAGACAATCCATAAAAGGGTGGAAAAGGGGTCAGCCAAGTCAGGAGTGTAGACGTCCCATCCCGTGTCACTAAAACTGATTTCTCACATCATATCCCTAACACCATTAACATGACACTCACAATTTGAAGCAACACTACTGTCTACTGCATTTGTGATCGCCTTCTTCGAGGCGCTATGCATAAGCGAATTAGTCCCTCAATCCAAAATTACCACCAGTGGAGGCTTATTACACCAGGACATAGTCATAGCCAATAATGCAATACGTCCACGCATACGCCAATCGAAAACGGTACCAGCGGGCAGGGTTACTTGGGTACTTCTACAACCCACAAATGGTACACTGAGTCGGGTAACAATAGTAAAATCATATATAACCATCAGATCACAAAGTAATTTCTTCCTATCACACATTGATGGAACGCCATTATCAAGATACCAGTTCCAAGCTATTTTTAATAAATGCATAACATCGGCAGGGAACCACCCCAAAGATTACGGGACACACTCATTCCGCATAGGCGCGGCCACGGAAGCAGCAAGAGCAGGACTGTCAGAAACAGAAGTTCAGAGGATAGGGAGATGGCGATCCACGTGTTTGGCGAGATACATAAGACCGGACTTGTTATCCTAACGTGGTTTGTTTCTTTTACAGGTGACGCTAAGCCAACAGTGTGGGTGATAGGCCACTCGTATATATATTGGGCAGAAAAAAGGGCGAAAGTCCGCCCAGGCGGGAGGAAATTAGAGTTTCATAACACATATTTCAACTGGAGAGGTATTTGAGGCCTGCTATAGCCACAGGTACTAATGGAGGTAATCAAGGTAGGGAGAGAGGCAAGAGGTCTGGTCATCTTAGTTATACAGGCCGGGGGAAACGACCTAGGTCATCACAAGAGTGCATAACTAATGGCAATAACGAAACTAGACTCTGAGCGCTTCAGAGAATTTTTCACAAAACTAGCTATAGTATGGTCAGAGATTGTGCCGATAGCGGTATGGCAAGGTGCGCGAGACATCACAGCCATCGAACGGACAAGGCGGGTAATAAATATTCGGATGGCAAAATTTAGAAGAAACAGAGGCGGTGTAGTGATACGACACCGACAACTGGAAGGAGATAAAGCAGGCCTCATACGGCCCGACGGTGTTCACTTAATGGATATTGGACTGGACATATTCCTGTCAGGACTCCAGGACGGAGTGTAACAAGCGTTAAGAGTGATGGGTGGGGGTCAGAGTCCTGCATACGAGTACGCAGGATCCTCCGTGGCCTGAAAATAGAAAGGACATGTTGGAGAGTTACACTTGTTGGCCAACTTGCCGGAGTGGAGACCCAGGGCATGCTGCAACAAGCTGAATTATTTTAGAAATAAAATGCCTTTCTAATGGAATGAGTATAAAGAGTTAATAAAGCTGTGACCGATCCTCACCCATCCAGTTGTAAGAGTATGCTACTCTGCTACTAGCAATACTATCAAATGATTGTCTGGGTTAGATGCAGAGTGTCTGGGTTTGGTTGAGGGTCCCCACAGTCTGCCTAGGCTAGATGCATTTAAAAATTCTTATTAGATACACAGGCGGTGCAGCTTGCTTCACAGCTGGGCTGCTACGCCCAAAGTATTGCCTAGGCTATATGCAGTTAAAAATTCTACGCTGACTAGCAGACACTGAAGCTTTGGAGCAGACCTCTGAGTAAACAGCTCTTCACACTCAACCATCTGTGTTACCCCAAGCCATAGTGTATGTAGTTTCTTACAGTTAAAAGAAGGGGGGGAAGCGACCCAACCCACCTGGAATTGAGGATGCCAACGTCACGTAAGACTCAGCAAGGCGACTCCAAAAAGAGTCTCCATTTTTTCCCAAAATTGTGGCACAGACACCACTTAACCCTAGAACGCATACCTGGGGCCTCGCAGGCGCGCCATGTTAATTGTTTTCTATTTTCTGCAAGATTACTTTAGTTAGAATTTTGAAACTCTAGGTATTCTTCATGTATATAGTTGTTTGTCATTTGAGTTTGAGTTATTCCATGTTATTTGCACACGGGCCTAAAAGGTCCCAGGTACGTGAAAGTGTAGATTTTTATGGTCATGCGTTCTAGGGTTAAGTGGCATCAATTGCTCCACAGTTGCTTAAAACGGTTGGTAAGGTGATTTTACGAAATCCTCAAGGTTTTAGTCTCCCCAGGATGACACAGGGGTAGAAACGTCCTTGCGAATCCTTGATTTGTTCATCTTTATGAACGTGAGTTTGTCTACATTCTCAGTGGACAGCCGCGTGTGCTTATCTGTCAGCACACCACCAGCGGCGCTGAACACACGTTCAGAGAGAACGCTGGCTGCAGGGCATGACAAGATCTCCAAGGTGTGAGTGGCGAGCTCCGGCCATTTTTCCAGATTGGAATCCCAAAATGAGCAAGGGTCCAGTGACACAGTCATGGCTTCGATGTTCACTTGGAGATACTCCTGTACCATCCTCTTTAGGCGTTGACTATGTGTCAGACTTCTTGTCTCCTGTGGCCTTGCAAAGGATGGTCTAAAAAAGTGGTGAAACGATTCCACAAAACTGCTGTTACCAGCAGATACTGTGTTACTGTTACGGTTTGAGTGATGAAGACTCGACAGTCCCACGGTTGGCAAGTTAGAACTGTGAGATTCACTACGTGCACCACTGGTGTTTTGTGGAAAAGCACATGTAAGATTCTGCAACAGCGTCTGCAGATACTCCTGCATGCGTAAATCCCTTTTTATGGCAGGAATTATTTCGGCAAATTTACTTTTGGACCGGGGATCTAAGAGTGTGGCAACCCAGTAGTCGGGATTATTTCGAATTCTGACAATCCGAGGGTCATGTTGCAGGTAGTGCAACAAGAAGGCACTCATGTGTCTTGCGCATCCAGGAGGACCAAGTCCTTGTTGTGTTGGTAGCGAGGTAAGAATCATGCTTCCTTCCTCTGCCCTCTCCCCCCAACCTCGCACAACAGAAATGTGATCAAGGTCTCCCTCATCTGATGAGTCTTCCATGCCCATCGCCAGTTCGTCCTTCACTTCTTTCTCGGCTCCTGCACCTTCCTCAACAGTTTGGCTGCTACCATGCGACCTGGTTAATCCCTCTCCCCCACCCTCCCATGCCTGCCGCCTTGGTGCTGCAGACCGTCTGGACCTTCGAGATGTTATCCCTTCCGCATACGACTCCTCCTCTACTTCCTCCACCTCCTCTTGTCCCACCACCTGACTCTGAATTCTGTTTAATGTGTGCTCCAGCATGTCAATCACCGGAATAGTCATGCTGATAATGGCATCGACGTCAGCACTAAACATCTTCATCGCCATTTTAAAACTGTGCAGAAGGGTGTGTGGCACCCCTGAGGGTTCAGTCGCCACAGAGTTACTGCATCTCACCCAGAGGTGTGGTATCTCACCCTCAGGTAAGGAAGACGTATGGCTCGGGACCCTAACACCTGCATCCAACACATACCCGCAGTGGGGGTAGGGCGAGATTACTCCTAAGGGAGAGCACAGTCCCAGGTCCCTAGCTGGCAGGAGGGTCCTATGTAGTGGGTGCTTAGGGGAGCAGCTTAGGGGAGCACATGACAGGGAGAGTATAAATAGGAAGCCATCTTAGAAAGAGCAAGCCAGTCAGAGGAGGAAAAGTGACAGGAGCTGAGGCTCTGCATGAGCTCTGCTCCGGAGGCGGGCCTAGCTTGGGAGGCCCAGGACTGAAGGAGAGAAGAGAGGAGTGGGAGCAGGAAGGCTCCAGGAACCGAAGGGACCCTAGGGGTACGGGCCGTGCAGAAGGCCACCCGTACTCCCGCTGCTACCAGGAGGTAGAGGGGTCAGGCCAGATAAGGGGAACCGGTCCCTCAACTAGCGGAGAAGCAGCAAGGCTCAACTAGAAACTGGAGGCTTCAGCATTTCATGTACTGCAGGCCAAAGTCCACACCAGTCTCACTAAGAAGGTAGCCACATAGGACTCAGGGGACGGAACACACGTCACCCGCCAAGGCCCGAGGATACCGGATAGAAGTGTCACTGGGTGTGTGGTGCAGGAAGAAGGCCAGAGAAAGGACACATAGAAGGGGGTCCTGCTAAGTACTCCAGAGCTATCTGGGGGTGGACTGAGCCCCTCACTGAGTATGCACAGCCCGACGGGGGAGATTTCTCTGGTACCTGTAATCTGGACTGCAACAACTGTGAGTAAAGATCTTGGGACTGCATCACACGGACTCTGTGTTCATTACTGACTCCCTGCACTACAACCACCATCATCCACCCACACTGCCCTGAAGCTACACTCCTCCTGTGGGGAGTAATAATACCATTGCTGCAAAACCACCAGCTTCAGAGGACTGTTCCGCAGCGGCGGCCCCCTTTGCCGCACTCCAGAGGTGGCGTAGTCGGACATTATAAAACCCATATATACAAATTACCCTTGGATTGACTGCCCTGGGTCATGGACCGGGTCTCCGCCACAGTGACTACAACCCCCAGCGTCTACCGGCCCGGCTCCGGGTACCCCACAGCCCAGGGGGCGCGTCAACTTCATAGGTCCCTGGACTGAAACCACTCCTGCAGCGTGATTTGCCCCACCTCTGGATCTCGTTGGCCCAGGCTATACGTCAGAACGTATTGCACCAGGGCTTGTCGGTGCTGCCACAGTCGCTGCAACATGTGCAGAGTTGAATTCCATCATGTCGGCACATCGCATTTCAGCCGGTGAACTGGCAGGCCCAATGACTTCTGTAGAGATGTAAGTCGCTGAGCTGCGGGATGTGAATGGCAGAAGTGAGCACACAGCGACCGTGCCGTCTGAAAAAGGCCATCTAGTCTGTGATAGTGGGCTAAAAATTGATGGACAACCGGGTTCAACACGTGAGCCATACAAGGCACGTGTGTGACATTGCCCCGGCGAAGAGCCGCACCCAGTTTTGCAGCATTATCGCACACGGCCTTCCCTGGTTGCAAGTCCAGTGGAGACAACCATTCATGAAACTGGGTCTCCAGAGCTGACCACAACTCCTCAGCTGTGTGACTCACATTTCCCAGACATTTCAAAGTAAACACTGATGCCGTTGAGCCCTGCTGCCAGCATAGTAAGGAGGTGTGCAGGATTCTTTCTGCGCAGTTAGAAAGCAAGTGGCATTACCAGACAGGCTTTGGGTGCAGGTGGAGGACCGAGAGGAGGTTGAGGAGGCAGAAGCAGTAGATGAACTTCGAGATAAAGAGGATTGACGCACAACTCGTGGGGACGGTAAGACTTGGACAGCAGCCCCTTGTCCTGCTGTCACCATAGTTACCCAGTGCCCAGTCAGCGACATGTAACGCCCCTGTCCATGCCTACTCGTCCAAGTGTCTGTGGTGAAATGCACCCTGTCACACACAGAGTTTCTCAAAGAAGCGGTGATGTTGTGTGCGACATGCTGGTGGAGAGCAGGCACACCTTTCTTTGAGAAGTAGTGCCGACTGGGCATCTGGTACTGGGGCACTGCGACGGACAAAAGGTCTCGAAAATCCTCTGTGTCATCCAGGCGGAAAGGCAGCATTTCTGTAGCTAACAGCTTGCAGATGGTGAAATTCAACCTCTTATCTTTGTCATGGCTAGGAGGAAATGGTCTTTTACTTTTCCACATCTGAGGGACCGAGGGCTGGCTGTTGTGCTTAGACGGGGTTGAGTAGGGTGTCCCCGGCAAACTTGCCGGTCTGTGAGGAAGATGCAGGCGGACATGTTAGGTTGCCTTGATCCAAAGCTGGTGCTCTCGATGTCGGAGAGCGCTCAACACCATCTGGTGTTTCCACTTCCCAATGAACTGACGACCTGCCAATCACACTGGCTGTTGCGGGTAAAGAGGTGGCAGGTCTGCGTCCAAAAACATGTGTGACTGCTGTCCCCCCAGTCACAGAGGATGAAGAGGCTGCGGATGCACAAGATGGGGCAGACAGTGGTTGGCCCAGCCCGGTAGGCCGCATTGTAGCACAGTGAGCTTCCCACTGCAACTTATGCTTCATATCCATGTGACGGTACATGCATGAAGTACTCAAACTATGGATTTTTTGGCCTCTACTTAGCTTTTGGTGACAAATATTACAGCTAACACGAGTTGGGTCATCCTTATCGATCTGAAAAAATGCCCAGGCTATGCAAGGCTTAGAGCCCATGCGACCTGAAGAGCCACTACGACTTGTGGTCAGAGACAGAGTTGTGGTTGAGGATGCAGTTGTTGACGTGCTTCCAGTACTCCGTCTCTGTCCAGGAAGGCGCAACCTAACCTCATCGTCAATAGCATCTGTGACGCCCCGCTGTGCTTGGTATCACAGATCCTAGAAGAGTGCATTGATGGAACCCTCCACAAGAAGCCCCCATAAACATTCACACATCTCCACCTTCCACCTCAGACCACCAGAGGGAGCCCGTTAGGGATATAAATAGGGAAGGTGGAGCTAGGCAGTTCAGTTCCTCTGAAGAGTTCCTGCAGTAGAGAAGGCTAAGATAGGTCAGTCTGCAGTGGTGCTCAGTCTAGTCTAGAGAACTCAGTTAATAGTTCAGCAGTGGAGCACGAGGCTCCTGCTAGCTAGATTCAGGGAGCCAAGTTAGAGCTTAAGGTGTGCCGGCGCCATAAGATCGGTGAAGCGCGGCAAGCTGCTGTTAGTGTGTATAGCCTAGTGAGGGCCCAAGTAGGCCGAACGCGAGTGGCGAGTTAGTACATAAGGGGCAGAGGAGCTTAACCAGCTCACCCCGAAGCATTTACCGGACACTGGATCCGAGCTTACCGGGATCTCTATGACCCAGTAAGGCATAACCGGAATCCCTGGAGAACTACAAGTCCCAGGATCGCTAAGGTGCTGATATGTAACCGAGCCAGGAGACGCTTAGGCCCCGCATACTGGGAGCGTGAACTCCAAGAGAAGGCCCTACCACAAGTTCAGCCAGCGCAGGACAGAGACAAAGTTAGGCCTAGCTCCAGGCAGGTCAGAAACTTACTACGCAGAGGCAAGAAACAGGAGGCCCTACACCCGCTCATTGGGGAAGATCCTGATATGCACCCTTCACCCTACAGTGCTCCGGGATGTGCCTGAATTTCCACCAGTAAAAGGTACTGAAGTGACTACCGTGTCCGTTCCCATTCTTGCTCTGACCCAGCTGGGTCTTGCCTGTCCTGCATTCCCCCTGCATGCGCTGCCCTGAAACCTACCTCCACCTGTGGGGAGCTATACCATCGAGCTGCCTTATCACGGGCCTCAGTGGACTGCTGCAGCGCTTTTGCTTCTCACCAGATACCACAGGTGGCGTCATGAACTCTTATAAAATTAACAATTATCCACCCTTTTAACCCCTTAAGCCCCGCGGGTGGTTTGCACGTTAATAACCGGGCCAATTTTTACAATTCTGACCACTGTCACTTTATGAGGTAATTACTCTGGAACGCTTCAACGGATCCCCCTGATTCTGAGATTGTTTTTTCGTGACATATTGTACTTCATGATTGTGGAAAAATTTCTTCGATATCACTTGCGTTTATTTGTGAAAAAAACGTAAATTTGGCGAAAATTTTGAAAATTTTGCAATTTTCAAAATTTGAATTTTTAAGCCCTGAAATCAGAGCGATATGTCACACAATAGAGTTAATAAATAACATTTCCCACATGTCTACTTTACATCAGCACAATTTTGGAACCCAAATTTTTTTTTGTTAGGGAGCTATCAGGGTTAAAAGTTAAAATCAATTTGAGAAGCACCTGGGGTTCCAAGTGCTCACTATGAATCTAGATAGGTGCCTTGGGGGGTGTAGTTTCTAAAATGGGGTCACTTGTGGGGGAGCTCCAATGTTTGGGCACACAGGGACTCTCCAAATGCAACATGATATCCGCTAACAAATTGAGCCGACAATTTGTTAGCGGATATCATGTTGCATTTGGAGAGTCCCTGTGTGCCCAAACATTGGAGCTCCCCCACATGTAACCCCATTTTGGAAACTAGACCCCCCAAGGCACCTATCTAGATTCATAGTGAGCACTTGGAACCCCAGGTGCTTCCCAAATTGATTCATAAAAATGAAAAAGTGTTTTTTTTTTCACTTTTTCATTTTTACGAATCAATTTGTGAAGCACCTGGGGCTTCCAAGTGCTCACTATGCATCTAGAAAGGTGCCTTGGGGGGTCTAGTTTCCAAAATGGGGTCACTTGTGGGGGAGCTCCAAAGTTTGGGCACAGAGGGGCTCTCCAAACGCAACGTGGTGTCCGCTAACAATTTGAGCCGATTTTCCATTCAATTTGTTAGCGGATATCATGTTGAATTTGGAGAGTCCTTGTGTGCCCAAACATTGGAGCTCCCCCACAAGTGACCCCATTTTGGAAACTAGACCCCCCAAGGCACCTATCTAGATGCATAGTGAGCACTTGGAACCCCAAGTGCTTCACAAATTGATTCATAAAAATTAAAAAGTGTTTTTTTTTTCACTTTTTCATTTTTACGAATCAATTTGTGAAGCACCTGGGGGTTCCAAGTGCTCACTATGCATCTAGATAGGTGCCTTGGGGGGTCTAGTTTCCAAAATGGGGTCACTTGTGGGGGAGCTCCAATGTTTGGGCACACAGGGGCTCTCCAAACGCAACATGGCGTCCGCTAACAATTTGAGCCGATTTTCCATTCAATTTGTTAGCGGACACCATGTCGCGTTTGGAGAGCCCGTGATGTGCCTAAACAGTGGAGCTCCCCCACAAGTGTCCCCATTTTGGAAACTATACCCCTCAAGGATTTTATTAAGGTGTATAGTGAACATTTTGAACCCAGAGGTACGGCACAGATTTTGCTTACATTAGGTCATCATATTGAATAAGTTGTCATTATTCTTGAGCGCAAGTGCTCGCTACTTGAGTTTGCATCGGGTACTCAGGTATGCACCATGTACAGCGTGTGCTCGAGTGACATGCTCGAGTCCCTGCTCCGCATGTTTCACGGTTATTAGACACCCCAAAAAAAACATGCGGGGATCGCTCGTGCATGGCAGGCAATCCCCGTAAAGTTTTTTGGCCGCGAAGCATATGGGGCAGAAACTCGAGCATGTCACTCAAATACCCACGATACTCAATGCATACCAGAGCACCCGATGCAAACTCAAGTAGCGAGCACTTGCTCTCAACACTAGTCGCCATATCGTCATCTTTTTTTCTTACTTTTGAAAAAAATCCCAACCCCAGCCCTAACCCTAGCACAACCCTAGCCCTAGCACAACCCTAGCCCTAGCACAACCCTAGCCCTAGCACAACCCTAGCCCCAGCACAACCCTAGCCCCAGCACAACCCTAGCCCCAGCACAGCCCTAGCCCCAAACCCAGCCCTAACCCTAGCCCAATCCTAACCCAAGAGTTTATTTTTGACGCTGTTCCTTGTGCGGTATAAGTGATTAGACGACTTTATTCTTCGGGTCTGTGTGATTACAGCAATGCCAGAATCATATGGGGTTTTTATGACTGACAGCTGTCACACACTAAAAGACGCCAGTTTTTGCATCGCCATATTTTGAGAGCTATAATTTTTCCAGATTTTGGCAGACAGTCATGTGACGGCTCGTTTTTTGCGGGATGACTTGACGTTGTTATTGGTGCCATTTTCAGGCACGTGACATTTTTTGATCGCTTTCTATTCCGATTTTTGGGAGGCAGAATAAACAAAAACCAACAATTCAGGAATTGTTTTTTTTTTTTTTTTTTAAATTCTGTTCCGCGTGTGGTAAAATTGATGAGGTAGCTTTATTCTTCGGGTCAGTACGTTTACAGCGGTACCACATTTGTATCATTTTTCTATGTTTTGGCGCTTATACACAATAAAAGCTATTTTATAGAAAAAAATATTTTTTAGCATCGCTTTATTCTGAGAGCTATAACTTTTTTATTTTTCGGCTGATGGAGCTGTATGGTGGCTTGTTTTTTGCGGGACGAGATGACGTTTTCAGGGGTGTAATTTTTCTTTATATGCGTCTTTTTGATCGCGTGTTATTCCACTTTTTGTTTGGCGGTATGGTGATAAAGCATTGTTTTTTGCTTCGTTTTTTTTTTTTTTTTTTACCGTGTTCACTGAAGGGGTTAACTAGTGGGACAGTTTTATAGGTCAGGTTGTTCCGGACGCGGCGATACCAAATATGTGTACTTTTATTGTTTTTTTTTTTTTTTTAAGAATAATATTTATTGATGGGTACATTATATTTTTATTTTTGGTGGATTATTTTTTTTATTTTTTTTTTATATTTTTGCAAATTTTTTTTTTATTTTTTTTTCCACTTTCACACAGTTTATACACTTTATTACTTTGTCCCACTCTGGGACTTTCACTTTTTTTTCTCTGATCGCCTGCATGGCACAGGAATGCAGCATCATCCCTATGCCATGCAAGCTGTCAGAAATGCACAGTGTGAAGATTGCTTGGAGATGCACTGCGCATGTCCAAGCAATCTTCCTGCTGTCTGGTGACCCGGATGTTGTCATGACGACATCGGGTCATCATGGCAACACCCGGGAAGCCTTTGCAGACTGCGAGGGAAGCCGGAAGAGGAGGTGAGTATCGGCGATCACCTCCCCTTGCCCCCGCAATGCCGCGATCGACTTCGATCGCAGCATCGCGGGGGTTAATGTGCTGGGAGCGGTGCAGGACTGCTCCCTGCACATAGTACCGGGTGTCAGCTGTGACAATCAGCTGACACCCGGCGGCGATCGCGCCCGCACAGCCTGTGTGCGCGCGCGATCGCCATGACGTACTAATACGGGTCTGGCTCTTAAGTCCCAGGGCACAGACGCGTATTAGTACATCAGATGTTATTAAGGGGTTAAAAAGTGACCCCAGGGTACGGGCCAGGGAGCCGACCACCGCGACATCCCCAAGGCCAGGCAAAGGCCCGGGTACCGAGTCATCCCCATCCCCTGGGCTAGTCACATCCTCCTCCACCTCCTCTGGTGACCTCATTGACTAGCTGACTGTGGGTTGACAGTAAGTGGGATCTCCAACCTCGTCATCATCACCCTGTGTGTTCTCACACCCGTCGTCCTCAGAGCCAACCTCTTCCTGCCCTGACCGAAAAGTCAAGTTGTCGCTCCAATCAGGTATTTGAGTCTCATCATCGTCTTCATCACTGTCTCCACCAACAGGAGTTACAGTTTGGGAACGAGGGTCTACATTATGCTCAGAACCTTCTTCATCTGGTCTTGGATCCGACTTATAAAGATTCTGGGCATCAGTGCAGATCATTTCCTTGTCTGGATTAACAGAAGCTCTGGAGCAGACCTCCGTTTCCCAGGCTATAGTATGAGTAAACAGCTGTGCAGACTCAACCATCTGTGTTACCCCATACTCAGACGGGCAGATGGAGACTTGGGAGCTGTGAGGAAGCAAGTGCGATTGGGGTGACACCTCTGAGGACTGGAGTATTTGTGATGTTGAAGTTGAGCTGGAGGAGAGCCCACTTGAAGGAGCACTTGATATCCGTTGAAGCACCTGCTGTTTTTGTACCTCATCTGGAATTTGTAGTGATGGGCGTGTCCATAAGAAAGGGATCGTATCACATTGTCCACGAAAAGAAGTCGACATCTTAGTTTGGCTGGAAGATGGTCTTTCTTCTGCAGATGTTACTCCCCCACCACCGCGGGGGGGCTCGACCCACGAGCGGACAGGCACCAGTATTGGGAGAGGGGGGCTGGCCGTCAGGGTCCACTGCGGCTCAGGCACAAACCCGGCGACACGGAGGTGGCACAGGCAGGAACGGACTGGCCGTGTCGGCTTCGCACTTTTTTGGTTTTAGAAGGGCATGACATGCCTATATCTGTGTCTCCCCCTCCTTTTACTCCTCCACCTCTTTTCTTTTCGCATGACTATATGTACTTGTCACTTTTCCATGTGTTAGTTATGTCTTCTGAGCAGTTTGTCAGCTTTTGGACACCTTTGAAGGTGTTTTCTATGTGTTTCTATGTGTTTTTGTTTGCCTGCCATTGGTTTTAACGGTGTTCGAAGGTGTTCGAAGAACAATTCGACGAACAGTTCGGCGAACATACGGGTGTTTGACGAACCGAACCGAACTCGAACACTACGGGGGTGGTCAACACTAATCCAGACCAGGGTACCATAGAATCTGTAAAAAAATGAATTTAAAATAAAAATTAAAGTTTATACTTACCTTCCGATGTCCTCCCGATGTTTTGTCCACGCCGTCTGGTCTCTTGCAATGCTCGCGCTGTTGTGAAGGACCTGCCATGACGTCACTGAGTCATGTGACCCATCACATGACTCAATGACGTCACCGCAGGTCCTTCACACCATCGCGAGCATTGCAAGAGACCGAATGCAGCAGAGATAACACCGGGAAGACACCGGAAGGTGAGTATAAACTTTTTTATTAATTATTTTTACCATTCTTATTCTTTTTTTTAACTATTACTTGGTCACACTCTATAAATCCATGCCGGTTGCATGGATTTATATAGTGTGAACAAGTTGTCAAGCACTTTTCAAGTGATGCTAAAATCGCTTGGAAAAGCGCTTGATAACCCGCATGCAGAAATGCATGCAAAGACGCTTGACAAACGCTTCTACCTGGCGGGAAAAACGCATATAAAGTCCGCATGCGTTTTTCCTGCCAGGGAGAAGTGTAAAAAATATGCATCATTTCTTCATCGTGGGCACTTAGCCTAAGCGTTGCTCAATTAAAACCAAGGCCTGACAGACTGGTGTTCTTTCTATTTTCTGCTTTTGTTCTGGTACTGCAGAGGTTAACTTTGATTACTTTTCTGCTGAAGTCATGGGTGGGATTCTTTGCTAGTTAAACCCTCAGCAATCAGTCCATGGCTGCCAGTTATATAGCTTTGCTGTTAGCCTTGCTGTTGGTTCCTTGGTATCTTCTGTTATTAGTGAATATCCTGTTATTGACTCTGGCTTTACCTCTGACTACCCTCTTGCATGACGATTGCATTCCTGTATTCTCTGGTTTTTGGAATTGCTTTCCTGACCTCCCCTCGCATGCCTGTACTGCTATTCGACAGTACTGACTGTGACATTATAACTGGCCCAAAAAATAGGTAGACCGAAAACAAGATATTTGGGAGGGGCCCATAAACAAATAAACCAAAAGAAAAACCCCTTTAAAATTCCTCTTTATTAAGTATATTAAAAATCCCAATAGAACACCGCACAAATGAACAAACACTGATAACAAGAAATTTGTTAAAAAAGTCAGCGGGGAACTAGGTGATCTATCAAATCCCTATATGAGTCCTCATTTTCCCTACATGACTGCTGGGATTGGCGCCCTATTGTAATAAACGCTGTTGGCGCCCCCGCTCTGCGTTGGCTGACCCTATCGGTCCCTATTGTACCCTATAGATAGCGTCTACCTATATTAACCCCTTACTGGCCTGGGGCATATTAGTAAGCCCCAGGCCATAACCCCCACTTCAGCACGGGCTCCGGTGCTGAGCCCGCACTGAACCGGGCACATGTCAGCTGATTCTTACAGCTGACATGTGCTTGCAACAGCTGCGGGTGGAATCGCGATCCATCCACGGCTGTTAACTGGTTAAATGCCCCTGTCAATCTCTGACAGCAGCAGTTAATAGTGCTGCGCCGGAAGAGCGTCACTTACCCTGCCCATCGGTGAACCCATCACGTGATCGCGGGTCACTGATGGGTGGGCATGGCAACCCAGGGTCTGCAGCAGACCTCAGTGGTTGTCATGTAAAGATTACTATGAGCGTCACCTAGTGGTCGGCACTCATAGTACAGGAGCATTTCTGCTACATAGAGTTGATCTGCTCATCACCTCTATGTAGCTGAGGCGATCAGACAGTTGCTGCTTCTAGTCTCCTATGGAGACTATGGAAGCATGCAAAAAGTGTAAAAAAAATATTTTTAAAAATATTTAAAAAAATAAAAAAATATAAAAGTTTAAATCACCCCCCTTTTGCCCCATTCAAAATAAAATAATAAAAAATAAACCCAACATACACATATTTGGTATCGTCGCATTCAGAATCGCCAGATCTATCAATATAAAAAAATAATTAATCCGATCGGTAAACGATGTAATGAGAAAAAAATTCCAAACGCCAGAATTACGTTTTTTTGGTCACCGCAACATTGCAATAAAATGCAATAACGGGCGATGAAAACATTGGATCTACTCTAAAATGGTATCAATAAAAACATCAGCCCGGCGCACAAAAAATAAGCCCTCACTCGGCCCCAGATCCTGAAAAATGGAGGCGCTATGGGTCTCGGAAAATGGCGCCATTTTTTTTTTTAGCAAACTTTGGATTTTTTTTCACCACTTAAATAAAAAAGAACCTATATATGTTTGGTGTCTACGAACTCGTAATGACCTGGACAATAAGAATGGCAGGTCAGTTTTAGCATACAGTGAACATGGAAAAAAAAAAAAACAACTGTGGAATTACATTTTTTTTGCAATTTCACCACACTTGGAATTTTTTTCCCATTTTCCAGTACACAATATGGTAAAACTAGTGGGGTTTAAAAGTGCAACTCGTCCCACAAAAAATAAGCCCTCACCCGGCCATAGTTTCAATTTTGTGCCATCCTCTGAAGAAAAGACTACTATTTGGGTGGTGGCTGACAGCTTTAGTAAACAGTGTCATTTTTTTTCCTTGCTGTGTTGCCTAACTCACAAACCTTAAGTAAATTGTTCATTAAACACGTTGTGCATCTACACTGCATCCTGGAAAATATTATCTCTGACCGAGGAACTTAGTTCATGTCCAGATTCTGCAGGGCATTCTATAATGTGATTAAGATAAAATTGTCATTTTCTTCTGCTTACCACTCAGAGACCAATGGTCAGACTGAACATGTCAACCCAACACTCGAGTAGTTTCTCCAGTGCTTTGTCTCTGACCATTAGTATGACTGGGTGGAATATCTGGCGAATTTGCTATCAATAATCATTATCAAGAGTCTATTAAGATTTCGCCATTTTTTGTAACCTTGGATACCACCCTCGCTTTCGTTCTTTCTCGTCATCCAAACTAGATACTCCAGAGGTGAGCAAATCTGTGGATAAGATTAAACTTATCTGGTCGGAAGTTAGTGTAAACCTGAGAAGAGCACAGGAGAGAGAGAGACCTTATCTGCTAATAAGATACACAGGGATGGCCAATGTTTTAAAGTGGGGGACAAGGTGTGGCTATGCACAAAGAATATCAAACTCAAGGTCCCTTACAAAGCTACCTCCTTCATTCAGGATACCTAATATGTTTCACATGTCCCTGCTAAAGGTTTACCACTCTCATGTTCACTCTGTTAGACATCATCTTCCTCCCGTTATGATTGCAGGCAACTTAGAGTACAGGGTACATAAAACTCTGGACTGTCCGGTGGGGAGGCGGTCCTTACAATATCTCGTACACTGGAAAGGTTATGGGCCGGAGGAAAGATCTTGAGTTTCGGTGAGCTAATCAGGAAATTGCATTGCTTACTTCCTAAGTAGCCTGGTTCTATGGGTTCAGAGTACCCTCTTGAAAGGAAGGTACTGTAACATCTGTATGTGAATACGCTCCTGCTATGCTGGCCACGTTCATTAGTCAGTGCGACTTTAATGCCGCAGTTGCCACTTGGTAGTGTAAGCGTAGCTCAGTTAAAACCTAGGTTTCCCAGACTGATGTTCTTTCCATTTTCAATTTTTGCTCTAGTACTGAAAGGGTTAACTTAGATTAGTTTTCTGCTGAAGCCATGGGCGGGGTTCCTACATATTTAAAACCTCATTAATAAGTCCATAGCTGCCAGTTATAGCTTTGCTGTTAGCCTTGCCACTGGTTCCTTCGTATATTCTGTTATTAGTGAATATACAGTTATTGACCCCGGCTTTAGCTCTGACTACTTTCTTGTTTGACAATTCTACTAACATTTCTGGATTTCCTGTTTTTTGACGTGGCTTTACTGACCTCCCCTTGCCTGCCTGTCCTGCTGGCCTGCTATCTGGCAGTACTGCCCTTGACACATTCCAATGAACTTCAGGGACTACAGATCGGACCAGTGGCAAGAACTGACCTAGTTTGCTATGGATGCACTGTCATGTCCATCCTCCACTGTAATGTCAGAGAGAGTGTTCAGCGTGGCTGGTGACTTTGTCACACTCTAGTGCAGCAGGTTATCCGCTACAAGCATATAAAACCTAACATTTGTTAATATAATTCAGGAATGGATCAGTGCCGACTTTCATTCACCTATTGCTGATACCAACAATTAAATGGCCATACTAACTGCCTTCCTGATTGTCTTTCTTCTACAGCGTTCTGCTGCCACCAGTGCTAATAGTCCACGCTCAGCTGGGCATCTACTCACTGTTCATCATGTTATTTATACTGTAGTACTGCTGCTGCCAGGGATGCCTTTGATAGCCTTAAACTGCCACACATCTCTTTGCCTGCCCCATCCTAACTCTCTACTGTGCTGCTCTTGCTGCAGCCACTGTATATCAATGCCAGCCACACATCTGCGGGCTGCCCACTGTGTTTCATAGAGCTAGACAGTACAACTGCTAGTGATGCGCCCCCTGGGCTGTGGGGTACTCGGCGGCCGGGCCTTTGGTTGCTGGGGGATATCACAGTAGCTGGCCCAGTCCGTGACCCAGGGCGGTCAGTATAAAAGGGGGGAATAGTTTATTGGGGATTTGGGAAAGTTTGTGACGCCACCTGTGGAATGCGGCTAAGGGGTGCCGCCGCTGCGAAGCAGTCCTCTGGAGCTGGTGTTACGGCAGCAGGGATGGAGTGGCTCTCCACAGGTAGAGCTAGCTCCAGGGCAGTGTGAGGTGTAATGGATGGTGGTGCAGGGGAGAGACGGCAGGACGGTCCCGGAGGAAAGACGGACACTCACACAGTGGTAAGCTTCAGTACCTTTACTGGTGGTGTTGCAGGCATGGTCCAGGGTACTCCAGGTGAAAGGCACACTTTTGGACTTTCCCCAGTGACCGACTATAAGGCCTCCTGATCCTTGGCTTTACTTGTTAAGCTTCTGACCTGCCTGGAGCTAGGTCTAGCTTGTTTACTGTCTCTCTTTGCACCTGCTGACCTGGTGGTAGAGCCTTTTGTTTGGAGATCACTCTCCCTGGACGCTGGGGCCTTCGTGACTCCTAACCCTGGTACTGTAATCAGCGTTCCGGTGGTTCCTGCTGGGTATAAAGGGTCCCTGTAGGCGCGGACCCGGTGTCCAGTATATATATCGGGGTGAGCCTGGTACGCTCCTCTGCCCCCTCGCTACTTCTTCCTTCTCCTCTCGCCTTCGGCCCACTCAAGGCCCTTACTAGGCCTTCACACATGCTGTAGGCCTTGGCTCACCTAAGCACTGCAGCCAGCGCGCTGCCTCTTCGCTGCTCTCTGAGCATCAGCACACTCTCTGCTCAACTCTGAGCTGTGTTCCTCTCTGTCTCTGAACACTGACTGAACTCACTCTAACCTGAGCTGCCTGGCTCCACCCTCCCTATATATATCCCTAACATGGCTCCCTCTGCTGGTCTGAGGTGGTAGGGTGGAGGTGTGTGAATGTGTGAGGGCCTCTTGTGGAGAAGTCCATCCATGCACCCTTCTGGGTTCTGTGGCACCAATGCGCAGTCGGGCACCACATTCCCCCCTAGTAAAACTCAGTACTCCTGGACTGAAGCATTTTTCTCAAAACAGGTTAACAAATAACATTTCTTCCCTTTATGGGAGGCACTTTTCTTGAACGTTACAGGTAACATTATAATACAATAATAACAATTATAAATAACATTAATTCAGTTACAGTAAGTCCCGTAACTTGGTGTCCATTTCACCGATGAGGGACCCGCCTGAAAACCCTCAACGTAGGCCCTGGGCGTGGCTACAGGGCATAGGTGATCCAGGTGCTGGACCACGTCTTCCGGCACGCCAAACGGGTTTTTGTTCCGTGGTCACTTAAGGGGCACTCCAGGGAGTGCAACTATGTACATGATAGTTTTTGGGCTGCTCACAGTCCTCAGCCACCGAGTCCTTTATATATACCCTGACAGGTAATTAAATAAACACATTTGGTTAATTTCAGTTTATACAATAAACATTATGCAATACCCTACTGGGTAACTATTTATACTGCAGGTATTTTCTCTACCTACTCTTTATACCTGACAGGGGTCTGGCCTTTTGTGCTACGTGATGACCTACATAGTACGGGGAAGCGTGTAGTGTGGATGCTTGCGCTATTTTCCGCTCTATGTGTTGGTGAACTGCAAGACTGCCCTGACCTCACTACGGGACTGGCAAGTTCACTGGTTACTGGGCCTTCTGCCTCTGCTTCCACCAGTGATCCTTCTTCCGGGGATTCTTCCTGAGCAAGCTCTTCTGGGGCACTTACAGGTCTTACTTGCTGGGGAGAGTCTTCTGGCTGTTGGTAGAAGTGTAGCACAGGTATTATTACCGCTCCATCCAGTTGAGGCCAATCTGCCGGGAAATCTCCTAAGACAGTATGGAGTACTTATTCTTTAGGCTCCTCCGGTACGGTGAGAGGCACTTCCTCCTGGGGCTTCAGCGGACTTGGGCACAACTTCAGATGGTCTCTCGATACCGTTGCAGTCGTTCTTCCTCCGTCTTTGCTAATCAGACAGGTTTTCCTATTGTCGAATCTGGAATTCAACACAGTGTAAGGTTCCCTTTCCCACTGGTCATCAAGTTTGTGACTTCTTCTCTTTTGTTTCAGCACAACTTCTCCAGGTGTCAAGGGTTCGGCTGGTGCACTCTTGTTGTACTGTGCTTCCTGCTTATCTCTCACCCTACTTAGACTGTCTTCGACACAGGCCTGTACTCTCCTGTACTGCTCCTGTCGGGTCACATCCCAGTCTTCAGTGGTCATATCTGCTTCAGGCTCTACCACTCCAAGCTCCAGGTCCATGGGCAACTTTCCAGGTCTTGCTCTTGACGCGCCCCCTGGGCCTAGTGTGGACGTGTGTGGGTTACCCGGAGCCGGGTCTCTGGGGGTTGTAGTCTCCGTGGCGGCGACCTAGTCCCGTGGCTCAGGATGGTCAGGCCAATGGCAGTCTTTTAGGCGTTTTAGGTTAATTGTCCGACTACGCCACCCGTGGATTGCGGTCAGGGTGTACCGCCGCTGCGAGGCAGTCCGCTGAGGCTGGTGTGGTGTGCGCAGCAAAAGATGGGATAACTCCCCATGGGAGGAGTATGGCCTCAGGGCAGGGATTGTGGATGATGGGAGTGATGGTGCGCGGGTGTCCCAGCACTAGTAGTGCTGGTGCGGCGATGAGCAGGAACAGCTCAGAGTCTTTGCAGTGCAGCTCAGGGTCTTTACTGGTGATATTAAGGCAGACCCTCCCGGGAGTACTGGCTAGCATAAGGGGCCTGGTCAGTTTGCGAGCAAACAGGAGTTCCCCTGGCCAGGTGGAGTTGTAGGCTTCTCCGTCTATCTGCACTCTTTCTGGCTACCTTGCTGTAAGCGGGTAGAAGTAGCCCACGTCCCTGAGTATACCGTGTGGTGCTCACCCGTATGGCTGGTGACTTGGGGCCTTCGGTTAGCCTCCGCTCCTGGATGGCGGTGCTGGTACCTTCCTTGTGACTGAGTCTCCGGACTTCTATGGCCAGAGGACCTGGAATCCCCTGCCGGCTGGTTTCTGCTGCTGGGTGGATATCAGTCCCCACAGCCTCGGACTCCGGTGTCCGGTTATCAGATTCTTCTGCCAGGGCGAGCTCTGCTCAGCTCCAGCCCCTGGTCTTCAGCTACTGCTCCTACAGAGCTCCTGCTGTAACTCTCCCTGTGTCTGGAACTGTCTCCAGGCTCTGACTCCCAGACTCTGACTGTCTAATCCTGCCCCAGACCCAGTTTATAAGGGCAGATTCCTCCCCTCCCAGGTCTGGGCAGGAAGTGTTGCATGCTTAAGGGCTCCTGACCAGAGAAACCTCCCTCTTGCTCTCAGACGTAATATTTCTATTACTGTGGCAACCAGACCCCTGGGGTGCCACATTCCCCCCTAGTGAATTTTAGTACTCTGGGACTAAACACACTTTTAAGAAAACACAAATACAGGGTATAAACAATAATACAACAACATATATACAAGAAGCTTTAGTCTTTAGTACGGCATGTCCGTAACCGGGTGTCCATATCACCCAACAAGGTGAAGTCTTGGCACAGAGTAGGGGACCTGTCCAAAGCAAACTCCAAGCGTTGGCCCTGGGCGTGACTGCAAGGCTGAGACTAGCTACTTTGGGCCACAAGGAGGCCACGCCAGACAGGTTTTCTCTTCCGCGGATATCTTCACAAGAGGCACCAAGGTGCAACTATCTACGTGTAGTTCCAGTTATTCAGCGTCCATAACCTGTCAGTCCAAATAAACCTGAAGGGTAACTAGAGAAACATAATTAGTAACCAGGTAACAAAACATAAACTATTTTCAACATTTGCAAGTTACAGATGACATTTTAGATTCTCCAGCGAGCGGGCATCTGTCCTCTAGTGCTCCTGGTGGACCTACGTAACCCACTATCTGGTTCTGCACTACAGGGTGTAGGAGGTGTTACGGGTAGGTCTGGCAGCTTTCTGCGTACTCTTTGGCTTACTAGGGGCACGGCAGGCTCCCTACTAGCAGAGGGTTGATTCTCCTGGGCTGCTGGTATGGATTTTTCTGCTCCCTGGGCCCTCTGCTCTTCTGACACTACCTGTTCTTCTGTAGGCCCTTGAGGGGCTGGCTGGAGAAAGGTGAGGACGGGTACCATGACTGTGTTGTTGATCTGAGTCCAGGACCGGGGAAAGTCTCCGAGTACGGTACTGATCATTTCTTCCCTTTCCTCTGCGGGTTGAGGGTTTTCTCGATCTTCTTCAGGGCTTTGCAGCTGCTCGGGACACTTCTTCAGGTGGTACCTGGAGACAATGGCCGTGGTCTCTCCTCCATCCTTACTGATGACACATACTTTTGGGTTCTCATGACTTGAGGGCAGTACGGTGTACGGGTCCTTCTCCCACTGGTCGTCCAACTTGTGGAGCCGCCTCTTTCTCTTCAAGACCTGCTCTCCAGGTATCAGGGGAACAGCGGGAGCATACTGGTTATAAGCCTTCTCTTGCCTTTCTCTTGCTTGAGACAGACTCCGCTCGACGCTCTCCTGTACTTTCCGATACTGCTGCTGCCGTTCTGTATCCCAGTCTGCCTCTGGCGAGGTGTCCTCAGGTGTCAGGACTCCCATATCCAGGTCAATAGGCAGCTTACCAGGTCTTGCTCTAATTAGGTAAGCCGGGGTACAGTTGGCGGAGCTTACGGGGATTTGATTGTACAAGTCCACCAAATCAGGCAGTTTTTCAGGCCACAGACTGCGTTCCTCCAGGGGCAACGTTTTCAGCAAGTCCATCACCACCTGGTTCATTTTCTCACATAGTCTGTTGGTCTGAGGGTGATAGGGCGTTGTTCTTATCTTCCTGCAGCCATACAGAGTGCAGAACTCTTGGAAGACCTCCGCTTCGAAGGCTGGTCCTTGGTGCGTCAGCACCTGCTCCGGATACCCGTGTGGACGGCAGAAGTGCAGTTGGAAGGCTCTGGCTGCTGTTTGGGCCATTAAATCCTTGACAGGGACCACCACCAGGAACCGGGAGTAGTGATCTACGATGGTAAGGGCGTAGACGTACCCAGATTTGCTTGGAGCCAGTTTCACATGGTCCAGGGCTACCAGTTCCAATGGCTGCCTAGTGATGATGGGCTGCAGGGGACCCTTCTGGCTGGCACGGTCCTTTCTTCTTAGGTTGCACGGGCCACAGTCTCTGCACCACCTCTCGATGGCTCCTCTCATGCCTACCCAGTAGAACCGTTCACGCAACAAGAACTCCAGCTTCTTCCATCTGAAGTGTCCTGCTCCGTCGTGGTTCCTCCAGAACCATAGCCGGGTCTCGTCTTGGGACCACTACCTGCCAGGTCAGCTCATGTGTTCTAGAGTTGACCATTCTCCGGCACAGCTTCTCCTTGTAAAGGAACAGCTTACTTTTCTCCTTCTACAGTTGCTTGGTCTCCTCCGGGGCATCTTGGTCAAGACGGGCATCAGCCTGTGTCAGCATTTCCTTCACCAGACGGACTGCGGGATCACTGTCCTGTGTCTCTGCCCAGCTGTAGTGGGGTAAGGTATTGAACGTAGCAGAGCGCCTGTCCCTCACACGGTGGGAATACAGGGTAATCCCATGGCGGTGGAACGCGGGGAGTTCGATTTCTTCCAGTTCTTCTGGATCTTCTCCTACGTCCGGTAGGTTTGGCATTCTCGACAGGGCATCCGCGTTGGCATTTGAGCGTCCCACCCGGTATTTGATGGTGAATTCATAGTTGGACAGGCGGGCCATCCATCTCTGCTCCAGGGCACCAAGTTTTGCAGTGTCCAGGTGTGTCAACGGGTTGTTATCCGTGTACACGATGAACTTGGAAGAGGCAAGGTAATGCTTGAAACGTTCGGTCACTGCCCACACCACTGCCAGGAACTCTAGCTTGAATGAGCTATAATTCTCAGGGTTTCTCTCTGTGGGCCGTAGTTTTCGGCTGGCGTAAGCGATTACCCGTTCTTTCCCCTGCTGGATCTGGGACAGTTCGGCTCCTAGCCCGATGTTGCTCGCATCCGTGTGGAGGATAAAGGGCTGGCTGTAGTCAGGGTACGCCAGGATTTCATCCCCCATGAGGGCCATCTTCAGCTGGCAGAAGGACTCCTCTTCCAGCTTTTCCCATCTGAAGGGCGGCTTCTGGTTTTTGGCCTTCCTGGATTGGCCTATCAGGAGGTCCTGCATAGGGGCTGCCATTTTGGTGAAACTGGGAATGAATCTTTGGTAGTAGCCCACCAACCCAGGGAACTGCCGCACTTCCTTTATGCTGGAGGGTCTTGGCCAGTCCTTAATCACGGTGATCTTATCGGGGTCGGGAGCCACTCCGTCAGCACTCACCACATGTCCCAGGTACTGCACCTTTGGTTTCAGGAGGTGACACTTGGAGGGTTTCACCTTTAGGCGGTAGCTTGCCAGGGCGTCAAACACTTCTGCCAGGTGTTTCAGATGGTCCTCGTAGGTGTTGGAATAAACGATGACATTGTCCAGGTATAACAGGACCGTCTCGAAGTTCCGGTGTCCCAGACAGCATTCCATCAACCGCTGGAAGGTTCCTGGTGCGTTGCAGAGCCCGAACGGCATACAATTGAATTCGCTGAGACCCATCGGGGTGGTGAACGCAGTCTTCTCCTTGTCCGCCTCTGCTACAGGAACCTGCCAGTACCCGCTAGTAAGATCCAAAGTGGAGAAGAAGTTAGCAGATTTTAATGCAGCTAAAGATTCTTCTATTCTAGGTAACGGGTACGCATCTTTGTGTGTGATACGGTTGACCTTTCTGTAGTCTACACACATTCTCATTGTGTTGTCCTTCTTTTTCACTAGAACTAGTGGAGCTGCCCAGGGGCTACAGCTGTCCCTGATTACCCCAGCCTCCTTCATGTCCCGCAACTTCCCCTTTGCATGCTGATAGTGTGCAGGGGGTACAGGTCGGTATCTCTCCTTTATGGGTGGATGGTCTCCTGTTGGGATGTGGTGTTCTACCCCCTTTACTCGCCCAAAGACTAGCGGGTGTTTACTAAAGACTCTTTCGTACTCCTGAACCACCCGGTAGACTCCCTGTTTTTGGTGTGAGGGAGTGGAGTCAGTACCCAAATGCAGTTGCTGACACCAGTCCTCCATTTGTTTCTTAGAGCCGTTACCTTCCTCTGGTTGAGATGGAGGCAAGGGTTCTATGGCCTTCACAGAATTTTGGTTTATGGTGAACAATTTGGCTAGCGTGGCATACCGGGGCAGGTATACTTCTCTCTCCCCGATATTTATGATGCGGACTGGCACCCTCCCATGGCGTACATCGACCACCCCCCGTGCCGTCAAAATGGTGGGCCTACTGTCTGAGTAGATTGGTTCTACCATTGCTTGGTAGTCTCTACCTCTTAGACCAATAGCTGCCCGGCACCAGATCATCATCTCACTTTTCGGGGGCATGGCAATAGGGAACGGGTCACTCATTCTCACACTACCTATCTCACGACCAGATAGTTCCACTTGTTGCCGCTTCATCAGTGCCCCGATCTCTTTTTGGAGCACACGCTGCTGGCTGGAACTGGCGTTCTTGGCAACCTGTTGTAAAATGAGAATCACCTCTGAATCACGCTAGTTCCCAAGGTTATTCTAGGGTGGCTCTCATGACGGTCTATGTCCACAATAATCAGTCCTTGTGCCGCCAGTTCGACTTTACTGACCTTAATGGTCACCTCTTTGAATCCCACCTGCGGCACGGGCTGACCATTGCTGGCGATGATACTCAGGTCATCATCTGGGTAGCAGGTTATGTCCGAGTCATTCCAGTACCGCTTAAAGAGCACGTACGGGATTGAAGTCACTTGTGACCCAGTGTCCAGTAGGGCACTCATAGGAATGCCATCCAGTACCACTGGCAAGACCGGACGTCCCCCTACGTATTTATCATGCCAGTTCGATGGGTCTGATGATCTTATGCCTGGGGGTTGGCCCTCTACCCCAGGTTGTGCCCGTTTAAATGACAGTACCTTGCCATGTGTCCGGGTTGATTGCAGCGGCGGCAGATGGATTGTCCGTCCTCATTGTATCTGTCGCTGGGTCTTCCGCTGGACGATGGGATCCTCCTCTGTCGGTGCCACGGGACGTCCTCCCGACTGGTGGCCTGCTTGATCCTTCCTGGAGGAGAGACCTGTAAAGACTGCACAGTTCGGGTTAGCGCGGCTATACTTTTGGTTAGCTCTTGGACCTGATGGTGCAGGTCTGTAGCCGGGTTGTTATCCAAAGCCTGCGCATCAGCTCCTACAGACTCTGTAGACAAGGGCGCCGCCTCCTGGTGATAGGTAATAGCAGGGCGCCGGTGGGTTACAGCGCTACCCGGTGCCGGTTCTCGGAGCACCCGGATGGCCCTGTCTTTGAACTTTGAAAAGTCTAAACCAGGGTTCTGCAAGGCCATTGCACGTAACTGGGTTTGGTGGGCGTTGGACAGTAGACCCTCAATGAATTGCTCAGTTAACAGTTCATCTGCATTCCGCACACTGTCAGGGTCTGCCTGTTTAATGGCTCCCAGGGCCTCTTGCAAATTCAAAGCATAATCTCTTATACTGTCTTGGGCCCGCTGCTTGCACCCATAAAATCTCATTTTGATCTCGGCTGAGGTGCGGGTATCAAAAGTGTCCCTCAGACGGGTTAAGATTTCTTTTACAGTCTCCTTGTCCCAGACTGACCAGGACTTTACTTCACGTTGGGCTGCCCCGGTTAGCTGGCCTACCAATATGCTCACTTTTTGTCCTTCTGTCAGGGGGTATACCTTAAACAGGCTGTACAGTCTCTCTTTAAAGTCGGTTAGGGTATGCGACTCCCCTGAGTACTGGGGCATCCAGGCCGCTCCGGGGATATAGGGCATTGTAAATGGCATTACTGCGGCAGCGGCCGCGCTGGTGGTAGAGGGTCCCTCCGTATCCGTCATCTTCCTCCCCCCTAGTTAAGTGTGGCCTACCTTCTGTTGCTTCTTCTCCGTAGGCCGCGGCTCCGCCGACGATCGTCAGGGTGGAGGACCTTGCGTCGCGCTCTGGTGAGGTCAGCGTCGCTCTCTCTCCCTTCCAGGACCTTGTGCAGCATCAATGAGTGGGGCGGAGCTTCGGGTCTCGCGCGCTTTTGGCGTCCACGCCCCTCTTCTTCCTGCGCGGCATCCCGAAGATGGCGGGAAAACGACTGCGGATGGCGGGAAACTTTTGAAGAAGGCAGGAAACTTTTGAAGATGGCGGGAAACGGCTCCGGATGGCGGGGACCTTCACCACGGCAGGTATGACAGTCTTTTGAAGGCGCACAGTACCCGGTGGTTGCGGGCACGAAATCCTGCCGACTACGCCAAAGCTGACGCGCCCCCTGGGCCTAGTGTGGACGTGTGTGGGTTACCCGGAGCCGGGTCTCTGGGGGTTGTAGTCTCCGTGGCGGCGACCCAGTCCCGTGGCTCAGGGTTGTCAGGCAGATGGCAGTCTTTTAGGGGTTTTAGGTTAATTGTCCGACTACGCCACCCGTGAATTGCAGTCAGGGTGTACCGCCGCTGCGAGGCAGTCCGCTGAGGCTGGTGTGGTGTGCGCAGCAAAAGATGGGATAACTCCCCACGGGAGGAGTATGGCCTCAGGGCAGGGAATGTGGATGATGGGAGTGATGGTGCGCGGGCGTCCCAGCACTAGTAGTGCTGGTGCGGCGATGAGCAGGAACGACTCAGAGTCTTTGCAGTGCAGTTCAGGGTCTTTACTGGTGATATTAAGGCAGACCCTCCCGGGAGTACTGGCTAGCATAAGGGGCCTGGTCAGTCTGCGAGCAAACAAGAGTTCCCCTGGCCAGGTGGAGTTGTAGGCCTCCCCGTCTATCTGCACTCTTTCTGGCTACCTTGCTGTAAGCAGGTAGAAGTAGCCCACATCCCTGAGTATACCGTGTGGTGCTCACCCGTATGGCTGGTGACTTGGGGCCTTCTGTTAGCCTCCGCTCCTGGATGGCGGTGCTGGTCCCTTCCTTGTGACTGAGCCTCCGGGCTTCTATGGCCAGAGGACCTGGAATCCCCTGCCGTCTGGTTTCTGCTGCTGGGTGGATAACAGTCCCCACAGCCTCGGACTCCGGTGTCCGGTTATCAGATTCTTCTGCCAGGGCGAGCTCTGCTCAGCTCCAGCCCCTGGTCTTCAGCTACTGCTCCTACAGAGCTCCTGCTGTAACTCTCCCTGTGTCTGGAACTGTCTCCAGGCTCTGACTCCCACACTCTGACTGTCTAATCCCGCCCCAGACCCAGTTTAAAAGGGCAGATTCCTCCCCTCCCAGGTCTGGGCAGGAAGTGTTGCATGCTTAAGGGCTCCTCACCAGAGAAACCTCCCACTTGCTCTCAGACGTAATATTTCTATTACTGTGGCAACCAGACCCCTGGGGTGCCACACTCTCATGAGGTATGCTGGAGTACAATTGGTGGAACTCACAGGTATGTGATTGTACATATCTATCAGGTCAGGTAGTTTGTCTGGCCACTGGTTTATTTCTTCTAGAGGTAAAGTCTTCAACAGGTCAATGACTATATTATTCATCTTTTCACATAACCCATTGGTTTGGGGGTGGTACGGTGTAGTCCGGATCTTCTTACACCCGTACAGATGGCAAAACTCTTTGAACAGCTCGGCTTCAAAGGCAGGGCCTTGATCCGTCAGCACCTTATCCGGGTATCCATGGGGCCTGCAGAAGTAGGCTTGAAACGTCCTTGCTGCAGTTTCTGCCATCAGATCCTTGATGGGGGCTACCAACAGGAACCAGGAGTAGTGATCCACCATGATCAGGGCATAAGAGTAGCCTGACCTGCTGGGTGACAGCTTGACGTGATCCAGGGCGACGATCTCCAGGGGCTGGGTTGTCTTGATAGATTGCAAGGATGCTTTCTGGCTGCTGTAGTCTTTTCTTCTGAGGCTACAGGATCCACAATTCCGGCACCACCTCTCTATGGAGCTACGCATTCCAACCCAATAAAACCGACTCTTCAGGAGGGTTTCCAGCTTCTTCCAGCGAAAGTGCCCTGCTTGATCATTGTAGGCCTCCAATACCATCTGGATGTCTGTCCTGGGCACTACGATCCGCCATACCATCTCATGGGTCTTGGGGTTGACATACCTTCGGCACAGCTTCTCTCTATAGATGAACTGCCGGCTTCTCTCATTCCACAGTTGCTTGGCTTGTGGAGAAGCGTCCTTCTCCAGGGAGGAACCTTCCTGGGTTATCAGTTCTTTGATGCGGCTGACAACCGGGTCGCTGTCCTGGGTCTCCTTCCAACTGTGGTGAGGTAAAGGGTTTAGTGTCTTACCACGATACCTCCTGGAGGTGCGCTGCTTGTGGACCTTCCCATTTCTGTGGAAGTCAGGTAGCTCAATCTCCTCCAGGTCATCCACTTCTTCTTCAGTATCTGACTGGTGCGGCATTCTGGATAGGGCATCGGCGTTGGCATTCTTGTGGCCTGCCCGGTACTTTATGGTGAACTGATAGTTTGACAGTCGGGCTATCCAACTCTGTTCCATGGCTCCCAACTTGGCTGTCTCTAGATGTGTCAAGGGGTTGTTGTCAGTGTAAGCCATGAACTTACTGGAGGCCAAGTAGTGCTTGAATTGTTCAGTGATGGCCCAGACCAAGGCCAGGAGCTCCAACTTGAAGGAGCTATAGTTTTCTGGATTCCACTCGGTCGGACGGAGCTTCCTGCTGGCATAGGCAATCACCTTTTCTTTGCAATACTGCTTCTGGCTTAGCACAGCTCCTAGTCCCTCATTGCTGGCATCAGTGTACAGCAGGAATGGTTGGCTGTAGTCAGGGTAGGCCAGGATTTCTTCACCAGTCAGGATCTCTTTCATCACTGCAAATGACTCAGCCTGCTCTTTACCCCATTGGAAGGGGTAGTTCTTGCCTCTGTGGGACTGTCCTACCAGGAGATCTTGCAAAAGCGCTGCCTTCTTGGTGTAGTCCTTTACAAACCTCCAGTAATACCCGACCAGTCCCAGGAACTGACGTACCTCCTTAAGATTCTTCGGTTCCTGCCATTTCTGGATGGCAGTGACCTTCTCCGGGTCTGGTGCTACTCCTTCTGGACTGACGATGTGCCCCAGATACTGGACCTTCTGTTTCGAGCAGGTGGCACTTGGAAGGCTTCAATTTCATCCCATACCGGGACAACGACTCAAATACCTCCGCCAGGTGCTTCAGATGGTCCTCATACGTCTTTGAGTACACTATCACGTCATCCAGGTATAGCAGCACGGTCTCGAAGTTACGGTGTCCCTAACAGCACTCCATCAATCTCTGGAACGTTCCAGGGGCATTGCAGAGTCCGAATGGCATACTGTTGAACTCGCGAAGTCCCATCAGGGTAGTGAAGGCCGTCTTCTCCCGGTCCTCCTCAGCAACTGCTACTAGTGAGGTTAAGGATAGAGAAGTAATTTGCAGACTTTAGTGCAGCCAGGGATTCCTCTATATGGGGCAAAGGGTATGCATCTTTATGTGTTATGTGATTTACCTGTCTGTAATCTACACACATCCTCATGCTTCCATCCTTTTTCCTGACCAGGACCAGGGGAGTTGCCCAGGGGCTACAGTTATCTCTTATTACCCCTGCTCTCTTCATGTCTCTTAAAGATGATGGATACTGATTCCTGGTCTGCGGCTGGCCAGGTTTCAACTTCCCGCTCTGCGGCGCCAGTCAATTGTCCCAGCACAACAGCGGCTCTCTGTTTACCAGTCATAGAATACATGTATAGCACACCGCATATTCTTCTCTTGAATCCGGACCCTGTTTGCCGTTATATTGGGAGAGCCACTTCGCTCCAGGGATATACGGTAGGGCCATAGGTATTAACGGGGTCACGACCCCTGGCTGGTGGAGCGTTAACCGGTGCTCCGGCGGCTTGCTGGTCGTCATTATTGCGCTCCCCTAGTGAACCGGAGCCTACCTTCTTCACTTTCTTTATCAGGTAGGCCGCAGCTCCGAGGGCGACTGTCTTCTTCCAGGACCTAGCGTTGCTCGTGTCTGACATCAGAGCGTCCTCCGGGCTCCTTCCAGGACCTGACACTTCCTGGTTCAGGGGTGGGACGTGTCCTGGGCTTCACGCACTTCCAGCGGTTATGCCTCTCTGATTCCCGTGGTTACACCCCTCTTCTTCCCGCGCTGCAACAGGAAGATGGCGGACAATGGCGGGAAATCTCGGGAATGGCGGGAAAACTTCACCACAGTGAGTATTACAGTCTTTTTAAAGCACACAGTACCCGGTGGCAACGGGCACGGAATCCTGTTCGTGACGCCAAAGCTGACGCGCCCCCTGGGCCGTGGGGTACTCAGCGGCTGGGCATCTGGTTGCTGGGGGATATCACGTTAGCTGGCCTGGTCCGTGACCCAGGGCGGTCAGTAAAAAAGGGGGGAATAGTTTATAGGGGATTTGGGAAAGTTCGTGACGCCACCTGTGGAATGCGGCTAAGGGGTGCTGCCGCTGCGGAGCAGTCCTCTGGAGCTGGTGTTACGGCAGCAGGGATGTTGTGGCTCTCCACAGGTAGAGCTAGCTCCAGGGCAGCGTAGGGTGTAATGGATGGTGGTGCAGGGGAGAGACGGCAGGACGGTCCCAGAGGAAAGACGGACACTCACACGGGGGTAAGCTTCAGTACCTTTACTGGTGGTGTCCAGGCATGGTCCAGGGTACTCCAGGCAAAGAGCACACTTTTAGACTCTCCCCAATGAGCTGGTATAGGGCCTCCTGATCCTTGGCTTTACTTGTTAAGCTTCTGACCTGCCTGGAGCTAGGCCTAGCTTGTTTACTGTCTCTCTTTGCACCTGCTGACCTGGTGGTAGGGCCTTCTCTTTGGAGATCACTCTCCCTGGATGCTGGGGCCTCCGTGACTCCTAGCCCTGGTACTGTAGTCAGCGATTGGTGAACCTGGGACCTGTAGTCCTCCAGGGGTTCCGGTGGTTCCAACTGGGTATAAAGGGGCCCTGTAGGCGTGGACCCGGTGTCCGGTATATATATCGGGGGGAGCCTGGTATGCTCCTCTGCCCCCTCACTACTTCTTCCTTCTCCTCTCGCCTTCGGCCCACTCAAGGCCCTTACTAGGCCTTCACACGTGCTGTAGGCCTTGGCTCGCCTAAGCACGGCAGCCAGCGCGCTGCCTCTTCGCTGCTCTCTGAGCGTCAGCACGCTCTCTGCTCAACTCTGAGCTGTGTTCCTCTCTGTCTCTGAACGCTGACTGAACTCACTCTAACCTGAGCTGCCTGGCTCCACCCTCCCTATATATATCCCTAACATGGCTCCCTCTGCTGGTCTGAGGTGGTAGGGTGGAGGTGTGTGAATGTGTGAGGGCCTCTTGTGGAGAAGTCCATCCATGCACCCCTCTGGGTTCTGTGGCATCAATGCGCAGCAGGGCGCCACACTAGGAAATGTGCTTTTTTTGAGGGTACACAAACATTAAACAGCTCCCAAAATAGGGCTAATTTTTTAATACGCTTGGTGACAACAAGTCTTTACTTTGACTACAGGACTCCTGTTTTATCTTCGTAAAAAAAGGGATTATTTTTGGATTGACTGGTAAAAAACCTTTGTATTTGCATAATCATTTTATGATTAGCAAACAAGTTGAGAAATAGTAACTTCATTCAAAACAGAGCACTTGTTTTGTCTCCTTAATCAGAGAGATAATTTTGGGATGGCTTGTGAAAAAGCTATCGCTTCATTGTTTAGAAAGTTCTAAGCTCTTGATACTCCCCAAATAGGGATAATTTTTGCACTTCTCATGTGAAAAACCGTGAGAATATACAGCAATGCCTGCATTTGCCTTCCCAAAAGGGATAATTTAAGAACTGTTTACACAACTTAAGTAGCCTACAAAGTCTGAAAATGCTGTGTGTGGATAAATAGGTCTTGGTTACCACTGAAAACCATCTGCTTTCCCCTAGCTAGATAGATTGAAGTCACATTAAAATGACTGTTTACTGAGCTCAAAATTTGTTCAACAGACTCCAAGAGGAATTCAGACTGTTAAGCATGTATTTTCCAGGAAATTAGAGGCTTTTTAATTATGCAATCAAATCTTTTGGGAAAATCGGGTGAAGCCGACATATTCGAATTTCAAAAGATGCGCTCATCTCTACAGCATTATAACAAAACTAGATGGTGGCCCGATTCTAACGCATCGGGTATTCTAGAATATGTATGCGGCCGACCGGACGCAATCAGCAGAGCGGTGTTTAAATTTGGCGCTAAAATTGCTGATTGGTAGCGGCCGGCGGTCACGACCAATCAGCAGAGCGGTGTTTAAATTTGGCGCCAATATCGCTGTTTGGTCGTGGCCAGCGGGTACTTCCGCTGTGAGCAGTCGGGAGATGAGCGGCTGCTCGCAGCAGAAGTATCCCGACCGGCGGCGTCGCTCCCCGGTCCTCCCTTCGCACTTGCCGTCGGGAGATCAGTGGCCCTAGCCACTGATCTCCCGACGGTAGCCGCATGGAGGTCAGCGGCACCGCCGGTCGGGGTAGTTCTGCCGCTGACCTCTGTGCGGCAGATGAGCCGCTAATGGCTGCCATCTTTTTCTGAAATCCCGCGTCGCTGATTGGCCGCGTCCGGACCAATCAGCAACGCAGAATTTCCTGGACAGAAGGACAGACAGACAGACGGGATAAGACGATTATATATAATACACAAGGTAATAACTAGAGATGAGCGTTGTTCTACTCGAACTGTTCGCCAATCTCAAATTCGAGCTGTTTTGGGCGGTGTTCGAGCCGTTCGGCGAACACGAACGATTTGAGAAAAATTCGGCTGTTCGAGGTTATGTTCGATAACTGTTCGTGCACCAAAATCATAACTGGATTTTTTCTCAGTAATGATGAAAATTAATGTTAATACGCAGTTTGAGTGTACAGCGGGGTGGGGGGAGGGGCAGGGGATGGATCTCTGCAGGAATAATGAAGATCTCCATTTTTTTTTCTCTTTCCCGCATTTACAGTGGGGATGTGCAAACTGTCAGCCTATCAGCAGCGCACACACGGAGCGAACTGCTTTTTTTCACACAAGCAAGGGCATGTGTCATTGGCAGTGTATGTCACATGTCCTTGCAATATAAGACCAAGCCATTTTCCCCGTCGCCACCATTTTCTCACTGCTGCAGCTGCGTGTTAGACGGCACCGCTGTTGCTGTGTGCGCTATACCTTGTTAATTTCAAGCCAATTTTCGCACAAATCTACAGATAGCTTGGGAGTAGGGAATAGTTGTGATTGCAGTCCTTTTAAGGACTAGGTTACAGCATTTCCTACGACTTTTATCAGGCAGGTCTGTGCTCTTAAATAGATAGGTTGTGGGAGTAAAGACTAATTGTAATTGGAGTCTTTTTCAGGACTAGGTTACATCAGTTCCTATCAGTTTTTGCCAGGCAGGTCTGTGCCAGTGCTGTGCAAGTTTTTTTCACAGCATTTGGCTGAATCTAGCAAAGCTAATCCTTTTTGGCCTATTGCAGAGTGTGTTAGTCAGTGGAGTAGCCTATCTGTGTTGCAAGATATACCACCTGTGTATAGAATACCAATTTTTTTACTGCACCTAGTGAAGTAAAATCTTTTGGGCATAGCATCATTCTATTAGTCCATCTATACTGACCTCCATCAGGTTGCAAATTGAATATAATTTTTTTCTGCATCTAGCTCTGAAAAAATATTGGGCTTCTAGCTGTGTGTGGGACTTGTTGTATTAGTCCATCTATACTGACCTCCATCAGGTTGCAAACTGAATATATTTTTTTCTGCATCTACCGCTGAAAAAATATTGGGCTTGTAGCTGTGTGTGGGACTTGTTCTATTAATCCATCTATACAGACCTCCATCAGGTTGCAAACTGAATATAATTTTTTTCTGCATCTAGCTCTGAAAAAATATTTTGCCTTCTAGCAGTGTGTGGGACTTGTTCTATTAATCCATCTATACAGACCTCCATCAGGTTGCAAACTGAATATAATTTTTTCTGCATCTAGCTCTGAAAAAATATTTGGCCTTCTAGCAGTGTGTGGGACTTTTTCTATTAGTCCATCTATACCGACCTCCATCAGGTTGCAAACTGAATATAATTTTTTTCTGCATCTAGCTCTGAAAAAATATTTGGCCTTCTAGCAGTGTGTGGGACTTTCTCTATTAGTCCATCTATACTGACCTCCATCAGGTTGCAAACTGAATATAATTTTTTTCTGCATCTAGCTCTAAAAAAATATTTGGCCTTCTAGCAGTGTGTGGGACTTTCTCTATTAGTCCATGTATACTGACCTCCATCAGGTTGCAAATTAAAAATAATTTTTATCTGCATCAACCTCTGAAAAAATATTTGGGCTTCTAGCTGTGTGTGGGACTTGTTCTATTACTCCATCTATACTGACCTCCATCAGGTTGCAAATTGAATATAATTTTTTTCTGCATCTAGCTCTGAAAAAACATTGGGCTTCTAGCTGTGTGTGGGACTTGTTGTATTAGTCCATCTATACTGACCTCCATCAGGTTGCAAACTGAATATATTTTTTTCTGCATCTACCTCTGAAAAAATATTGGGCTTCTAGCTGTGTGTGGGACTTGTTCTATTAATCCATCTATACAGACCTCCATCAGGTTGCAAACTGAATATAATTTTTTTCTGCATCTAGCGCTGAAAAAATATTTGAAATTCTAGCAGTGTGTGGGACTTTCTCTATTAATCCATCTATACTGACCTCCATCAGGTTACAAATTAAAAATAATTTTTATCTGCATCTACCTCTGAAAAAATATTTGGGCTTCTAGCTGTGTGTGGGACTTGTTCTATTACTCCATCTATACTGACCTCCATCAGGTTGCAAACTGAATATAATTTTTTTCTGCATCTAGCTCTGAAAAAATATTTGGCCTTCTAGCAGTGTGTGGGACTTTCTCTATTAGTCCATCTATACTGACCTCCATCAGGTTGCAAACTGAATATAATTTTTTTCTGCATCTAGCTCTGAAAAAATATTTGGCCTTCTAGCAGTGTGTGGGACTTTCTCTATTAGTCCATCTATACTGACCTCCATCAGGTTGCAAATTAAAAATAATTTTTATCTGCATCTACCTCTGAAAAAATATTTGGGCTTCTAGCTGTGTGTGGGACTTGTTCTATTACTCCATCTATACTGACCTCCATCAGGTTGCAAATTGAATATAATTTTTTTCTGCATCTAGCTCTGAAAAAATATTGGGCTTCTAGCTGTGTGTGGGACTTGTTGTATTAGTCCATCTATACTGACCTCCATCAGGTTGCAAACTGAATATATTTTTTTCTGCATCTACCTCTGAAAAAATATTGGGCTTCTAGCTGTGTGTGGGACTTGTTCTATTAATCCATCTATACAGACCTCCATCAGGTTGCAAACTGAATATAATTTTTTTCTGCATCTAGCTCTGAAAAAATATTTTGCCTTCTAGCAGTGTGTGGGACTTGTTCTATTAATCCATCTATACAGACCTCCATCAGGTTGCAAACTGAATATAATTTTTTTCTGCATCTAGCTCTGAAAAAATATTTGTCCTTCTAGCAGTGTGTGGGACTTTTTCTATTAGTCCATCTATGCCGACCTCCATCAGGTTGCAAACTGAATATAATTTTTTTCTGCATCTAGCTCTGAAAAAATATTTGGCCTTCTAGCAGTGTGTGGGACTTTCTCTATTAGTCCATCTATACTGACCTCTATCAGGTTGCAAACTGAATATAATTTTTTTCTGCATCTAGCTCTGAAAAAATATTTGGCCTTCTAGCAGTGTGTGGGACTTTCTCTATTAGTCCATCTATACTGACCTCCATCAGGTTGCAAATTAAAAATAATTTTTATCTGCATCTACCTCTGAAAAAATATTTGGGCTTCTAGCTGTGTGTGGGACTTGTTCTATTACTCCATCTATACTGACCTCCATCAGGTTGCAAATTGAATATAATTTTTTTCTGCATCTAGCTCTGAAAAAATATTGGGCTTCTAGCTGTGTGTGGGACTTGTTGTATTAGTCCATCTATACTGACCTCCATCAGGTTGCAAACTGAATATATTTTTTTCTGCATCTACCTCTGAAAAAATATTGGGCTTCTAGCTGTGTGTGGGACTTGTTCTATTAATCCATCTATACAGACCTCCATCAGGTTGCAAACTGAATATAATTTTTTTCTGCATCTAGCTCTCAAAAAATATTTGGCCTTCTAGCAGTGTGTGGGACTTTCTCTATTAGTCCATCTATACTGACCTCCATCAGGTTGCAAATTAAAAATAATTTTTATCTGCATCTAGCTCTGAAAAAATATTTGGGTTTCTAGCTGTGTGTGGGACTTGTTCTATTACTCCATCTATACTGACCTCCATCAGGTTGCAAATTGAATATAATTTTTTTCTGCATCTAGCTCTGAAAAAATATTGGGCTTCTAGCTGTGTGTGGGACTTGTTGTATTAGTCCATCTATACTGACCTCCATCAGGTTGCAAACTGAATATATTTTTTTCTGCATCTACCTCTGAAAAAATATTGGGCTTCTAGCTGTGTGTGGGACTTGTTCTATTAATCCATCTATACAGACCTCCATCAGGTTGCAAACTGAATATATTTTTTTTCTGCATCTAGCGCTGAAAAAATATTTGACCTTCTAGCAGTGTGTGGGACTTTCTCTATTAATCCATCTATACTGACCTCCATCAGGTTACAAATTAAAAATAATTTTTATCTGCATCTACCTCTGAAAAAATATTTGGGCTTCTAGCTGTGTGTGGGACTTGTTCTATTACTCCATCTATACTGACCTCCATCAGGTTGCAAATTGAATATAATTTTTTTCTGCATCTAGCTCTGAAAAAATATTGGGCTTCTAGCTGTGTGTGGGACTTGTTGTATTAGTCCATCTATACTGACCTCCATCAGGTTGCAAACTGAATATATTTTTTTCTGCATCTACCTCTGAAAAAATATTGGGCTTCTAGCTGTGTGTGGGACTTGTTCTATTAATCCATCTATACAGACCTCCATCAGGTTGCAAATTGAATATAATTTTTTTCTGCATCTAGCTCTGAAAAAATATTTTGCCTTCTAGCAGTGTGTGGGACTTGTTCTATTAATCCATCTATACAGACCTCCATCAGGTTGCAAACTGAATATAATTTTTTTCTGCATCTAGCTCTGAAAAAATATTTGGCCTTCTAGCAGTGTGTGGGACTTTTTCTATTAGTCCATCTATACCGACCTCCATCAGGTTGCAAACTGAATATAATTTTTTTCTGCATCTAGCTCTGAAAAAATATTTGGCCTTCTAGCAGTGTGTGGGACTTTCTCTATTAGTCCATCTATACTGACCTCCATCAGGTTGCAAACTGAATATATTTTTTTTCTGCATCTAGCTCTGAAAAAATATTTGGCCTTCTAGCAGTGTGTGGGACTTTCTCTATTAGTCCATCTATACTGACCTCCATCAGGTTGCAAATTAAAAATAATTTTTATCTGCATCTACCTCTGAAAAAATATTTGGGCTTCTAGCTCTGTGTGGGACTTGTTCTATTACTCCATCTATACTGACCTCCATCAGGTTGCAAATTGAATATAATTTTTTTCTGCATCTAGCTCTGAAAAAATATTGGGCTTCTAGCTGTGTGTGGGACTTGTTGTATTAGTCCATCTATACTGACCTCCATCAGGTTGCAAACTGAATATATTTTTTTCTGCATCTACCTCTGAAAAAATATTGGGCTTCTAGCTGTGTGTGGGACTTGTTCTATTAATCCATCTATACAGACCTCCATCAGGTTGCAAACTGAATATAATTTTTTTCTGCATCTAGCGCTGAAAAAATATTTGACCTTCTAGCAGTGTGTGGGACTTTCTCTATTAATCCATCTATACTGACCTCCATCAGGTTACAAATTAAAAATAATTTTTATCTGCATCTACCTCTGAAAAAATATTTGGGCTTCTAGCTGTGTGTGGGACTTGTTCTATTACTCCATCTATACTGACCTCCATCAGGTTGCAAATTGAATATAATTTTTTTCTGCATCTAGCTCTGAAAAAATATTGGGCTTCTAGCTGTGTGTGGGACTTGTTGTATTAGTCCATCTATACTGACCTCCATCAGGTTGCAAACTGAATATATTTTTTTCTGCATCTACCTCTGAAAAAATATTGGGCTTCTAGCTGTGTGTGGGACTTGTTCTATTAATCCATCTATACAGACCTCCATCAGGTTGCAAACTGAATATAATTTTTTTCTGCATCTAGCTCTGAAAAAATATTTGGCCTTCTAGCAGTGTGTGGGACTTTCTCTATTAGTCCATCTATACTGACCTCCATCAGGTTGCAAATTAAAAATAATTTTTATTTGTATCTAGCTCTGAAAAAATATTTGGGCTTCTAGCTGTGTGTGGGACTTGTTCTATTGCTCCATCTATACTGACCTCCATCAGGTTGCAAATTGAATATAATTTTATTCTGCATCTAGCTCTGAAAAAATATTGGGCTTCTAGCTGTGTGTGGGACTTATTGTATTAGTCCATCTATACTGACCTCCATCAGGTTGCAAACTGAATATATTTTTTTCTGCATCTACCTCTGAAAAAATATTTGGCCTTCTAGCAGTGTGTGGGACTTTCTCTATTAATCCATCTATACTGACCTCCATCAGGTTGCAAATTAAAAATAATTTTTATCTGCATCTAGCTCTGAAAAAATATTTGGGCTTCTAGCAGTGTGTGGGACTTGTTCTATTAATCCATCTATACAGACCTCCATCAGGTTGCAAACTGAATATAATTTTTTTCTGCATCTAGCTCTGAAAAAATATTTGGCCTTCTAGCAGTGTGTGAGACTCTCTATTAGTCCATCTATACTGACCTCCATCAGGTTGCAAATTAAAAATAATTTTTATCTGCATCTAGCTCTGAAAAAATATTTGGGCTTCTAGCTGTGTGTGGGACTTGTTCTATTACTCCATCTATACTGACCTCCATCAGGTTGCAAATTGAATATAATTTTTTTCTGCATCTAGCTCTGAAAAAATATTGGGCTTCTAGCTGTGTGTGGGACTTGTTGTATTAGTCCATCTATACTGACCTCCATCAGGTTGCAAACTGAATATATTTTTTTCTGCATCTACCTCTGAAAAAATATTGGGCTTCTAGCTGTGTGTGGGACTTGTTCTATTAATCCATCTATACAGACCTCCATCAGGTTGCAAACTGAATATAATTTTTTTCTGCATCTAGCTCTGAAAAAATATTTTGCCTTCTAGCAGTGTGTGGGACTTGTTCTATTAATCCATCTATACAGACCTCCATCAGGTTGCAAACTGAATATAATTTTTTTCTGCATCTAGCTCTGAAAAAATATTTGGCCTTCTAGCAGTGTGTGGGACTTTCTCTATTAGTCCATCTATACTGACCTCCATCAGGTTGCAAATTAAAAATAATTTTTATCTGCATCTACCTCTGAAAAAATATTTGGGCTTCTAGCTGTGTGTGGGACTTGTTCTATTACTCCATCTATACTGACCTCCATCAGGTTGCAAATTGAATATAATTTTTTTCTGCATCTAGCTCTGAAAAAATATTGGGCTTCTAGCTGTGTGTGGGACTTGTTGTATTAGTCCATCTATACTGACCTCCATCAGGTTGCAAACTGAATATATTTTTTTCTGCATCTACCTATGAAAAAATATTGGGCTTCTAGCTGTGTGTGGGACTTGTTCTATTAATCCATCTATACAGACCTCCATCAGGTTGCAAACTGAATATAATTTTTTTCTGCATCTAGCTCTGAAAAAATATTTGGCCTTCTAGCAGTGTGTGGGACTTTCTCTATTAGTCCATCTATACTGACCTCCATCAGGTTGCAAATTAAAAATAATTTTTATCTGCATCTAGCTCTGAAAAAATATTTGGGCTTCTAGCTGTGTGTGTGATTTGTTCTATTACTCCATCTATACTGACCTCCATCAGGTTGCAAATTGAATATAATTTTTTTCTGCATCTAGCTCTGAAAAAATATTGGGCTTCTAGCTGTGTGGGGGACTTGTTGTATTAGTCCATCTATACTGACCTCCATCAGGTTGCAAACTGAATATATTTTTTTCTGCATCTACCTATGAAAAAATATTTGGCCTTCTAGCAGTCTGTGGGACTTTCTCTATTAGTCCATCTATACTGACCTCCATCAGGTTGCAAACTGAATATAATTTTTTTCTGCATCTAGCTCTGAAAAAATATTTGGCCTTCTAGCAGTGTGTGGGACTTGTTCTACTAGTCCACCTATACTAACCTCCATCAGGTTGCAAATTCAAAATAATTTTTTGTCTGCATCTAGCTCTGAAAAAATATTTGGCCTTCTAGCAGTGTGTGGGACTTTCTCTATTAGTCCATCTATACTGACCTCCATCAGGTTGCAAACTGAATATTTTTTTTTCTGCATCTACCTCTGAAAAAATATTGGGCTTCTAGCTTTGTGTGGGACTTGTTCTATTAGTCCATCTATACTGACCTCCATCAGGTTGCAAATTGAATATAATTTTTTTCTGCATCTAACCCAGCCAATAGTTTTGGCCTAATACCACAGTTTGGCCACTCAGCTCTGCTCGGTTCCCATCCATTGTTTTTTTGTGCAAACAACTCCAGAGTTGTGAATTAGTTAACCACCAAAATCAGTGGAAAAAGGCCTGCTGCTGGTGGAAAGGGGAATAGGCATGTTGGGAAGGGGAAAAAAGGTTGTGTCCGTGGGGTAGGTGTTAAAGCAACAGTAACATCTGCAGAAGAAAGACCATCTTCCAGCCAAACTAAAATGTCTACTTCTTTTAGCGGACAATGTGATAAGATCCCTTTCTTACGGCCACGCCAATCGCTACAAATTCCAGATGAGGCACAAAAACAGCAGGTGCTTCAACGGATATCAAGTGCTCCTTTAAGTGGGCTCTCCTCCACATCAACTTCAACATCACAAATACTCCAGTCCTCAAAGGTGTCACCCCAATCGCACTTGCTTCCTCACAGCTCCCAAATCTCCAGCTGCCCGTCTGAGTATGAGGTAGAACAGATGGTTGAGTCTGCAGAGCTGTTTACTCATACTATAGCCTGGGAATCAGAGGTCGACTCCAGCGCTTCTGTGAATCCAGACGAGGAAATGATCTGCACTGATGCCCAGAATCTTTATGAGTCGGATCCAGGACCAGACGCAGAAGGTTCTGACCATAATGTAGACCCTCATTCCCAAACTGTAACTCCTGTTGGTGGAGACAATGAGGAAGACGATGATGAGACTCAAATACCTGATTGGAGCGACAACTTTAGTTTTTTGTCAGGACAGGAACAGGTTGGCTCTGAGGACGACGGGTGTGATAACGCACAGGGTGATGATGATGAGGTTGGAGATCCCACTTACTGTCAACCCACAGTCAGCCAAGAGATGAGGTCAGCAGAGGAGGTGGAGGAAGATGCTAGTGACGACGAGGTCAGGTTGCGCCTTCCTGGACAGAGACGTAGTACTGGAAGCACGTCAACAACTGCATCCTCAAACACAACTCTGCCTCTCACCACAAGTCGTGGTGGCTCTTCAGGTCGCATGGGTGCTAAGCCTTGCATAGCCTGGGCATTTTTTCAGATCGATAAAGATGACCCAACTCGTGTTATCTGTAACATTTGTCAGCAAAAGCTAAGTAGAGGCCAAAAAATACATAGTTTGAGTACTTCATGCATGAACCGGCACATGGACATGAAGCATAAGTTGCAGTGGGAAGCTCAGTGTGCTACAATGCGGCCTAGCCGGCCGGGCCAAGCACCGTCTGCCATATCTTGTGCATCCGCGGCCTCTTCATCCTCTGTGACTGGGGGGACAGCAGTCACACCTGTTTTGGGGCGCAGACCTGCCACCTCTTTACCCGCAACAGCCAGCGTGATTGGCAGGTCATCATTTTCTTTGGAGGTGGTAACACCAGCTGGTGTTGAGCGCTGTCCGACATTGATAGCTCCACCTTTGGATCAAGGCAACCTAACATGTCCGCCTCCATCTTCCTCACAGACCGGCAGTTTGCCGGGGACACCCTTATCAACCCCGTCTAAGCACAATAGCCAGCCCTCGGTCCCTCAGATGTGGACAAGTAAAAGACCATTTCCTCCTAGCCATGAGAAAGCTAAGAGGTTGAATTTCACCATCTGCAAGCTCTTGGCTACAGAAATGCTGCCTTCCCGCCTGGTGGACACAGAGGATTTTCGAGACCTTATGTCCGTCGCAGTGCCAGTCGGCACTACTTCTCAAAGAAAGGTGTGCCTGCGCTCCACCAGCATGTCGCACACAACATCACCGCTTCTTTGAGAAACTCTGTGTGTGACAGGGTGCATTTCACCACAGACACTTGGATGAGTAGGCATGGACAGGGGCGTTACATGTCGCTGACTGGGCACTGGGTAACTATGGTGACAGCAGGACAAGGGGCTGCTGTCCAAGTCTTGCCGTCCCCACGAGTTGTGCGTCAATCCTCTTTATGTCAAAGTTCCTCCACTGCTTCTGCCTCCTCAACCTCCTCTCGTTCTTCCACCTGCACCCAAAGCCTGTCTGGTCATGCCACAAGCTTTCTAACTGCGCAGAAGGGATCCTGCACACCTCCTTACTATGCTGGCAGTAGGGCTCAACGTCATCAGGCGGTTTTTACTTTGAAATGTCTGGGAAATGTGAGTCACACAGCTGAGGAGTTGTGGTCAGCTCTGGAGAACCAATTTCATGAATGGTTGTCTCCACTGGACCTGAAACCAGGGAAGGCCGTGTGCGACAATGCTGCAAACCTGGGTGCGGCCCTTCGCCGGGGCAATGTCACACACGTGCCTTGTATGGCTCACGTGTTGAACCTGGTTGTCCAGCAATTTTTAGCCTACTATCCTAGACTAGATGGCCTTCTGCAGAGGGCACGGTCGCTGTGTGCTCACTTCCGCCGTTCGCATCCCGCAGCTCAGTGACTTACATCTCTACAGAAGTCGTTGGTCCTGCCACTTCACCGGCTAAAATGCGATGTGCCTACCCGGTGGAATTCAACTCTGCACATGTTGCAGCGACTGTGGCAGCACCGACAAGCCCTGGTGCAATACGTTCTGACGTATAGCCTGGGCCAACGAGATCCAGACGTGGGGCAAATCACGCTGGAGGAGTGGTCTCAGATCAGGGACCTATGCACCCTTCTGCACAGTTTTGAAATGGCAACGAAGATGTTTAGTGCTGACGATGCCATTATCAGCATGACTATTCCGGTGATTTACATGCTGGAGCACATGTTAAACAGAATTCGGAGTCAGGTGGTGGCACAAGAGGAGGTGGAGGAAGTAGAGGAGGAGGAGTTGTATGCGGAAGGGCTAACATCTGCAAGGTCCAGACGGTCGGCAGCACCAAGGCGGCAGGCATGTGAGGGTGGGGGAGATGGTTTTACTAGGGCGCATGGTAGCAGCCAAACTAGTGAGGAAGGTGCAGGAGCCCAGGAAGAAGTGGAGGACGAACTGATGGAAGACTCATCAGATGAGGGAGACCTTGATCACATTTCTGTTGTGCGAGGTTGGGGGGAGAGGACAGAGGAAGGAAGCATGATTGTTACCTCGCCACCAACACAACAGGGACTTGGTGCTCCTGGATGCGCAACACACATGAGTGCCTTCTTGCTGCACTACCTGCAACATGACCCTCGAATTGGGAGAATTAGAAATAATCCTGACTACTGGGTTGCCACACTGTTAGATCCCCGGTACAAAAGTAAATTTGCAGAAATTATTCCTGCCATAGAAAGGGATGCACGCATGAAGGAGTATCAGCAGAGACTGTAGCAGAATCTTACATGTGCTTTTCCACAAAACACCAGTGGTGCACGTAGTGAATCTCACAGTTCCAACTTGCCAACCGTGGGACCGTCAAGTGTTCATCACTCAAACCATAACAGAACCACAGTATCTGCTGGTAACATCAATTTTGCGGAATCATTTCACCACTTTTTTAGCCCATCCTTTGCAAGGCCACAGGAGACAAGAAGTCTGACACATAGTCAACGCCTAGAGACGATGGTACAGGAGTATCTCCAAGTAAACATTGAAGCCATGACTGTGTCACTGGACCCTTGCTCTTTTTGGTCTTCCAATCTGGATAAATGGCCGGAGCTAGCCACTTACGCCTTGGAGATCTTGTCATGCCCCGCAGCCAGCGTTCTGTCTGAACGTGTGTTCAGCGCTGCTGGTGGTGTGCTGACAGATAAGCGCACGCGGCTCTCCACTGATAATGTAGACAGACTCACGTTCATAAAGATGAACAAATCATGGATCCGAAATGACTTTTCTACCGCTGTGTCATCCTGGGGAGAGTAAAAGATGGATGATTGGTTAAAATCACCCTACCAACCGTTTTAAGCTTTCAAATTACTAATCATGTTTATCTGTATCTTGGCTGGAAAATAATTTGGGCTTTGTAGCAGTGTGCAGCACTGATTCTATTAGGCCATCTATAATAAGCTCCACCAGATTTAAAATTACTAATCATGTTTATCTGTATCTTGGCTGGAAAATAATTTGGGCTTTGTAGCAGTGTGCAGCACTGATCCTATTAGGCCATCTATACTAAGCTCCACCAGATTTAAAATTAATAATAATTTTTAGCTGCATCTAGCCCGGAAAATATTTTTGGGGCTCCGAGATGCGCAAGACACATAAGTGCCTTGTTGCTGCACTACCTGCAACATGACCCTCATATTGTCAGAATTCGAAGTAATCATGACTACTGGGTTGCCACACTCTTAGATCCGCCAAACTTTTCGATCAACCTTTTCATTTTAATAAAGACCAAAAAAATGGTCATTTTTGAAATTATAAGCATTAGCAGGTTATTAGAAACTGAAATCAAACAGTTTTCAACTCAAAACTTTATTCTAGGTGATGTTACATTTTCACATAGGACCCCTTGTTCGAAAGGAGCTTCTGAACTCTCTCGTCCATTGAATTTGTCAGGTTTTGGATGGTTTCTGCTTCAATTGTTTTGCATGAGGACAGAATACCCTCCCAGAGCTGTTGCTTAGATGTGAACTGCCTCCCGCCATCATAGACACTCCTTTTGATGATGCTCCAGAGGTTCTGAATGGGGTAGAGGTCAGGGGAGCATGGGGGTCACACCATAAGTTTGTCCCCTTTTATGCCCATATCAGCCAGAGATGCAGATGTTTTATGTGCAGCATGAGATGGTGCATTATCATGCAAAAAAATGATCTTGCTGTGAAATACACGGTTCTTCTTCTTGAACCATGGCAGGAAGTGCTGTTTGAGAAAATCCACATACATTATGGAGTTCATCTTTAGCGCCTTCAGGGCTCCTAAAGGGGCCGACAATCTCTCTCCCCATGATTCCAGCCCAAAACATTACTCCTCCTCCTCCTTGTTGGCGCTGTAGCCGTGTTTGCGTGGGGTGTCCATCAACCAGCCATCCTCCACTCCTTCCATCTGGACCATCGAGCGCTGCACGGCACTCATCCGTGAACAAAACAGTTTTGAAATCAGTCTTCATGTAATGTTTGGCTCACTGGAGCCGTTTCTGCTTGTGTGAAGTGGATAGATGAAGTCGACAGGATGGCGTATGCACAGCTGCAAACCTCTGAAGGACCCTGCATCTTGTTGTTCGGGGGACGTTGGAGGCACCAGCAGCTTCAAAAACTTGTCTGCTGCTATGACAAGGCTTTTTTGCCGCTGCTCTTTTAACCTGACGTAATTGCTTGTAGGAAAGAGTCCTCAATTTGCCCTTATCAGCATGCACACGTGTGTACTGTGAATCAGCTACATACTTCTTGATTGCCAAGACACTTCATCCTGATCATCGCACAATGTTGATTGTAGTCATGCCTTGACCTAAACACTCCACAATTTGTTGCGTCTCAGCAGCCGACACATCCTTTTTCTTTCCCATTTTGGCAGAAAATGTAGGCTGCTTAATAATGTGAGACAGCCTTCTTAAGTAGTCTTGCCTTTCATTGGACACACCTGCCAAACTAATTAGCACAGGTGTCTGCAATTGCTTACAGTGATATAAAGAGCCCTGACACACATCACCATCAATGAGTTTAACTGACAAACAAACAAATTCTTCACTTATCACTCCTAAACACTTTTTGCATAATAATTTGGAACACAGTGTACATGTGCTTTTCCACAAAACACCAGTGGTTCACGTAGTGAATCTTACAGTTCTAACTTGCCAACCGTGGTCTGTATGGAGTTGTTCAATAAAGGGCCCAAAATTAAGATAACATAGATGGGAGAGGTCTCTATGAATAGGAATTCCTAACTATTTGATACCCTGTGAGGGCCAGGCAAAGGGAAAGTTGGACTGGATGGAATCCTATATGGATTTGGGGAGGGAGACATCGAGGGCCTCAGACTTCGCTGCATTGATTTTAAAATTTGACCATGTAACAAAGTGATCTATTTCAGCCATAACAGCATGGATGGATATATGTGATTGAGTGATATATACTAGGACATCATCAGCAAATAGAGAGCACTTGTACTCGGTGCCTCCCACCTCAATCCACCTAATATTGGGGTTATGGCGAATTGATGAGAGCAGGTGCTCCATCACTAGGATGTATAAGAGAGGGGACAGAGAACATCCCTGCCTTGTCCCATTGGTTATTGTGAAAGGTGATGAAAATGTTCTGACGCGCCCCCTGGGCCTTGGGACACCCGGAGCCGGACCCTTTTTGGTGGATGCTGGTGGTTGTAGTCTCCGTGGCGGCAACCCGGTTCCATGGCTCAGGGCGGTCAAACCAGTGGCGGAACTATTTATGTGGTTTTGATGTTTAAATGTCCGACTACGCCACCCGTGGATTGCGGTCAGAGTGAACCGCCGCTCCAGGGCAGACCGCTGAGGCTGGTGTTGTGGGTGCAGCAGAGCGTAGCATAACTCCCCACGGGAGGAGTATAGCCTCAGGGCAGTGTATGCGGAGGATGGGGGTGATGGTGCAGGGCAGCAGCAGTAACGACACGGAGTCAGTGATGCAGTCCAGGGCCTTTACTCACAGTTCTTATTATCCAGACCACGTCTGCAGGTAACGGCTGCCCACGTCATACTGTGCTCACCAGGTGAGGGGCTCAGACAACTCCCAGATAACTTTGGAGCGCTTCACAGGACCCCCTTTGTGTGTCCTTTGTCTGGCCTTTCTTACCAACCCTTCTGTCCGGCTGCCTCGGGCCTCCTCTTGGTAAACTTGGCGCCAGTTTCCCTGACCCTATGTGGTGCCTTCCTAGCGGGTGTAGCGAGGGGCTGTGCCACATAAAATGTCACAGCCTCCGGTTTCTAGCTGAGGGTCGTTTCCTGCCTCCACTAGTTTCGGGGACCTGTCTCCCCCTTTGACCTGACCCCTCCATGCAGGTGGATTCGGGCGTGCGGTGGCGACTCGCCCGTCCGCACCCCTGGGATCCCTTCATTCCTCGTTCCTGGAGCCTTCTCCGCTCCTCTTCCTTCCTTCTCCCTCTTCCAGGCCTGGGCCTCTGTTACTAGGCATGCCTCCGGAGCAGAGCTCATGCAGAGCCCCTGCTCCCTGCCACTTCTGCTCAGACTTCTCTGCACTGAACTAAGATGGTGCCCACCTTTTATACTCCCTTCTCAATGCACCCAGGAACTGCTTCCTCCCTGCTCCTGCACTACAGGGTTCCCCTTCCTCAGTGTTCCCTCCCCCCACTCCAGCCAGGGACAGGGACTGTCGTGCCCATCTCAGGGGCATATTGGTCGCCCTGCTCCACGGCAATGTGGTGTAATGCATGCAGGTGTCGGGTCCTGATCCACACTCCATCCTTACCTGAGAGTGAGATATCACACCTCTGGGTGAGGTGCAGTACCTCTGTAGCAACCGAGCCCTCAAGGTAATACAGTTCCATTTATCTTCAGCCTAGGTGACGTATTGCGACACAGGGCCGTGATTTTGGCTATAAAAGGGTCCCCTAGACCCCTACCCAAAGCTTTTTAAGAGAATCATATATGGCGTGCCAGGAGACTCTATGGAATGCTTTCTCAGCATCCAACGAGAGTATCTAATTACAAATTTTTAACTGCATCTAGCCCAGGAAATACTTTGTGCCTAGTAGCAGTGTCTGCTAGTCAGCGGATTATCCCGGCTGTTAAGCAAGCTACACCACCTGTTGTTTTGACACTTAATTTTTTCAAAGGAAATGCTTCGGGACCACGGGATACTCAGTGAAGAGCATCAGGAGGCACCCCAAGGCATAGGGGCTGGGACTGGCAGTAGGATGCCTTGCGGTGGACAGCCGAGCTCGATCCTTATAAAAGCTTTTTAACTGCAGCAGCTTTAGTGGACGCTACTGGAGCTGGAATTACGCGGCTGCTGGCATGAGACTTGCCCTCCAATAGATCCTTGTAAATGGATTTAAAGTGTATTCATTCAAATTAGAGAGACAATTTAAATTAAAAAGCTTAGAGCTGCCTCCACCACAGGGGGGCTCGCTCGACCCACCAGCGGACAGGCACCAGTATTGGGAGAGGGGGGCTGGCCGTCAGGGTTCACCGCGGCTCTGGCACAAACCCGGCAACACGGAGGTGGCACGGGCAGGAGCGGACTGAACGTGTCGGCTTCTCACTTTTTGGATTTTAGAAGGGCATGACATGCCTATATCTGTGTCTCCCCCTCCTTTTACTCCTCCACCTCTTTTCTTTTCGCATGACTATATGTACTTGTCACTTTTCCATGTGTTAGTTGTGTCTTCAGAGCAGTTTGTCAGCTTTTGGACACCTTTGAAGGTGTTTTCTATGTGTTTCTATGTGTTTTTGTTTGCCTGCCATTGGTTTTAACGGTGTTCGAAGGTGTTCGACGAACAGTTCGACGAACACACGGGTGTTCGACGAACCGAACCGAACTCGAACACTACGGGGGTGGCTCAACACTAGTAATAACCATGTTAAAGTAATATTGAATATTAAATAAATGCATACTCCAACCACAAAAGACTTGAATGTGTCCAACATAAATACATAATCAGAGGAAATCCCAGTATATTTATTTACAAATGAATATTGTTCAATGACAGCCTACAATGACTATATAAAAAAGTTCCTGGCAGAATGAGTATATGAGATTGGCTGACTTTTTTTATATTTATATTGCACAACCATTGATTATTTGTGCTGTGGTGTATGAATTATTAAAAAAAATAGTTTTAGGAATTTTATTTCTATTTTCCATACAGAATTTATTTTTATAGAATAAGTATTTGTTTGCAAGGCTATGTGCCCACGATGCAGAAATGCTCCAGATTTTTCCTGAGCGTTTCTTCATCTCGCTGGTGGAAAAAATGCATGCGGATTTTACATGCGTTTTTTCAGCCAGGGACAGGCGTTTGTCACGCGTTATTAGCATGTGATTTCCCATGCGGGGTTGTCAAGCGCTTTCCAAGCGATTTTAGCATCACTTGGAGAGTGCTTGACAACTTGGTCACACTATATAAATCCATGCAACCGGCATGGATTTTATATAGTGTGACCAAGTCAGTTAAAAAAAAGACTAAAAATGGTAAAATAAACAAAAAGATTATGCTAACCTTCCGATGGCCCCCGGTCTCCTTCTCCGGTCTTTCCCGTGTCTCACGGTGGTGTTAAAGGACCTTCCATGACGTCATTTAGTCATGTGATAGGTCATGCTACCGCCGACGTCAGCGGTCGCGTGACCTATCACATGACTAAATGATGTCCCCGCAGATCCTTTTAGACCATTGCGAGCTGCCGGGGAACCAGGACGCATCGCTACGGAGACCGGGGGCCATCAGAAGGTGAGTATAATGTTTATTTTTTATTTTAAAATCTTTATTTTTACAGGTACTATGGTACCCGGGTCTGGAGGAGAGTCTCCTCCAGACCCGGGTACCATCCGCACATTGAATCGCTTAATATCCGCATGTGCACATGTAGTCATGCGGATATTAAGCGATTCAATGCAAATCAATGGCGGCGAAAACGCCCGATTCCGCAAAATAATTGGTAGTGCTGCTGATTTTTCCGCAATGATAATCCGCAGCGGAAACTTCCGCAGCATGTGCACAGCACATGCAGATTATCATTGGGGAACATAGCAGACCTACTAACAAGCGTTTTTTAAGCGTTTCTGCGGCAGAATTGCCGCTGCGGAAATCCTTAAAAAACGCTTAGTGGGCACACAGCCTAATAGTTTTTTTTCGTTTTGTTTTGGAATAATCTTTTTTTTTTTGCTGAAATTAAGTGTTGACACCCAATTTGATGGATTCATATCATATCATCATGATCCTCAATCTGATGAAAACTGCAGCAGTCATTAATTTAGTATGTCAAAGCCATTACCTGCCCATTTTGCCTTTACATTGATATATCACAATGGAAAAAATACATATAATGTTCACAGTAAATGTAGCCTAAAATAATACATGAAAAATGTATGCAATATGTGATCTCCATTAACTTTGACAATTTGGCTTTTGAATATACCACAGTGGAAAAAATGCTCATAGTTAATGCGACCTGAGAGTAATACATTGCAGAATTTATCACTGAGGCTCTATTCCCCTGAATAAGCTTGACAAATGTACTTTTTGTTTAAAATCAATGATCCTTTGCGAATGGATGTATTATCTGAGTAAAATTATCTTGCTTAGTTTAGCCACTTGTTCCACACTGGAAAGTTTGAAGATATAGTACTGTGCAAAAAGTTTAGGGAGGTGTGGAAAAATGCCGCAAAGTAAGAATGCTTTCAAAAGTAGAAGTGTTAATACTTTATTTTTATCAATTAACACAATAAAAAATGAATGGATAAAAAAAATCTAAATTAAATCAATATTTGGTGTGACCAGAGTTGGGCAAATCATTTGAAATTCAAATTCTCCATCTTCATCAAATTCAAAACATAATTAGTAAAGAAATTTACCACAAATAGCAATACTGTAAGCCTCTAATTGCCTGGAAAATATATTCCGTATTTTTCGGACAATAAGACGCCCTTTTTCCTCCAAAATTTTTGAGAAAAGTGGGGGGTGCGTCTTATAGTCCCGATGTACCTTATTTTTTAGTCTTATAGAATCCTATAGTCCGGCTGTGGCTGTGGATGGGGGGATGGCAGCAGTGGCGGAGGAGCGGGTCACAGGAGGCAGGAGCTGGCGGCGGCAGCTAACACATGAGCCCGCTGTTAAAGGAAATTAATATTCACTGCTCCCCACGCTCATAGTTCCACCCACCTATCGGTGCGAGCTTCATTGCATAGGTTGGCGGGACTATTGGCATGCACCACCACCCTGTCTTCCACATGGTCCAGTCTCAGTAGCCGTGAGTCTGGACCACATATTCCTCACCCTGATCCTCCTTCCTCCCACCATGCCGAGTGCCTGGAGACAAGTGATCCCACACTTGGACACTCCAAAGAACTGTTCACTTTTCCATTTATAAATTCAAGCCTCTCGCCCAGCCCGCTTGAAGCGGGGCATGAGGAGATCGCATGTAGCGATGCCTACATATTTGAGCTGCCACGGTTACATGAAGGAGACGGTAGGAAAGTGCAATTACTGTCGCAAGAGGTGGTTGATGATGATGAGACACAATTACATGGAAGACGAGGTGGTGGACGATGAAGTCACTTAGTGCATGGGCATTATCAGTATGGGAGACCCTCTCCTTTATAATGGGACATTTTTTTTTACTGAGGCCCTCCTCTATGTCTCTTCAAAGGTGTATTTGAGTGCGTCCTAATTTTTGGCAGCCCTTTCAGTCATTGTATATGCAATAACAGTACTGGAGACGCACTCCTTTATAATGGGAACAACAAAGCATAGCCGGCTGATGGTCCTCTAACAATTATAAGGGCCACCTGATGGCCTTGTAAAAATAGGCTTTGTCAGTTTCAGAGTCCCTCCTTCTTAAATGAAACAGGATGTGTCTGATAATTTCTCACCCACCACATGGCCAGATAAGGTAGTAAAATGTTAAAATTACATTTACTGGTGAATGCATTTCTCACCATTGAAAGCAAATCAAAGTGCAAAAACGCATCAAAAACGCTACGTGTTAACATAGCCCAAGGTGTGGAGGAGCATCTTTGTTTATGGTTATTTATTTTGCCTTATATACAAGTCATTTCCCTGGAAAGAATGTTTTTTAACATTTTTTTCCAGGAAAATCCATTTTGGCTTTATTTTTGTATGTTCTATTGTCAGTCTGTAAAAGTGGCGTAATATTCTGACAACATTGTTCACAGCAGTGACCTGGGAGTCAGATATGCTTTCACTGGTCTTCCCCATTCTGATCCCATGTCATTTGAGCTCTGTTTCCATCGATTTGACCAATTTTTAGGTCCCCTCCAGACCTGCGGGGGGGCTGCCAGAAAAATACTTGCGTTTCCCATTGACTTACATTGGGCTCGTTGCTCGGGTCAAGCACCTGAGCATTACGATTTGCTTGACCAAAGCAATGAGCACCCGAGCATTTTAGTGCTCGGTCATCACTATTAACTACCAAAAGAATTTTCTCTGATCATATCTTTGTATATTTGTAAATAATCAAATAATCTATATATCTTATACTTGACAATGTATACACTGTTGTCATACAGGTAACCTTGACAAAGGCCAGCATGGCTGAATCATCTCACATTATCTTTAAATATTGGTCGGAATTGAATTAAAGTATCACTTTATGTTAAAGCAACCATCTATCTCATTATTTCGGTGCCAAAATTTTCTCTGAATTTGGGTCTGGGTCCGAAGTTTTGTCTGAATATTATTGACGGACGTCACTCTTCTTGGCACAAATTATTTACAGTAAAGCAGACCATTTCTCCTTGGCAGACCCTATGGCCATTATTTGATGGTGAATTGCCATGGCAACCATCAGGACCACACAATCATGATCTCAGGGTGCCAATAGGGTTAGAGAGAGAGCCTTCACACTCTGTTACCCATCTAGGCGCCATAGTCACTATTGACAGCAACATCTAAGGGGTTAAACAACCTTGATCAGTGCGAACACCGATCATGACTGATGCAGCATGTGTCAGGGAATAATATTCTCTTTTACCTCAGGTCCATAAAAAGACTTATTGGTTGTCACTAATGGGTTAAAAAGCAAAGTGGATACTAAAATACTAAATTAATTGAACTATAGGAACAATCTTTTGTATATATATTGAATTAACTTCTTTCACGTAGATTTTTCTTACTTTTTGTATAAATAATAGCTATTATATTGAATTATGCATATGCAGATTAGGAATGTTGTGTCCATATCTAATTGGTCATTTTGATTTTAAATGTCTATTACTATGATTAAGATTTCAATTATGCCATGAAGAGTGGCAATGTTTCTATTTTGTTTCATGAGAAAGTAGAGTTCTTCATGAAATTAGTATAACAATGAGAGTGGGCGAATCTCTAGATCTACTAAAGCATCACATGCTGCATTCACTCTATTTGAGATGATGATAATGTTTATGGTCCTCAAAGTAATGTGTTTTTATTTGACCTTCTAATATATACTTCAATTCATTTTCTCAAACACAAATCTGCTTAGCTCAGTCACATTGTATTGGGAAGACTTTACTATAAACTGGGATAAATGCATAATAAAAAATTGTGGCAAGCAGCAGGCTACTTCTACATTTGCCTTACTTGAACTCCTGAGTGTTGAGCTCTGACAAATCATTCACACAGATGCACTGACATAGCCCGTTGCGCTTCATGCTGTCATTTAAGTGATAATGGTTATTCAGGGTTCCAAGTTTAACTAAAGCTTTTACAAGCTAAGCTAATTACCTTAGAAACAATATTGGAGCAATGGCCACTAACCGACTATGTTATGAAAATCACAACTAAATAGATAAAGATTAGCAAGCCAGAAACATTAAATGATAATTATTCAAAAATGAAATTAGTTGGCAGAACACTGTTGTTTCGGATAGGACTAGCAATTTCATGCCAGAGAGAACACTGAAGAGGTCTTTAATAATCCATTCTTCAATATTTCCACTTCATCAATGCAGAACAAGATGCTGAGTGTGTTACGTCTGAATGGTCAATAGGATATGTAGAAGTTGATGGGAGTTGTCATGTTCTTAATGTTTGAAATGAATGACTAATAGTATAGCTAAGTTTTTTAATTGACTTGTATGTGATGCTAATGACTGTGTTTCTAAATGAAGAGCATCTCAGGTTCTACATAAACTCAGTGCTGTGAAGTGGTAAAGCCATTTATAGTACAGACACATGATCACTTTAATTCATGAAGATTGTGATTTTATTTAGTACTGTATTCCAGAATAAACTTAAAAAGGGTTGTGTCATCTTATAAAATGGCTAATATTGCAAAGTGTCTGCAAAAACAGGCAACTTTGAAATGTACCTCTTATTAAAAATCCTCTCTGTTCGCAAGAATCAAGACATTTATAATTTTATAGTGAGCAGCTCTCGCTAGTAAGGTTTAATAGGCTAAGAGCAAAGCTTTAAAGCTGTTTACTATACTGCTTGCAACGCAGCTGTGAAGCTAGCTGGATCAATGGCTCTGAATAGCTCCAGTGCTCTTGCGCTGATCCAATGTTGCAGAGACAAAGCTGCCTTATACAGCAGCAGCTTAGAGAGCAAAGTTCGTGCCCAAACTGTCAGTCTTCGGTAGAGCACAGCCTCTTCCAAGCAAGAGGAGTGGTGTTCTCCTGAACATAAGAACTTGAGAATATCCCTTTGAAAGAGCACTTTCCTTTTTTTTTGTATACATACAAATATATTGTTTCCCTAGTCTGAGTGAAAGGGTTAGCTGTTCCTGTGGATAGGAGGCTGAGATTTAGGCAGAGTGAGGTAAAGACTCCTGTAATGCCAGGTCCTAGTCCCCAGAAAATCTGCTCTGACGGCGGAGAACCGATGGAGGTTGGGGCGAAGTCGCTCCCCTCTCAGGAAAGAGACCGGAGGTTCGCCGAGGGATTGTGTCTTTATTGTGGTAAAGCTGACCATTTGATTAAGTATTCTGAGCTTCATTTAAGTAAAGAAAAATAAAAGGTCAGGTACCCCCGTATAGCTTGTTTATGCTCTGCAGGAGTATTTATTTCAGGGAGTACTACTTTGCAGGAAAATTTAATTGAATTTCAGGTATTTGTGGATTGTGGTTCAACACTTAATGTGATTGATAAAGGGTTTTTGGAAAAACTCAAATTGAGATCCAAATCTTTGTCATCACCTATTTCTGTGATTGCAATTGATAACACTCCCTTGAAATGTATTACTCACAAGGTTGCTGCATTTCCCCTCACTATCAATGGAGTTCACCAAGAAATTTTGGACTTGGTTATATTAGATAATTTACCCTCTCCGGTCGTTCTAGGTTTGCCTTGGTTAAAACTGCACAATCCTTTACTGGACTGGTCTACAAATGTGATTAAGACTTGGAGTCCGAAGTGCTATGATAAAAGTTGTAATGGTCGCATTGCGGCTGTGGAAAAAGGGGAATTACCGATACCTATTCAAGATTTTTGGAGGGTTTTTACGGAGGAGGAGTCGCAAGTTTTACTTCCTCATAGGAATTATGATTGTGCCATTGAGTTTGTTCCGGGAGCTACTCTTCCCAAGAGTCGCTTGTTTAATCTGACTATCCCTGAAAGAAAGGCCTAGGAGGAGTACATACAGACTAGCCTGGCTGCTGGTCACATTAGACCTTCTAAGTCACCTGTGGCTGTTGGATTTTTCTTTGTTAAAAAAAAGGACGGGGTTTACGTCCATGTCTGGATTTTCGTGAAATTAATAAGATTACCGTATGCAATTCCTACCCATTGCAGTTAATTCCTGACTTGTTTAACCAGTTGGTGGGGGCCAAGTGGTTTTCTAAAATTGATCTCCGGGGGGCATACAATTTGTTACAAGTGAAGGAGGGTGATGAATGGAAAACTGCTTTTAACACTCCGGCTGGTCATTTTGAGAATCTGTTGATGCCTTTTGGTCTTACCAATGCACCTGCATTTTTTCAGAACCTTATTAATGACATCCTGAGACCTTTGAATGGTAAGAATGTGGTTGTGTATTTGGATGACATTTTGATTTATTCACCAGATCTAGAGTCCAATTGGCAGAGTGTACGTGAAGTTTTACAGTTATTAAGTGATAATTCACTCTTTGCTAAGCTGGAGAAATGTGAGTTCGCTGTGCAGAAAATTCGTTTTTTGGGCTACATTGTCTCCAGCGAGGGCTTTGAGATGCACCCAGTAAAGGTTCAGGCTGTGCAGAAATGGCCTAGGCCTATTGGTTTGAAATCTATACAGAGATTTTTGGGTTTTTCCAATTATTACAGGAAATTCATTAAGAATTTTTCAGTAATTGTTAAGCCTCTAACCGATCTCACCAGGAAAGGTGTGAATATGGTCCAGTGGACAAAAGAGGCCATTGAAGTGTTTAAGTATCTCAAAGAGAGGTTCAGTTCTGCCCCTATCCTTATGCAGCCTGATGAGACCAAGCCTTTTTTGGTCGAGGTTGATGCTTCATTGGTGGGGGTCGGAGCAGTTCTGTCTCAGGAGAACAGGGACGTAGTACATCCTTGTGCCTTCTTTTTGAAAAATTTTTCGGAAACCGAACTGAATTATGATGTTGGAAATCGGGAGCTGCTGGCTATTAAACTCGCGTTTGAACATTGGCGTCATTTTTTGGAAGGCGCTAGATTTCCTATTCAGGCTTTCACAGATCATAAGAATTTAATCTATCTGGATGCTGTCAAGCGCTTGAATGCCCGTCAAGCTAGGTGGGCACTTTTTTTTTCTCGGTTTCATTTTTCTGTTACCTATATCCCTGGTACTAAGAATGTTAAAGCCGATGCTTTATCTCGTAGCTTCTCTCCTACGGTTGGTGCCGAGGAGGAGGAGAGCGTTTTAGAGAAAGGAGTTGTTGTGGTGGCATTGTACTCCATTTTTGAGAATGGGATTCTGAAAGCTCAAGATGATTCTCCATCTAACACTCCACATGGGAGGTTGTTTGTGCCTAGAACCTTTAGGAGAGATTTGTTTGTGGAGTGTCATGAGTCTTGGTTGGCAGGTCATCCAGGAATTTCGGAGACTAAGAGAATTATCAGTCGCAGTTTTTGGTGGCCAGGTTGGCAGAAGGAAGTCATCAAGTGGGTGTGTCAATGTATGGTGTGTGCTACATCAAAGGCTTCACATACTCCTGCTGCGGGGTTGCTTTGCCCTCTGGAGGTTCCTAGTGTGCCTTGGACGCATCTCACAATGGATTTTATTACTGATCTTCCTGTGTCCGAGGGTTTTACTGTCATCTGGGTGGTCGTGGACCGTTTTAGTAAGATGTGTCATTTGGTTTCATTTATTAAGTTGCCCTGCGCCAAGACTCTCGCAAAGGCATTTGTTAAGGAGATTGTCAAGCTTCATGGCGTTCCCACGGATATTGTTTCTGATAGAGGACCTCAGTTTGTGGCTCACTTTTGGCGTGCTTTTTGTGACAGGTTGGGAGTCCATTTGTAATTTTCGTCTGGGTATCATCCTGAGTTTAATGTACAGACTGAAAGAAAGAACCAGGATGTAGAACAGTTTTTGCGTTGTTTTGTGGTGGACAATCAAGAGGTGTGGTCTGAGTTTCTGCCTCTCGCAGAATTTGCTCTTAACAATCATACATCCTCCTCTGCTGGGTGTTCTCCTTTTTTTTGTTGTACTGGGAGACATCCGGCTTTTGGCTTGTTCTCCAAATTGGGGCCGGCGGTGCCGGAGGAGGAGAATTCTTCCGGTGATTTGCAGAGAGTTTGGACTAATGTACGTTGCAACCTTCAAGAGGCTAACAAGAAGTCCAAGAAGTATTTTGACAGGAAACGTAAGGAGGTTTTGTTTACTGTGGGTGACATGGTTTCGTTGTCCTCAAAGAACCTGCGGTTGAAGATTCCCTCTAAAAAACTGGGTCCTAAGTTTGTGGGTCCATTTAAAGTGCTTCAGGTTGTTAACCCGTCTGCGTTTAGGTTGGATGTCCCTACTTCCTGGAAGATTAATCCTGTGTTTCATGTTTCCTTGTTGAAAAAGGCTGATGTATCAGACAGGGATTCCACTGTCACAGTTCCTCCTGTGGTGGAAGACGGCGAGTATGAAATTTCTCGTATCTTGAATTCTAGATGGCATAGAGAGAGATTACAGTATCTTGTCTCCAGGAAGGGTTTCGGTCCCGAAGATAACTCCTGGGTAATGGCGGATGATGTCTCTGCTCCTAGGCTTGTTAGAGCTTTCCACAAGAGGTTTCTGGATAGGCCTGGGCCTGAAGAATCCGGAGGATCCTCATAAAAGAGGGGGTACTGTTAGAACCCTCCTGTTTGTTTTTTTCCATCTTGTGTTTTGCGGTCACGTGACCATCTGCCATTATATTTCAGCTCCACCCTTTTGGCTGTGCTGGACTTCAGTGTTTGACTGTTTTTCTAGCCAGGTGCTTCTGTGCCTATCTCTGTCAGTTCGCTTGGTCCTTCTGGGACCTCTAGTACCTTTTGGTCAGTTTGCAGTTTGTCTTTTTGTGTTCTGCAACAACTTCTCTGTTTAGGAGGTGTCACATTTTTGTTCCAGTCCTTAGTTCTTTTAAGGACCCCACCCCTTATGCTATAGGTCTTCGTTCAGGCGGGTCTGTTCGCTAGGAACAGGCAGCCCGCTACATCGTAGGGGTTCAGCTTAGTCTTACTGTAGGGACAGCTTTCCCCTATCTTTCCTTAGTTCATGTTGCAAATCATAACAGTAAGCGCTGTTACTTATCTCCTCACAAGAGTCCCACTCTGTCTATGGCCGGGTCCCGTGGTTGTCATGGTGACCTGTTACCCTTGCAAAAATAAAAAAATTGGGGTCTAATGTACCATTTTTGTAAAAAATGTTAAATGTTCATTTTTTTCTTCCACTTTCCAAAAATTCCTGTGAAGCACCTGAAGGGTTAATAAACTTCTTGAATGTGGTTTTGAGCACCATGAGGGGTGCAGTTTTTAGAATGGTGTCACTTTTGAGTATTTTCTTTCACAAAGGCCCCTCAAAGTCACTTCAGATGTGATGTGGTCCCTAAAAAAATGGTTTTGTAAATTTTGTTGGAAAAATGAGAAATCGTTGGTCAACTTTTAACCCTTATAACTTCCTAACCCCAAAAAATATTGGTTCCAAAATTCTGTTGATCTAAAGTAGACATGTGGGAAATGTTACTTATTAACTATTTTGTGTGACATATCTCTGATTTAAGGTCATGAAAATTAAAAGTTTGAAAATTGCAAAATTTTCAAAATTTTTGCCAAATTTTTTTCACAAATAAACACAAGTCATGTCGAAGAAATTTTACCACTGTCATGAAGTACAATATGTCACATAAAACTATCTCAGAATCAGTGAGATCTGTTGAAGCGTTTCAGAGTTATTACCTCATAAAGTGACAGTGGTCAAAATTGTAAAAATTGGCCTGGTCATTAACGTGCAAGCCACCCTCGGAGGTAAAGGGGTTAAAAAAATTATGTGGGTGTTGTATCACGGTCACCCTGGTGATATGGTGGTGGAGGATCAGGAGAAGGAGGAGGACAACAGAAAATAGACAAAATCAGGATGCGTATGTGACTCGCCCCCTGGGCCGTGGGGCACTCGGGACCGGGCTTCAGGGCAATGCTGGGAGTAGTAGTGGTGACCCGGTCCCGTGGCTCATGGTGGTCAGACCAGTGGCAGCCTTTTATATGTTTTAGCTAATGTCCGACTACGCCACCCGTGGATTGCGGTCAGGGAGGACCGCCGCTGCAGGGCAGACCGCTGAGGCTGGTGTTGGGGATGCAGCAGGGAATAGTACAACTCCCCACGGGAGGAGTGTAGCCTCAGGGCAGTGTAATAGGATGCTGGGGGTGATGGTGCAGGCGCAGCAGTAACCACACAGAGTCCAATAATGCAGTCCAGGGTCTTTTACTGCAGATCTTATCACAGACCCACCAGGAGTACAGGGTAGGAATGGACCTGGGTGTCTGAGGGCATTCGGGCGAGCTCCGCTGATCAGGGTGAGTGGGTAGGCCTACCGTTCTCTCTCTCTCTGCCCTTGCTGACTATCTCCCCCTTTAGTGGTATGATAGCCCACGTCCCTGAGCTTGCCGTGTACTACGCCTGTATGGCTTGCGACTCGGGCCTTAGGTACCTGTAGCTTCTCCGTGCTGTACCGGTCCCTCTGTGTGGCGGAGCCTCCAGGCTTCTTAGGCCAAGGGACCTGAAATCCCTTGCGGGTTGGTTATCTGCTGCAGGGCTTGCAACCCTGACAGCCTCGGACCCCAGTGTCCGGTTGTGTAGTCTCTCTCTGCCAGGACCGGCTCTCGTCGCCTCTGTCCCTGGCTTTCTGTTCCTCCTTTGCCTCCTGGACTCCTCAGCTGCGGCTGACCTGTCCCTCTCTTCTGGGAACCCTTCTGGATGCTTCAGAGTGGGTCCTGGTCTCCCTAACCCTGCCCTCAGTACCAGTTTTTATAGGGACAGCCTGCTCCCCCTACTGGCCTGGGACAGGAGGTGCTGCATACAAATGGTCCATTACCAGAGAACCTCCCTCCTGCTCTCAGACACAGCCTTACAAGTTTGTGGCATCCAGGCCTGATGTGACACATTCCCCCCTAGTAAAGCTTAGTACTCCGGGACTAAGCAAGAAACATGAATACAGGGTATAAATTATAACATAAACACAACAAAGAAAGAAATAACAAACAACACCACATATTGAGTTCTTTAGGTCACAGTATGACCTGTGACCGGGTGTCCATTTCACCCAATAAGGCGAAGTCTCAACTGGTGCGGGGACCTGTCCAAAGTAAACCCCAAACGTTGGCCCTGGGCGTGGCTGCAAGGCGAAGCAAACCACTTTGGACCACTCGGGACCATGCCAGACAGGTTTTTCTTCCTTGGCCGTCTTCGCAAAAGGCACAAAGTGCAACTATTTACAACGTAGTTCCGGTTATCCAAAGTTCATAACCTGTCAGTCCATATATCTAGAAAAACTGGAGAAAACACTATTAGTTTCAGGTAACAAATATATTAAATATATACATGGTACATTTAGATCTTGTACCTATATCCTCCAGCGAGCTGGTGTTTGACCCCTAGTGCTCCTTGTTGACCTCCTTAATCCACTGTCTGGTGGTGGACCAACCTGGCTTTCCCCACTATCATTGAGGGTACAGCTACTAGCTGGGTGTACAGGCAGGGCAAGCAGCTGTCTGCAGGTCCTTTGGCTTATCGCAGGCATGGCAGGCTCACTGTCAGCAGAGGGTTGACTCTCCTGGGCTGCTGGCGTGGGTTCTTCCGCCTCTGGGACCGCTTGCTCTTCTTGTTCTTCCTGTCCTCCTGTAGGCTCCTGCTGGGTAGGCTGAAGGAAGTGTAGGACGGGTACCACTATTGCGACATTTATCTGAGTCCAGGTCCGGGGGAACTCTCCGAGAACTGTGCTGATCATCGCTTCCTTGTCCTCTGCGGGTTCAAGGTCATCTTGATCTTCACTTGGACTCTGTAGTTGCTCGGGGCACCGTTTTAGGTGGTCTCAGGAGATGATGCTAGTGGTTTCTCCTCCATCCTTGGTAATCACACATACCTTCGGGTTGTTGTGGTCGGACTGCAGTACTGTGTACGGGTCTCTCTCCCACTGGTCATCCAGCTTTTGTAACCTTCTCTTCCGCTTCAGGATCTGCTCACCAGGTTCCAGGGGACCAGCAGGGGCGTGTTGGTTGAAGAGCCTCTCTTGCTTTTCTCTCGCTTGAGCCAGACTCCTCTCCACACTCTCCTGTACCTTCTTGTACTGTAGCCGCCGTTCCGTATCCCAGTCCGCGTCTGGGGAGGTGTCCTCAGGTGTCAGGACTCCCATTTCCAGGTCGATCGGCAGCTTACCTGGTCTTTCTCGCATCAGGTAAGCCGGGGTGCAATTTGTAGCATTCACCGGGATATGGTTGTACAAGTTAATCAGGTCTGGCAGCTTCTCCGGCCACAGACTGCGTTCTTCCAGGGGTAACGTCTTGAGGAGATCAATGACGATATTGTTCATCTTCTCACACCCGTTGGCTTGCGGGTGGTAAGGCGTTGTCCGAATCTTCCTACAGCCGTAGAGGTTGCAGAACTCTTGGAATACTTCAGCCTCAAATGCTGGACCTTGATCTGTCAAGACCTGTTCCGGATACCCATGTGGACGGCAGAAGTGTTGCTGGAAGGCTCTGGCAGCAGTTTGGGCTGTCAGGTCTTTAACAGGAACCACTACCAGAAACCAGGAGTAATGGTCCACAATTGTCAGGGCATAGACGTAGCCCGACCGGCTTGGAGCCAATTTCACATGGTCCAGAGCTACCAGCTCAAGAGGCTGCCTGGTGACGATGGGCCTCAAGGGTGTCTGCTGGCTGGTACGGTCCTTCCTTCTGAGGTGACATGGGCCGCAGTCCCTGCTCCACTTCTCGATGGCCCTTCTCATGCCGACCCAGTAGAACCGCTCCCTCAGTAGGAACTCCAGTTTCTTCTACCCGAAGTGTCCCGCTCTGTCATGGTAGGCCTCCAGGACCATTGCTGCATCTCGCCTTGGGACCACTATCTGCCAGGTCAGCTCGTGCATCCGGTGGTTGACAAGCCTTCTGCACAGCTTACCCTTGTAGAGGAATAGCCTGCTTTTCTCCTTCCATATCAGCTTGGCTTCCTCTGGAGCGTCCGGGCCAGGGCTAGCGTCTTCCTGGGTTAACATGTCTTTCACCAGGCGTATTGCAGGGTCGCTATCTTGCGTTTCACCCCAGCCATGGTGGGGTAAGTGGTTGAACATGACGGTGGTTAAGTCCTTGTCTCTTACCCGGTGAGAATGCTGAGTGGCCCCATACCGGTGGAACGCAGGGAGCTCTATTTCCTCCAGCTCTTCCGAGTCGTCTTCTCCTTCAGGTAGGTGGGGCATTCTTGATAGGGCGTCTGCGTTGGCGTTGGTTCTGCCTGCCCGGTATTTGATTGTGAAGTCATAGTTGGATAGCCGGGCCATCCACCGCTGTTCTAGGGCACCTAGTCTTGCATTGTCCAGATGTGTCAACGGGTTGTTGTCCGTGTACAAGGTGAACTTTGCGGAGGCCAGGTAATGCATAAACCGTTCTGTGACGGGCCGCACCACTGCCAAGAATTCTAGCTTGAAGGAGCTGTAGTTCTCCGGGTTTCTTTCAGTGGGCCTCAGCTTCTGGCTGGCATACACGATCACCCTTTCTCTGCCCTGTTGGTTCTGTGACAGTACGGCTCCCAGCCCCACATTACTGGCATCTGTGTGGAGGATAAAAGGCTGGCCATAATCGGGGTAGGCCAGGATCTCATCCCCCATGAGGGCCATCTTCAACTGGCGGAAGGACTCCTCTTCCGGCTTGTCCCACTTGAAGGGTGACTTGTGACTTCTGGATTTAGATTGCCCTATCAGGAGGTCCTGCATAGGGGCTGCCATCTTAGTGAACCCGGGGATGAACCTTCGGTAGTAGCCTACCAACCCGAGGAATTGCCTCACTTCCTTGATGTTAGAGGGGCTTGGCCAGCCCTTAATGGCTGTAACTTGGTCGGGGGCTACTCTCTCTCCACTCACCACGTGTCCTAGGTACTGGACCTTCGGTTTTAACAGGTGGCACTTTGAAGGCTTCACTTTCAGGCCGTAGCCTGCCAGTGCTTCGAACACCTCGGCCAGGTGCTTTAGATGGTCCTCGTAAGTCTTCGAATAGACGATTACGTCGTCCAGGTAAAAGAGGACCGTCTCAAAGTTTCGGTGCCCTAGACAGCATTCCATCAGCCTCTGGAAGGTCCCTGGTGCGTTGCAGAGCCCGAAGGGCATACAGTTGAACTCACTCAGTCCCATGGGGGTGGTGAAGGCGGTCTTCTCCTTGTCAACCTCTGCCACAGGAACCTGCCAGTACCCGATAGTAAGGTCCAAAGTAAAGAAGAAATTAGCTGATTTTAGAGCTGCTAAAGACTCCTCTATCCTAGGTAATGGGTATGCATCTTTATGGGTGATACGATTGATTTGTCTATAGTCCACGCACATTCTCATGGTACCGTCTTTCTTTTTTACCAAAACAAAGGGCGCTGTCCAGGGGCTACAGCTATCTCTAATGACCCCAGCTTCTTTCATTTCTCTCAGCATACCCTTGGCGTTCTGATAATGTGCAGGGGGTACAGGCCTGTGTCTCTCTTTTATTGGTGGGTGGCTCCCCGTGGGGATATGGTGTTCTATCCCTTTTACTCTGCCGAAGTCTAGCGGGTGCTTACTAAAGATTCTCTCGTACTCCTGAACCACCCGGTAGACTCCTTGTTTTTGGTACAGGGGAGTGGAGTCAGCACCCACATGGAGTTTCTGGCACCAGTCCTCCTTTTGTTTCTGGGAGCCATTACCCTCCGCCTGTGGAGATGGAGGCAACGGTTCCACGGCCCTGATAGCTTTGTGCTCAACAGCGAACAGTTTGGCAAGTGTAGCGTACCTGGGTAAGTGTACCTCCCTCTCCCCAATATTGAGAATGCGAACGGGCACCCTCCCATGACGGACATCAACCACCCCCCGGGCTTTCAAAATGGTGGGCCTGCTGTCTGAGTACACGGGTTCTACCATGGCTTGGTAGTCTCTGCCTCTCAACCCGATTACAGACCGACACCAGATCATCATTTCACTTTTGGGAGGCATGGAAATGGGGAATGGGTCACTCATTCTTACGCTACCGATCTCACCACCAGACAGTTCTACCTGCTGCCGTCTCATCAGGGCTCTTATCTCTTTCTGGAGGACCCTCTGTTGGCTGGAGCTCGCATTCATTGCCACCTGCTGTAAAGTCACAATTACTTCTGAAAGACAGTTTTCAATTACATTAGTACCCACAGTTATTTTAGGGTGACTTTCACGACGGTCAATGTCCACAATGATCACTCCCTGTGCCGGCAGCTCCACCTTACCAATCTTGATGGTCATCTCTCTGAACCCCACCTGCGGCACGGGTTGGCCATTGCTGGCAATGATGCTTAAGTCATCGTCTGGGTAGCGGGTTATGTCAGCGTCACTCCAGTACCGCTTGAAAAATACGTAGGGGATGGTAGTCACTTGAGACCCGGTGTCCAGCAGTGCACTCATGGGGATACTGTCCAGCACTACGGGTAAGACCGGGCATCCCCCCACGTACTTATCACGCCAATTAGACGGGCCTGATGACCTTATGCCTGGGGGTTGGCCCTCTGCCCCAGGTCGGACCCATTTAAAGTACAGTACCTTGCTATGTGTCCTGGCTGACTGCAACGGCGGCAAATCGGCTGTCCATCCTCAGTGTAGCGATCGGCGGGCCTCCCTCTGAACGGCGGGATCCTCCTCTGTCGACGCCATGGGACATCCTCCGGACTGGAAGCCAGCTCGATTGGTCTTGACGGTTCCACCTGCAATGACTGTACGGTCCTGGTTAATGCAGCCACACTCTTTGTTAGCTCCTGGACCTGATGGTGCAGGTCTGCAGGCTGGGATGGATTTAGGGCCTGTGCATCAGCCCCCACAAGGTCTGCGGGGTACAGTGCTGCCCCCTGGTGGTAAGTGATGGCAGGGCGCCGGGAAGCTACAGCGCCACCTGCTGCGGGTTCTCTGAGCACCCGGAAGGCCCGATCCTTGAACTGCACAAAAGTCAAATCGGGATTCTGTAGGGCCATGAGGCGCAGCTGGGTTCTGTGGGCGCTGGACAGCAGATCTTCTATGAACTGGTCAGTCAACAGTTTACCAGTGTCCTGAACGCTGCCAGGATCAGCTTGTTTGATAGCTCTCAGGGCTTCTTGCAGGTTCAAGCTATAGTCTCTGATACTATCCTGGGTCCGCTGCTTACAGCCATAGAACCGCATTTTTATTTCTGCTGAGGTACGGGTATTAAAAGTACTCCGCAGCTGGGTCAGAATGTCCTTTACTGTCCTTTTCTCCTTATCTGGCCATGATTTCTCTTCCCGCTGGGCTGCACTGGTGAGCTGCCCCGTTAGAATGCTCACTTTCTGTTCTTCTGTCAGGGGATAAACTTTGAATAAACTGTGCAGACTTTCCCTAAAGTCAGTTAAGGTATGGGGGTCCCCTGAGTATTGGGGTAGCCAGGCTGCTCCGGGGATGTAGGACATAGAGAACGGCATCACCGCTGCTGCAGCCCCGCCGGTTGTAGAGGGCCCCTCCACGTCCGTCATCTTCCTCCCCCCTAGTTAAGCGTGGCCTACCATCCGACGATCCTCTTCTGTAGGCCGCGGCTCCGCTGGTGCTTCTCCGTGTGAGGACCTTGCGTCGCGTCCTGGTGACGTCAGCGTCGCTCTCTCTCCCTTCCAGGACCTTGCACAGCGTCGGTGCGTAGGGCGGGGCTTCAAGTCTCGCACGCTTTGGGCGTCCACGCCCCTCTTCTTGACGCGCGGCGTCCTGAAGATGGCGTCCGATGGCGGCAAAACGGCTCCGGATGGTGGGAAACTTCTTTTTAAGATACGTGTACAGTCGTTTTCAGGCACGCAATACCCGTTTGTGGCAGGTTGGTCACAATCCTGCCGACTACGCCAAAGCTGACTCGCCCCCTGGGCCATGGGGCACTCGGGACCGGGCTTCAGGGCAATGCTGGGAGTAGTAGTGGCGACCCGGTCCCGTGGCTCAGGGTGGTCAGACCAGTGGCAGCCTTTTATATGTTTTAGGTAATGTCCAAATACGCCACTCGTGGATTGCGGTCAGGGAGGACCGCCGCTGCAGGGCAGACCACTGAGGCTGGTTTTGGGGATGCAGCAGGGAATAGTACAACTCCCCACGGGAGGAGTGTAGCCTCAGGGCAGTGTAATAGGATGCTGGGGGTGATGGTGCAGGCGCATCAGTAACCACACAGAGTCCAATAATGCAGTCCAGGGTCTTTTACTGCAGATCTTATCACAGACCCACCAGGAGTACAGCGTAGGAATGGACCTGGGTGTCTGAGGGCATTCGGGCGAGCTCCGCTGATCAGGGTGAGTGGGTAGGCCTACCGTTCTCTCTCTCTACCCTTGCTGACTATCTCCCCCTTTAGTGGTATGATAGCCCACGTCCCTGAGCTTGCCATGTTCTACGCCTGTATGGCTTGCGACTCGGGCCTTATGTACCTGTAGCTTCTCCGTGCTGTACAGGTCCCTCTGTGTGGCGGAGCCTCCAGGCTTCTTAGGCCAAGGGACCTGAAATCCCTTGCGGGTTGGTTATCTGCTGCAGGGCTTGCAACCCTGACAGCCTCTGACCCCAATGTCCGGTTGTGTAGTCTCTCTCTGCCAGGACCGGCTCTCGTCGCCTCTGTCCCTGGCTTTCTGTTCCTCCTTTGCCTCCTGGACTCCTCAGCTGCGGCTGACCTGTCCCTCTCTTCTGGGAACCCTTCTGGATGCTTCAGAAGGGGGTCCTGGTCTCCCTAACCCTGCCCTCAGTACCAGTTTTTATAGGGGCAGCCTGCTCCCCCTACTGGCCTGGGACAGGAGGTGCTGCATGCAAACAGTCCATGACCAGAGAACCTCCCTCCTGCTCTCAGACACAGCCTTACAAGTTTGTGGCATCCAGGCCTGGGGTGACACATATGCCCATATCTGGGTGTGAAGAGGTGCATGGGAATAGACCTCCCAAAAAAACTCACTGGATTTGAGTTTATGTTCTGCTGCTATCATTTGGTAGTGTTTAGAAGTCTGGCCCAATTCAGCCCTTGTTCATTTTTATAAGAGTCAGTCTGTCAGCATTTTCAGTTGACAGGCAGATGCGCCTATCAGTTATAATGGCCCCGGCGGCACTAAAAACCCGCTCTGACAAAATGCTAGCGGCAGGGCAGGCCAGGCCCTCCAAGGCGTAGAGAGCCAGTTCATGCCACGTGTCCAGCTTGGATACCCAAGACGTTGGTATTGTCAGCAAGGTACTCCTTTAGCATCTTTGAAAAATTATCCCTCTTTGTGAGAGTACCCTGTGCATCAGGGCCTGTGCGGTGGGAGGGTCTTAGAAAACTCTTCCAGACCTTTGACAGTATTCCCTGCCTCTGCTGGATCGTATTTGAGTCTCTCTCGCCTGTACAGCCTTTCAGATGGGAATTTTTTTAATAATTCCGCAACAAGGACCTTCAGGTACTGCACCATTTTATTAGACCTGTCCACCCCCGGAATGAGAGATAGAAAGTTCTCCTTGTAGAGTGGGTCTAGAAGAGTCACCAACCAGTAATGACTGTCACCTAAAATTTGGAGAACGCGAGGGTCATGGGAATGCAGCATAACATAAACTCAGCCATGTGTGCCAGACTGCTAACAGGGAAGACTTCTGTGTCCTCACCAAGAGGACGACTGACCATGCTCTCCTCCTCATCCTCCTCTCTCTCCTCAGGCTATCCACGCTGAACAGATGGTATGACAGTTGTGTGGGTAGCACCGTCTATAGCACATGAAACTGGCTCCTGTTCTTTGTGGAATCACCCTGTATGTCCAAAGTTTTGGAGGATAGCACAGATGTCTGAGATGCCCACTCCTGAGTAGAGATGAGCGTTGTTCTACTCGAACTGTTCGCCAATCTCAAATTCGAGCTGTTTTGGGCGGTGTTCGAGCCGTTCGGCGAACACGAACAATTTGAGAAAAATTCGGCTGTTCGAGGTTATGTTCGATAACTGTTCGTGCACCAAAATCATAACTGGATTTTTTCTCAGTAATGATGAAAATTAATGTTAATACGCAGTTTGAGTGTACAGCGGGGTTGGGGGAGGGGCAGGGGATGGATCTCTGCAGGAACAATGAAGATCTCCATTTTTTTTTCTCTTTCCCGCATTTACAGTGGGGAGGTGCAATCTGTCAGCCTATCAGCAGCGCACACACGGAGCGAAGTGCTTTTTTTCACACAAGCAAGGGCATGTGTCATTGGCAGTGTATGTCACATATCCTTGCCCTATAAGACCAAGCCATTTTCCCCGTCGCCACCATTTTCTCACTGCTGCAGCTGCGTGTTAGACGGCACCGCTGTTGCTGTGTGCGCTATACCTTGTTAATTTCAAGCCAATTTTCGCACAAATATACAGATAGCTTGGGAGTAGGGAATAGTTGTGATTGCAGTCCTTTTAAGGACTAGGTTACAGCATTTCCTACGACTTTTATCAGGCAGGTCTGTGCTCTTAAATAGATAGGTTGTGGGAGTAAAGACTAATTGTAATTGGAGTCCTTTTCAGGACTAGGTTACATCAGTTCCTATCAGTTTTTGCCAGGCAGGTCTGTGCCAGTGCTGTGCAAGGTTTTTTCACAGCATTTGGCTGAATCTAGCAAAGCTAATCCTTTTTGGCCTATTGCAGAGTGTGTTAGTCAGTGGAGTAGCCTATCTGTGTTGCAAGATATACCACCTGTGTATAGAATACCAATTTTTTTACTGCACCTAGTGAAGTAAAATCTTTTGGGCATAGCAACATTCTATTAGTCCATCTATACTGACCTCCATCAGGTTGCAAACTGAATCTAATTTTTTTCTGCATCTAGCTCTGAAAAAATATTTGGCCTTCTAGCAGTGTGTGGGACTTGTTCTATTAGTCCACCTATACTGACCTCCATCAGGTTGCAAACTGAATATATTTTTTTCTGCATCTACCTCTGAAAAAATATTGGGCTTCTAGCTGTGTGTGGGACTTGTTGTATTAGTCCATCTATACTGACCTCCATCAGGTTGCAAACTGAATATATTTTTTTCTGCATCTACCTCTGAAAAAATATTGGGCTTCTAGCTGTGTGTGGGACTTGTTGTATTAGTCCATCTATACTGACCTCCATCAGGTTGCAAACTGAATATATTTTTTTCTGCATCTACCTCTGAAAAAATATTGGGCTTCTAGCTGTGTGTGGGACTTGTATTAGTCCATCTATACTGACCTCCATCAGGTTGCAAACTGAATATATTTTTTTCTGCATCTACCTCTGAAAAAATATTGGGCTTCTAGCTGTGTGTGGGACTTGTTCTATTAATCCATCTATACAGACCTCCATCAGGTTGCAAACTGAATATATTTTTTTCTGCATCTACCTCTGAAAAAATATTGGGCTTCTAGCTGTGTGTGGGACTTGTTGTATTAGTCCATCTATACTGACCTCCATCAGGTTGCAAACTGAATATATTTTTTTCTGCATCTACCTCTGAAAAAATATTGGGCTTCTAGCTGTGTGTGGGACTTGTTGTATTAGTCCATCTATACTGACCTCCATCAGGTTGCAAATTGAATATAATTTTTTTCTGCATCTAACCCAGCCAATAGTTTTGGCCTAATACCACAGTTTGGCCACTCAGCTCTGCTCGGTTACCATCCATTGTTTTTTTGTGCAAACAACTCCAGAGTTGTGAATTAGTTAACCACCAAAATGAGTGGAAAAAGGCCTGCTGCTGGTGGAAAGGGGAATAGGCGTGTTGGGAAGGGGAAAAAATGTTGTGTCCGTGGGGTAGGTGTTAAAGCAACAGTAACATCTGCAGAAGAAAGACCATCTTCCAGCCAAACTAAAATGTCTACTTCTTTTAGCGGACAATGTGATAAGATCCCTTTCTTACGGCCACGCCAATCGCTACAAATTCCAGATGAGGCACAAAAACAGCAGGTGCTTCAACGGATATCAAGTGCTCCTTTAAGTGGGCTCTCCTCCATATCAACTTCAACATCACAAATACTCCAGTCCTCAAAGGTGTCAACCCAATCGCACTTGCTTCCTCACAGCTCCCAAATCTCCAGCTGCCCGTCTGAGTATGAGGTAGAACAGATGGTTGAGTCTGCAGAGCTGTTTACTCATACTATAGCCTGGGAATCAGAGGTCGACTCCAGCGCTTCTGTGAATCCAGACGAGGAAATGATCTGCACTGATGCCCAGAATCTTTATGAGTCGGATCCAGTACCAGACGCAGAAGGTTCTGACCATAATGTAGACCCTCATTCCCAAACTGTAACTCCTGTTGGTGGAGACAATGAGGAAGACGATGATAAGACTCAAATACCTGATTGGAGCGACAACTTTAGTTTTTTGTCAGGGCAGGAACAGGTTGGCTCTGAGGACGACGGGTGTGATAACGCACAGGGTGATGATGATGAGGTTGGAGATCCCACTTACTGTCAACCCACAGTCAGCCAAGAGATGAGGTCAGCAGAGGAGGTGGAGGAAGATGCTAGTGACGACGAGGTCAGGTTGCGCCTTCCTGGACAGAGACGTAGTACTGGAAGCACGTCAACAACTGCATCCTCAAACACAACTCTGCCTCTCACCACAAGTCGTGGTGGCTCTTCAGGTCGCATGGGTGCTAAGCCTTGCATAGCCTGGGCATTTTTTCAGATCGATAAAGATGACCCAACTCGTGTTATCTGTAACATTTGTCAGCAAAAGCTAAGTAGAGGCCAAAAAATACATAGTTTGAGTACTTCATGCATGAACCGGCACATGGACATGAAGCATAAGTTGCAGTGGGAAGCTCAGTGTGCTACAATGCGGCCTAGCCGGACGGGCCAACCACCGTCTGCCATATCTTGTGCATCCGCGGCCTCTTCATCCTCTGTGACTGGGGGGACAGCAGTCACACCTATTTTGGGGCGCAGACCTGCCACCTCTTTACCCGCAACAGCCAGCGTGATTGGCAGGTCATCATTTTCTTTGGAGGTGGTAACACCAGCTGGTGTTGAGCGCTGTCCGACATCGATAGCACCACCTTTGGATCAAGGCAACCTAACATGTCCGCCTGCATCTTCCTCACAGACCGGCAGTTTGCCGGGGACACCCTTATCAACCCCGTCTAAGCACAATAGCCAGCCCTCGGTCCCTCAGATGTGGACAAGTAAAAGACCATTTCCTCCTAGCCATGAGAAAGCTAAGAGGTTGAATTTCACCATCTGCAAGCTCTTGGCTACAGAAATGCTGCCTTTCCGCCTGGTAGACACAGAGGATTTTCGAGACCTTATGTCCGTTGCAGTGCCCCAGTACCAGATGCTCAGTCGGCACTACTTCTCAAAGAAAGGTGTGCCTGCGCTCCACCAGCATGTCGCACACAACATCACCGCTTCTTTGAGAAACTCTGTGTGTGACAGGGTGCATTTCACCACAGACACTTGGACGAGTAGGCATGGACAGAGGCGTTACATGTCGCTGACTGGGCACTGGGTAACTATGGTGACAGCAGGACAAGGGGCTGCTGTCCAAGTCTTGCCGTCCCCACGAGTTGTGCGTCAATCCTCTTTATCTCAAAGTTCCTCCACTGCTTCTGCCTCCTCAACCTCCTCTCGGTCTTCCACCTGCACCCAAAGCCTGTCTGGTCATGCCACAAGCTTTCTAACTGCGCAGAAGGGATCCTGCACACCTCCTTACTATGCTGGCAGTAGGGCTCAACGTCATCAGGCGGTTTTTACTTTGAAATGTCTGGGAAATGTGAGTCACACAGCTGAGGAATTGTGGTCAGCTCTGGAGAACCAATTTCATGAATGGCTGTCTCCACTGGACCTGAAACCAGGGAAGGCCGTGTGCGACAATGCTGCAAACCTGGGTGCGGCCCTTCGCCGGGGCAATGTCACACACGTGCCTTGTATGGCTCACGTGTTGAACCTGGTTATCCAGCAATTTTTAGCCCACTATCCCAGACTAGATGGCCTTCTGCAGAGGGCACGGTCGCTGTGTGCTCACTTCCGCCGTTCGCATCCCGCAGCTCAGCGACTTACATCTCTACAGAAGTCGTTGGGCCTGCCACTTCACCGGATAAAATGCGATGTGCCTACCCGGTGGAATTCAACTCTGCACATGTTGCAGTGACTGTGGCAGCACCGACAAGCCCTGGTGCAATACGTTCTGACGTATAGCCTGGGCCAACGAGATCCAGAGGTGGGGCAAATCACGCTGGAGGAGTGGTCTCAGATCAGGGACCTATGCACCCTTCTGCACAGTTTTGAAATGGCGACGAAGATGTTTAGTGCTGATGATGCCATTATCAGCATGACTATTCCGGTGATTTACATGCTGGAGCACATGTTAAACAGAATTCGGAGTCAGGTGGTGGCACAAGAGGAGGTAAAGGAAGTAGAGGAGGAGGAGTTGTATGCGGAAGGGCTAACATCTGCAAGGTCCAGACGGTCGGCAGCACCAAGGCGGCAGGCATGTGAGGGTGGGGGAGATGGTTTTACCAGGGCGCATGGTAGCAGCCAAACTAGTGAGGAAGGTGCAGGAGCCCAGGAAGAAGTGGAGGACGAACTGATGGAAGACTCATCAGATGAGGGAGACCTTGATCACATTTCTGTTGTGCGAGGTTGGGGGGAGAGGACAGAGGAAGGAAGCATGATTGTTACCTCGCCACCAACACAACAGGGACTTGGTGCTCCTGGATGCGCAACACACATGAGTGCCTTCTTGCTGCACTACCTGCAACATGACCCTCGAATTGTGAGAATTAGAAATAATCCTGACTACTGGGTTGCCACACTGTTAGATCCCCGGTACAAAAGTAAATTTTCAGAAATTATTCCTGCCATAGAAAGGGATGCACGCATGCAGGAGTATCAGCAGAGACTGTTGCAGAATCTTACATGTGCTTTTCCACAAAACACCAGTGGTGCACGTAGTGAATCTCACAGTTCCAACTTGCCAACCGTGGGACCGTCAAGTGTTCAGCACTCAAACCGTAACAGAAACACAGTATCTGCTGGTAACATCAATTTTGCGGAATCATTTCACCACTTTTTTAGCCCATCCTTTGCAAGGCCACAGGAGACAAGAAGTCTGACACATAGTCAACGCCTAGAGACGATGGTACAGGAGTATCTCCAAGTAAACATTGAAGCCACGACTGTGTCACTGGACCCTTGCTCTTTTTGGGCTTCCAATCTGGATAAATGGCCGGAGCTAGCCACTTACGCCTTGGAGATCTTGTCATGCCCCGCAGCCAACGTTCTGTCTGAACGTGTGTTCAGCGCTGCTGGTGGTGTGCTGACAGATAAGCGCACGCGGCTCTCCACTGATAATGTAGACAGACTCACGTTCATAAAGATGAACAAATCATGGATCCGAAACGACTTTTCTACCCTGTGTCATCCTGGGGAGAGTAAAAGCTTGATGATTGGTTAAAATCACCCTACCAACCATTTTAAGCTTTCAAATTACTAATCATGTTTATCTGTATCTTGACTGGAAAATAATTTGGGCTTTGTAGCAGTGTGCAGCACTGATCCTATTAGGCCATCTATAATAAGCTCCACCAGATTTAAAATTAAAAATAATTTTTAGCTGCATCTAGCCCGGAAAATAATTTTGGGGCTCCGAGATGCGCAAGACACATAAGTGCCTTCTTGCTGCACTACCTGCAGCATGACCCTCATATTGTCAGAATTCGAAGTAATCATGACTACTGGGTTGCCACACTCTTAGATCCCCCAAACTTTTCGATCAACCTTTTCATTTTAATAAAGACCAAAAAAATGGTCATTTTTGAAATTATAAGCATTAGCAGGTTGTTAGAAACTGAAATCAAACAGTTTTCAACTCAAAACTTTATTCTAGGTGATGTTACATTTTCACATAGGACCCCTTGTTCGAAAGGAGCTTCTGAACTCTCTCGTCCATTGAATTTGTCAGGTTTTGGATGGTTTCTGCTTCAATTGTTTTGCATGAGGACAGAATACCCTCCCAGAGCTGTTGCTTAGATGTGAACTGCCTCCCGCCATCATAGACACTCCTTTTAATGATGCTCCAAAGGTTCTGAATGGGGTAGAGGTCAGGGGAGCATGGGGGTCACACCATAAGTTTGTCCCCTTTTATGCCCATATCAGCCAGAGATGCAGATGATTTATGTGCAGCATGAGATGGTGCATTATCATGCAGAAAAATGATCTTGCTGTGAAATACACGGTTCTTCTTCTTGAACCATGGCAGGAAGTGCTGTTTGAGAAAATCCACATACATTATGGAGTTCATCTTTAGCGCCTTCAGGGATCCTAAAGGGGCCGACAATCTCTCTCCCCATGATTCCAGCCCAAAACATTACTCCACCTCCTCCTTGTTGGCGCTGTAGCCGTGTTTGCGTGGGGTGTCCATCAACCAGCCATCCTCCACTCCATCCATCTGGACCATCGAGCGCTGCACGGCACTCATCCGTGAACAAAACAGTTTTGAAATCAGTCTTCATGTAATGTTTGGCCCACTGGAGCCGTTTCTGCTTGTGTGAAGTGGATAGAGGAGGTCGACAGGATGGCGTATGCACAGCTGCAAACCTCTGAAGGACCCTGCATCTTGTTGTTCGGGGGACGTTGGAGGCAAAAGCAGCTTCAAAAACTTGTCTGCTGCTATGACAAGGCTTTTTTGCCGCTGCTCTTTCAACCTGACGTAATTGCCTGTAGGAAAGAGTCCTCAATTTGCCCTTATCAGCACGCACACGTGTGTACTGTGAATCAGCTACATACTTCTTGATTGCCAAGACACTTCATCCTGATCATCGCACAATGTTGATTGTAGTCATGCCTTGACCTAAACACTCCACAATTTGTTGCTTCTCAGCAGCCGACACATCCTTTTTCTTTCCCATTTTGGCAGAAAATGTAGGCTGCTTAATAATGTGAGAGAGCCTTCTTAAGTAGTCTTGCCTTTCATTGGACACACCTGCCAAACTAATTAGCACAGGTGTCTGCAATTGCTTACAGTGATATAAAGAGCCCTGACACACATCACCATCAATGAGTTTAACTGACAAACAAACAAATTCTTCCCTTATCACTCCTAAACACTTTTTGCATAATAATTTGGAACGCAGTGTACATGTGCTTTTCCACAAAACACCAGTGGTTCACGTAGTGAATCTTACAGTTCTAACTTGCCAACCGTGGTCTGTATGGAATTGTTCAATAAAGGGCCCAAAATTAAGATAACATAGATGGGAGAGGTCTCTATGAATAGGAATTCCTAAGTATTTGATACCCTGTGAGGGCCAGGCAAAGGGAAAGTTGGACTGGATGGAATCCTATATGGATTTGGGGAGGGAGACATCGGGGGCCTCAGACTTCGCTGCATTGATTTTAAAATTTTACCATGTAACAAAGTGATCTATTTCAGCCATAACAGCAGGGATGGATATATGTGATTGAGTGATATATACTAGGACATCATCAGCAAATAGAGAGCACTTGTACTCGGTGCCTCCCATCTCAATCCACCTAATATTGGGGTTATGGCGAATTGATGAGAGCAGGTGCTCCGTCACTAGGATGTATAAGAGAGGGGACAGAGGACATCCCTGCCTTGTCCCATTGGTGATTGTGAAAGGTGATGAAAATGTTCTGACGCACCCACTGGGCCTTGGGACACCCGGAGCCGGACCCTTTTTGGTGGATGCTGGTGGTTGTAGTCTTCGTGGCGGCGACCTGGTTCCGTGGCTCAGGGCGGTCAAACCAGTGGCGGAACTATTTATGTGGTTTTGATGTTTAAATGTCCGACTACGCCACCCGTGGATTGCGGTCAGAGTGAACCGCTGCTACAGGGCAGACCGCTGAGGCTGGTGTTGTGGGTGCAGCAGAGCGTAGCATAACTCCCCACGGGAGGAGAATAGCCTCAGGGCAGTGTATGCGGAGGATGGGGGTGATGGTGCAGGGCAGCAGCAGTAACGACACGGAGTCAGTGATGCAGTCCAGGGCCTTTACTCACAGTTCTTATTATCCAGACCACGTCTGCAGGTAACGGCTGCCCACGTCGTACTGTGCTCACCAGGTGAGGGGCTCAGACAACTCCCAGATAACTTTGGAGCACTTCACAGGACCCCCTTTGTGTGTCCTTTGTCTGGCCTTTCTTACCAACACTTCTGTCCGGCTGCCTCGGGCCTCCTCTTGGTAAACTTGGCGCCAGTTTCCCTGACCCTATGTGGTGCCTTCCTAGCGGGTGTAGCGAGGGGCTGCGCCACATAAAATGTCAGAGCCTCCGGTTTCTAGCTGAGGGTCGTTTCCTGCCTCTACTAGTTCGGGGACCGGTCTCCCCCTTTGGCCTGACCACTCCACGCAGGTGGATTCGGGCGTGCGGTGGCGACTCGCCCGTCCGCACCCCTGGGATCCCTTCATTCCTCGTTCCTGGAGCCTTCTCCGCTCCTCTTCCTTCCTTCTCCCTCTTCCAGGCCTGGGCCTCTGTTACTAGGCCCGCCTCCGGAGCAGAGCTCATGCAGAGCCCCTGCTCCCTGCCACTTCTGCTCAGACTTCTCTGCACTGAACTAAGATGGTGCCCACCTTTTATACTCCCTTCTCAATGCACCCAGGAACTGCTTCCTCCCTGCTCCTGCACTACAGGGTTCCCCTTCCTCAGTGTTCCCTCCCCCCACTCCAGCCAGGGACAGGGACTGTCGTGCCCATCTCAGAGGCATATTGGTCGCCCTGCCCCACGGCAATGTGGTGTAATGCATGCAGGTGTCGGGTCCTGATCCACACTCCATCCTTACCTGAGAGTGAGATATCACACCTCTGGGTGAGGTGCAATACCTCTGTAGCAACCGAGCCCTCAGGGTGCTACAGTTCCATTTATCTTCAGTCTAGGTGACGTATTGCGATTCAGAGCCGTGATTTTGGCTATAAAAGGGTCCCCTAGACCCCTACCCCAAGCTTTTTAAGAGAATCATATATGGCGTGCCAGGAGACTCTATGGAATGCTTTCTCAGCATCCAACGAGAGTATCTAATTACAAATTTTTAACTGCATCTAGCCCAGGAAATACTTTGTGCCTAGTAGCAGTGTCTGCTAGTCAGCGGATTATCCCGGCTGTTAAGCAAGCTACACCACCTGTAGTTTAGACACTTAATTTTTCCAAAGGAAATGCTTCGGGACCATGGGATACTTAGTGAAGAGCATCAGGAGGCACCCCAAGGCATAGGGGCTGGGACTGGCAGTAGGATGCCTTGCGGTGGACAGCCGAGCTCGATCCTTATAAAAGCTTTTTAACTGCAGCAGCTTTAGTGGACGCTACTGGAGCTGGAATTACCGCGGCTGCTGGCATGAGACTTGCCCTCCAATAGATCCTTGTAAATGGATTTAAAGTGTATTCATTCAAATTAGAGAGACAATTTAAATTAAAAAGCTTAGAGCTGCCTCCACCACAGGGGGGCTCGCTCGACCCACCAGCGGACAGGCACCAGTATTGGGAGAGGGGGGCTGGCCGTCAGGGTTCACCGCGGCTCTGGCACAAACCCGGCGACACGGAGGTGGCACGGGCAGGAGCGGACTGGCCGTGTCGGCTTCTCACTTTTTGGATTTTAGAAGGGCATGACATGCCTATATCTGTGTCTCCCCCTCCTTTTACTCCTCCACCTCTTTTATTTTCGCATGACTATATGTACTTGTCACTTTTCCATGTGTTAGTTATGTCTTCTGAGCAGTTTGTCAGCTTTTGGACACCTTTGAAGGTGTTTTCTATGTGTTTCTATGTGTTTTTGTTTGCCTGCCATTGGTTTTAACGGTGTTCGAAGGTGTTCGACGAACAGTTCGACGAACAGTTCGGCGAACACACGGGTGTTCGACGAACCGAACCGAACTCGAACACTACGGGGGTGGCTCAACACTACTCCTGAGCTCTTATGTGCGGAGGCTAACCTGAATACAGACGGGCGTTTTGAAGCTGGTATTCAACAACTACCCTCTGCTGCTCACAAATCCTTCCCAACATATGCAACGTTGAGTTCCAAAGCATGGGGGCATCGCACACCAGTCGGTGATCTGGAAGCTGCAAACACTGCTGAAGCACGGCAAGGGTGGCAGAAGCTGTAGCTGACTTTCTAAAATGGGCGGCGTACTTTGACAAGCAGATCAGACAGATCCGGGTAGGTTTTGAGAAACCAATGAACCACTAGGTTGAGTATATGGGCCAGGCATGGTACAGGTGTGAGCTTGACTCACTTCAGAGCCACCACCAGATTCCGGGCCATTGTCGCACACGACCATGCCTGGCTGTAGGTTCAGCAGTGACATTCACAGATCTGCCTGCTCTTTTAGAGCTGTCAACAAGTCTTCAGCGGTGTGCGGTTTGTCACTAGTGTTGAGCCACCCCCGTAGTGTTCGAGTTCGGTTCGGTTCGTCAAACACCCATGTGTACGCCGAACTGTTCGTCGAACTGTTCGTCGAACACCTTCGAACACCATTAAAACCAATGGCAGGCAAACAAAAACACATAGAAGCACATAGAAAACACCTTCAAAGGTGTCCAAAAGCTGACAAACTGCTCAGAAGACATAACTAACACATGGAAAAGTGACAAGTACATATAGTCATGCGAAAATAAAAGAGGTGGAGGAGTAAAAGGAGGGGGAGACACAGATATAGGCATGTCATGCCCTTCTAAAATCCAAAAAGTGAGAAGCCGACACGGCCAGTCCGTTCCTGCCCGTGCCACCTCCGTGTCGCCGGGTTTGTGCCAGAGCCGCGGTGGACCCTGACGGCCAGCCCCCCTCTCCTAATACTGGTGCCTGTCCGCTGGTGGGTCGAGCCCCCCGCGGTGGGGGGGAGTAACATCTGCAGAAGAAAGACCATCTTCCAGCCAAACTAACATGTCGACTTCTTTTCGTGGACAATGTGATACGATCCCTTTGTTACGGACACGCCCATCGCTACAAATTCCAGATGAGGCACAAAAACAGCAGGTGCTTCAGCGGATATCAAGTGCTCCTTCAAGTGGGCTCTCCTCCACCTCAACTTCAACATCACAAATACTCCAGTCCTCAGAGGTGTCACCCCAATCGCACTTGCTTCCTCACAGCTTCCAAGTCTCCAGCTGCCCGTCTGAGTATGGGGTAACACAGATGGTTGAGTCTGCACAGCTGTTTACTCATACTATAGCCTAGGAAACGGAGGTCTGCTCCAGAGCTTCTGTTAATCCAGACGAGGAAATGATCTGCACTGATGCCCAGAATCTTTATAAGTCGGATTCAGGACCAGATGAAGAAGGTTCTGAGCATAATGTAGACCCTCGTTCCCAAACTGTAACTCCTGTTGGTGGAGACAATGATGAAGACGATGATGAGACTCAAATACCTGATTGGAGCGACAACTTGACTTTTCGGTCAGGGCAGGAAGAGGTTGGCTTTGAGGACGACGGGTGTGATAACACACAGGGTGATGATGACAAGGTTGGAGATCCCACTTACTGTCAACCCACAGTCAGCCAGTCGATGAGGTCACCCGGGCCTTTGCCTGACCTTTGGGATGTCACGGTGGTCGGCTACCTGGCCCGTACCCTGGGGTCACTCTTTAAAAGGGTGGATAATTGTTAATTTTATAAGAGTTTGTGACACCACCTGTGGTATCTGGTGAGAAGCACCAGCGCTGCAGCAGTCCACTGAGGCCCGTGATAAGGCAGCTCGATGGTATAGCTCCCCACAGGTGGAGCTAGGTCTCAGGGCAGCGTATGCAGGGGGAATGCAGGACAGGCGAGACCCAGCTGGGTCAGAGCAAGAACGGAAACGGACACGGTAGTCACTTCAGTACCTTTTACTGGAGGAAATTCAGGCACATCCTGGAGCACTGTAGGGTGAAGGGTGCATATCAGGATCCTCCCCAATGAGCGGGTGTAGGGCCTCCTGTTTCTTGCCTCTGCGCAGTAAGTTTCTGACCTGCCTGGAGCTAGGCCTAACTTTGTCTCTGTCCTGCGCTGGCTGACCTTGTGGTAGGGCCTTCTCTTGAAGTTCACGCTCCCAGTATGCGGGGCCTAAGCGTCTCCTGGCTCTGTTACGTATCAGCACCTTAGCGATCCTGGGACTTGTAGTTCTCCAGGGATTCCGGTTATGCCTTACTGGGTCATAGAGATCCCGGTAAGCTCGGATCCGGTGTCCGGTAAATGCTTCGGGGTGAGCTGGTTAAGCTCCTCTGCCCCTTATGTACTAACTCGCCACTCGCCTTCGGCCTACTCGGGCCCTCAATAGGCTATACACACTAACGGCAGCTTGCCGCGCTTCACCGATCTTATGACGCCGGCACACCTTAAGCTCTATCTAGGCTCCCTGAATCTAGCTAGCAGGAGCCTCGTGCTCCACTGCTGAATTATTAACTGAGTTCTCTAGACTAGACTGAGCTCCACTGCAGACTGACCTCTCTTAGGCTTCTCTACTGCAGGAACTCTTCAGAGGAACTGAACTGCCTAGCTCCACCTTCCCTATTTATATCCCTAACGGGCTCCCTCTGCTGGTCTGAGGTGGAAGGTGGAGATGTGTGAATGTTTATGGGGGCCTCTTGTGGAGGATTCCATCAATACACTCTTCTAGGATCTGTGATACCAAGCGCAGCAGGGCGTCACAGATGCTATTGACGACGAGGTTAGGTTGCGCCTTCCTGGACAGAGACGGAGTACTGGAAGCACGTCAACAACTGCATCCTCAACCACAACTCCGCCTCTGACCACAAGTCGTAGTGGCTCTTCAGGTCTCATGGGCTCTAAGCCTTGCATAGCCTGGGCATTTATTCAGATCGATAAGGATGACCCAACTCGTGTTATCTGTAATATTTGTCACCAAAAGCTAAGTAGAGGCCAAAAAATCCATAGTTTGAGTACTTCATGCATGTACCGTCACATGAATATGAAGCATAAGTTGCAGTGGGAAGCTCACTGTGCTACAATGCGTCCTAGCAGGCTGGGCCAACCACCGTCTGCCCCATCTTGTGCATCCGCGGCCTCTTCATCCTCTGTGACTGGGGGGACAGCAGTCACACATGTTTTTGGACGCAGACCTGCCACCTCTTTACCTGCAACAGCCAGTGTGATTGGCAGGTCGTCAGTTCATTGGGAAGTGGAAACACCTGCTGGTGTTGAGAGCTCTCTGACATCGAGAGCACCACCTTTGGATCAAGGCAACCTAACATGTCCGCATGCATCTTCCTCACAGACCGGCAGTTTGCCAAGGACACCCTACTCAACCCCGTCAAAGCACAACAGCCAGCCCTCGGTCCCTCAGATGTGGACAAGTAAAAGACCATTTCCTCCTAGCCATGAGAAAGCTAAGAGGTTGAATTTCACCATCTGCAAGCTGTTGGCTACAGAAATGCTGCCTTTCCGCCTGGAGGACACAGTGGATTTTTGAGACCTTATGTCCGTCGCAGTGCCCCAGTACCAGATGCCCAGTCGGCACTACTTCTCAAAGAAAGGTGTGCCTGCGCTCCACCAGCATGTCGCACACAACATCACCGCTTCTTTGAGAAACTCTGTGTGTGACAGGGTGCATTTCACCACAGACACTTGGACGAGTAGGCATGGACAGGGGCGTTACATGTCGCTGACAGGGCACTGGGTAACTATGGTGACAGCAGGACAAGGGGCTGCTGTCCAAGTCTTGCCGTCCCCGCGAGTTGTACGTCAATCCTCTTTATCTAGAAGTTCCTCTACTGCTTCTGCCTCCTCAACCTCCTCTCGGTCCTCCACCTGCACCCAAAGCCTGTCTGGTAATTCCACCTGCTTTCTAACTGCGCACCTCCTTACTATGCTGGCAGCAGGGCTCAACGGCATCAGTGTTTACTTTGAAATGTCTGGGAAATGTGAGTCACACAGCTGAGGACTTGTGGTCAGCTCTGGAGACCCAGTTTCATGAATGGTTGTCTCCACTGGACCTGCAACCAGGGAAGGCCGTGTGCGACAATGCTGCAAACCTGGGTGCGGCCCTTCGCCGGGGCAATGTTACACACGTGCCTTGTATGGCTCACGTGTTGAACCTGGTTGTCCATAAATTTTTAGCCCACTATGCCGGACTAGATGGCCTTCTGCAGAGGGCACGGTCGCTGTGTGCTCACTTCCGCCGTTCGCATCCCGCAGCTCAACGACTTACATCTCTACAGAAGTCGTTGGGCCTGCCAGTTCACCGGCTGAAATGCGATGTGCCGACACGGTGGAATTCAACTCTGCACATGTTGCAGCGACTGTGGCAGCACCGACAAGCCCTGGTGCAATAGTTTCTGACATATAGCCTGGGCCAACGTGATCCAGAGGTGGGGCAAATCACACAGCAGGAGTGGTCTCAGATCAGGGACCTATGAAGTTGATGCGCCCACTGGGCCGTGGGGTACCCGGAGCCGGGCCGGTAGACGCTGGGGGTTGTAGTCACTGTGGCGGTGACCCGGTCCGTGACCCAGGGCGGTCAATCCAACGGTAATTTGTATATATGGATTTTATAATGTCCGACTACGCCACCTGTGGAGTGCGGCCAAAGGGGCCGCCGCTGCGGGACAGTCCTCTGAAGCTGGTGGTTTTGCTGCAATGGTATTATTACTCACCACAGGAAGAGTGTAGCTTCAGGGCAGTGTGGGTGGATGATGGTGGTTGTAGTGCAGGGAGTCAGTAATGAACACAGAGTCCGTGTGATGCAGTCCCAAGATCTTTACTCACAGTTGTTGCAGTCCAGATTACAGGTACCAGAGCTATCTCACCCGTCGTGCTGTGCGTACTCAGTGAGGGGCTCAGTCCACCCCCAGATAGCTCCGGAGTACTTAGCAGGACCCCCTTCTGTGTGTCCTTTCTCTGGCCTTCTCCCTGCACCTCACACCCAGGGACACTTCTATCCGGTATCCTCGGGCCTTGGCGGGTGACTTGTGTTCCGTCCCCTGGGTCCTATGTGGCTACCTTCTTAGTGAGACTGGTGTGGACTTTTGCCTGCAGTACATGAAATGCTGCAGCCTCCGGTTTCTAGTTGAGCCTTGCTGTTTCTCCTCTAGTTGAGGGACCGGTTCCCCTTATCTGGCCTGACCCCTCTACCTCCTGGTAGCAGCGGGAGTACAGGTGGCCTTCTGCACGGCCCGCAGCCCTAGGGTCCCTTCGGTTCCTGGAGCCTTCCTGCTCCCACTCCTCTCTTCTCTCCTTCAGTCCTGGGCCTCCCAGGCTAGGCCCGCCTCCGGAGCAGAGCTCATGCCGAGCCTCTGCTCCTGTCACTTTTCCTCCTGGCTTGCTCTTTCTGAGATGGCTTCCTATTTATACTCTCCCTGTCATGTGCTCCCCTAAGCTGCTCCCCTAAGCACCCACTACATAGGATCCTCCCACCAGCTAGGGACCTGGGACTGTGCTCTCCCTTAGGAGCAATCTCGCCCTAACCCCACTGCGGGTATGTGTTGGATGCAGGTGTTAGGGTCCCGAGCCATACGCCTTCCTTACCTTAGGGTGAGATACCACACCTCTGGGTGAGATGCAGTAACTCTGTGGTGACTGCACCCTCAGGGGCGCCACACACCTTTCTGCAGTTTTGAAATGGCGACGAAGATGTTTAGTGCTGACGACGATGCCATTATCAGCATAACTATTCCGGTGATTTACATGCTGGAGCACACATTAAACAGAATTCAGAGTCAGGTGGTCGGACAAGAGGAGGTGGAGGAAGTAGAGGAGGAGTCGTATGCGGAAGGGATAACATCTCCAAGGTCCAGACGGTTGGCAGCACCAAGGAGGCAGGCATGGGAGGGTGGGGGAGAGGGATTAAACAGGGCGCATGGTAGCAGCCAAACTGTTGAGGAAGGTGCAGGAGCCGAGGAAGAAGTGGAGGATGAACTGGCGATGGGCATGGAAGACTCATCAGATGAGGGAGACCTTGATCACATTTCTGTTGTGCGAGGTTGGGGGGAGAGGGCAGAGGAAAGAAGCATGATTCTTACCTCGCTACTAACACAACAAGGACTTGGTCCTCCTGGATGCGCAAGACACATGAGTGCCTTCTTGCTGCACTACCTGCAACATGACCCTCAGATTGCAGAATTCGAAGTAATCTCGACTACTGGGTTGCCACACTCTTAGATCCCCGGTACAAAAGTAAATTTGCCGAAAAAATTCCTGCCATAAAAAGGGATTGACGCATGCAGGAGTATCTGCAGACGCTGTTGCAGAATCTTACATGTGCTTTTCTACAAAACACCAGTGGTGCACGAAGTGAATCTCACAGTTCTAACTTGCCAACCGCGGGACTGTCGAGTCTTCATCACTCAAACCGTAACAGTAACACAGTATCTGCTGGTAACAGCAATTTTGTGAAATCGTTTCACCACTTTTTTAGACCATCCTTTGCAAGGCCACAGGAGACAAGAAGTCTGACACATAGTCAATGCCTAGAGAGGATGGTGCAGGAGTATCTCCAAGTGAACATCGAAGCCATGACTGTGTCACTGGACCCTTGCTCATTTTGGTATTCCAATCTGGAAAAATGGCCGGAGCTCGCCACTCACGCCTTGGAGATCTTGTCATGCCCTGCAGCCAGTGTTCTCTCTGAACGTGTGTTCAGCGCTGCTGATGGTGTGCTGACAGATAAGCGCACGCGGCTGTCCACTGAGAATGTAGACAGACTCACGTTCATAAAGATGAACAAATCATGGATTCGCAAGGACTTTTCTAATCCTGTGTTATCCTTGGGAGGCTAAAAGCTTGAGGATTTGGTAATATCACCTCACCAACCATTTTAAGCAACTGTGGGGCAATTGATGCCACTTAACCCTAGAATGCATGACCATAAAAATCTACACTTTCATATACCTGGGGCCTTTTAGGCCCGTGTGCAAATAACATTGAATAACTCAAACTCAAATGACAAACAACTATATACATGAAGAATACCTAGAGTTTCAAAATTCTAACTAAAGTAATCTTGCAGAAAATAGAAAACAATTAACAGGGCGGGACTGCGAGGCCCCAGGTATGCGTTCTAGGGTTAAGTGGTGTCTGTGCCACAATTTTGGGAAAAAATGGAAACTCTTTTTGGAGTCCCCTTGCTGTGTCTTACGTGACGTTGGCATCGTCAATTCCAGGTGGGTTGGGTCGCTCCCCCCCCCTTTTAACTGTAAGAAACTACATACACTATGGCTTGGGGTAACACAGTTGATTGAGTCTGAAGAGCTGTTTACTCAGAGGTCTGCTCCAAATCTTCAGTGTCTGCTAGTCAGCGTAGAATTTTTAACTGCATCTAGCCTAGGCAATACTTTGGGCGTAGTAGCCCAGCTGCGAAGCAAGCTGCACCGCCTGTGTATCTAATAAGAATTTTTAAATGCATCTAGCCTAGGCAGACTGTGGGGACCCCCAACCAAACCCAGACGCTCAGCCCCCCTACCGCCCCCCTTTCCTTGACAATACAATAATGTAACTCTTACAACTGGATGGGTGAGGATCGGTCACAGCTTTATTAACTCTTTATACTCATTCCATTAGAAAGACATTTTATTTCTAAAATAATTCAGCTTGTTGCAGCATGCCCTGGGTCTCCACTCCGGCAACGGCCAACAAGTGTAACTCTCCAACATGTCCTTTCTATTTCCAGGCCACGGAGGATCCTGCGTACTCGTATGCAGGACTCTGACCCCCACCCATCACTCTTAACGCTTGTTCCACTCCGTCCTGGAGTCCTGACAGGAATATGTCCAGTCCAATATCCATTAAGTTAACACCGTCGGGCCGTATGAGGCCTGCTTTATCTCCTTCCAGTTGTCGGTGTCGTACCACTACACCGCCTCTGTCTCTTCTAAATTTTGCCATCCGAATATTTATTACCCGCCTTGTCCGTTCGATGGCCGTGATGTCTCGCGCACCTTGCCATACCGCTATCGGCACAATCTCTGACCATACTATAGCTAGTTTTGTGAAAAATTCTCTGAAGCGCTCAGTGTCTAGTTTCATTATTGCCATTAGTTATGCGCTCTTGTGATGACCTAGGTTGTTTCCCCCGGCCTGTATAACTAAGATGACCAGACATCTTGCCTCTCTCCCTACCTTGATTACCTCCATTAGTACCTGTGGCCATAGCAGGCCTCTAATACCTCTCCAGTTGAAATATGTGTTATGAAACTCTAATTTCCTCCCGCCTGGGCGGACTTTCGCCCTTTAATCTGCCCAATATATATACGAGTGGCCTATCACCCACACTGTTGGCTTAGCGTCACCTGTAAAAAAAACAAACCATGTTAGGATAACAAGTCTGGTCTTATGTATCTTGCCAAACACGTGGATCACCATCTCTCTATCCTCTGAACTTCCGTTTATGACAGTCCTGCTCTTGCTGCTTCTGTGGCCGCGCCTATGCGGAATGAGTGTGTCCCGTAATCTTTGGGGTGGTTCCCTGCCGATGTTATGCATTTATTAAATATAGCTTGGAACTGGTATCTTGATAATGGCGTCCCATCAATGTGTGATAGGAACAAATTACTTTGTGATCTGATGGTTAGATATGGTTTTACTATTGTTACTCGACTCAGTGTACCGTTTGTGGGTTGTAGAAGTACCCAAGTGCCCCTGCCCGCTGGAACCATTTTCGATTTGTGTATGCGTAGACGTATTGCATTATTGCCTATGACTACGTCCTGGTGTAATAAGCCTCCACTGGTGCTAATTTTGGATTGAGGGACTAATTCGCTTATGCATAGCGCCCCAAAGAAGGCGATCACAAATGCAGTAGACAGTAGTGTTGCTTCAAATTGTGAGTGTCATGTTAATGGTGTTAGGGATATGATGTGAGAAATCAGTTTTAGTGACACGGGACGGGACGTCTACACTACTGACTTGGCTGACCCCTTTTCCACCCTTTTATGGATTGTCTGATGATGAATCTTTGTCACATCTCCCCAATTCAGTAGTTGGAAGTGAAATGCTACTCCGGTCAGACACCGCTGCGCTGACGCCCCTGATATGCCCCTCATCATTAGCTGGTGGAGAAATTCTATGGTGACTTGTGATCTGGCTTGTTCACATTGGTCAACCCGTCTGCCTGCTACTAGTCGTGTCCACTCTTCCCATGCCTTACCGTATGCTTGCCACGTCGACGGGGCAACTGACGCTCTGATTAATGGCATCAACTATTCGCCACTAGATCCCATAGGGAAGGTGGGCAACTGTTGTCCCGATGGGTGGGCATTGTGGAAGAGCTCTGTGAAAATCTGCCAATTGAATTGTTATAAAGCGTTAGCAGCAGCTTTAGACCCCTCAGCATAGTGGCTAGCGCGGACCCATACATTGTGTTTTAGGCACAGGAATGCTAGCCTGGGTAGTAGGCCTAGCACTGGGAGAGACGATGATGCCATCTTATTAATGCAGTGCGCTAAGCTGGTGTTTTTTGTTATGAAGCGTATATTTTTGTAAGCCAGGAGCGCGCCCCATATTTCTATTGCTACCACTATTGGGAAGAAAAAATATTTTCAGGGCTAGATGCAGCGAAAAATTATTATTAATTGAAAAGCTGGTGGAGCTTGGTATAGATGGCCTAATACAATGAGACCCACATACTGCTAGAAGGCCAAATATTTTTTCAGAGTTAGATGCAGAAAAAAATTATATTCGGTTTGCAACCTGATGGAGGTCAGTATAGATGGACTAATAGAACAAGTCCCACACACTGCTAGAAGGCCAAATATTTTTTCAGAGGTAGATGCAGACAAAAAATTATTTTGAATTTGCAACCTGATGGAGGTCAGTATAGATGACTAATAGAACAAGTCCCACACACTGCTAGAAGGCCAAATATTTTTTCAGTGCTAGATGCAGAAAAAAATTATATTCAGTTTGCAACCTTATGGAGGTCAGTATAGATGGACTAATAGAACAAGTCCCACACACAGCTAGAAGCCCAAATATTTTTTCAGAGGTAGATGCAGAAAAAATTATATTCAGTTTGCAACCTGATGGAGGTCTGTATAGATGGATTAATAGAACAAGTCCCACACACAGCTAGAAGCCCAATATTTTTTCAGAGGTAGATGCAGAAAAAAATATATTCAGTTTGCAACCTGATGGAGGTCTGTATAGATGGATTAATAGAACAAGTCCCACACACAGCTAGAAGCCCAATATTTTTTCAGAGGTAGATGCAGAAAAAAATATATTCAGTTTGCAACCTGATGAAGGTCTGTATAGATGGATTAATAGAACAAGTCCCACACACAGCTAGAAGCCCAATATTTTTTCAGAGGTAGATGCAGAAAAAAATATATTCAGTTTGCAACCTGATGGAGGTCAGTATAGATGGACTAATAGAACAAGTCCCACACACTGCTAGAAGGCCAAACATTTTTTCAGAGCTAGATGCAGAAAAATATTATATTCAATTTGCAACCTGATGGAGGTCAGTATAGATGGACTAATAGAACAAGTCCCACACACAGCTAGAAGGCCAAATATTTTTTCAGAGGTAGATGCAGAAAAAAATTATATTCAGTTTGCAACCTTATGGAGGTCAGTATAGATGGACTAATAGAACAAGTCCCACACACAGCTAGAAGCCCAAATATTTTTTCAGAGGTAGATGCAGAAAAAAATTATATTCAGTTTGCAACCTGATGGAGGTCAGTATAGATGGACTAATAGAACAAGTCCCACACACTGCTAGAAGGCCAAACATTTTTTCAGAGCTAGATGCAGAAAAATATTATATTCAATTTGCAACCTGATGGAGGTCAGTATAGATGGACTAATAGAACAAGTCCCACACACAGCTAGAAGGCCAAATATTTTTTCAGAGGTAGATGCAGAAAAAAATTATATTCAGTTTGCAACCTTATGGAGGTCAGTATAGATGGACTAATAGAACAAGTCCCACACAAAGCTAGAAGCCCAAATATTTTTTCAGAGGTAGATGCAGAAAAAAATTATATTCAGTTTGCAACCTTATGGAGGTCAGTATAGATGGACTAATAGAACAAGTCCCACACACAGCTAGAAGCCCAAATATTTTTTCAGAGGTAGATGCAGAAAAAAATTATATTCAGTTTGCAACCTGATGGAGGTCTGTATAGATGGATTAATAGAACAAGTCCCACACACAGCTAGAAGCCCAATATTTTTTCAGAGGTAGATGCAGAAAAAAATATATTCAGTTTGCAACCTGATGGAGGTCTGTATAGATGGATTAATAGAACAAGTCCCACACACAGCTAGAAGCCCAATATTTTTTCAGAGGTAGATGCAGAAAAAAATATATTCAGTTTGCAACCTGATGGAGGTCTGTATAGATGGATTAATAGAACAAGTCCCACACACAGCTAGAAGCCCAATATTTTTTCAGAGGTAGATGCAGAAAAAAATATATTCAGTTTGCAACCTGATGGAGGTCAGTATAGATGGACTAATACAACAAGTCCCACACACAGCTAGAAGCCCAATATTTTTTCAGAGGTAGATGCAGAAAAAAATATATTCAGTTTGCAACCTGATGGAGGTCTGTATAGATGGATTAATAGAACAAGTCCCACACACAGCTAGAAGCCCAATATTTTTTCAGAGGTAGATGCAGAAAAAAATATATTCAGTTTGCAACCTGATGGAGGTCTGTATAGATGGATTAATAGAACAAGTCCCACACACAGCTAGAAGCCCAATATTTTTTCAGAGGTAGATGCAGAAAAAAATATATTCAGTTTGCAACCTGATGGAGGTCTGTATAGATGGATTAATAGACCAAGTCCCACACACAGCTAGAAGCCCAATATTTTTTCAGAGCTAGATGCAGAAAAAAATTATATTCAATTTGCAACCTGATGGAGGTCAGTATAGATGGACTAATAGAATGATGCTATGCCCAAAAGATTTTACTTCACTAGGTGCAGTAAAAAAATTGGTATTCTATACACAGGTGGTATATCTTGCAACACAGATAGGCTACTCCACTGACTAACACACTCTGCAATAGGCCAAAAAGGATTAGCTTTGCTAGATTCAGCCAAATGCTGTGAAAAAAACTTGCACAGCACTGGCACAGACCTGCCTGGCAAAAACTGATAGGAACTGATGTAACCTAGTCCTGAAAAGGACTCCAATTACAATTAGTCTTTACTCCCACAATCTATCTATTTAAGAGCACAGACCTGCCTGATAAAAGTCGTAGGAAATGCTGTAACCTAGTCCTTAAAAGGACTGCTATCACAGCTATTCCCTACTCCCAAGCTATCTGTAGATTTGTGCGAAAATTGGCTTGAAATTAACAAGGTATAGCGCACACAGCAACAGCGGTGCCGTCTAACACGCAGCTGCAGCAGTGAGAAAATGGTGGCGACGGGGAAAATGGCTTGGTCTTATAGGGCAAGGACATGTGACATACACTGCCAATGACACATGCCCTTGCTTGTGTGAAAAAAAGCACTTCGCTCCGTGTGTGCGCTGCTGATAGGCTGACAGATTGCACCTCCCCACTGCAAATGTGGGAAAGAGAAAAAAAAATGGAGATCTTCATTGTTCCTGCAGAGATCCATCCCCTGCCCCTCCCCCCACCCCGCTGTACACTCAAACTGCGTATTAACATTAATTTTCATCATTACTGAGAAAAAATCCAGTTATGATTTTGGTGCACGAACAGTTATCGAACATAACCTCGAACAGCCGAATTTTTCTCAAATTGTTCGTGTTCGCCAAACGGCTCGAACACCGCCCAAAACAGCTCGAATTTGAGATTGGCGAACAGTTCGAGTAGAACAACGCTCATCTCTCTTTGTCACCTAAGCATATTAGCTTCGGCACAGCCTGCTGCCCCTTGGCTGAGCCAGTGCTGCAGTGCTTCCAAATTCTGACTGATGTGGTCATTTCTGAGATGCAGGCTGAAGAGGAGGAGGAGGAGGTGCAGAAGCTGTAGAATGTGGGGGCAACCCTGATTGACTCAGAGCAAGCAATTCTCGGCGTCGGGAGGGCGTTTTTCATCCCAAGGTCCGACTGGGTCCCGACTTCCAAAATATTAACCCAGTGTGTCCACGTGTCTGTGTTTAGGTGGACCTTTCCATTAACTTCGTTGTTGGGGGCACGGCTAATGTTTTGGGACACATGCTTGTGTAATGAGGGGACCGAGTTCCAAGGGACGGCCGCCGCCATCAGGTTGCGGAAAGCTTTCATGTCCACGAGCCTAAAAGGCAAGGCAAGAGGCATCTTTGCATGCACAATGGACAGGGGATTGGTGTGCATGCACAACAGCGGAACAAGCAGTGGTGTCACCCGCAGACACTGTTTATGGACCCTGGGGTTCGGCCCACCTAGTCGGGTGCTTTTCTGTCATGTGCCTGAGCATGCTGGTGGTCGTCAGGCTGCTAGTTTTGCTACCCCTGCTGATGCTGGCCTGGCAGATGTTGCAAATGGCCTTTTTTGGGGTTATCTGGACAGTCTTTAAAAAGCAACCAGACTCAGGAAGACCTAAGAGTTGTACTGGCAACTTCCTTCGTGTTGGTGTTCCGGGGAGCAGTTGGCCGCCTTATGTCTGTGGCCACCACACTGCTTGTTCATGCCTGTTGTGGTGTTACGCCTCCCTCCCCCTGTGTGCTTCTGTCCTCGCTCTGCATATCACCTTGCCAGGTTGGGTCAGTGACTTCATAGTCCACCACCTCGTCTTCCACTTCCTCACCCATGTCCTCTTCCTGACTTTCTGGCAATTGTGTCTCATCATCATCCACCTCTTGCGACAGTAATTTCACTTTCCCATCATCACCTTGATGTGACCGTGGCTGCTCAAATATTTGGGCATTGCTACATCCGATCCCCTCTAGAAGCTGCCTGGGTGAGAGGTCCAAATCTATAAATGGAAAAGAGGACAGCTCTTCTGAGTGTCCAAGTGTGGGATCAGTTGTTGCCGGGCACTCGACATGGTGGGAGTAAGTAGGATCAGGGTGAGGAATATGCGGTCCAGACTCACGGCTTCTGAGATTTGACCATGTGGAAGAAAGGGTGGTGGTGGCAAAGTGAATGAAAGCATTATGTGTTATCCAACCAACAACCTTTTGACACTGCTCTGGGTTTAATAGTGGTGTGCTGCGGTCCCCTAGTAATTGGAACAGGAAGGTAGGGCGACTAGATATGCAAGTTTGTTGTGGCACAATTTCAGCTTGCCCACGGCCTTGGCCTCTGCATGCACCATCGCCATCTTGTCCACTTCCCCGTCCCTTGCCACGCGCCCTGCCCATTTTAAATGGAGGATAATATTTTGCACGGTCCCTACAAATATGCTCGATTTGTACCTCAGTAATATCTGATACGTCTGACGGACGCCCACGGTTGTAGTTTACTATTATTGGCAGTGACCACATGTGAATTGCTTCACTGCCACACTGCTGCCAAATTGTAAATGGAGGATAATATTTTGCATGGTCCTTACAAATTGCTGGATTAGTACAGCAGTAAAATCTGATACGTCTGACGGACGCCCAGGGTTTTAAATACCGGCCTTGTAGTTTACTATTATTGGCAGCGACCACGAGTGAATAGCTTCACTGCCACATTGCTGCCAAACTGTAAATGGAGGATAATATTTTGCACGGGCCATACAAATGGCTGGATTTGTACAGCAGTAATATGGGATCACGGCTGATGATGGAAAAGATCGGGCTGTATTCTACAGTGCTAACAAGCAAATGGAGCAGCAAAATATTGAACTCTATTGCTTTTTAAGAAAAAAAATCAGGATTAAGAGCAAAAAAAATAAGGCATGATATCTAGTCCAATGGCTATCTGTAACAGGCAGCAGCGGCAACAGCACCAGACAGAACGTGCAATGGACCCTATTATGCTGTGTAGTGTCCACAATCTCTGCCTGACTAACTACTGCTATCACTACTGAATACATGCAGCTGTATTAGTCCTCAGAAGGACTGTTAGTACAGATCTTGCTGTGGAATTCCTATATCTAACTATTGCACCATAAATTCTGTCCCTCACACAGCAGCACACAGCAGCAGCTCTCCCTACTCAGCCTTTTTCCGGGATAGTCAGTGACGAGCATAGGGTCACCATGTTTTATATAGACCCGATGACGCTATGCGGCCATCCAATCACTGTAATGGCACAACCAAGATGGCTACGGCATTACAGTGAGTGGCAGACAATCCCTGCATGTTCATTGGCTCTCTAAAGAGCGCCAAACATGCAGGGCGGGGACCCGAGCTCCCTCTAGAGCATCTTGGAAATACTCGCTGAGCGCCAAGCATCAAGCTTAGTACAGCAATCAGTTGTAATGTTAAGTCAGGCCCATGTACATTTGTATCTCATGAACCTACAATTCCCAGTATGTCTTTAAAGGAACTCTATGAGCACAGAATGACTGTTCGAACAAAGTTTCGCCACTCAGTACTTCACAACGGGGCCAATTATTTAAATACACCTTCGTACCTGCTTGGTTTCCCTCAATCTTCACCCCCTCTTCTTTGATTGACAGCTCTGGCTTCATAGAGCCAGAGAAGAATGGATATGGATGGAAATCAAGCAGGTGATGAAGTGTATTTAAATGATTGGCCACACCATGACTGAGCACCTGTACTTGGTTTAAACAGTCATTCTGTGCTAACAAAGTCCCTTTAACAAAGGTAAGGAGATGCTGGGAGTTGTGGTTATCTGGTATTATCTTACTGTGGACCATACAGGAACCACAGTACTGATAAGACGTAGTCAGTATCAACAAGTACACATTTAAATCAAGGTACCTTATAGTGAGAGTCGTTTCTTTCTTTTCATCTCCACCTTGTCCAGATGCCATGATAATTTTTCATATGCACAGCTCTTCTCTGCAGACTTACCTCTTCTCCACTCTTCTGCAGCAAATTCCAACATGGTGCCCTTAAAAATAAAAGTGTTATTAAAATGCCCTCTGCATAAAGATATCTTTCCATACTATGCCCTAAATAAGCCTCTTATGATATATGGCCTCCACACTGGCTGCCCTTATGAAATATAACGACCGCACTATATTCCATTATGAGCTATAAACTCTACACCATCTGCCCTGATGAACTTTTGCCTATACCATGGCTGTTTCCTCTTTATTGTCCCTTACACTCTCTGTATCTCCACACTGTCCCCCACTAGCTTAACCTCTATCTATACTGTGCCCACATTTCATGCTGCCCCCTCTCCATAGCCATTCTGTGCCCCCTCTTCTCACTATACTCTCATACTTCTAATCACATTATCCTCTCCAAACTGTACCCCCACCTCTCAGTGTCCCCCTACACGGTTACACGGTATGATGGTCACCACAGCCGCCCATACAGTACATACACAACAGCTCCCAATGTACACTACGATGTCCACCACAGTCCGCTATGCAGTATTATCGTCACCACCACTGCCTCTCATATATGCTACTGGTTAGCTTTTTTTGTCCACAGGGCTGTACTTATAGATGTGGCTGAAGTTGTTTGTTGCTGTTCACTTTAGCCCTGTTCAATTAATCTAGAGTTAAACTGCTTCCCTTGCTTTCCAACGCAGCCTTAGGGTTTTCCTATGGGAAGCTAATGTCATACAGATTTCTATGGCTCATATTCAGTTCTTTAGAATGTGTAATCCATATACATTGAGCTCCCTTTAGTTGGAAGAAGCCACATCATGAAGAGAGGTGGTGAATTTGAAGATCACTGGAGATGATCAGTCAATTTATTACAGTTTTCTGGAATAAATAAAATAAAAAATAAGACGTTTAGGATTTATGCCTTATTTAAAAAGACCCTGAGACACTTTTGTTGACAGGCAATTATGTTGTACCGAGTGCTAACAATCTCAATCACTGTAAGAAAACTAAAAGGAAGCAGTTTTTCAACACAACACGAGGCCACATGTTGCTCGTGCTACTGTGAGTAGTCTGTTTGGGCTAAACATGCAATCTTGTCCTGTAGAGTCTCCGAACTTGTCTCTCATCTGGATTCTCAGTGTTAGACAATTAGTTGCCAGCAGTGGATCTTGATGGCTTGCATGCCCAAGTGAATTTTGTGTGGTAGAACATTCCTCAGACAACTAGTAATAAGCTCATTGATAGCATTCCAAGGCATTTAGCCTCTTCCTGACTGAGCGATTTTCCATTTTGAATTTTCATTTTTTCCTCCTCCTCTTCCAAGAGTTACAGCTTTTTTATTTTTCTGTCAATATAGTCATATGAGAGCTTGTTTTTTGCAAGATGAGTTTTACTTTTGAATGACATCATCCATTTTTCCTTGTGATGTACTGGAAAATGGAAGAAAAATTTCAAGTGCAGCAAAATTGTAAGGAAAACACAATTCTACAAATATTTTGGGGTTTTGTTTTTAAGGCAGTCGTTATATGGTAAAAATCACTGTGCAATTTTATTCTCCGGGTCAGTAAGATTATGGAGATAAAAAACGTGCATAATTTTTTTTTAATTTAAGTAATTCAAAAAATTTGGAAATTTGTAAAAAAATGAAAAAAAATTACATGTGTATTGAGATCCATAGCATTTTCAATTTTTGGACACTAGAGCTGTGTGAGAGCTTGTTTTTTTTTTTGCAGGTTGAACAAGCAGACAATGTTGATGTTATTTTGGGGCAACTATGATGTTTTTGTCTTTTTATTGCATTTTTTTTAAGTTTTGCTTTTATTGCATTTTTTTAAGTGTTGCAGCAGCCAAAAAAATGCAATCCTTGCGTTTTAGATTTTTTTTATCTTTTTCCTGCATTTACCAATTGGGTTAATTAGATTTAGATTTTGATAAATCTGACTATTATATTGCTGGCTCCCTTAGGTGACTTGAACCTGCAATCATCTAATTGCTTGTATTACACACAGCAATACGATAGTGTACTGTGATTTTTGCTATATACAGCAATACTCTTGCTGTGTCATCAGTGGTTTTGATATGAGTTTCATTAATGTTTGGTCAGTTTGTCAGTTTTTATCATCAATGTTTCATCAAAAAAAATAATAAATTGCAAAGCTCTCCTTCTCATTACAATGTTAATAACGGAAAGCAAACAGATGGCATCTCTGTGCTAGCTGTGATTTTCATGAACCCATGTATGGATAATTTTTTGTGAAACATTTGGTCCACAAAAAACACGGACATGTGAACAGCTACATAGATTATAATGGGTTAGTATTCCTCCCATGTGAAACACGCACTTCTGAATATGGACTAAGTTTATAGGTAATATTCCTTGATTTTAATATGAATGTGATCATAAAGGTGCTATATTTTTATATTAATCGATTATTGTATAATGACAAAAAATATACAAAACTCCCTTTCCTGGGAACATATACAGTAGAAGTTAAATAGGAAAATAAAACCCTAAATTTGCTATATCATTATTTATTTGAACTTAATCAGATGTTTTTTTTTCTTATAGGCTTTATCTTAGACTTTTGCATTAGTTCTTGTCATATTCCACATTGCATAAGTACATGGATTATTAAACTTTCACAATTCTCACATCAGATTAAAGGAATTTTACTGTGGTAGGAATCATCTATCATTAAGCTTTGAAATTAAACTGAAATATCGGAATGTGTATTAATTTTCCTAGCTTTACTAACTTACCCTGGAATGAAGAAACTACATAAAAAGTGTGTGTATCCCAGCTGTAATTGGATAAAAATCTCAGGCTCTCTTAAAAAAGAAATTTTATATAAATATATATAAAATTTATTTTTTACATACAGTATATATTTGTTTTTTGGTAGCCAATAAAACCATAAACTAGGGAAAATGCTTTCATGATAAAATTGGAAACTGTTGTGGTCACTAAGACCAAAACCAAAGTAGTGAAATGTTCTGACATGACTGCAATATCATATATTTTTCATATCATTTTTACTTTCTGTTGTAGTCGTTTAGTCTCTTTTCATTTCAGCAATAATTTTAATCTGGACATGGGACACCAGTGGAGTCATCTGATTCTTAATAATTCCTACTCTGTCTGACCCTTTAAAGAAATGTAATCTCTGTTTGATATTGGTAGATGCATAGGCTTGAAATATGTACCCAGTTTGCCCCAAGGTAAACTAAGGACAGCTTAGTCAGTGGTTTGTTCTAATAATCCATTCTAAGCCAGACGTGACTGAACAATGTTAAATGATATCCATTGTTAGCAAATAATTTCAGCACCACTAATCACACAAATACATTTTTAGAGAACTGTCTCATCTCACTGATCTAGTGTTTGATTTAGACATCAGTCGGTGAGGAGAACAAGACGCAAAACACACAAAGTAGTCTCAACTCCATGTGAGTGTAAAAAATAAATGATAGTTTTTATTGGTAGAATAGATTTATGGTATTCTGTAAAGATGCAAAATTCCAAGAAGTTAAGCATGATATTGTATATTTTCTATATCTTGTCCACAAGGTATCACATAGAGTATAAATACTTTTACAGGATAACATTTGCAACAAACTGATTCAATCCATTCTATACTTGTGAACATCAGGCCTTAGTACTCTATTGTATCTATGTATGCAGCCAATTTATAAGAGACACATAGAAGTATATACAAAAGGAGAAAATGTTTATTACTACTGCACTACATGGAGCAGCCACACCCAAAGAGTATGGTGCGGAGACAATATGCCCTCTATAATTTCCATACAGCTTCGCTTAATGCATGAGGCTCACTCCTTTCATCCATGTATTTGTGTAATTTATGCACAATATTAATTGCTTTCAATTTTTTCCATTTATAGATTTGATTTATTAGCTATCTTCAAACTATGAAAATTCTGGAGGATGTTGAACAACACGTCTTGGGTACATTTTTTATTCATAGGTTTTGGCTGGTTTTCCATTTAAAGTGTTAAGCATAAAAATTACCCTTTGTATGCCTCCGTATTACATTAGAGCCATATGAAAGTATACCACAAGGAACATATCACAGGGATCAAAATGCAATCTACTGGTGTCCTTTCACAGCTCTCTAAAATGTGGATATGCATGAGGGCCAGGTTCGTACAGTACTGTGCAGCATGTTTTTCCACACCTGCCTAAAATTTTTGCAAAGTAAGATTGCTTTCAGAAAGTGTTAATAGTTTATTTTTATCATTTATCATTGACAAAATGCATGAACAAAAGAGAAATCTAAATCAAATCAATATTTAGTGTGACCAGCCTTTGCCTTCAAAACAACATCAAAGCATCAATTCTTCTAGGTATACTTGCACAAAAGTTTTGATGGAACTTGGCAGGGAGATTGTTCCAAACATCTAAGAGGATTAACCACAGATGTAGGTTTGGACAAATCCTTCTCTCTTCATGTAATTCCAGACTGACTCGATGATGTTGTTGTCAGGGCTCTGTGAGGGCTGTATCATCACTTTCAGGACTCCAGGACTTAATGTTATTGGGCAGCACGATGGCTCAGTGCCTAGTGTTGTAGCCTTGCAGTGCTGGGGTCCTGGGTTCAAATTTATTTATTTAGCTTACTCACTGATATAGCGCCATTAATTCCACAGCGCTTTACAGACATCAGCATCACTGTCCCCATGTGGGCTCACAATCTAAGTTCCCTATAAGTATATCTTTGGCATTTATGGGGAAAGGAGTTTGTATGCTCCCCCCAGTGTTTCGGTATTTTTACTCTGGGTTCTCCGGTTTCCTTCCAGACTTCAAAAACATACTCATAGTGAATTAGATTATGAGCCCCAATGGGGACAGCAATAACAATCCATGTAAATCAATGGTGCTATATATAAGCAAGGAAAAATAATAATAATAATAATAATAATAATAAATACATTGGCCAAGACTAGCACATATTGCCATTTTTGAGTGATTTCTGTGCTCACTCCTCCTGAAAAGTTATAGCAAAGGAGATGAGCCATGTCAGAAGTGAGGAGAGAGTGACTTGTGTGCTCTGTCATCAACAGATACAGTGATCATAATTTAGGATTAACTTCACAAAGTGCTGGCTCTGGACAAGACAGCACTGTCAAAAGCAATTTTGCCACGCTGGCTGTTTTATGAGGAAACTGTCTGGGGTAACAGACTCCTTTTACATTGTGAGTTTATTGTTTAATTAAAGATTTAAACTTATTTTGTTTAAATTATTTTTTAATGAATAAAACAATACCTCTATTGAAGAATACTTCCATAATACTTTACCATGGAGTGGACAATTTCTCTACAGCTGTAGGGATGTGTAACAAACCACCAGCTCTATGCATACAGCTTTGCTGTGTGCATAAAGTCGAATAGACACATTTCATAAGTATATGTGAATTTCCTCGAATCCAAAATATATTAGATTATGCTTCAGACATTTAAACGTTACCTAAATATGTCTTTAAATAAAGCATGAGATGCATTATGACAAATATGTGCGCTCATGCATTTTAACCACAAGGTGTTTCATGCAGTTCATGCAGTGATATTCTGTAGTTTAAAAATGATATGAGAAGTATCAAATTGTGAGAGCAGGATTTATATTTATCTATCCTGACTCCATCTTGGATATGCTAAGTCCATCTTCTGCTTTCTTAAATGCAGTTTGAGCCAGTATGTGTCTGTAGATAAGGAGTCTTTGGAATGTCTGTGTCTAAAGACTTAAGAGAAAACATAGGAAAGAGAAACGAAACTATAAAGTGAGAGATTCCTAAATCCTAAAGATGGGTGTAGACAGAACTACCTTTAGCCAATGAGATGTGTGTATGATAATGCCAGCACATATGTAGAGATAATCTGAGCCAATTATATTGCTACAACGAATGTCCAAGAAATGTCTATATATATATATATAAGTGACCGATGATGTAATAAATTCAGACTTGCCCCGATGCTCAGTAGAATCAGTGTAGTTCTTCCGTGCATGTATTTGAATTTTACTATTTAGTTTGGAACAGGCCCAATGTCTCAAAACGTCCCACATTATGTGGTGACGACAAAACCTGGCGCAATGAACAGGGACCCGCTAATGCAAAAGTCATAAACTACTGTATATGCAAATTGCCTCTTCGGAGAGAAAGAGGACTTGAACTCTAGTGCTACCTATTGGAAGCAGTAATCCTGCAAGTCACAATCAACTCTTTACCAAGCCTTGCAATATGACTTTGAATAAAAGCAAAACCAAAATCTCAGACATGGTGTTTTCTGGGTATTCCCCCTCATCAGTGCAAAGTATGAGATCTGATTTGGCTATATGAGAGGCTTCTTATTGGGCTCTAAGGGGTATTTATTGGCCTGGCATGCCAATGTAAGAAGACTTATGAGTCATGTGGCACTGAGGATACTATGGACCTCATGTATAAAAGTTGTAGCTATTGCCCAAAGCAATCAATTTGATTAGTCCTTTCAACTTCTATACTGATAGATTGCAATGGGCAACAGTCACTAGAGGTTCCATATCTGAAGCAAGGGGTGCATTTGTGGCACCCCAGGGGTCTGGTTCCCACAGTAATAGCAATATTACGTCTGTGAGCAGGTGGGAGGTTTCCTGGTCAGACATCCTATGCATGCCACACCTCCTGCCCAGTCCTGGGAGGGGAAGAACTTCCCCTATATAAAGCTGGGGCTGAGGCAGGGTTAGTGAGTAGAGAAAGAGCAGAGAACACAGACAGAGACACAGTCTGGTCTGTAGTGGAGAAGCTATAGGAAAGAAAGATCAGGAGCTCTGTGGGAGCTGTGCTAAAAGAGGTCAGGGGCTGGAAGCTGTAGAGCTCGCCCTGATTGAAGAGTTCTTACCGGACCCGGAGTCCGAGGCTGTGGGGACTAATCCTTACCCAGCAGCAGAAACCGCCCGGCAGGGGATTTCAGGTCCTCTGGCCAAGAAACCCGAAGGCACGGTCACACGCAAGGGACCAGCACCGTGACGTGGAGCGGAAGCTACCAAAAGGCCCCGAGTCACCGGCCATACGGGTGAGCACCACACGGTACACTCAGGGACGTGGGCTACTTTTACCCGCCTCTAGCAAGGTAGCCAGAAGAGTACGATTAGTTGGGGAGGCCTACAACTCCGCCTGGCCAGGGGAGATCCCATCAGCTCACGGACTGACCAGGCCCCGATCGCTAGCCAGTACTCCGGGAGGGTCTACTTTGTCACCAGTAAAGACACAGAACTACACCACACTGTCTCTGAGTGGTTCCTGCTACCCCCTTCAAACACGTCGGTTGCCCTGAGGCCATACCCCTCCCGTTGGGGGTTCTACCAGCTACGCTGCACGACCTTACCACCGGCCTCAGCGGTCTGCCCTGCAGCGGCGGTCTCATGACCACATTCAACGGGTGGCGTAGTCGAACATTCTAACATCTACTGCTAAATACTGCCGCTCAGATTGACTCCCTGGGCACGGACCGGGTCACCGCCACGAAACTACTACCCCTCTCAGATCCGGCTCCGGGTAGGCCCCCGCGTGCGCAACGCTACTCAGCACAGGCCCAGGGGCGCGTCAACTTTTGGCGTAGTCGGCAGGATTTCGTGCCCGCAACCACCGGGTACTGCGTGCCTGAAAAAGAGACTTTTCAACTTACCTGTGGTGAAGATTCCCGCCATCCGACGCCATCTTCTACCTTCTTCCCGCCATCCGTGGAGTTTTCCCGCCGTTGGACGCCATCTTCTGCCTTCTTCCCGCCATCCGTGGAGTTTTCCCGCCGTTGGACGCCATCTTGAAGACGCCGCGCGGGAAGAAGAGGGGCGTGGACTCCGAAAAGCCCGCGAGAACTGAAGCCCCGCCTCACGTCCGGACGTTGCGTAAGGTCCTGGAAGGAGCCCAGCAGACGCCGACGTCACAGGAGCGCGACGGAAGGTCCTCGACCCTGACGATCCACTGCGGAGCCGCGGCCTACGGAAGAGGATCATCGCAAGGTAGGCCACGGTCCACTAGGGGGGAGGAAGATGTCGGATACGGAGGAGAGCTTCACTGCCACAGCCACCGCCAGCGCCACCGCTGCTGCGGTCATGCCTTTCACGATGCCCTATATCCCGGGGGCAGCCTGGCTACCCCAGTACTCAGGGGAGTCACATACCCTGAATGACTTTAGAGAAAAGCTGGATAGCCTCTTCCAGGTGTACCCCCTCACAGAAGAGCAAAAAGTGAGCATCCTGGTGGCCCAACTAACCGGGGCAGCCCAAAGGGAGGTAAAGTCCTGGCCACCTGGGAGGAGGACTGTCGCAGGGATATTAACCCGGCTGAAGGACACCTTTGATACCCGCACCTCAGCCGAGATTAAGCTTAGATTCTACGGGTGCAAACAGCGAGCACATGAGAGTATAAGAGACTATGCTTTAAACCTACAAGAGGCCCTGAGAGCCATTAAGCAGACCGACCCTGACGGCGTGGGAAACGAGGACAGGCTGTTGACCGAACAATTTATAGAGGGACTATATTGCAATGCCCACCGAACCCAGTTGCGGGCAATGGCCTTACAGGATCCTCATCTGGACTTTGCACAGTTCAAGGACAGAGCCATCCGGGTGCTCCGAGAACCGGCACCGGGTGGCGTTGTGACCCACAGGCGCCCTACTACCGCTTACCACCAGGAGGCGGCGCCCTTGTCGGCAGGGCCTGTGGGGGCTGATGCGCAGGCTTTGAACAATGACCCGGCTCCAGACCTGCACCATCAGGTCCAAGAGCTAGCTAAAAGCGTTGCCGCGCTAACCCGAACTGTGCAGTCGTTACAGGTTTCTGCTCCAGGGAAGATCCAGCTGGCATCCGGACCGGAGGACATCCCGTGGCGTCGACCAAGGAGGACCCCACCGGCCAGAGGAAGACCCAGCGACCGATACAACGAGGACGGACAACCCATCTGCCGCCGCTGCAATCAACTCGGACATATGGCAAGGTACTGTCCTTTAAACTGGCACAACCTGGGGTAGAGGGCCAACCCCCAGGAATAAGATCACCAGGCCCATCAAACTGGCGTGACAAATACGTGGGAGGACGTCCAGTCTTGCCTGTAGTACTGGATGGCATTCCTATGAGTGCCCTACTTGACACCGGGTCACAGGTCACCACCATCCCGTACGTGCTCTTTAAGCAGTACTGGAATGACTCGGATATAACCCGCTACCCTGACGACGACTTGAGTATCATCGCCAGCAATGGTCAACCCGTGCCACAGATCGGATTCAAAGAGATGACCATTAAAATCGGTAGAGTCGAACTGGCAGCACAGGGACTGATCATTGTAGACATTGACAAGCGCGAGAGTCACCCAAAGATAACGCTAGGAACTAATGTGATTGAAAATTGTCTTGCAGAGGTGATTTTCATTTTACAGCAGGTTGCCAAGAACGCCAGCTCCGGCCAGCAGCGAGTGCTCCAAAAAGAGATCCGGGCACTGATGCGACGGCAACAGGTGGAACTCTCCGGTGGTGAGATTGGAAGCGTGAGAATGTGTGACCCTTTCCCTATTGCCATGCCCCCAAAAAGTGAAATGATGATTTGGTGCCGGGCAGCTATTGGTCTAAGAGGTAGAGACTACCAAGCAATGGTAGAACCCGTCTACTCAGACAGTAGGCCCACCATTCTGACAGCACGGGGGGTGGTTGATGTACGCCATGGGAGGGTGCCCGTTCGCATAATAAACATCGGGAAGAGAGAAGTACACCTGCCCCGGTATGCCACGCTAGCTAAATTGTTCACCATAAACCAAAATTCTGTACAGTCCGTGGAACCCTTGCCTCCATCTCAACCAGAGGAAGGTAACGGCTCTAAGAAAACAATAGAGGACTGGTGTCAGCAACTACATTTGGGTACTGACTCCACTCCCTCACACCAGAAACAGGGAGTCTATCGGGTGGTTCAAGAGTACGAGAGAGTGTTTAGTAAACACCCGTTAGACTTCGGGCGAGTAAAGGGGGTAGAACACCACATCCCCACGGGAGACCATCCTCCCATAAAGGAGAGATACCGACCCGTACCCCCTGCACACTACCAACACGCCAAGGGGATGCTTAGAGACATGAAGGAGGCTGGGGTAATCAGGGATAGCTGTAGCCCCTGGGCAGCTCCACTAGTCTTGGTTAAAAAGAAAGACAACACCATGAGAATGTGTGTAGATTACCGGAAAATCAACCGTATCACACACAAAGATGCGTACCCCTTACCAAGGATAGAGGAGTCTTTGGCTGCTTTAAAATCTGCTAACTTCTTCTCTACTTTGGATCTCACTAGCGGGTACTGGCAGGTTCCTGTAGCAGAGGCGGACCGGGAGAAGACCGCATTCACCACCCCGATGGGACTTAGCGAGTTTACCTGCATGCCGTTCGGACTCTGCAACGCACCAGGAACCTTCCAACGGTTGATGGAATGCTGTCTGGGACACCGAAACTTCGAGACGGTCCTGTTATACCTGGACGATGTCATCGTCTACTCCAAGACCTACGAGGACCACCTGAAACACCTGGCAGAAGTGTTCGAAGCCTGGCAAACTACGGCCTAAAGGTGAAACCCTCCAAGTGTCACCTCCTGAAACCAAAGGTGCAGTACCTGGGACACGTGGTGAGTGCTGACAGAGTGGCTCCCGACCCTGATAAGATCACCGCAATTAAGGAATGGCCAAGCCCCTCCAGCGTAAAGGAAGTGCGGCAGTTCCTCGGGTTGGTAGGCTACTACCGAAGATTCATTCCCGGTTTCACCAAAAAGGCAGCTCCTATGCAGGACCTCCTAATAGGCCAGTCCAGGAAGGCCAAGAACCAGAAGCCGCCCTTCAGATGGGAGAAGCTGGAAGAAGAGTCCTTCCGCCAGCTGAAGATGGCCCTCACGGGGGATGAAATCCTGGCGTACCCGGATTACAGCCAGCCCTTTATCCTCTACACCGACGCAAGTAACATCGGGCTAGGAGCCGTACTGTCCCAGATCCAGCAGGGGAAGGAACGGGTAATTGCTTACGCCAGCCGAAAACTGCGACCCACCGAAAGAAACCCTGAGAATTACAGCTCATTCAAGCTAGAATTCCTGGCAGTGGTGTGGGCAGTCACCGAACGCTTTAAGCACTACCTCGCCTCTTCCCGGTTTACCGTGTACACAGATAACAACCCGTTGACACACCTGGACACAGCAAGACTCGGTGCCCTGGAGCAGAGATGGATGGCCCGCCTGTCCAACTTTGAGTTCACAATCAAATACCGGGCAGGACACTCCAATACCAACGCGGATGCCTTGTCCAGAATGCCAAACCTACCGGACGTGGGGGAAGATCCAGAGGAACTGGAAGAAGTTGAACTCCCCGCGTTCCACCGTCATGGGACTATCCAGTATTCCCACCGTGTAAGGGGTAAGCAATCCGCTACGTTCAACCCCTTACCTCATTACAACTGGGCGGAAACGCAAGACAGTGACCCCGCCGTCCGACTGGTGAAGGAGATGCTGACTCAGCCAGATGCCCGCCTTGACCCAGACGCTCCGGAGGAGACCAAGCAACTGTGGGCTGAGAAGAGTCGACTGTTCCTTTACAAGGGGAAGTTGTGCCGCAGAATGGTTAACTCCCGGACGCATGAACTGATCTGGCAAGTAGTGGTGCCAAGAAGAGACGCGGCTATGGTACTGGAGGCATACCACGACGGAGCTGGGCACTTCGGATGGAAGAAGCTGGAGTTCCTGCTGCGCGGGCAGTTCCACTGGGTAGGCATGAGAGGAACCATCGAGAGGTGGTGCAGAGACTGTGGACCGTGCCACCTAAGAAGGAAGGACCGTGCCAGCCAGAAGACTCCCTTGCAGCCCATCATCACCCGACAGCCACTGGAACTGGTAGCCCTGGACCATGTGAAACTGGCTCCAAGCAGATCTGGGTATGTCTACGCCCTCACAATCGTAGATCATTACTCCCGGTTCCTGGTGGTGGTCCCGGTCAAGGACTTAACGGCTCAAACAGCAGCTAGAGCCTTCCAGCAGCACTTCTGCCGTCCACACGGATACCCGGAGCAGGTGCTGACGGACCAGGGACCTGCCTTTGAAGCGGAAGTCTTCCAGGAGTTCTGTACTCTGTATGGCTGCCGGAAGATAAGAACAACACCCTATCATCCGCAAACCAATGGGCTCTGCGAGAAAATGAACCAGGTGGTGATAGATCTTCTGAAAACATTGCCCCTGGAGGAACGCAGTCTGTGGCCTGAGAAACTGCCTGATCTGGTGGACCTATACAACCACATCCCGGTAGGTTCTACCAACTGTACCCCGGCTTACCTAATGAGAGCAAGACCTGGTAAGCTTCCTGTTGATCTGGAGATGGGAGTCCTGACACCCGAGGACACTTCACCAGAAGCAGACTGGGACACAGAAAGGCAGCAGCAGTACCGGAAAGTACAGGAGAGCGTGGAGCGAAGTCTCTGTCAAGCTAGAGAAAGACAGGAGAAGACTTACAACCAGTATGCTCCCGCTGTTCCCCTGGTACCTGGAGAGCAGGTCTTGAAGAGGAAGAGACGCCTCCACAAGTTGGACGACCAGTGAGAGAAGGACCCGTACACCGTACTGCCCTCAAGCCATGAGAACCCGAAAGTCTGCATAATCAGTAAGGACGGAGGAGAAACTACAGCCATTGTCTCCCGAGATCACCTGAAGAAGTGTCCCGAACAGCTACGAAGCCCTGAAGAAGATCAAGAAAATCCTCAACCCGTAGAGGAAAGAGAGGAGATGGTTAGTACTGTACTCGGAGACTTCCCTCGGTCTTGGACTCAAGTAAATGGCGCTGTTGTGGTACCCGTCCTCACCTTCCTCCAACCAGCATCTCAAGTACCTACGGAGAAACAGGTAGAGCTGGAAGAGCAGCCGGTCCAGGAGGCAGAAGACCCCACACAAGCAGACCAGGAGGATCAACCCTCTGCTTATAGTGAGCCTGCCATACCCCTAGTGAGCCAAAGAGCCCGTAGACAGCTGCCCAGTTTATCTTTGACAGCTCCTACACCCCGTAGCTCAGGACCAGTCAGTCAGCTCCGTAGGTCCACTAGAGCCACTAGAGGCCAGTTACCCGTACGTTGGAGGATCTAAGTGTTTAGACTGTTTATTTGTATTTACCTTTTTTCTGTTACCTGTAAATAATTGTGTATTTTTAGTTATTTTATAGGTGTCGTTTATGGATTATCCGGAATCCTTTGTACATAGGTTTGGAGCGTAACCCAGGAATGGACTAAAGACTGTTAAGGACTCGGGGTAGGACAGACCCCTACCTGGTTACGGCTCCCTGTCTCTTGGTGAAATGGACACCTTTGTTTTCTTCAAAGACTGCACCCGGTTGCGGACATGCCGTGACCATCCTAATGTGTTTTTTTCTTTATTGTACTGTTTCTGTTTTTACTTGTTATGTTTTACAAAAATATGTTTAGTCCCGGAGTACTAAATTTCACTAGGGGGGAATGTGGCACCCCAGGGGTCTGGTTCCCACAGTAATAGCAATATTACGTCTGTGAGCAGGTGGGAGGTTTCCTGGTCAGACATCCTATGCATGCCACACCTCCTGCCCAGTCCTGGGAGGGGAAGAACTTCCCCTATATAAAGCTGGGGCTGAGGCAGGGTTAGTGAGTAGAGAAAGAGCAGAGAACACAGACAGAGACACAGTCTGGTCTGTAGTGGAGCAGCTATAGGAAAGAAAGATCAGGAGCTCTGTGGGAGCTGTGCTAAAAGAGGTCAGGGGCTGGAAGCTGTAGAGCTCGCCCTGATTGAAGAGTTCTTACCGGACCCGGAGTCCGAGGCTGTGGGAACTAATCCTTACCCAGCAGCAGAAACAGCCCGGCAGGGGATTTCAGGTCCTCTGGCCAAGAAACCCGAAGGCACGGTCACACGCAAGGGACCAGCACCGCGACGTGGAGCGGAAGCTACCAAAAGGCCCCGAGTCACCGGCCATACGGGTGAGCACCACACGGTACACTCAGGGACGTAGGCTACTTTTACCCGCCTCTAGCAAGGTAGCCAGAAGAGTACAATTAGTTGGGGAGGCCTACAACTCCGCCTGGCCAGGGGAGATCCCATCAGCTCACGGACTGACCAGGCCCCGATCGCTAGCCAGTACTCCGGGAGGGTCTACTTTGTCACCAGTAAAGACCCAGAACTACACCGCACCGTCTCTGAGTGGTTCCTGCTACCCCCTTCAAACACGTCGGTTGCCCTGAGGCCATACCCCTCCCGTTGGGGGTTCTACCAGCTACGCTGCACGACCTTACCACCGGCCTGAGCGCTCTGCCCTGCAGCGGCGGTCTCATGACCGCATTCAACGGGTGGCGTAGTCGAACATTCTAACATCTACTGCTAAATACTGCCGCTCAGTTTGACTCCCTGGGCACGGACCGAGTCACCGCCACGAAACTACTACCCCTCTCAGATCCGGCTCCGGGTAGGCCCCCGTGTGCGCAACGCTACTCAGCACAGTCCCAGGGGCGCGTCACATTTTTTTTACATACAGTCTGTTTGATATAGGCGAAAGATTCTCTTGAAAAACTATATTACAATATTTTCTCCGCCGACATTTTTTGCACATTGGGCCCACTGCACATGAAGCGTGACAGCTGTCCATAGTGTTAAACCAGAGTGAGCATAGAAACTCCTTAGAATTCTAACTCTGTGCCACAGAACTCTCTCCACTGAAGGTAAATATTGTTAAGTTACCCGGCCTGACACTTTTATTGCACAATTTAGTCAATGATTTAAAAATACTTTCCAATCTGTCTCTTTTTCACTTCAGCTCAATTCAATTAACATTGGTAACCTGAAGCCATGTTGCTTTGCTTTGCCGCTTCTTATCCTCTTTAACACTTTGCTTATTGTTACCTATTGTGTTGTTTAGATTGATTATGTTTTTGACTATGCAATACAAGGCTTAATTACGTTCAAGGCCGTTTTTGACTTCTACACAATTATCCATTATAGCTGATATGTTTACATACAAAATACACAATCTATTGTTATAATTAAAATGCTGTTTCTTTCCATTTTTATTTGCACTTATAATATCACTACATTTCACTACTTTGTCATTTCGGGAAGTTATTACATTCCATCAATTAAGTGAAATTAAATGATAGAAACATTGTTCCTGAAACCTTTCGACACAGTCAGAGTCAGGGAGTTCTTGTAAAATAGATTTCTGCAGATATTAATTATTGTGTTCTCTGCAAATTATATTCAGAAAATATATATTCCTGCAAAAACACAGAAATTATGTTGTTTCATTTGGGCATTGTACATTCGAATTATTAAAAAATGATGCTCAAAATGTGACATTTTGAAAATAGATTTTTGCAAATGTGTAAATTGTTAGGTGGTTGCATTCACTTTTACCTTTACTATTACCTTGTAAACAATAGAAATGTTAGAAATTAAGTCACCGTAGAGTGAACTTAATGACATAAATAGTAAATTGAACTTTATGGGATTTGCTGGTGTTTGATGTAAATGTACAGTGGTGGCCAAAAGTATTGGCACCCCTGCAATTCTGTCAGATAACACTCAGTTTCTTCCTGAAAATGATTGCAATCACAAATTCTTTGGTATTATTATCTTCATTTAATTTGTCTTCAATGAAAAAACACAAAAAGAATTGTCCTAAAGCCAAATTGGATACAATTCCACACCAAACCTAAAAAGGGGGTGGACAAAAGTATTGGCACTGTTTGAAAAATCATGTGATGCTTCTCTAATTCGTGTAATTAACAGCACCTGTAACTTACCTGTGGCACCTAACAGGTGTTGGCAATAACTAAATCACACTTGCAGCCCGTTAACATGGATTAAAGTTGACTCAACCTCTGTCCTGTGTCCTTGTGTGTACCACATTGAGCATGGAGAAAAGAAAGAAGACCAAAGAACTGTCTGAGGACTTGAGAAACCAAATTGCGAGGAAGCATGAGCAATCTCAAGGCTACAAGTCCATCTCCAAAGTCCTGAATGTTCCTGTGTCTTCCGTGCGCAGTGTCATCAAGAAGTTTAAAGCCCATGGCACTGTGGCTAACCTCCCTAGATGTGGACGGAAAAGAAAAATTGACGAGAGATTTCAACGCAAGATTGTGCGGATGGTGGATAAAGAACCTCGACTAACATCCAAACAAGTTCAAGCTGCCCTGCAGTCCGAGGGTACAACAGTGTCAAACCGTACTATCCGTTGGCGTCTGAATGAAAAGGGACTGTATGGTAGGATACCCAGGAAGACCCCACTTCTTACCCCGAGACATAAAAAAGCCAGGCTGGAGTTTGCCAAAACTTACCTGAGAAAGCCTAAAACGTTTTGGAAAAATGTTCTCTGGTCAGATGAGACAAAAGTAGAGCTTTTGGGGAAAAGTCATCAACATAGAGTGTACAGGAAAAAAAAAGAGGCATTCAAAGAAAAGAACACGGTCCCTACAGTCAAACATGGCGGAGGTTCCCTGATGTTTTGGGGTTGCTTTGCTGCCTCTGGCACTGGACTGCTTGATCGTGTGCATGGCATTATGAAGTCTGAAGACTACCAACAAATTTTGCATCATAATGTATGGCCCAGTGTGAGAAAGCTGGGTCTCCCTCAGAGGTCATGGGTCTTCCAGCAGGACAATGACCCAAAACACACTTCCAAAAGCACTATAAAATGGTTTGAGAGAAAGCACTGGAGACTTCTAAGGTGGCCAGCAATGAGTCCAGACCAGAATCCCATAGAACACCCGTGGAGAGATCTCAAAATGGCAGTTTGGAGAAGGCACCCTTCAAATATCAGGGACCTGGAGCAGTTTGCCAAAGAAGAATGGTCTACAATTCCAGCAGAGCATTGTAAGAAACACATTGATGGTTACCGGAAGCGGTTGTTCGAAGTTATTTTGGCTAAAGGTTGTGCAACCAAGTATTAGGCTGAGGGTGCCAATACTTTTGTCTGGCCCATTTTTGGAGTTTTGTGTGAAATGATCAATGATTTGATTTTTGCTTCATTCTCTTTTGTGTTTTTTCCTTGCAAGAAAATTAAATGAAGATAATAATACCAAAGAATTTGTGATTGCAATCATTTTCAGGAAGAAACTGAGTATTATCTGACAGAATTGCAAGGGTGCCAATACTTTTGGCCACCACTGTAATTTCTTAAAAATGATATTTCAAAATATCTAAAAGGTTTAAAGGGGTTATCCAGTGCAAACAATTTTTGACTTATCCTCTGGATAAGTGAAAACTTGCTGCTAAGTTGGGGTCTGTACTGCTGCCACGAATTGGTAGAACAGATCATTTTTATTCCCTATGGGACACTTTTATCCTCGTTGCGAAATTGTGCAGCAGATCGGATGTCCAACCACTGTTCCATTCATTCTCTGTGGGGCTGGAGGCAAAAGTTGAGTGCAACACTATCCTATAAGAAATGAATGAGGCTGTGCATTACCACAGAGGGATAAAAGTTTTGCCTATTGTTCTGCCTATATATATATATATATATATATATATATATATATATATATATATATACAGTACAGACCAAAAGTTTGGACACACCTTCTCATTTAAAGATTTTTCTGTATCTTAATGACTATGAAAATTGTACATTCACACTGAAGGCATCAAAACTATAAATTAACACATGTGGAATTATAAACTTAACAAAAAATTGTGAAGCAACTGAAAATATGTCTTATATTCTTGGTTCTTCAAAGTAGCCACCTTTTGATTTGATGACTGCTTTGCACAGTCTTGGCATTCTCTTGATGAGCTTCAAGAGGTAGTCACCGGAAATGGTCTTCCAACAATCTTGAAGGAGTTCCCAGAGATGCTTAGCACTTGTTGGCCCTTTTGCCTTCACTCTGCGGTCCAGCTCACCCCAAACCATCTCGATTGGATTCAGGTCTGGTGACTGTGGAGGCCAGGTCATCTGGTGTAGCACCCCATCACTCTCCTTCTTGGTCAAATAGCCCTTACACAGCCTGGAGGTGTGTTTGGGGTCACTGTCCTGTTGAAAAATAAATGATGGTCCAACTAAACGCAAACCGGATGGAATAGCATGCCGCTGCAAGATGCTGTGGTAGCCATGCTGGTTCAGTATGCCTTCAATTTTGAATAAATTTCCAACAGTGTCACCAGCAATGCACCCCCACACCATCACACCTCCTCCTCCATGCTTCACGGTGGGAACCAGGCATGTAGAGTCCATCCGTTCACCTTTTCTGCGTCGCACAAAGACACGGTGGTTGGAACCAAAGATCTCAAATTTGGACTCATCAGACCAAAGCACAGATTTCCACTGGTCTAATGTCCATTCCTTGTGTTCTTTAGCCCAAAACAAGTCTCTTCTGCTTGTTGCCTGTCCTTAGCAGCGGTTTCCTAGCAGCTATTTTACCATGAAGTCTTGCTGAACAAAGTCTCCTCTTAACAGTTGTTGAAGAGATGTGTCTGCTGCTAGAACTCTGTGTGGCATTGACCTGATCTCTAATCTGAGCTGCTGTTAACCTGCGATTTCTGATGCTGGTGACTCGGATAAACTTATCCTCAGAAGCAGAGGTGACTCTTGGTCTTCCTTTCCTGGGGCGGTCCTCATGTGAGCCAGTTTCTTTGTAGCGCTTGATGATTTTTGCAACTGCACTTGGGGACACTGTCAAAGTTTTCCCAATTTTTCGAACTGACTGACCTTCATTTCTTACAGTAATGATGGCCACTCGTTTTTCTTTACTTAGCTGCTTTTTTCTTGCCATAATACAAATTCTAACAGTCTATTCAGTAGGACTATCAGCTGTGTATCCACCAGACTTCTGCACAACACAACTGATGGTCCCAACCCCATTTATAAGGCAAGAAATCCCACTTATTAAACCTGACAGGGCACACCTGTGAAGTGAAAACCATTTCCGGTGACTACCTCTTGAAGCTCATCAAGAGAATGCCAAGAGTGTGCAAAGCAGTCATCAAAGCAAAAGGTGGCTACTTTGAAGAACCGAAAATATAAGACATATTTTAAGTTGTTTCACACTTTTTTGTTAAGTATATAATTCCACATGTGTTAATTCATAGCTTTGATGCCTTCAGTGTGAATGTACAATTTTCAAAGTCATGAAAATACAGAAAAATCTTTAAATGAGAAGGTGCATCCAAACTTTTGGTCTGTACTGTATGTATATATATATATATATATATATATATATATATATATATATATATATATATATTGATAATCCAAGTTTTAAATCAGATGAACCTGTCAAATTGAAAATGCAGTCCAATCTGCAGGTAATACCTGTTCTATACCTGCTGGAGATGCCAACAGGTACCAGTAGATGCAATGTTAATAGTTCCAATGTGGAAGTGAACAGCGCCATACTAACCCTTTTAAAATGTAAAGTAAAATAGAAAATGTATGCTGAATCTATTCCTAGGAAACTACATGTTAAACTGTCCATCTCCTCTTCTATACTCATATTAAATTTATAGTATAATATATGCTATATTTTTAATATGATGGGTTTCATTTATTAATATAAAGGAGCTACTAGGATCATATGACTTATCAGGGCAGGTAATTTTTTCACTCCGATTTCTGAAATGGATTTTTCTAAAGTGCACTTTACACAATAGGGTCTATCTGACTGGATTGTACAAGAGAAGTTGCCAAAACTGTCTCTGACATCACTTCCTCCTTGACAGCTGTTGGCTAAAGCTGCATCCCACAGACTTCTTGTTCTACCTTACCACTGCTCTTGTTTGCCTCCTCCTGTATTCGAAACAGGAAGCATGGGAAATGATCTGAAATCTAGCCAATTTGTCCATTAGCAAGTCCATAAATGGTGTCCATTAAGTCCTTCTGAATTAGAAACATCATTCTTTGAATGAAATCACACTTGATTCAACACTAGCTTGCTAAGAGCAGAAAGCTGCACAAAGATAGACAGCTGATGTCTTGTTCTGCTTTGGTTAAAAGTCTTTTTCTGTTCTTTGCATTTAATGGGATGTTACCATTTTGGAAAATCTCTGTTCCATGGAATAGTTATCTTTAAAAACAAATTTGCATAACTTACCTTCTAAGGGTCTAGTGTTCCGTCTCCACTGCTCCCGTTGTATATTATTGTCTGCTGTACTGATGTCATATTATTAGTACTGCAGCTAATAAGTGAGCTCAGCGGCTCTTGCCATCTACTCAGAGTCACTAAGCTTACTGATTGTCTACAGCACTGTCGACATGATGGCAGTACTGCACAAATGATAGCTTTGGCTATTGAAGATGTTTATCTATCTATGGATTCCTGGTGCTCCACCAGTAATACTCCAAGTACATTATATTTCAAATGTATATTAATTAGACATAAAATTATAATAAAATTCTTTGCAAAGTGTTTTGGGACATAGGTACTCCCCCTCCTTTGATGTAAATATAGATATTTATTAACAAAAATTATGTCAAAAGAAATTAAAATTGATTGGTACATTTTGACATATGTTCTAGAGATTTATTTACACCCCATGGTGATAAGGAGTTAAATAGAGAATTCCAAAGCATCTCTCCTTTGTATAAGAATTTAAAAATGATGTTATTCACAATACTCTATGACTAAGGACGCGCTCAGCACCAGAAACACATCAGATTGTTTTTACCGCCAACATGTGGACATTTTTATTCTCCTTTTTGATATGAAATAAAGTTTGAAGATTGTTTTAACTGGTGGTGCCTTCCCACTTTAAGCTTTTGATGTGTTATTCACAATTAGCTTCAATGTGCACAATACTTACATTCAGTATATACATACTCGGAGGACCATAGGATCTCTATTGTGGTACATTGGAAAGTGTCTTGAGACACTGCACTTGGGGAAATTGTTATTTATATATATATATATATATATAGAAATTGTTATATATATATATATATATATATATATATATTTTAACAATGTTTACTGATTTGTTCTCTAAGATTCTCCATGATCCATCCAACATTTTTCACCCCACAGGGGCATTTTTAACAAAATCTTCGGTTTTACTCAAATTGATGCAGAAATGAATATACCCCCAATCAAAAGCAACTACATCTAATATTTGTATGACCTCCATGATTTTTAAGGACAGGACCAAATCTTCTAGGCATGGAATGAATAAATTGGTGATATACTGCAATATCTATCTGTGTCCATTGTTCAACAACGACCTCTTTTAGAGCCGGAATGCTTGATGGAGAGTGAGCCTCAACTTTTCCCTTCTAAATTGCCCATAGTTGTTCAATTGGGTTCAGATCAGGAGACTTACTTGGCCACTAAATCACTTGCACCCCGTTCTTCAGAAATGCAGTGGCCTTAGATGTGTGTTTTGGATAATTGTCATGTTGGAAAAGTGCAAGTTTATTAAGGGCACTGAGTGATGGTAGTATCTTCTCTTTCTATAGCAGTTCATCTGTGAATTCATGATGCCATCAATGAAATGTAACTATCTGACCACGCAGCACTCATGTAGTCCCACATAGGGACACTGCTACCACCAAGTTTCACTGTTGGCATCATGCGTTTATCTTTGTACTCCTCACTTTTGCGACGCCATACAGTTTTCAAACCATTAGTTCCAAAAACATTTATCTTGGTCTCATGACCTTATGAGTATAAAGTTCCAGTAGTCTTCATATTTTTCCTTCTTAACGACACTGAGGAATAATTCAATAGCGCTGCCCTGCAGCTGAAATTTCCTTTGATGACCGCTGTACATGAGAGCTGACACCTTGCAGTATCGACCCCGGCCATTTTTTAAATCAGTCAGGGCCGATTAGTACCTCAAATACCGCTGTCAATTGTGACAGCACTATCTAACTAACCCCAGGTTAAAAGGGGGTTAAAAGACCCCCTATGGTAGGATCGACCACCCACTATCATAATCATGGGTGCCAATGATTTCCATGGTATCATGGTACCAGCTATAAGCGGGGTCTGATAGGCACAGTCAGTGACTCACTGACAGGTCTCATGCAGTACTGCAGTGCATGAGACCAGAGATCAAAGTGAGTCAAGTGAAACTTATTGAAAAAGTAAAAAAAGTTACATGAAATTTGTAAGAAAGTAAAATAAACACAAAAAGCACACACAAATCACGAAAAGCCGTTTCACTACTAAAAACTCAGCCTTTGTGATAAAAAAAAAATAAGTAAAACGTACACATACAGTGGGTACGGAAAGTATTCAGACCCCTTTACATTTTTCACTCTTTGTTTCATTGCAGCCATTTGGTAAATTCTAAAAAGTTAAATTTTTTCTCATTAAAGTACACTCTGCACCCCATCTTGACTGAAAAAAATAGAAATGTAGAAATTTTTGCAAATTTATTATAAAAGAAAAACTGAAATATCACATGGTGAAAAGTATTCAAACCCTTTGCTCAGTATTGAGTAGAAGCACCCTTTTGAGCTACTACAGCCATGAGTCTTCTTGGGAATGATGCAACAAGTTTTTCACACCTGGATTTGGGGATCCTCTTCCATTCTTCCTTGCAGATCCTCTCCAGTTCCGTCAGGTTGGATGGTGAATGTTGGTGGACAGCCATTTTCAAGTCTCTCCAGAGATGCTCAATTGGGTTTAGGTCAGGGCTCTGGCTGGGCCAGTCAAGAATGGTCATAGAGTTGTTCTGAAGCCACTCCTTGTTATTTTAGCTGATCTATAAAACTGTCATGCTATTTATTCCGCACAGTGAACCCTGTAAAAAAATAATAAAAAACACAACAAAAATGTCTCTTTTTCATCATACTGACACACAAAAAAAATGATAAAAAGCAATCAAAAAGTCATAGGTAGAAAAAAAAAATGGTACAACCCCTGGCAAAAATGATGGAATCACCGGGCTCAGAGGATGTTCATTCAGTTGTTTAATGTTGTTGAAAAAAAAGCAGATCACAGACATGGCACAAAACTAAAGTCATTTCAAATGGCAACTTTAGGGCTTTAAGAAAGACTAAAAGAAATCAAGATTAAAAATGTGATACTCAGTAAGGGTAATTTTTTCCAGACCAAGCAGAGGGAAAAAAAATATGGAATCACTCAATTCTGAGGAAAAAATTATGGAATCATGAAAAACAAACACAGAAAAGAACACTCCAATATATCACTAGTAACAACTTGCAGTCTCTGAGGCATGGACTTAATGAGTGACAAACAGTACTCTTCACCAATCTGGCTCCAACTTTCTCTGATTACTGATCAGCAGGTTGGAGCCTTGTCATGGACCATTTTCTTCAACTTTCACCAAAGATTTTCAATTGGATTGAGATCTGGACTATTTGCAGGCCATGACATTGACCTTATGTGTATTCTTTCAAGGAATGTTTTCACAGTTTTTGCTCTATGGCAGGATGCATTATCATCTTGAAAAATGATGTCATCATCCCCAAACATCCTTTCAATTGATGGGATAAATAAATGTCCAAAATATCAATGTAAACTTGGGCATTTATTGAAGATATGACAGCCATCTCCCCAGTGCCTTTACCTGACATGCAGCCCCATATCATCAATGACTGAGGAAATTTGCATGTTCTCTTCATGCAGTCATCTTTATAAGTCTCATTGGAATGGCACCAAACAAAAGTTCCAGCATCATCACTTTGCCCAATGCAGATTCGCGATTCATCACTGAATATGACTTTCATCCAGTCATCCACAGTCCATGATTGCTTTTCCTTAGCCCATTGTAACCTTGTTTTTTTCTGTTTAGGTGTTAATAATGGCTTATGTTTAGCTTTTCTATATATAAATCCCATTTCCTTTAGGCGGTTTATTACAGTTCTGTCATAGACATTGACTCTAGTTTCCTCCTATTCATTCCTCATTTGTTTTGTTGTACATTTCCTGTTTTGGAGACATATTGCTTTAAGTTTCCGGACTTGACACTTTGATGTCTTCCTTGGTCTACCAGTATGTTTGCCTTTAACAAAATTCCCATGTTGTTTGTATTTGGTCCAGATTTTACACAGCAGACTGTGAACAACCAACATCTTTTGCAACATTGCGTGATGATTTACCTTCTTTTAAGAGTTTGATAATCCTCTCCTTTCTTTCACTTGACATCTCTCGTGTTGGAGCCATGATTCATGTCAGTCCACTTGGTGAAACAGCTCTCCAAGGTGTGATCACTCCTTTTTAGATGCTGACTAACTAGCAGATCTAATTTGATGAAGGTGTTAGTTTTGGAAATGAAAATTTACAGGGTGATTCCATAATTTTTTACTCAGAATTGAGTGATTCCATAATTTTTTCCCTCTGCTTGGTCTGAAAAAAAATACCCTTACTGAGTACCACATTTTTAATCTTGATTTCTTTTAGTGTTTCTTAAAGCCCTAAAGTTGCCATTTGAAATGACTTTAGTTTTGTGCCATGTCTGTGATCTGCTTTTTTTCAACAACATTAAACAACTGAATGAACATCCTCCGAGCCCGGTGATTCCATACTTTTTGCCAGGGGTTGTATAAATGAAAATGCCAAACTGTCCCGCAAAAAAAAAGCCCTAATATGGCTCATTTGGCAGAAAAAAAAAAAGTTACAGCTCTCAAGATATGACAATGCAAAAACATAAATTTTTGGAAAATATAGTTTTTAGTCTGTAAAAGTAGTAAAGCATAAATAAACTATATAAATCTGGTATCGCTGTAATCATACTTACCTGACAAACAAATCTTATTTATCACTTTTACCGTATGGTGAACGGCGCAATAAATAAAAAGTAAAATAATAACTGAATTGCTGGTTTTTGTTAATTTTGCATCTGAAAAATCAGATTAAAAAGCGATTAACAAATGTTATGTACACCAAAATGGTACTAAAAAAATCTCGAACTTGTCATGAAAAAATAAGCCCTCATACATGTTCGCCCAAAAATAATAAAGGTACAGCTCTCAGAATATGGTTGCAAAAAAACTATTTTATATGCAAAAAAAAACATTTTTACTGTGTGATAGCAGCAAAACATAAAAAACGCCAATATAAATCTGGTATGTCGGTAGTCACACTGACCCAAAAAATAAAGTCGTCTTGTCATTTAAAGTGTTGAGCGAATTTGTTCGGCATTTCAAATTCAGATTCGTGTTCGGGATTCCGACTTGTTCTCGCCAAAAAATCGGCTCTGCCCACGAACATCCCTGACTTGCCACACTGTCACGCATATAACATCCGAGCATGAAGACACAATTTAACAACTTTCAGATTTTTTTCATTTTAATTAATTTATATTGGATTACAACATAATAAGACTAGTTAACATATTTTTAAACATATGCACAGTATATTGATTTGCTTCTATACCAAATGCAATGAATAGGTGCCTTGGCACAATTTTTTTTTTCTCTCGATTGCCTGTATATAAAGGGATACTAGGAACATCTGTGTATCAGCTACTCACTGAGGAAGTGGACAGGACGTCCGTGAAACGCGCATGAATGTAGTTTATTAATAAGAAATATTTCCATTAACCCTTTTGATCACCGGATCATCTTTTCATACGGAGGAGCGCGGATATATATACACCTTCCTTCTGTCATATCCACCTGTTGATATAGCTGTATGATGAAATTTTTGATCTGCATACTATACAGAGTCAAAAACACAAAACCAATTTTTTCAAGGAGGCTTTGACCAAAAACGTATTGCTTATAACAGAAAAATGGATTTTAAATTTACTATTTACTATAGAGCTTCCATAAACACTATCATCAATATACGATGATTCAGGCATATTAGGTATACATGCTTCTATAAGCCAGCATACACATACCTTTCCTTACCATCTAATACTACCACTTCCTTTATTCTTCCATGATAACTGTTTGCCTTACTTTCAAAACTCTTAATTCTGATTATTTGATTAAAAAGCAATCCAGAGAACACTGTTTTTCTGCTCCATTTGCTTGTTGGCACTGCTGAATACAGCCAGATTCTTTCCATATTACAGCGCTAAAAATCCATCTATTTAAAACTGTGGTTTGTCCGTCACACAGATCACATATAATTGCGCTGAAAATTCAGTCATTTCTGGCCTCCATTGAAATTTTGTTGCAGTGTGTTAGTGAAGTTATTGACACAAGGTTGCTGTTCAAAATAGTTACCTACAGGCCAGCTATTTAAAACTGTGGTTTGTCCGTCACACGTATCACAAATCACTGAGGTTCAAATCCAGCCATTTGTACTGAACGTGGAAAATATTGTCCTCCATTTAAAATGGGCAAAGTGCATGGCAAGGGATGGGGAAGTGGACGTGATGATGATGATGGTGCATGCAAAGGACGAGGCCGAGGCCCTGGGCTTGCTGAAATTGTGCCACAACAAACACCCACATCTTCTTGCTCGACCTTCCTGTACCAAGTAATAGGGGACCGCAGAACACCACTATTGAACACAGAGCAGTGTGAAAAGGTTATTGGTTGGATAGCAGATAATGCTTCCAGTCACTTTGCCACCACCACCACCCTGTCTTCCACACGGTCAAGTTTCAGTAGCCGTGAGTCTGGACCGCATATTCCTCACCCTGATCCTCCTTCCTCCCACCATGCCGATTGCCCAGAGACAACTGATCCCACGCTTGGACACTCCAAAGAGCTGTTCACTTTTCCACGTATAGATTGGGGCCTCTCGCCCGCTCCACTTGAAGGGGGCAAGAGGAGATCGCATGTAGGGATGCCCAAATATTTGAGCAGCCACGGTCACACAAAGGCGATGGTGGGAAACTGTCACAAGAGGTGGACGATGATGAGACACAATTTCCAGAAAGTCAGGAGGAGGACAAGGATGCGGAAGTGGAAGACGAGGTGGTGGATGATATAGTAACTGACCCAACCTGGCAGGAGGACATACAGAGTGAGGACAGCAGCACACAGGTGGAGGGAGGCGTAGCACCACAACAGGCAGGAAGAAGCAGTGTGTTGGCCGCAGACAGAAGGCGGGCAACCATTCCCCGTAACACCAACACGACGGAAGTTGCCAGTACAACTGTTAGGTCTTCCCGAGTCTGGTTGTTTTTTAAAGACTCTGACAATAACCTCAAAAAGGCCATTTGCACCACCTGTCAGGCCAGCATCAGCAGGGGAAGCAGAACTACCCGCCTGACCACCACCAGCATGATCAGGCACATGGCAGCAAAGCACCCGACTTTGCGCTGTCAGTGACGTGCATGAGGTGAGCTGAGTTCATTGGACATGACCTCACCTCATTCACGTCACTGACAGCGTGGGAAAATTCTCACGCTGAAGCGCTGAGTGCAGGAGAATTTTCCCACGCTGTCAGTGACGTGCATGAGGTGAGCCGAGTTCATTGGACATGACCTCGGCTCATCTTTATGCCGTCACAGAGAGACACTGAGGAGCGCAAGCATGGCTGCGCTTCTCAGTGTCTGCGGGATGACAGGCTGGATGGCAGCGTTCTGCAGGTCCAGCCTGTCATCTCGATGTAGCAGAGCTGAAGCTGTCGTGGGAACCATGTAAAGGTAAGGATGAGGTTGCTTTATTATTTTTCTTTTATTGCACGAGATCGTTGGCTTCAGCTGGAATGGGCGTGATGGTAAGTATAGTTAAATTTAGAACAATAAAGAATTGTGTGTTTATTTCAATTAAAGGACTTTTTTCTGGGTGTTGTGTTTTTTTTAAATACTTTACTAGAAATTCATGGTGGTCATGTCTAATATTGGCGTGACCCCATGAATTTCGGGCTTAGGGACAGCTGATAATGCCAAGCTGGCCTTAACCCCTTTATTACCCAGTGAGCCACCGCACCAGGGCCCAGGATGAGTTGGGTACAGAGCCAGAAGATGGCGCTTCTATGAACGCGCCATTTTCCGGGGTGGCTGCGGACTGCAATTTGCAGCGGGTGGGGCCCAGAAAGCTTGGGCCTCCCTGCGCTGCGGATTCCAGCCCCCAGCTGCCTAGTTATACCTGGCTGGACACAAAAATAGGGCGAAGCCCCACGTATTTTTTTTTTAAATTATTTCATGAAATTCATGAAATAATTAAGAAAAAAAGGGCTTCCCTATATTGTTGTGTCCAACCAGGTACAAATAGGCAGCTGGTGGTTGGGGGCAGCCCGTTCCTGCCTGCTGTACCTGGCTGGACACAAATATAGTGCAAAGCCCCACGTCAATTTTTTTTAAATTATTTCATGAAATAATTTTTTTAAAAAAGGGCTTCCCTATATTGTTGTGTCCGGCCAGGTACAAATAGGCAGCTGGGGTTGGGCACAGCCCGTTCCTGCCTGCTGTACCTGACTGGACACAAATATAGGGCGAAGCCCCACATCAATTTTTTTTTAATTATTTCATGAATTTCCTGAAATAATTTAAAAAAAATTGACGTGGGGCTTCGCACTATATTTGTGTCCAGCCAGGTACAGCAGGCAGGAACGGGCTGCGCCCAACCACCAGCTGCCTATTTGTACCTGGCCAGACACAACAATATAGGGAAGCCCTTTTTTTCTTTATTATTTCATGAATTTCATGAAATAATTAAAAAAAAAAATACGTGGGGCTTCTCCCTATTTGTGTGTCCAGCCAGGTACAACTAGGCAGCTGGGGGATGGAATCTGCAGCGCAGGGAGGCCCAAGCTTTCTGCACCCCCCCCGCTGCAAATTGCAGTCCTCAGCCATCCCGGAAAATGGCGCGTTCATAGAAGCTGGATGCTGTACCTGGCTGGCATACAAAAATATGGCAAAGCCCAGGTCAAAATTTTGGGGAAAAATTAATTAAAAAATAAATAATAATTTAGGGACTGCATCTTTATTAACTCCTCAAATGTCATTTAGTGTTAAAATAAAGGATTTATTTTAAAAAAAATTGGCGTGGGATCCCCCATAATTTTAGGCTCTAGCGGAGGTTAAGCAGACGGCTGGGGCAGATGTTTGAAGCCTGGGAAGTGGGTAATACCCACGGAGCTTCCCAGACTACTAATATCAGCCCCCAGCTGAATACCTAGCCTTTACTAGCTATTAAAATGGGGGACCCCCCCCAAAAAATGACGTGGAGTACCCCCTATTTAATAGCTAGCAAAGGCTAGGCAGACAGCTGGGGGCTGATATTAATAGCCCAGGAAGGGTGCCATGAATATTGGCCCCCTCCCAGGCTAGAAACACCAGCCGTCAGCCACCCCAGAAATGGCGCATCCATAGGATGCGCCAACTCTGGCACTTAGCCTCGCTCTTCCACGCTGCCCTGGTGCGGTGGCAGGGGGTAATAGGGTTGGGGTTCATGTCAGCGCCAGCTGCCATGAAGCCCAGGTTAGTAATGATGGGCGTCTATAAGACACCCCCATTACTAACCTACAAAGTGTTAAAAAGAAAAAACACACTACACCCAGAAAAAAATAATTTATTTGAAATAAAACACACCATTTTATTTAATTCTTAGTTTACTAAAAAAAAATAGTTACCTGTCCACGTTCCTGCGCTGATCTCCCATGCACAGCTGTCACATCTGGAGATGGTGACAGCTGTGCATGGCTGCTGTAAGCTCACACTGCCGGGAACACGTCCGCTCCCGGCAGCGGGAGCCACTGACTGAGGTCACCAGAGTGCATTCAGGCAGCGCAGCTCCGGAGACCTCCTTTACGGCACTGCTGTACCGTGGGAATTTCTCACGATACAGCAGGGCCGTAAAGGAGCTAACCGGAGCAGCACTGCCTGAACTCCGCCGAACCCACTTATGCAATGACGGGGCTGCTTTACGGCCCCGTCATTCTAGCGGTGGCAGCGGTTCAGAGCGGTCACATTCTATGTGGCTGCTCTAAACTGGAGATCTTTGTGGGACACTCGTGGACTACTACGGAGGGGTAAGGATAAGGTTGTGGTTTATTATTTTATATTTTATTACAGGAGATCGATGGCTTCGGGGAATTAGGTGTCTAGGTGAGTATAGGTGTAGTTTTTTATTTTTTACTTTATTTTAGGTGGCGATCGGCGGGGACAGGTAATGTATGAACTAATTTATTGTAGGAAACCACTGGCCACCAATGACATGTATTTAAAATTTATTGGGGACACAGTAGGGCAATTTAAATAGGAGGATCAGGCTGATGGGAACTACTGCTCCCATCGAGCTGATCCTGCTGGCACGAGTGGATGGGGGACAGACATAGGCCGATGGGAGTAGTAGTGTCACATCGGCCTATGTCTGCCTGCACGCACACACCCGCAGACATCGCACAGACACCGCACACACTCACAGACATCGCACAGACACCGCACACACCCGCAGACATCGCACAGACACCGCACACACTCGCAGACATCGCACAGACACCGCACACACTCGCAGACATCGCACAGACACCGCAGACATCGCACAGACACCGCGCACACCCGCACACACCCGCACAGACACCGCACACACCCGCAGACATCGCACAGACACCCCTCACACACTCGCAGACACACGCACAGACACCCACACACACCAATCATGACGGGCTGATCGTCTGGGAGGTGAGGCTGACCTGTGCGGCCGTGGGAAAGTTCATGTGAGTTCATGCAATGCAGTCATGCATGAACTCACATGAACCCTCTGAGGGCACCGCGGCTACTTCAAATGAACAGCTGATCAGCATCACCTGATACCTCAGCTGTTCATTTGAAATAACCGGCGGGAAAGCACAGCACAGAACGGGAAAGCCGGCGGTGAAGTCTTTTCACTGCCGGCTTCCCCGCCCGGGTCCTTCGCTCCCCGCTCCTTGGTGCTGCGCTCCCCGCCCGGTCCTAACTTACGATCGGGATGGGAGGTGGCGAGGGGAGCAGAGGATCGGGGTGGGAGGCTGCGGGGAAGCAGTATGGGGCTGTGTGATTGTTTAAAAGCCGGCGGCTTTTTACCGCCCGCCGGCTTTTAAACGATCAGGAGAATTCTCCCACGCTGGGATGGCATTCTGATGACAGGCTGGATCTCAGCTGAGTGCTGCCATCCAGCTTGTCATACTTCAGAGACACTGCAGAGCGCAGGCATTATGGGAACTTCCGATTCCGGTATTCGATATTGTAAAAGTATCGGAATTAAGTATCGGAATTCCAATACCGCGAATATCGGCCGATACCCGATATTTCAGTATCGTAATGCTCAACACTAGTGTTGAGCAATACCTTCCGATATCGGGAAATATCGGATCGGATTGGATCGGACTGATACCCAAAAAGTATCGGATATCGCCGATTCCGATACCAGAAACCAATGCAAGTCAATGGGACACAAATATCGGAATAAAAATAAACCCTTTCTTTCCTTGTAGGTTAATTCTACATGAAGGAAAACAACTAAGAATAATGTAGAATGTATTGGGGGAGGTGGAGGAGACAATAAAGGCATAGAGGTTTAGCCCAATCAAATGGAATAGCAGGAATTAATATTTTTTTTAAGACGTTCTGAGTTACGGAAATATTGACTATGTTAAGTTTTTTTATATTTTGTCAGATATTTATGTTTCACTACTTCCATGCTCTTCACCTTCTTTTTTACTTGTCCCACACTTTCTCCTTCATCATCCTCATGATGCATCTTTTTCATCAACTTCTTCTTCACCTTCTTCATCTTCTTCTTCACCTTCTTCGTATTATTCTTTTTTTTTACATTCTTCATATTCTTCTTATTCAACTATTATTCTTCTTCATATTCTACTTCTTCATCTTCTTCATATTCTTCTTCTTCGTCATATTCTTATTTGTGACAGGCATTCCTGTAGTTGTTATCTATAAAAGTTTGAACATTACACCTTTCATTCTGCCCGTCACAAAAGATTTACAACAGGATTTGTCCGCGTTCAGTTTGGCCTGCAGCAGCAGGTCTTTTCCAGGGGTACCATGAGAAGGAACGGACTCACCCCATACACTGCTTAGTCATCTTCTGCTTATAATTTAGATACTATCTTTTGCTCAGATTTTTAGTCTTATGCTTAATTTTCTTCCACTTTTTGTTCTGCAGCTTCTTGTACTTCTGCTTCTTGGTTTTCTGTCTCTTGTTCTTCTGTATCTTGGTGGTTGTCTTCTTGTTCTTTGTCCTCTTGGTCAACTTCTTCAGGGTCATCTTCTTGGTCTTCTTTGGGGTGGTCTTCAGGGTCGTCGTCTTCAGGGTCGTCATCTTCGGTGTCCTTGTCTTCTTCGGGGAGGTCTTCAGGGTCCTCGTGTTCATGGTCGTCGTCTTCGGGGTCCTCGTCTTCTTCTGGGTGGTTTTCAGGGTCGTCGTCTTCAGGGCTGTCATCTTCAGGGTCCTCGTCTTCTTCGGGGTGGTCTTCAGGATCGTCGTCTTCAGGGTCGTCATCTTCGGGGTCCTCGTTTTCTTCAGGGTGGTCTTCAGGGTCGTCGTCTTCAGGGTCGTCGTCTTCGGGGTCGTCGTCTTCAGGGTCATCATCTTCGGGGTCGTCGTCTTCTTCGGGGTGGTCTTCAGGGTCCTCGTCTTCGGGGTCCTCATCTTCATCGGGGTGGTCCAGAGTGATTACCAAGAACCATTTCAAAAAGCTTGAACTTGGCAATGTAGCAGAAGGTACAAGAAGGCTGAGGAACTGCCGAGAACCAGCTGATGGTACTGGAACCCGGATGGGTAGCAAAAGGTACAAGAGCCAATGGAAATACCAAGGACCAGCTGACGGTACTGGAACTCGGTTACTAAGCAGGAGGTACCTGTGCCAGAAAGCACTACCAAGGACCAGCAGACGTTGGTGGAACTTGGATACCGTGAAGGAGGCACCTAAACCAAAGGCACTGCCGAGAACCAGCTGACGGTACTGAAACTCGGATGGGTAGCAGAAGGAACAAGAGCAAATGGAACTACCGAGGACCAGCTGACGGTACTGGAACCCAGATAGGTAGCAGAAGGTACAAGAGCAAATGGAACTACCAAGGACCAGCTGACGGTACTGGAACCCGGATGGGTAGCAGAAGGCACAAGAGCCAGTGGAACTACCGAGGACCAGCTGACAGTACTGGAACTCGGTTAATAAGCAGGAGGTACCTGTGCCAGAAAGCACTACCAAGGACCAGCAGACTAGAGATGAGCGTTGTTCTACTCGAACTGTTCGCCAATGTCAAATTCGAGCTGTTTTGGGCGGTGTTCGAGCCGTTCGGCGAACACGAACAATTTGAGAAAAATTCAGCTGTTCGAAGTTATGTTCGATAACTGTTCGTGCACCAAAATCATAACTGGATTTTTTCTCAGTAATGATGAAAATTAATGTTAATACGCAGTTTGAGTGTACAGCGAGGTGGGGGGAGGGGCAGGGGATGGATCTCTGCAGGAACAATGAAGATCTCCATTTTTTTTTTCTCTTTCCCGCATTTACAGTGGGGAGGTGCAATCTGTCAGCCTATCAGCAGCGCACACACGGAGCGATGTGCTTTTTTTCACACAAGCAAGGGCATGTGTCATTGGCAGTGTATGTCACATGTCCTTGCCCTATAAGACCAAGCCATTTTCCCCGTCGCCACCATTTTCTCACTGCTGCAGCTGCGTGTTAGACGGCACCGCTGTTGCTGTGTGCGCTATACCTTGTTAATTTCAAGCCAATTTTCGCACAAATCTACAGATAGCTTGGGAGTAGGGAATAGTTGTGATTGCAGTCCTTTTAAGGACTAGGTTACAGCATTTCCTACGACTTTTATCAGGCAGGTCTGTGCTCTTAAATAGATAGATTGTGGGAGTAAAGACTAATTGTAATTGGAGTCCTTTTCAGGACTAGGTTACATCAGTTCCTATCAGTTTTTGCCAGGCAGGTCTGTGCCAGTGCTGTGCAAGTTTTTTTCACAGCATTTGGCTGAATCTAGCAAAGCTAATCCTTTTTGGCCTATTGCAGAGTGTGTTAGTCAGTGGAGTAGCCTATCTGTGTTGCAAGATATACCACCTGTGTATAGAATACCAATTTTTTTACTGCACCTAGTGAAGTAAAATCTTTTGGGCATAGCATCATTCTATTAGTCCATCTATACTGACCTCCATCAGGTTGCAAATTGAATATAATTTTTTTCTGCATCTAGCTCTGAAAAAATATTGGGCTTCTAGCTGTGTGTGGGACTTGTTGTATTAGTCCATCTATACTGACCTCCATCAGGTTGCAAACTGAATATATTTTTTTCTGCATCTACCTCTGAAAAAATATTGGGCTTCTAGCTGTGTGTGGGACTTGTTCTATTAATCCATCTATACAGACCTCCATCAGGTTGCAAACTGAATATATTTTTTTCTGCATCTACCTCTGAAAAAATATTGGGCTTCTAGCTGTGTGTGGGACTTGTTGTATTAGTCCATCTATACTGACCTCCATCAGGTTGCAAACTGAATATATTTTTTTCTGCATCTACCTCTGAAAAAATATTGGGCTTCTAGCTGTGTGTGGGACTTGTTCTATTAATCCATCTATACAGACCTCCATCAGGTTGCAAACTGAATATATTTTTTTCTGCATCTACCTCTGAAAAAATATTGGGCTTCTAGCTGTGTGTGGGACTTGTTGTATTAGTCCATCTATACTGACCTCCATCAGGTTGCAAACTGAATATATTTTTTTCTGCATCTACCTCTGAAAAAATATTGGGCTTCTAGCTGTGTGTGGGACTTGTTCTATTAATCCATCTATACAGACCTCCATCAGGTGGCAAACTGAATATATTTTTTTCTGCATCTACCTCTGAAAAAATATTGGGCTTCTAGCTGTGTGTGGGACTTATTCTATTAATCCATCTATACAGACCTCCATCAGGTTGCAAACTGAATATATTTTTTTCTGCATCTACCTCTGAAAAAATATGTGGCCTTCTAGCAGTGTGTGGAACTTTCTCTATTATTCCATCTATACTGACCTCCATCAGGTTGCAAACTGAATATAATTTTTTTCTGCATCTAGCTCTGAAAAAATATTTGGCCTTCTAGCAGTGTGTGGGACTTTCTCTATTAGTCCATCTATACTGACCTCCATCAGGTTGCAAATTAAAAATAATTTTTATCTGCATCTACAGTACCTCTGAAAAAATATTTGGGCTTCTAGCTGTGTGTGGGACTTGTTCTATTAGTCCATCTATACTGACCTCCATCAGGTTGCAAATTGAATATAATTTTTATCTGCATCTAGCTCTGAAAAAATATTTGGCCTTCTAGCAGTGTGTGGGACTTTCTCTATTAGTCCATCTATACTGACCTCCATCAGGTTGCAAATTAAAAATAATTTTTATCTGCATCTAGCTCTGAAAAAATATTTGGCCTTCTAGCAGTGTGTGGGACTTTCTCTATTAGTCCATCTATACTGACCTCCATCGGGTTGCAAATTAAAAATAATTTTTATCTGCATCTACCTCTGAAAAAATATTTGGGCTTCTAGCTGTGTGTGGGACTTGTTCTATTAATCCATCTATACAGACCTCCATCAGGTTGCAAACTGAATATAATTTTTTTCTGCATCTAGCTCTGAAAAAATATTTGGCCTTCTAGCAGTGTGTGGGACTTGTTCTATTAGTCCATCTATACTGACCTCCATCAGGTTGCAAATTGAATATAATTTTTTTCTGCATCTAACCCAGCCAATAGTTTTGGCCTAATACCACAGTTTGGCCACTCAGCTCTGCTCCGTTCCCATCCATTGTTTTTTTGTGCAAACAACTCCAGAGTTGTGAATTAGTTAACCACCAAAATGAGTGGAAAAAGGCCTGCTGCTGGTGGAAAGGCGAATAGGCGTGTTTGGAAGGGGAAAAAAGGTTGTGTCCGTGGGGTAGGTGTTAAAGCAACAGTAACATCTGCAGAAGAAAGACCATCTTCCAGCCAAACTAAAATGTCTACTTCTTTTAGCGGACAATGTGATAAGATCCCTGTCTTACGGCCACGCCAATCGCTACAAATTCCAGATGAGGCACAAAAACAGCAGGTGCTTCAACGGATATCAAGTGCTCCTTTAAGTGGGCTCTCCTCCACATCAACTTCAACATCACAAATACTCCAGTCCTCAAAGGTGTCACCCCAATCGCACTTGCTTCCTCACAGCTCCCAAATCTCCAGCTGCCCGTCTGAGTATGAGGTAGAACAGATGGTTGAGTCTGCAGAGCTGTTTACTCATACTATAGCCTGGGAATCAGAGGTCGACTCCAGCGCTTCTGTGAATCCAGACGAGGAAATGATCTGCACTGATGCCCAGAATCTTTATGAGTCGGATCCAGGACCAGACGCAGAAGGTTCTGACCATAATGTAGACCCTCATTCCCAAACTGTAACTCCTGTTGGTGGAGACAATGAGGAAGACGATGATAAGACTCAAATACCTGATTGGAACGACAACTTTAGTTTTTTGTCAGGGCAGGAACAGGTTGGCTCTGAGGACGACGGGTGTGATAACGCACAGGGTGATGATGATGAGGTTGGAGATCCCACTTACTGTCAACCCACAGTCAGCCAAGAGATGAGGTCAGCAGAGGAGGTGGAGGAAGATGCTAGTGACGACGAGGTCAGGTTGCGCCTTCCTGGACAGAGACGTAGTACTGGAAGCACGTCAACAACTGCATCCTCAAACACAACTCTGCCTCTCACCACAAGTCGTGGTGGCTCTTCAGGTCGCATGGGTGCTAAGCCTTGCATAGCCTGGGCATTTTTTCAGATCGATAAAGATGACCCAACTCGTGTTATCTGTAACATTTGTCAGCAAAAGCTAAGTAGAGGCCAAAAAATACATAGTTTGAGTACTTCATGCATGAACCGGCACATGGACATGAAGCATAAGTTGCAGTGGGAAGCTCAGTGTGCTACAATGCGGCCTAGCCGGCCGGGCCAACCACCGTCTGCCATATCTTGTGCATCCGCGGCCTCTTCATCCTCTGTGACTGGGGAGACAGCAGTCACACCTGTTTTGGGGCGCAGACCTGCCACCTCTTTACCCGCAACAGCCAGCGTGATTGGCAGGTCATCATTTTCTTTGGAGGTGGTAACACCAGCTGGTGTTGAGCGCTGTCCGACATCGATAGCACCACCTTTGGATCAAGGCAACCTAACATGTCCGCCTGCATCTTCCTCACAGACCGGCAGTTTGCCGGGGACACCCTTATCAACCCCGTCTAAGCACAATAGCCAGCCCTCGGTCCCTCAGATGTGGACAAGTAAAAGACCATTTCCTCCTAGCCATGAGAAAGCTAAGAGGTTGAATTTCACCATCTGCAAGCTCTTGGCTACAGAAATGCTGCCTTTCCGCCTGGTGGACACAGAGGATTTTCGAGACCTTATGTCCGTCGCAGTGCCTCAGTACCAGATGCCCAGTCGGCACTACTTCTCAAAGAAAGGTGTTCCTGCGCTCCACCAGCATGTCGCACACAACATCACCGCTTCTTTGAGAAACTCTGTGTGTGACAGGGTGCATTTCACCACAGACACTTGGACGAGTAGGCATGGACAGGGGCGTTACATGTCGCTGACTGGGCACTGGGTAACTATGGTGACAGCAGGACAAGGGGCTGCTGTCCAAGTCTTGCCGTCCCCACGAGTTGTGCGTCAATCCTCTTTATGTCAAAGTTCCTCCACTGCTTCTGCCTCCTCAACCTCCTCTCGGTCTTCCACCTGCACCCAAAGCCTGTCTGGTCACGCCACAAGCTTTCTAACTGCGCAGAAGGGATCCTGCACACCTCCTTACTATGCTGGCAGTAGGGTTCAACGTCATCAGGCGGTTTTTACATTGAAATGTCTGGGAAATGTGAGACACACAGCTGAGGAGTTGTGGTCAGCTCTGGAGAAACAATTTCATGAATGATTGTCTCCACTGGACCTGAAACCAGGGAAGGCCGTGTGCGACAATGCTGCAAACCTGGGTGCGGCCCTTCGCCGGGGCAATGTCACACACGTGCCTTGTATGGCTCACGTGTTGAACCTGGTTGTCCAGCAATTTTTAGCCCACTATCCCAGACTAGATGGCCTTCTGCAGAGGGCACGGTCGCTGTGTGCTCACTTCCGCCGTTCGCATCCCGCAGCTCAGCAACTTACATCTCTACAGAAGTCGTTGGGCCTGCCACTTCACCGGCTAAAATGCGATGTGCCTACCCGGTGGAATTCAACTCTGCACATGTTGCAGCGACTGTGGCAGCACCGACAAGCCCTGGTGCAATACGTTCTGACGTATAGCCTGGGCCAACGAGATCCAGAGGTGGGGCAAATCACGCTGGAGGAGTGGTCTCAGATCAGGGACCTATGCACCCTTCTGCACAGTTTTGAAATGGCGACGAAGATGTTTAGTGCTGACGATGCCATTATCAGCATGACTATTCCGGTGATTTACATGCTGGAGCACATGTTAAACAGAATTCGGAGTCAGGTGGTGGCACAAGAGGAGGTGGAGGAAGTAGAGGAGGAGGAGTTGTATGCGGAAGGGCTAACATCTGCAAGGTCCAGACGGTCGGCAGCACCAAGGCGGCAGGCATGTGAGGGTGGGGGAGATGGTTTTACCAGGGCGCATGGTAGCAGCCAAACTAGTGAGGAAGGTGCAGGAGCCCAGGAAGAAGTGGAGGACGAACTGATGGAAGACTCATCAGATGAGGAAGACCTTGATCACATTTCTGTTGTGCGAGGTTGGGGGGAGAGGACAGAGGAAGGAAGCATGATTGTTACCTCGCACCAACACAACAGGGACTTGGTGCTCCTGGATGCGCAACACACATGAGTGCCTTCTTGCTGCACTACCTGCAACATGACCCTCGAATTGTGAGAATTAGAAATAATCCTGACTACTGGGTTGCCACACTGTTAGATCCCCGGTACAAAAGTAAATTTGCAGAAATTATTCCTGCCATAGAAAGGGATGCACGCATGCAGAAGTATCAGCAGAGACTGTTGCAGAATCTTACATGTGCTTTTCCACAAAATACCAGTGGTGCACGTAGTGAATCTCACAGTTCCAACTTGCCAACCGTGGGACCGTCAAGTGTTCAGCACTCAAACCGTAACAGAACCACAGTATCTGCTGGTAACATCAATTTTGCGGAATCATTTCACCACTTTTTTAGCCCATCCTTTGCAAGACCACAGGAGACAAGAAGTCTGACACATAGTCAACGCCTAGAGACGATGGTACAGGAGTATCTCCAAGTAAACATTGAAGCCATGACTGTGTCACTGGACCCTTGCTCTTTTTGGGCTTCCAATCTGGATAAATGGCCGGAGCAAGCCACTTACGCCTTGGAGATCTTGTCATGCCCCGCAGCCAGCGTTCTGTCTGAACCTGTGTTCAGCGCTGCTGGTGGTGTGCTGACAGATAAGCGCACGCGGCTCTCCACTGATAATGTAGACAGACTCACGTTCATAAAGATGAACAAATCATGGATCCGAAACGACTTTTCTACCCCTGTGTCATCCTGGGGAGAGTAAAAGCTTGATGATTGGTTAAAATCACCCTACCAACCGTTTTAAGCTTTCAAATTACTAATCATGTTTATCTGTATCTTGGCTGGAAAATAATTTGGGCGTTGTAGCAGTGTGCAGCACTGATTCTATTAGGCCATCTATAATAAGCTCCACCAGATTTAAAATTACTAATCATGTTTATCTGTATCTTGACTGGAAAATAATTTGGGCTTTGTAGCAGTGTGCAGCACTGATCCTATTAGGCCATCTATACTAAAGCTTCACCAGATTTAAAATTAATAATCATTTTTAGCTGCATCTAGCCCGGAAAATTATTTTAGGGCTCCGAGATGCGCAAGACACATAAGTGCCTTCTTGCTGCACTACCTGCACCATGACCCTCATATTGTCAGAATTCGAAGTAATCATGACTACTGGGTTGCCACACTCTTAGATCCCCCAAACTTTTCGATCAACCTTTTCATTTTAATAAAGACCAAAAAAATGGTCATTTTTGAAATTATAAGCATTAGCAGGTTGTTAGAAACTGAAATCAAACAGTTTTCAACTCAAAACTTTGTTCTAGGTGATGTTACATTTTCACATAGGACCCCTTGTTCGAAAGGAGCTTCTGAACTCTCTCATCCATTGAATTTGTCAGGTTTTGGATGGTTTCTGCTTCAATTGTTTTGCATGAGGACAGAATACCCTCCCAGAGCTGTTGCTTAGATGTGAACTGCCTCCCGCCATCATAGACACTCCTTTTAATGATGCTCCAAAGGTTCTGAATGGGGTAGAGGTCAGGGGAGCATGGGGGTCACACCATAAGTTTGTCCCCTTTTATGCCCATATCAGCCAGAGATGCAGATGTTTTATGTGCAGCATGAGATGGTGCATTATCATGCAAAAAAATGATCTTGCTGTGAAATACATGGTTCTTCTTCTTGAACCATGGCAGGAAGTGCTGTTTGAGAAAATCCACATACATTATGGAGTTCATCTTTAGCGCCTTCAGGGATCCTAAAGGGGCCGACAATCTCTCTCCCCATGATTCCAGCCCAAAACATTACTCCACCTCCTCCTTGTTGGCGCTGTAGCCGTGTTTGCGTGGGGTGTCCATCAACCAGCCATCCTCCACTCCATCCATCTGGACCATCGAGCGCTGCACGGCACTCATCCGTGAACAAAACAGTTTTGAAATCAGTCTTCATGTAATGTTTGGCCCACTGGAGCCGTTTCTGCTTGTGTGAAGTGGATAGAGGAGGTCGACAGGATGGCATATGCACAGCTGCAAACCTCTGAAGGACCCTGCATCTTGTTGTTCGGGGGACGTTGGAGGCACCAGCAGCTTCAAAAACTTGTCTGCTGCTATGACAAGGCTTTTTTGCCGCTGCTCTTTCAACCTGACGTAATTGCCTGTAGGAAAGAGTCCTCAATTTGCCCTTATCAGCACGCACACGTGTGTACTGTGAATCAGCTACATACTTCTTGATTGCCAAGACACTTCATCCTGATCATCGCACAATGTTGATTGTAGTCATGCCTTGACCTAAACACTCCACAATTTGTTGCTTCTCAGCAGCCGACACATCCTTTTTCTTTCCCAGTTTGGCAGAAAATGTAGGCTGCTTAATAATGTGAGACAGCCTTCTTAAGTAGACTTGCCTTTCATTGGACACACCTGCCAAACTAATTAGCACAGGTGTCTGCAATTGCTTACAGTGATATAAAGAGCCCTGACACACATCACCATCAATGAGTTTAACTGACAAACAAACAAATTCTTCCCTTATCACTCCTAAACACTTTTTGCATAATAATTTGGAACACAGTGTACATGTGCTTTTCCACAAAACACCAGTGGTTCACGTAGTGAATCTTACAGTTCTAACTTGCCAACCGTGGTCTGTATGGAGTTGTTCAATAAAGGGCCCAAAATTAAGATAACATAGATGGGAGAGGTCTCTATGAATAGGAATTCCTAAGTATTTGATACCCTGTGAGGGCCAGGCAAAGGGAAAGTTGGACTGGATGGAATCCTATATGGATTTGGGGAGGGAGACATCGAGGGCCTCAGACTTCGCTGCATTGATTTTAAAATTTGACCATGTAACAAAGTGATCTATATCAGCCATAACAGCATGGATGGATATATGTGATTGAGTGATATATACTAGGACATCATCAGCAAATAGAGAGCACTTGTACTCGGTGCCTCCCACCTCAATCCACCTAATATTGGGGTTATGGCGAATTGATGAGAGCAGGTGCTCCGTCACTAGGATGTATAAGAGAGGGGACAGAGAACATCCCTGCCTTGTCCCATTGGTGATTGTGAAAGGTGATGAAAATGTTCTGACGCGCCCCCTGGGCCTTGGGACACCCGGAGCCGGACCCTTTTTGGTGGATGCTGGTGGTTGTAGTCTCCGTGGCGGCGACCCGGTTCCATGGCTCAGGGCGGTCAAACCAGTGGCGGAACTATTTATGTGGTTTTGATGTTTAAATGTCCGACTACGCCACCCGTGGATTGCGGTCAGAGTGAACCGCCGCTCCAGGGCAGACCGCTGAGGCTGGTGTTGTGGGTGCAGCAGAGCGTAGCATAACTCCCCACGGGAGGAGTATAGCCTCAGGGCAGTGTATGCGGAGGATGTGGGTGATGGTGCAGGGCAGCAGCAGTAACGACACGGAGTCAGTGATGCAGTCCAGGGCCTTTGCTCACAGTTCTTATTATCCAGACCACGTCTGCAGGTAACGGCTGCCCATGTCGTACTGTGCTCACCAGGTGAGGGGCTCAGACAACTCCCAGATAACTTTGGAGCGCTTCACAGGACCCCCTTTGTGTGTCCTTTGTCTGGCCTTTCTTACCAACCCTTCTGTCCGGCTGCCTCGGGCCTCCTCTTGGTAAACTTGGCGCCAGTTTCCCTGACCCTATGTGGTGCCTTCCTAGCGGGTGTAGCGAGGGGCTGCGCCACATAAAATGTCACAGCCTCCTGTTTCTAGCTGAGGGTCGTTTCCTGCCTCCACTAGTTTCGGGGACCGGTCTCCCCCTTTGGCCTGACCCCTCCACGCAGGTGGATTCGGGCGTGCGGTGGCGACTCGCCCGTCCGCACCCCTGGGATCCCTTCGTTCCTGGAGCCTTCTCCGCTCCTCTTCCTTCCTTCTCCCTCTTCCAGGCCTGGGCCTCTGTTACTAGGCCCGCCTCCGGAGCAGAGCTCATGCAGAGCCCCTGCTCCCTGCCACTTCTGCTCAGACTTCTCTGCACTGAACTAAGATGGTGCCCACCTTTTATACTCCCTTCTCAATGCACCCAGGAACTGCTTCCTCCCTGCTCCTGCACTACAGGGTTCCCCTTCCTCAGTGTTCCCTCCCCCCACTCCAGCCAGGGACAGGGACTGTCGTGGCCATCTCAGGGGCATATTGGTCGCCCTGCCCCACGGCAATGTGGTGTAATGCATGCAGGTGTCGGGTCCTGATCCACACTACATCCTTACCTGAGAGTGAGATATCACACCTCTGGGTGAGGTGCAATACCTCTGTAGCAACCGAGCCCTCAGGGTGCTACAGTTCCATTTATCTTCAGCCTAGGTGACGTATTGCGATACAGGGCCGTGATTTTGGCTATAAAAGGGTCCCCTAGACCCCTACCCCAAGCTTTTTAAGAGAATCATATATGGCGTGCCAGGAGACTCTATGGAATGCTTTCTCAGCATCCAACGAGAGTATCTAATTACAAATTTTTAACTGCATCTAGCCCAGGAAATACTTTGTGCCTAGTAGCAGTGTCTGCTTGTGAGCGGATTATCCCGGCTGTTAAGCAAGCTACACCACCTGTAGTTTGGACACTTAATTTTTTCAAAGGAAATGCTTCGGGACCACGGGATACTCAGTGAAGAGCATCAGGAGGCACCCCAAGGCATAGGGGCTGGGACTGGCAGTAGGATGCCTTGCGGTGGACAGCCGAGCTCGATCCTTATAAAAGCTTTTTAACTGCAGCAGCTTTAGTGGACGCTACTGGAGCTGGAATTACGCGGCTGCTGGCATGAGACTTGCCCTCCAATAGATCCTTGTAAATGGATTTAAAGTGTATTCATTCAAATTAGAGAGACAATTTAAATTAAAAAGCTTAGAGCTGCCTCCACCACAGGGGGGCTCGCTCGACAGACCAGCGGACAGGCACCAGTATTGGGAGAGGGGGGCTGGCCGTCAGTGTTCACCGCGGCTCTGGCACAAACCCGGCGACGCGGAGGTGACACGGGCAGGAGCGGACTGAACGTGTCGGCTTCTCACTTTTTGGGTTTTAGAAGGGCATGACATGCCTATATCTGTGTCTCCCCCTCCTTTTACTCCTCCACCTCTTTTCTTTTCGCATGACTATATGTACTTGTCACTTTTCCATGTGTTAGTTGTGTCTTCTGAGCAGTTTGTCAGCTTTTGGACCTTTTTGAAGGTGTTTTCTATGTGTTTCTATGTGTTTTTGTTTGCCTGCCATTGGTTTTAACGGCGTTCGAAGGTGTTCGACGAACAGTTCAACGAACAGTTCGGCGAACACACGGGTGTTCGACGAACCGAACCGAACTCGAACACTACGGGGGTGGCTCAACACTAACCGCGAGCCGGCCGCAGTTACCGAAACCCACAGTCCTACAGGGGGAGCTTGTCTTATTGGCACTATGGAACCAGCCTTCATTGCCATATCCTGCAGCCCACATAGGAGTCACCTAAACTGCAGGCACCATAGAGTCGGCTAACCCGACCGCAACACGACAGGACAACGCATTGGAGGCAAAGTGACGTTGACACTTTCCGGAAACAGCTGGCGTGCTGGAACCAGGCTGGGCAGGAGGGAGTACCCGTGCCAAAGACACTGCCGAGAACCAGCTGATGGTACTGGAACCCGGATGGGTAGCAGAAGGTACAAGAGCCAATGGAACTACCGAGGACCAGCTGACGGTACTGGAACTCGGTTACTAAGCAGGAAGTACCTGTGCCAGAAAGCACTACCAAGGACCAGCAGATGTCGGTGGAACTTGGATACCGAGAAGGAGGCACCTAAGCCAAAGGCACTACCGAGAACCAGCTGATGGTACTGGAACCCGGATGGGTGGCAGAAGGTACAAGAGCAAATGGAACTACCGAAGACCAGCTGACGGTACTGGAACTCGGTTATTAAGCAGGAGGTACCTGTGCCAGAAAGCACTACCAAGGACCAGCAGATGTTGGTGGAACTTGGATGCCGAGAAGGAGGCACCTAAGCCAAAGGCATTGCCGAGAACCAGCTGACGGTACTGGAACCCGGAAGGGTAGCAGAAGGTACAAGAGCAAATGGAACTACCGACGACCAGCTGACGGTACTGGAACCCGGATGGGTAGCAGAAGGTACAAGAGCCAAAGGAACTACCGAGGACCAGCTGACGGTACTGGAACTGAGTTACTAAGCAGGAGGTACCTGTGCCAGAAAGCATTACCAAGGACCAGCAGACGTTGGTGGAACTTGGATACCGAGAAGGAGGCACCTAAGCCAAAGGCACTGTCGAATACCAGCTGACGGTACTGGAACCCGGATGGGTAGCAGAAGGTACAAGAGCAAATGGAACTACTGAGGACCAGCTGACGGTACTGCAACCCGTATGGGGAGCAGAAGGTACAAGAGCCAAAGGAACTACCGAGGACTAGCTGACGGTACTGGAACTCGGTTACTAAGCAGGAGGTACCTGTGCCAGAAAGCACTACCAAGGACCAGCAGACGTTGGTGGAACTTGGATACCGAGAAGGAGGCACCTAAGCCAAAGGCACTGCCGAGAATCAGCTGACGGTACTGGAACCCGGATGGGTAGCAGAAGGTACCCATGTAAAAAAAAGTTGCAAGGCCGCGAGCCGGCCGCAGTTACCAAAACCAACAGTCCTACAGGGGGTGCTTGTCTTATTGGCAATATGGAACCAGCCTTCATTGACAGATCCCTCAGCCCACATAGGAGTCATCTAAACTGCAGGCACCATAGAGTCGGCTAACCCGACCGCAACACGACAGGACAACGCATTGGAGGCAAAGTGACGTTGACACTACCCGGAAACAGCTGGCGTGCTGGAACCAGGCTGGGCAGGAGGGAGCACCCGTGCCAAAGACACTGCTGAGAAACAGCTGATGATACGGGAACCCGGATGGGTAGCAGAAGGTACAAGAGGCAATTGAACTACCGAGGACCAGCTGACGGTACTGGAACTCGGTTACTAAGCAGGAGGTACCTGTGCCAGAAAGCACTACCAAGGACCAGCAGACATTGGTGGAACTTGGATACCGAGAAGGAGGCACCTAAGCCAAAGGCACTGCCGAGAACCAGCTGATGGTACTGGAACCCGGATGGGTAGCAGAAGGTACAAGAGCAAATGGAACTACCGAGGACCAGCTGACGGTACTGGAACCCGGATGGGTAGCAGAAGGTACAAGAGCCAATGGACCTACCGAGGACCAGCTGACGATACTGGAACTCGGTTACTAAGCAGGAGGTGCCTGTGCCAGAAAGCACTACCAAGGACCAGCAGACGTTGGTGGAACTTGGATACCGAGAAGGAGGCACCTAAGCCAAAGGCACTGCCGAGAACCAGCTGACGGTACTGGAACCCGGATGGGTAGCAGAAGGTACCCATGTAAAAAAAAGTTGCAAGGCTGCGACCCGGCCGCAGTTACCGAAACCCACAGTCCTACAGGGGGTGCTTGTCTTATTTGCACTATGGAACCAGCCTTCATTGCCAGATCCCGCAGCCCATATTTGAGTCACCTAAACTGCAGGCACCATAGAGTCGGCTAACCCGACCGCAACACGACAGGACAACGCATTGGAGGCAAAGAGACGTTGACACTAACCGGAAACAGCTGGCGTGCTGGGACCAGGCTGGGCAGGAGGGAGTACCCGTGCCAAAGACACTGCTGGGAAACAGCTGGCAGTGCTGGAACCCAGGGTAAATACTAAAAACAGAGTGGAGCCAGAGGCGTAATTGGAGCAACTTTAACATCTGTAGTAGTGTGAATGTGGACAGAGCAGGAGAATTTGCCGGACACACAGCTGGGGATCAGCTGACGTTACTAAACACCAATAACACTGGAGCAAGTGTTGACTGTGCAGACGGCACTTCTGAGCAGCAACTAGCGGTATTGGAGCCCAGGGTAAATACTAAAAACAGAGGATCCAGAGGTGTAATTGGAGCTAGTTTTAAATCAGTAGTATAGTGGATGTGGACAGAGCAGGAGAATTTGCCGGATACACAGCTGGGGATCAGCAGACGTTACTGAACCCCAATAACACTGGAGCATGCGTTGACTGTGCAGACAGCACTTCTGAGCAGCAACTAGCGGTATTGGAGCCCAGGGTAAATACTAAAAACAGAGGAGCCAGAGGTGTAATTGGAGCAAGTTTTAAATCAGTAGTACAGTGGATGTGGACAGAGCAGGAGAATTTGCCGGACACACAGCTGGGGATCAGCTGATGTTACTTAACCAAAATAACACTGGAGCAAGCGTTGACTGTATAGATGGCACTTCTGAGCAGCAACTAGCGGTATTGGAGACCAGGGTAAATACTAAAAACAGAGGAGCCAGAGGTGTAATTGGAGCAAGTTTTAAATCAGTAGTACAGTGGATGTGGACAGAGCAGGAGAATTTGCCGGACACACAGCTGGGGATCAGCTGACGTTACTGAACCTCAATAACACTGGAGCAAGCGTTGACTGTGCAGACGGCACTTCTGAGCAGCAACTAGCGGTATTGGAGCCCAGGGTAAATACTAAAAACAGAGGAGCCAGAGGTGTAATTGGAGCAAGTTTAAAATGTGTAGTACAGTGGATGTGGACAGAACAGTAGAATTTGCCGGACACACAGCTGGGGATCAGCTGACGTTACTGAACCCAAATAACACTGGAGCAAGCGGTGACTGTGCAGACGGCACTTCTGAGCTGCAACTAGAGGTATTGGAGCCCAGGGTAAATACAAAAACAGAGGAGCCAGAGGTGTAATTGGAGCAAGTTTTAAATTAGTTGTACAGTGGATGTGGACAGAGCTGGAGAATTTGCCGGACACACAGGTGGGGATCAGCTGACGTTACTGAACCCCAATAACACTGGAGCAAGCGTTGACTGTGTAGACGGCACTTCTGAGCAGCAACTAGCGGTATTGGAGCCCAGGGTAAATACTAAAAACAGAGGAGCCAGAGGTGTAATTGGAGCAAGTTTTAAATCTGTAGTACAGTGGATGTGGACAGAACAGGAGAATTTGCCGGACACACAGCTGGGGTTCAGCTTGATGTTGCTGAACCCCAATACCACTGGAGCAAGCGTTGACTGGGCAGATGGCACTTCTGAGCAGCAACTAGCGGTATTGGAGCCCAGGGTAAATACAAAAGCAGAGGATCCAGAGGTGTAATTGGAGCAAGTTTTAAATTAGTAGTACAGTGGATGTGGACAGAGCAGGAGAATTTGCCGGACACACAGGTGGGGATCAGCTGACGTTACTGAACCTCAATAACACTGGAGCAAGCGTTGACTGTGCAGACGGCACTTCTGAGCAGCAACTAGCGGTATTGGAGCCCAGGGTAAATACTAAAAACAGAGGAGCCAGAGGTGTAATTGGAGCAAGTTTTAAATCTGTAGTACAGTGGATGTGGACAGAACAGGAGAATATGCCGGACACACAACTGGGGTTCAGCTTGACGTTGCTGAACCCCAATAACACTGGAGCAAGCGTTGACTGGGCAGATGGCACTTCTGAGCAGCAACTAGCGGTATTGGAGACCAGGGTAAATACAAAAGCAGAGGATCCAGAGGTATAATTGGAGCAAGTTTTAAATTAGTAGTACAGTGGATGTGGACAGAGCAGGAGAATTTGCCGGACACACAGGTGGGGATCAGCTGACGTTACTGAACCCCAATAACACTGGAGCAAGCATTGACTGTGTAGACGGCACTTCTGAGCAGCAACTAGCGGTATTGGAGCCCAGGGTAAATACTAAAAACAGAGGAGCCAGAGCTGTAATTTGAGCAAGTTTTAAATCAGTAGAACAGTGGATGTGGACAGAGCAGGAGAATTTGCCGGACACACAGCTGGGGATCAGCTGACGATACTGAACCTCAATAACACTGTAGCAAGCGTTGACTGTGCAGACGGCACTTCTGAGCAGCAAGTAGCGATATTGGAGCCCAGGGTAAATACTAAAAACAGAGGAGCCAGAGGTGTAATTGGAGCAAGTTTTAAATCTGTAGTACAGTGGATGTGGACAGAACAGGAGAATTTGCCGGACACACAGCTGGGGTTCAGCTTGACGTTGCTGAACCCCAATAACACTGGAGCAAGCGTTGACTGGGCAGATGGCACTTCTGAGCAGCAACTAGCGGTATTGGAGCCCAGGGTAAATACAAAAGCAGAGGATCCAGAGGTGTAATTGGAGCAAGTTTTAAATTAGTAGTTCAGTGGATGTGGACAGAGCAGGAGAATTTGCGGGACACACAGGTGGGGATCAGCTGACGTTACTGAACCCCAATAACACTGGAGCAGGCGTTGACTGTGTAGACGGCACTTCTGAGCAGCAACTAGCGGTATTGGAGCCCAGGGATAATATTGAAAACAGAGGAGCCAGAGATGTAATTGGAGGAACTTTAAAATCTGTAGTAGTGTGAATGTGGACAGAGCAGGAGAAATTGCCGTACGCACAGCAGGGGAACAGCTGACGTTACTGATCCCCAATAACACGGCAGCAAGTGTTGACTGTGCAGACAGCACTTCTGAGCGCCAACTGGCAGTGTTGGAGCTCAGGGATAATACTGAAAACAGAGGAGCCAGAGGTGTAATTGGAGCAACTTTAAAATCTGTAGTAGTGTGAATGTGGACAGAGCAGGAGAAATTGCCGTACGCACAGCAGGGGAACAGCTGACGTTACTGAACCCCAATAACACGGCAGCAAGTGTTGACTGTGCAGACAGCACTTCTGAGCGCCAACTGGCGGTGTTGGAGCTCAGGGATAATACTGAAATCAGAGGAGCCAGAGGTGTATTTGGAGCAAATTTAAAATCTGTAGTAGTGTGAATGTGGACAGAGCAGGAAAAATTGCCGTACGCATAGCAGGGGAACAGCTGAAATTACTGAACCCCAATAACTTGGCAGCAAGTGTTGACTGTGCAGACAGCACTTCTGAGCGCCAACTGGCGGTGTTGGAGCTCAGGGATAATACTGAAATCAGAGGAGCCAGAGGTGTAATTGGAGCAAATTTAAAATCTGTAGTAGTGTGAATGTGGACAGAGCAGAAGAAATTGCCGTACGCACAGCAGGGGAACAGCTGACGATACTGAACCCCAATAACACTGGAGCAAGCGTTAACTGTGCAGACAGCACTTCTGAGCAGCATCTAGCGGTATTGGAGCCCAGAGTAAATACTAAAAACAGAGGAGCCAGAGGTATAATTGGAGCAAGTTTTAAATCTGTAGTACAGTGGATGCGGACAGAGCAGGAGTATTTGCCGGACACACAGCTGGGGATCAGCTGACGTTACTGAACCCCAATAACACTGGAGCAAGCGTTGACTGTGCAGACGGCACTTCTGAGCAGCAACTAGCGGTATTGGAGCCCAGGGTAAATACTAAAAACAGAGGATCCAGAGGTGTAATTGGAGCTAGTTTTAAATCAGTAGTATAGTGGATGTGGACAGAGCAGGAGAATTTGCCGGACACACAGCTGGGGATCAGCAGACGTTACTGAACCCCAATAACACTGGAGCATGCGTTGACTGTGCAGACGGCACTTCTGAGCAGCAACTAGCGGTATTGGAGCCCAGGGTAAATACTAAAAACAGAGGAGCCAGAGGTGTAATTGGAGCAAGTTTTAAATCTGTAGTACAGTGGATGTGGACAGAACAGGAGAATTTGCCAGACAAACAGCTGGGGATCAGCTGACGTTACTGAACCCCAATAACACTGGAGCAAGCGTTGCCTGTGCAGACGGCACTTCTGAGCAGCAACTAGCGGTATTGAAGCCCAGGGCAAATGCTAAAAACAGAGGAGCCAGAGGTGTAATTGGAGCAAGTTTTAAATCAGTAGTACAGTGGATGTGGACAGAGCAGGAGAATTTGCCGGACACACAGCTGGGGATCAGCTGACGTTACTGAACCAAAATAACACTGGAGCAAGCGTTGACTGTGTAGACGGCACTTCTGAGCAGCAACTAGCGGTATTGGAGCCCAGGGTAAATACTAAAAACAGAGGAGCAAGAGTTGTAATTGGAGCAAGTTTTAAATCAGTAGTACAGTGGATGTGGACAGAGCAGGAGAATTTGCCGGACACACAGCTGGGGATCAGCTGACGTTACTGAACCAAAATAACACTGGAGCAAGCGTTGACTGTGTAGACGGCACTTCTGAGCAGCAACTAGCGGTATTGGAGCCCAGGGTAAATACTAAAAACAGAGGAGCCAGAGGTGTAATTGGAGCAAGTTTTAAATCAGTAGTACAGTGGATGTGGACAGAGCAGGAGAATTTGCCGGACACACAGGTGGGGATCAGCTGACGTTACTGAACCTCAATAACACTGGAGCAAGCGTTGACTGTGCAGACGGCACTTCTGAGCAGCAACTAGCGGTATTGGAGCCTAGGGTAAATACTAAAAACAGAGGAGCCAGAGGTGTAATTGGAGCAAGTTTAAAATGTGTAGTGCAGTGGATGTGGACAGAACAGGAGAATTTGCCGGACACACAGCTGGGGATCAGCTGACGTTACTGAACCCAAATAACACTGGAGCAAGCATTGACTGTGCAGACGGCACTTCTGAGCAGCAACTAGAGGTATTGGAGCCCAGGGTAAATACAAAAACAGAGGAGCCAGAGGTGTAATTGGAGCAGGTTTTAAATTAGTTGTACAGTGGATGTGGACAGAGCAGGAGAATTTGCCGGACACACAGCTGGGGATCAGCTGACGTTACTGAACCAAAATAACACTGGAGCAAGCGTTGACTGTGTAGACGGCACTTCTGAGCAGCAACTAGCGGTATTGGAGCCCAGGGTAAATACTAAAAACAGAGGAGCCAGAGGTGTAATTAGAGCAAGTTTTAAATCAGTAGTACAGTGGATGTGGACAGAGCAGGAGAATTTGCCGGACACACAGCTGGGGATCAGCTGACGTTACTGAACCAAAATAACACTGGAGCAAGCGTTGACTGTGTAGACGGCACTTCTGAGCAGCAACTAGCGGTATTGGAGCCCAGGGTAAATACTAAAAACAGAGGAGCCAGAGGTGTAATTGGAGCAAGTTTTAAATCAGTAGTATAGTGGATGTGGACAGAGCAGGAGAATTTGCCGGACACACAGGTGGGGATCAGCTGACGTTACTGAACCTCAATAACACTGGAGCAAGCGTTGACTGTGCAGACGGCACTTCTGAGCAGCAACTAGCGGTATTGGAGCCCAGGGTAAATACTAAAAACAGAGGAGCCAGAGGTGTAATTGGAGCAAGTTTAAAATGTGTAGTGCAGTGGATGTGGACAGAGCAGGAGAATATGCCGGACACACAGCTGGGGATCAGCTGACGTTACTGAACCCCAATAACACTGGAGCAAGCGTTGACTGTGTAGACGGCACTTCTGAGCAGCAACTAGCGGTATTGGAGCCCAGGGTAAATACTAAAAACAGAGGAGCCAGAGGTGTAATTGGAGCAAGTTTTAAATCAGTAGTACAGTGGATGTGGACAGAGCAGGAGAATTTGCCGGACAAACAGCTGGGGATCAGCTGACGTTACTGAACCTCAATAACACTGGAGCAAGCGTTGACTGTGCAGACGGCACTTCTGAGCAGCAACTAGCGGTATTGGAGCCCAGGGTAAATACTAAAAACAGAGGAGCCAGAGGTGTAATTGGAGTAAGTTTTAAATCTGTAGTACAGTGGATGTGGACAGAACAGGAGAATTTGCCGGACACACAGCTGGGGTTCAGCTTGACGTTGCTGAACCCCAATAACACTGGAGCAAGCGTTGACTGGGCAGATGGCACTTCTGAGCAGCAACTAGCGGTATTGTAGCCCAGGGTAAATACAAAAGCAGAGGATCCAGAGGTGTAATTGGAGCAAGTTTTAAATTCGTAGTACAGTGGATGTGGACAGAGCAGGAGAATTTTCCGGACACACAGGTGGGGATCAGCTGACGTTACTGAACCCCAATAACACTGGAGCAAGCGTTGACTGTGTAGACGGCACTTCTGAGCAGCAACTAGCGGTATTGGAGCCCAGGGTAAATACTAAAAACAGAGGAGCCAGAGGTGTAATTGGAGCAAGTTTTAAATCAGTAGTACAGTGGATGTGGACAGAGCAGAAGAATTTGCCGGACACACAGCTGGGGATCAGATGACGTTACTGAACCTCAATAACACTGGAGCAAGCGTTGACTGGGCAGATGGCACTTCTGAGCAGCAACTAGCGGTATTGGAGCCCAGGGTAAATACAAAAGCAGAGGATCCAGAGGTGTAATTGGAGCAAGTTTTAAATTAGTAGTTCAGTGGATGTGGACAGAGCAGGAGAATTTGCCGGACACACAGGTGGGGATCAGCTGACGTTACTGAACCCCAATAACACTGGAGCAGGCGTTGACTGTGTAGACGGCACTTCTGAGCAGCAACTAGCGGTATTGGAGCCCAGGGATAATACTGAAAACAGAGGAGCCAGAGTTGTAATTGGAGGAACTTTAAAATCTGTAGTAGTGTGAATGTGGACAGAGCAGGAGAAATTGCCGTACGCACAGCAGGGGAACAGCTGACGTTACTGAACCCCAATAACACGGCAGCAAGTGTTGACTGTGCAGACAGCACTTCTGAGCGCCAACTGGCAGTGTTGGAGCTCAGGGATTATACTGAAAACAGAGGAGCCAGAGGTGTAATTGGAGCAACTTTAAAATATGTAGTAGTGTGAATGTGGACAGAGCAGGAGAAATTGCCGTACGCACAGCAGGGGAACAGCTGACGTTACTGAACCCCAATAACACGGCAGCAAGTGTTGACTGTGCAGACAGCACTTCTGAGCGCCAACTGGCGGTGTTGGAGCTCAGGGATAATACTGAAATCAGAGGAGCCAGAGGTGTAATTGGAGCAAATTTAAAATCTGTAGTAGTGTGAATGTGGACAGAGCAGGAAAAATTGCCGTACGCATAGCAGGGGAACAGCTGACATTACTGAACCCCAATAACTTGGCAGCAAGTGTTGACTGTGCAGACAGCACTTCTGAGCGCCAACTGGCGGTGTTGGAGCTCAGGGATAATACTGAAATCAGAGGAGCCAGAGGTGTAATTGGAGCAAATTTAAAATCTGTAGTAGTGTGAATGTGGACAGAGCAGAAGAAATTGCCGTACGCACAGCAGGGGAACAGCTGACGATACTGAACCCCAATAACACTGGAGCAAGCATTAACTGTGCAGACAGCACTTCTGAGCAGCATCCAGCGGTATTGGAGCCCAGAGTAAATACTAAAAACAGAGGAGCCAGAGGTATAATTGGAGCAAGTTTTAAATCTGTAGTACAGTGGATGCGGACAGAGCAGGAGAATTTGCCGGACACACAGCTAGGGATCAGCTGACGTTACTGAACCCCAATAACACTGGAGCAAGCGTTGACTGTGCAGACGGCACTTCTGAGCAGCAACTAGCGGTATTGGAGCCCAGGGTAAATACTAAAAACAGAGGATCCAGAGGTGTAATTGGAGCTAGTTTTAAATCAGTAGTATAGTGGATGTGGACAGAGCAGGAGAATTTGCCGGACACACAGCTGGGGATCAGCAGATGTTACTGAACCCCAATAACACTGGAGCATGCGTTGACTGTGCAGACGGCACTTCTGAGCAGCATCTAGCGGTATTGGAGCCCAGAGTAAATACTAAAAACAGAGGAGCCAGAGGTATAATTGGAGCAAGTTTTAAATCTGTAGTACAGTGGATGTGGACAGAACAGGAGAATTTGCCAGACAAACAGTTGGGGATCAGCTGACGTTACTGAACCCCAATAACACTGGAGCAAGCGTTTCCTGTGCAGACGGCACTTCTGAGCAGCAACTAGCGGTATTGGAGCCCAGGGTAAATACTAAAAACAGAGGAGCCAGAGGTGTAATTGGAGCAAGTTTTAAATCAGTAGTACAGTGGATGTGGACAGAGCAGGAGAATTTGCCGGACACACAGCTGGGGATCAGCTGACGTTACTGAACCAAAATAACACTGGAGCAAGCGTTGACTGTGTAGACGGCACTTCTGAGCAGCAACTAGCGGTATTGGAGCCCAGGGTAAATACTAAAAACAGAGGAGCCAGAGGTGTAATTGGAGCAAGTTTTAAATCAGTAGTACAGTGGATGTGGACAGAGCAGGAGAATTTGCCGGACACACAGGTGGGGATCAGCTGACGTTACTGAACCTCAATAACACTGGAGCAAGCGTTGACTGTGCAGACGGCACTTCTGAGCAGCAACTAGCGGTATTGGAGCCCAGGGTAAATACTAAAAACAGAGGAGCCAGAGGTGTAATTGGAGCAAGTTTAAAATGTGTAGTGCAGTGGATGTGGACAGAACAGGAGAATTTGCCGGACACACAGCTGGGGATCAGCTGACGTTACTGAACCCAAATAACACTGGAGCAAGCATTGACTGTGCAGACGGCACTTCTGAGCAGCAACTAGAGGTATTGGAGCCCAGGGTAAATACAAAAACAGAGGAGCCAGAGGTGTAATTGGAGCAGGTTTTAAATTAGTTGTACAGTGGATGTGGACAGAGCAGGAGAATTTGCCGGACACACAGCTGGGGATCAGCTGACGTTACTGAACCCCAATAACACTGGAGCAAGCGTTGACTGTGTAGACGGCACTTCTGAGCAGCAACTAGCGGTATTGGAGCCCAGGTTAAATACTAAAAACAGAGGAGCCAGAGGTGTAATTGGAGCAAGTTTTAAATCAGTAGTACAGTGGATGTGGACAGAGCAGGAGAATTTGCCGGACAAACAGCTGGGGATCAGCTGACGTTACTGAACCTCAATAACACTGGAGCAAGCGTTGACTGTGCAGACGGCACTTCTGAGCAGCAACTAGCGGTATTGGAGCCCAGGGTAAATACTAAAAACAGAGGAGCCAGAGGTGTAATTGGAGTAAGTTTTAAATCTGTAGTACAGTGGATGTGGACAGAACAGGAGAATTTGCCGGACACACAGCTGGGGTTCAGCTTGACGTTGCTGAACCCCAATAACACTGGAGCAAGCGTTGACTGGGCAGATGGCACTTCTGAGCAGCAACTAGCGGTATTGGAGCCCAGGGTAAATACAAAAGCAGAGGATCCAGAGGTGTAATGCTTTGTGACTTTCAGAGTCTCTCCATCATAAATTAAACAGGATGTGTCGGATGATGTGTCACACACCACATGGCCAGATAAGGTTGTAAAACATTAAAATGACATTTACCAGTGAATGCATTTGTCTTGGTTGAAACCAATGCAAAAGTGCAAAAAACGCATCAAAAACGCTACGTGTGAACATAGTCCAAGGTGTGGAGGAGCATTTTTGTTTTTGTATATTTATTTTGCCTTATATACAAGTCATTACCCTGGAAAGGATGTTCCTTAATATATTTCCCAGGAAAATCCATTTTGGTTTCGTTTTTGTATGTTTTATTCTGAGTCCGTAAAAGTGGCGTAATACATCTGACAACGTTGCTGACAGCAGTGACCTGGGAGTCAGAAATACTTCCAGGGGTCTTCACCATACTGTTCCCATGTCATTTGAGCACTGTTCCCATCGATTTGGGCAATTTTTAGGCCCTCTGCAGACCGCCGGGGGGAGCCGCCTGAAAAATGCTCAAGTTTCCCACAGACTGACATTGGGCTCGTTGCTCGGGTCGAGCACCCGAGCATTCCAATTTGCTTGACCCGAGCATCGAGCACCTGAGCATTTTAGTGCCCGCCCATCACTAATGAAGTGCTCTAAAATTTCCTGGTAGATGGCTGCGCTGACATTGGTCTTGATAAAACACAGTGGACCTACACCAGCAGATGACATGGCTCCCCAAACCATCACTGATTGTGGAAACTTCACACTAGACCTCAAGCAGCTTGGATTGTGTGCCTCTCCACTCTTCCTCCAGACTCTGGGACCTTGATTTCCAAATGAAAATTGGAACTCTTGGACCTTGTGGAGTGTTTCAATGACTGCCTTCTCGACATCTGTCAAGTTAGCAGTCTTCCAAATGATTGTGGAGCCTACTGAAAGAGACTAAGGGACCTTTTTAAATGCTTAGGAAGCCTTTGCAGGTGTTTTTTGTTAATTATTGTAATTTGCTGAGATAATGACTTTTGTGTTTTCTTTGGCTGTAAGCCATAATCATCAACATTAGCAGAAATAAACACTTGAAACAGATCACTCTGTTTGTAATAACTCTATATAATATATGAGTTTCACTTTTTGTATTGAAGAACTGAAATAAATTAACGTTTTGATGATATTCTAATTTAGTGAGATGCACCTGTATATCCCAGTTCATCTCTTTAGGCTTTTTTTTACTGATATTCCCAGTAAACTGTACTCCCAATCATTTGAGTTTAATCTATCAATATGTTTTTAAAGCAAACATTTTAAGATTAAGATGTGCATAGTCTATACCTACTAATTTCCATTTATATTCAAAAAATATATTTAATAATGAAACTTTTAATTTTAAAACGGCTCTTCCTTCTACATATTGAACTGGCTGCATTCATTTCCTATCAGCATAGGCAAAGTCAGGAAGATATACGTTTACTTAGATGGCATAATTATACCTACTTGAGGTCAAATTATCCTACTCATCATCTGATTATGATCACAATCTTTAGCTTAATGCAATGAAATGAGGTCCGCTTTTCATGTGGAAAAAGACATAGAAGTCACTACATGTACAGTAGGCACCCGATTAATTGTTTGAATGTTGAGGCTAATACTGATCAGTTTAACTTCTTTACCTTTGGGACAAAACAAACTCATTAATTTCATGAATTTCACATAGAAATATGCGCACAGAACTCTCTTTATTTTGTAAGGGATGTACTCAGATTAGCAAGTGATAACAAGTGACAGATCATTTTTATATATATAATGATATATATAATTTATATAAAGTTAAAATAACAATTGTACACAAAACAGGGTGTCGACAGGTGTGCATAATGTGATATTTTTTCACATTATCGCATCCGGCACTATTGGTCTCTCCACACAGACATATGAACAAACTCTGCTACATTTTATAGGGACTATATTAGCTAATCAGGACTGCCACACATAAAACGGTTGTTTAAATCCTACCTATTTGTGAAAATGTTTACCATTTTGCATTTTTGACTTTCTTAACTTTTCCTTGGGGCTGCTAATTACCCTGACCTATACTTTTCTGAGTAAAAGAGAGAGGAGTGCGGTGGATCGTGGGCACAGTTGCTGACAAAGGTTAATCCAGGCAGTAAAAATAAAAAAACTTCCAACTTATTGCAACGCGTTTCAGATTAGAACCTATTCAACATGTTAGGCTATGGGTTGAACTAGATGGACTTAGTCTTCCTTCAACCTTAAAAACTATGTTACTTTGTTACTCCTTCCTCAGGCATAAGTCATAGGTTTTACTCTGTTATACTTGTTATGTCCTCTCTCTTTTTGCAGTGAGTAAAGCAGCTGGAGAAGCAGCCATGATTGGATTATACATTACTCTTTACATAGTTGTGCCGTGGACAACCTGATTAGGTGAGTGACCAACCCTCCAACTCACCTTCACCTGTTGCCCACGGTGTTAAACAGGGAACATTTCTTGTTTATTAGTTCTCCTCTATACTTGTCAGAGGCTACATTCACACATTCGTATGACATGTCATGGGCAGCACGGTGGGTCAGTGGTTAGCACTGCAGCCTTGCAGCGCTGGGGTTCTGAGTTAAAATCCCACCAAGGACAACATCTGCAAGGAGTTTGTATGTTCTCCCCATGTTTGTGTGGGTTTCCTCTGGGTACTCTGAATTCCTCCCACACTCCAAAGACATACAGGGAAAATAGATTGTTTGCCCCATTGGGGACAGTGATATTAATACATGTAAAGCACTACGGAACATGATAGTGCTATATAAGCAATGCAAAATAATAATAATTAGTGCTGTCTGTTTTTTCTTGAACAGTGTTTCATTGATCCATGTCTCAGGTCTGTCAGACTCAGAGCATGTCCAATTCTTGTGTATCAGACTCGGCCATTAAAATCTGTGGGGATTCATGTAAAACAGATAAAACATTGAGACCTACTTGGTACTTCAGAGTTCCATCCGAGTTTCACCTGTTTTAACTGATTCATCAATGCTTAGAAAAAGCTCAGTCTACCTCCTTCAGATTAAATAATGAATGAGAGGCAAGACTGAAGCCACACGAATAAAAAAATTTCCGTTTCTCATGGATGTAAAAATTCACACAGATTTAAAAATGTAGCCTTATCATGATATATGAACTTTGTCAGCCTTGATCTTGGATTTTCAAAACTAAAGATTGATTATGGCACCTTGTCAGCAGTTGGAGACTACTCTCAAGAAAAAGGCAGTGAGAGATCGGAGAGGTAACAAGTGACTCAATTATTGATATATACCACTTTTGCATGTTCCGTATTTGGTTATGTTACATCAGTATCTGTAAGCCAAAACCAGAAGTGGAACAGGAACAGGGGAAAAGTATAATAGAAACACATCACCACTTCTGTATTATCACCTACTCCTGACTTTGACTTACAAATACTAAGGTAACTGACCAAATACTGAAAGTGTGAACATTTGGGTTCATGGAAAACAATCCTGATTTCTCTGATGGTTACAGGTTCTACGGTAGGAATGACAACACCTCAATGGGTGCAACTGTGCTAAAACCTCAGTACTGGAGAGAGGAACAATTATGGTACAGAAGGCACAGAATACTGATTGGCTCTTCCTACCTTCTGATCAGATAGGTCTTCTCTTCACTGTCTTCTAAAGAAGAAAGAAAACAAAACATAGAAAAGGCCAAAATTAGTTAAGTTTAAGATTTTTTTTAACACTTACCAGGGAATAAATCATTCCCAATAATTTATAATCTAGAAAACTGGCTCTAAGCAAAGAACAAAACAAATTGGACTCTGATGAATCCAAATTTTTTGTAAGATTCATGGCAAATTTAAATATTCTCGATTGATTTGATTGGCTCATTTCTAATGTCATATTGATCTCCCAAATACAGCAGCTGTACATGTGAGATTAGCGACAGTAGATCAGTTGATACACATAGATATGCTACTTTTGGATTAACTCCTTAGATGCCAGTTTTAGTCCACACTCATATCGAATCTTATGAAATTCAAATTGTCCAGGTTTGATAATTTTTAAAAAAAATTTGATTAGTAGTTAATAAATTCATCACAAATCACATGTATTGCAATTGTGTTAACTAGACTTACACAACACTCAATGATTTCCTAAGACTGTGTCCAACGCCTTTTCAATATTTTTAACACAAACACAGCCTTAGTAATGTCAAAGTGACCTCACCATAGAAACAGATGATAACCAAGTAATAACCAATATATTATTTAGAAGTCTGTCAATGGACTGTATTATATAAGTTAAAAAATTATCCTCTTAGTCAATTGTGATCAGGCAAACCAATCTGTGCAGAACAGACAAGTGATGTTCAATATATTCCAGAACACCTTTTGATTCCCCCACCTCACTGATATGATTGCAAGAGACAAATGAGGCCAGTCTGGTAGTAATACATCCCGGATTTCTGGTGCCAGTGGTGATGGTGGTGCTTCCACTGCTGCTAGCAGCTCCCATATTCTCAGCTGTGGCATGGAGTTTTTCTTCTGTTACACTACTCCATGCATTACCATTGCACTTTTTCTTTTCCCATACATTTTTTACAACACTATAATTAACTTTTGACAATCTTTTCAACTTCAATTATTGAAGGTACAGTATACTTGCCTGATGAAGGAGCTAGATAGACCATTCCTATTTTTATAACAATACCCTAGCGATATTGTATTCTCTCATCCCTTTGTTATGCTATATGATATGATAACTGCAACTCTAAGGACATACTTATAGGAAATTCAGACTGTGAGCCCCAATGGGGACAGTGATGATGTTTGTGAAATGCTGGGGAATTAATGGCACCATATAAGTGAGTAAAATAAATAAATAAAATGATGGGGAAGTCCGCACAGTCATGCCTGATGTTATAGAAAGACAAAAAGAGACAGGAGCGCAATGTGAGGACATCTGAGATTAAATGAAAAGTAATTGGGGGCCAAAAGGCCACTCACCCCGTTGGTTGCGCACCCTTGTACAACTGCGGTGAAAGCCTGAATGCTGTGTTGTCTGGCTAGAGATGCAAAGGAGCCCAGCCGATTGTTGTGCCGCTCCCCAAACACTTCCTGGTTTGTCACGTGAGTTATGATGTGATGCAGGTCCTGGACGATGTGCAGACAGGTCTTTGCAACAGCGGTGAATAGAAATGTCACTTAGCTCCTCCAAAATAGTAAGTGATATTAAACAAAACGCAAAGCAGCTCCACCAGCGGTTCCAAAGGGACAAACAGTAGAAAGAAATGCGAATATGCCAGTGATCTTAAGCGCTAGGGTGATGGATGGGGATAAAAAACCGCTGAATAAGACAGGGGTAAATGGTCAATTGAGACCTTTTATTAGAAATCCTTGTATAGTCCACAACGCATTTCGACAGCATGCAGGCCGTCTTCATCAGGTGACCCCTGTCTTATTCAGCATTTTTTTATCCCCATCCATCACCCTAGCGCTTAAGATCACTAGCATATTCGCATTTCTTTATGCCTGATGTCATGTCAGTCTTCTGTGACTGACGCAAACTTCTGCAATGTGTAAAAAAAGCAGCAGTCACTTTTTCCGTGATTCTCACTAATCAAATTGCAAATAGTTTGAATATACCAGGACCTGCAACTTTCATAAAATTGTACTCAAATTCAATTTAAATTGAAATGACTCAATCATTTCCACTGATCAGTACTGCTGTATAATTTCCTCCATGCTGCTGCTGCTTCTGTCTGTGTGGGTGGAAGAGCACAAATACCGCTCTATATGCTGTGTAATGATACATAAGAGTGGGATGTCAAGTTTGACAATCAGGAATGATGAAAAGCAAAAAATGTTTTTACTAACAACAGTCAAAGGACCAATATCTTAAAGCATAAAATACAGTGTCAGACGGAAAACTATAAAATTACTAGAATAAGTAATATGAACAGTATCACAAGTTGCAAACAGATATCTTTGCATATATTTACAATATATATATTGTAAGGTGCCTAATGGTCTCATAGTCGATGGGAGGAATGTATCACAAAGATGGCTCTCCTCTGTGATGTAGCCCGGAGTGTTTCTCTAGTGCACGTAAGCACTAAGAGGCTGTTTGGTGCACCTGAGACCGGGTTATGGGTAGCTTGGAGAGTTGGGCGGGTCCAGCTACCCACATACCTCACCTCTGGGTGTGTTTAACAGCCTATAAAATGGAGGCCATTGTTTGGCACATGGTCTGTGTGTCTGGAGGGAGAAGACCTCTTGTGTGTGGTTGTCTCCAGACTGGGCCGTGTACCGGACACCTACCAGCCTGTGTGACCACAGGGCTGGCTAGCCAGAGACTTTGCTCAATGGACTGTTTTCTTTGTTTTTGCCTGCACTAAAGGCTGTTTGTTTACATTTTGCTTTTGATCGGTTTATGAAGCAAATAAACCGTTAAGGAACATACCTCATGTTTGCCTCCTATCGTACCCAAGTGAGTACAATCCCTACAGTTGGTGTTAGCAGTGCGGGTAGGATTTCCAGCACATACGTGTGACTGTAACAGGAAGGACTGCATATCCTGAGTGAAGTCTGCCACAAGTCAGCAAGCAACACCGGACAAAATGGAGGACCTGCTGAAACACCTGGTCCAGTTGCAGCAGCACCAGCAGGAAACCAACAGGCTGTTGTTACAGCAGATCCACCAGCACCAGCAGGAGCAGCGGCAGCAGATGCAGCTTCTGGCAACCGCCATCCAGGGCAGGACGAGCACCCCAACCCCAAGTCCGGCTGTTGACTCCTTCGTCCGGAAGGTGGTAAGACGGGCCTTGCAGAAAATGACCCCGGGAGATGACGTAGAGGCCTTCCTGAAAGAGTTGCTGAGAGGGAGAAACTTCCGCCAGAGCAGTGGGCAGAGGTACTGGCGCCATACTTGTCGGGGGAGCCTCAGAAGGCTTATTATGATTTAGCTTTGCAGGACGCTAAAGAGTATGGCAAGCTAAAAACTGAGATTCTGGCATGCTTGGGGGTAGCAATGACTATCAGAGAGCAGCGGGTCCACCGCTGGGAATATCACTGGGACAAACCCCCTTGCTCCCAGATGATTGACCTTTTGCACCTGGTCCAGAAATGGCTGCAGCCGGAGTCCTCTACACCTGCACAGATGGTAAAGCGAGTTGTGATGGACCGGTTTGTGCATTCACTGCCGAGGCCAATAAAGACCTGGGTTGCCCAGGGTGATCCCCGGAATGCCGATGAACTGATTGGACTGGTCGAGAGATACCAGGGGGTTGAGGGTTCCTTGGAACGGCAGCCCACTACATACTGGGGGTCCCAAAAAGGGGCGGAGGCCCAAAAGGGGGTGGGCTTCCAAGGTCCAAAGGGGCAGGGGAGGTAACGCCCAAGGTCCCTACGGGTGATGTCATTTGCAGGATGTGACACGGCCAAGGCCATATAGCCACCCATTGTCCCCTTACCCCGAGCAGATGGACTGCAGCATAGGACGCCGCTGTTCATATCATGCGTATACGGCCAACAGTGTGAACTGTCCACCCAGCGAGGGCCCACAAGCATGTCCCATGTTTGTGACTGGTCGACAGGTAACGGGACTGCTAGACTCCAGAAGTCTGATGAGCCTTGTAAGGAACATGCTTCCTCTCCTACTGATCCTGGGGGAAAAAGATGGGCATACGGTGCATTCATGGTGATGCTAAGGACTACCCCATGGCCAGATTGGACATTGATATGGCCCACGGTACTGAGTCCCACGAGGTTGGCGTCATTCAGGACTTGTTGCACCATATTATTATAGGCTGGGACTTTTGTTTATTTTGGGATCTGTGGGGGAAGGGTTCCGGGTTCGCTGCCTCGGATAAGAAACCAGTAACACTGATGAGGTATCATCACACTCAGAGTCAAACGGGTTTCCCTTTTGTGTCCTTGTGGGGGATGAGGAGGTAGTGTCCCCTGACTCTGACATTCTGGAGTTAGGGGTGACCAGCGAGAATTTTGGGTCTGCCCAACATAGGGACCAAATTCTGAGGAAAGCCTTTAATAATGTCACAGTCATAAATGGGGTTGCACAGGAGCCGGGGCTGACACAAGGTTTCCCCATTTTATGATGAGCGGGGAGTTGTAATGTGTTACGAAAGTGAGGGAGGAGCTTGTGGAACAGTTATTGGTGCCGAGGCCTTTTAGAAGGAGGGTGTTGGACATGGCCCATTCACATATCTTTGGGGGACATCTGGGAGTGGAAAAAATGCAAGAACGAATCGTGCAGAGGTTCTATAGGCCTGGGTGTCACCGGGAAATATTAAAGTATTGCAGGTCCTGCCCTACGTACCAGTTAACCACCCCCACCTCTCACTTTCGAAGTTCCCTTGTGCCATTGGCCATTATTTAAGTGCTGTTTGAGGGAGTTGTTATGGACTTGGTCGGTCCCCTGGATAAATCTGCTCGTGAGTATAAAAATATATTGGTCATCTTGGACTATGCCACCCGCTATCCTGAAGCGAACCCTCTGAGAAACTCCTCCACCAAGAGTATAGCTCATGAGTTAGTACATGTTTTCTCCCGTACAGGGTTGCCAAAGGAGATCGTGACTGACCAGGGAACACCTTTTATGAGTAAGGTGATGAGGGAGTTGTGCAAGGTCCTGCAAATCTCTCAGATGAGAACTTCAGTATACCATCCTCAGACAGATGGCCTCGTGGAGAGGTTCAACAAAACCCTGAAGAATATGCTGAGGAAGGCCATAGAAAAGGACGGGAGAGACTGAGACTGTCTTTTGCCATATCTGTTGTTCTCTATCCGAGAGGTCCCACAGGCCTCTATTGGGTTCTCGCCATTTGAACTCCTGTATAGTCGACATCCATGGGGTCTCCTGGACGTAGCAAAGGAAACCTGGGAAGCAGAGGTCACACCCCACATGAGCGTCATCAAGCACGTCATCCTGATGCAGAAGAGGATTGCAAAGATGATGCCCATTGTAAAAGAACATCTCCTCCAGGCACAGGAGGCGCAGGCCAGGGTCTACAGCCAGTCAGCCAGAGTGCGGAAGTTCAATCCTGGTGACAGAGCCCTTGTCTTGATTCCTACCGTGGAAAGTAAGTTTTTTCCCAAGTGGCAAGGACCGTATGAAGTGGTGGAAAAGGTTGGTGAAGTGAACCACAAGATTCATCAACCAGGACGACGTAAGCCATACCAGATATACCACGTCAACCTCATCAAACTGTGGCAAGACAGAGAGGTGGTTGAAGCTCCATGCTTGCTGGTCAAACCAGAAGGTGAGGTTGGAGGAGTCGCAATAGCGGAGACGCTAACAAAGGCCCAAAAACAATAGTGTCGGGAGTTGCTGCAGAAGAACAGGGATCTGTTCTCAGAATTGCCGGGCTGCACAAGGGTCATAGAACATGATGTTCTGACGGAGCCATATGTGCGGGTGACCTTGAAGCCCTATCGGATACCTGAGGCCTGACGGGAATTGATCTCCAAAGAGGTGGCTCGTATGCTGAAACTCAGAGTCATTGAAGAATCTAAGAGCAGTTGGTCGAGCCTGATTGTCTTGTTCCCAAAGCCCGATGGTGAATGGAGATTCTGCAATGACAATCGGAAGTTGAATGAGGTCGCCAAATTTGACACATATCCCATGCCACACATCAATGAGCTGATCAAGAGACTTGGGCCAGCAAGGTACATAACCACCTTGGATTTGACAAAGGGATATTGGCAGATCCCCATGGCACAGGGAGCCAAGGAGAAGACTGCATTTTCTACGCCGAATGCATGCTTCCTGTATGTCTGGATGCTGTTTGGACTGCAGGGGGCCCCTGCAATCTTCCAGAGAGCCATGGATCGAATACTTGCACCCCATAAGAAATAAGCTGCATCATACCTGGACAACATTGTTATCTTCAGCCCAGACTGGGAGAGTCATCTGGAAAAGGTCCAGGTGGTGTTTGATGCTCTAAGGAAGGCGGGGCTTTTCAATGAACCTGAAGAAATGTGCCATGGGGAAAGAAGAAGCCAAATACCTGAGTTATGTAGCGGGTAGAGGTGAGATTAAACCCTAAATCAGTAAAGTGGAGGCAATCCAAACCTAGCCGAGACGACTGTCAAAAAAGCAGGTTAGAGAGTTCCTAGGGATCGTGGGATACTACAGGGGGTTCATCCCAAACTTCGCCATGATGGCCGCACCCCTGACTGACCTCCTTAAGGAGACAAAATCAGCTATAGCCAAGTGGACTGCAGAGGCGGAGACAGCCTTTCAAGAAATGAAAGTGGCTGTGTATAGGCAGCCGGTTCTGATTGCCCCGACTTTAAGAAACAATTTGTACTCCAACCGGATGCCTCAGATGTTGGTTTGGGAGCAGTCCAGGAGATTCATGGAGAGGAGCACCCTGTTCTCTACCTGAGTAGGAAGCTGTCCTCATGTGAGAGGAATTATTCAGTCATAGTGAAAGAGTGCTTGGCCATAAAGTGGGTGGTGGATATGGTACGGTACTATCTGTTAGATTGGTATCCGACCAAGCCCCACTCAGATGGATGATGGAAACAAAAGGTAAAAATGCTAGGGTCAGCGGAAGGGTGAGACTCTGTAATTTTGCACCATCTTGGGTATTTGCTGGGACTTTTCTATATGTTATTGTCTGTTTGTGGTTCAATAAAGTATTGCTACACTTTTTTTACCCTCATCCTGTGTTGTCTGAATAGTATTATGCCCACGGGAAAGGAGAGCGGGTGTTCAGTGGGATAAGCCCAGGTCCATGATGTTTCGGGCCAGTGGGTGAGAGCACCAACTGACCCACGTGTCTCCATATACCCCCTTGGCATTTTCACAAGCAGCTTCATCAAGTAGCACCTGGAATAGCCCTCCAATAGTCTTGAAGTTTCCAAAGGTGCTGAGCATTTCTATGTCACTTTGCTTTCACTCTGTGGTACAACTCATGTCCTGTGGGGATGCACGTAAATAGTGGTGGGCAGCCCGCCTGATCTAATAGTATGGGCGTCATCAATAGGCTGCAAGCCAGACACTGTGCATCACACATATCTGTGTGACTGGCGCCCTATGCAAACTCCATCGGTGTGCATGTATAATACTACACAGCCACCCCCTCCATGAATTGGTAGGTTAGTGAGTGGCTGTCTGCATCAGTATTTTGCACATGTGCTGCCCCCACCTTTATCATGGAGAGTTGCTGCATCCTGCAATGCATTGGTAATCTGACCTGGTGTTGGTAAGGAATTATCTTTTACTGTGATGTCTTTTGAAATTATGTCCAATGTCCACTATTTTCACGCAGAACCATCTCAATTGATGTGAGGTCAGCAAGATTGTATCGAATGTTGTAACAGTATGCTGTGGTTACCATGCAGGGTAACTGTGTCTTGAATTTGGAATAAATCAGCAACAGTGTCACCACTGTCGCTGCAAAATGCATATGATGGTTGCAAACATTTTCTGAAGGCCATTGATTCCACAAATGAACTCTTAATTAAGTATACCTCTTTATTGCAAGAGACTACCTGACCTGATGAAACAGCATGAGAGTTCCAAGGGTGTGTAATGCTGTTATCACATTAAACAGGGGTACTTTTAGGAATCTAAGGTTTAACACATAATGTGGTTTATTTATTACATGCTTCTTTACTCCCTATTTCTATATGTGCTCCTTCATGGTTTTGCTACCTTCAGTCTGAATCTACAATGTGCACATTCCAATAAGATCAAGTAAAACCATTGCATTCATGCATGTGTCTAAACTTTTGAATGGTAATGTATATCTCTCTCAATATACAGTACAGACCAAAAGTTTGGACACACCATCTCATTTAAAGATTTTTCTGTATTTTCATGACTATGAAAATTGTACATTCACACTGAAGGCATCAAAACTATGAATTAACACATGTGGAATTATAAACTTAACAAAAAAGTGGGAAACAACTGAAAGTATGTCTTATATTCTAGGTTCTTCAAAGTAGCCACCTTTTGCTTTGATGACTGCTTTGCACACTCTTGGCATTCTCTTGATGAGCTTCAAGAGGTAGTCACCGGAAATGATTTTCACTTCACAGGTGTGCCCTGTCAGGTTTAATAAGTGGGATTTCTTGTCTAATAAATGGGGTTGGGACCATCAGTTGTGCTGTGCAGAAGTCAGGTGGATACACAGCTGATAGTCCTACTGAATAGACTGTTAGAATTTGTATTATGGCAAGAAAAAAGCAGCTAAGTAAAGAAAAACTAGTGGCCATCATTACTTTCAGAAATGAAGGTCAGTCAGTGCGAAAAATTGGGCAAACTTTGAAAGTGTCCCCAAGTGCAGTTGCAAAAACCATCAAGCGCTACAAAGAAACTGGCTCACATGAGGACCGCCCCAGGAAAGGAAGACCAAGAGTCACCTCTGCTTCTGAGGATAAGTTTATCCGAGTCACCAGCCTCTGAAATCACAGGTTAACAGCAGCTCAGATTAGAGACCAGGTCAATGCCACACAGAGTTCTAGCAGCAGACACATCTCTACAACAACTGTTAAGAGGAGACTTTGTGCAGCAGGCCTTCATGGTAAAATAGCTAATAGGAAACCACTGCTAAGGACAGGCAACAAGCAGAAGAGACTTGTTTGGGCTAAAGAACACAAGGAATGGACATTAGACCAGTGGAAATCCGTGCTTTGGTGTGATGAGTCCAAATTTGAGATCTTTGGTTCCAACCACCGTGTCTTTGTGCGATGCAGAAAAGGTTAAAGGATGGACTCTACATGCCAGGTTCCCACCGTGAAGCATGGAGGAGGAGGTGTGATGGTGTGGGGGTGCTTTGCTGGTCACACTGTTGGGGATTTATTCAAAATTTAAGGCATACTGAACCAGCATGGCTACCACAGCATCTTGCAGCGCATTCTATTCCATCCGGTTTGAGTTTAGTTGGACCATCTTTTATTTTTCAACAGGACAATGACCCCTAACACACCTCCAGGCTGTGTAAGGGCTATTTGACCAAGAACGAGAGTGATGGGGTGCTACGCCAGATGACCTGGCCTCCACAGTCACCAGACCTGAACCCAATCGAGATGGTTTGGGGTGAGCTGGACCGCAGAGTGAAGGCAAAAGGGCCAACAAGTGCTAAGCATCTCTGGGAACTCCTTCAAGATTGTTGGAAGACCATTTCCAGTGACTACCTCTTGAAGCTCATCAAGAGAATGCCAAGAGTGTGCACAGCAGTCATCAAAGCAAAAGGTGGCTACTTTGAAGAACCTAGAATATAAGACATATTTTCAGTTGTTTCCCACTTTTTTGTTAAGTATATAATTCCACATGTGTTAATTCATAGTTTTGATGCCTTCAGTGTGAATGTACAATTTTCATAGTCATGAAAAAACAGAAAAATCTTTAAATGAGAAGGTGTGTCCAAACTTTTGGTCTGTACTGTATGTAAAAATGAATTTCTGTTATCTGAGGTCTGATGTCTGTTGTCTGTCTGTTGTCTGATGTCCGTCGTCTGTTGACTGATGTCACAGCCAAACGACAAAACCAATCTGCACCAAATTTGAGATATAGGTAAATCCGTCTCTACTGAAGGTTGTAGAGAGGGCAGGTTTCAGCTCTCTAGTACTTAACAATCTTGAGATGTTCGACAAAAAAAAATTGAACACACATGCAAATATTAATTCATGGCGAAACAACTGGACCAATCTGATACAAATTTGTCATTTTGGTATACTAGGCACATCTGAAGGTTTTAGACCCAGTTTCTGGTCTCTCGGACCTACCAATCTCAAGATATTCACATAAAAAATGGAATATGAAGGCAAATATTAATTTACAGCCAAATTAATGGATCAATAGGCATCAAATTTGGCATATTGCTGATTCAGAATGAATGATACCAGCTTTCAGCTCTCTTGGACCTACTGTTCTCGAGATATTCAACAAATAAATGGAACACAAATAAAAATATTAATTTACAGACAAATGGGTGGATCAATGGTCCAATATGTACTAAATTTGACATATTTTAAATCAGTGCACTTCGTAATGTTTTAGACTGTGTTCCAGCTCTTTCAGACCTACCATCCTCAAGATATTCAACAACCAAAAATTTGAACACAAATTAAAGTATTAATTTATGTCCAAATGAATGGACCAATCTGTTCCAAAGTTGGCATATAAATAAATTAGGATTCCAAAACGACTGGCACTTCACTCTACAGATGGTGCACGATGAAGGATAAATGGTGTAAAATTAGAGACCTCCTGGCACTCACAGTCTGCTGTGGAAAGCTTGGGATGGGTAAAGATATAAGGTTACACCTTCAGTGAAAAACTTCAAAAGTATTCTCAAGATATTTGCCTTTAACGAAATGTTCACTAAATAAACAGAACACAAAAACAAACATTATATATGGCCAAATGACTGGACCAGTCTGCCTCAAATTTGTCACATAAATAATATGCAAATTGCCTCTTCAGGGAAAAAGAGGACTTGAACTCCATAGTGCCACATATTTTGCATATTAAATTTCCCAGAGGAGCATTGCACGGCGATTAAGCCTCTTTACCTTGACATACCAGAGACGGTATGTCACTCTCCACAAGGAGAAACCTTACCCCTTAGACATCACATAAGTAAATCACGCACATTGGAAGATTTTACACAGGATTTCAGGAACTACCATTATTGACATATTCACCAAAGAATGGATCGGAATACAATAGCAATTATTAATTTACAACCAAACAACTGGACCAATCTGCCCAAATTTGCAACATAAGTAAATCAGGTGCTTCGAAAAGTTTTATACCAGGTTTACACTTTAGAACCTAGTATTCTCAAAATTTTTGCAAAAAAATAAATAAATAAACAAAGAAAAATATTTATCCATGGGCAAACGACTGCACCATGCTACCCCAAATTTGCTACATAGGAAAATTAGGCACTTCTGAAATTTTTGACCCGGTTTCAGCTCTCTAGGGCCCACCATTTTTTACATATTTGCAAAAAAAGCATACAAAAGCAAATATAAATTTATATCTCTTCAAGATATCACTACAGAGATGTCAAATTTCTGCATTTCGGCAACTCTGATATGTTGGCTTCATATCAGTAGCAATCAAAGTTTTCACACATACAATCAACAAACAGTTAAAACAAATAGACCCATGCTAAGCTGGGTAATACTTCTACTGGTATATAAATCTAATATATATTCATTCAAATGAAGCAGTATCTTTGGACATACACAGTCATTTCACAACTTATCAACATTGTATGGTAACCTATTTACCTACATTGAAGGGTTATTACTGAAATCACATTCTAGTTTTATAATAATATAAACATATACTCATTTCTAAATCTGACCCATTTTGCACATATCACCCACCTAAGGATGATCCTCTAGGGTCTATTTACCCTTCATTTGCTATTGGAACTGTCATGTAGTTCCAGGGTCCCTGGTCAATCATGCACAGTGCACTTTATTTCAGCTGTGCTGTTTATAAAAAGGAGGTTCTACTGTGAGGGGTGATGTCACAGAAAGGGGCAGAAAGGTGCTTATTTTATTACACTTCGAGAGCTCATACCAGGAAGCAACGGTGTGACTGTCTACTGGTAAAAAAAAAGATGTATTGCAGGATGGGCTGGATGCAGGGTTTGAAAGGTTACTGCATGATAAAACTTTGTTTAGAGGCTGAGAAGAAAGATAGATTGCAGAAGGGGGTTGAAATGAGTTATGTACTGCAGTATAGGCTATGTACTGGGGGCTAAGAGGAGATATATACTGCAGGATGGGGCTATATGTAGAGTACTGAGAGGACTGTATAAAGGGGCTGAGCTTAGTTTAGCTTTTTTTGTTGCCTGCTGCTGAGAGATCAGTGATGTGAAACTGCAAATGCCACTCTATTAATGCATATAGCAGAGGATTATCTTCTGCTATATGCATCAATATAACAGCATTTTTCAGTTTTGCTAAATTAATCTATCAGAAGCAGAATTGTGCTCTGCTATAATCTGCTAATGGTGAAAAACCACACAGACAGCTATTTTGATGTCAATGGCAGACGATAAAAATCAGTCAGGCAGGTTACTGTACAGGAGCAATGAGTGCACAGAAGCATAAGGTGAACTCTACACTTAGATTAGCTGGATGACAACTCATAGAGGTGAGGCTAGTTAGGAGCACACAAGAGAGAAGGAGCGCCTGCAGCACTGAGAAGCAATTGTGCTGGGAAATGGAGTCGTTTTTGCAGATAGGAATAGGACCATCCACTCTGTTATGTGCAGTTGAATGCACAAAGGGGCAGATAGAAATTAAAACAGACACCAAAGTACAAGAAACAATCTTTATACTGGTCTTAATTTGCATATTAACAATAAATATGCAATTACTATGCTTTGTGAAAAATAATGTGATTCTGGTAATAACGCTTTAATAGATCACCTCTTTATACCTCTGAATAGTTGAGACATTATCTCTTTATCATAATCACTGGGGAAAACAGATAATTATTGTTACAGTTTCTTAATATTACCACAAAGCTACTACAGATGTTCCTTTGTATTTTTATAAATATAAAACTTCCTTCAGGCGGTGGAATTTTGTCTTCAATAGCTCAAAGTCTCTTGAAACATGCCTAAATTAACTAGTTACTCAACAATTGTCTCTATACTGTATGAACTATATTTTTGCAACATATTGGATCACCAGCTAAACATTGCGATTGTTGGAAAATTATCTTTACAGGTCTCTGAAATCTTTTTTTTATATTTTAATACATTACTTTCTTTGTTTTTAGAATGTTCACTTCCTGTATAATTATTAAGCATAGTCTTTATCCCTCTGTTACACAGTATCATGTTATTTTACATAATGAGTATAAGGGCCCAAATATGTCCACAAGATTTTCATGTACAAGTGCTTCTAGGAATACTTTTTTTTCACAGTAGTTTTGTAGTCTAAACATTCTGTCGATCGCCCAGCAAATGAGAAAATTGCTCGTTCATTGGGTAAAATGATCTTTTGTTCTGTGCAAAGATAATCATTCTCGGCAGCACTTCGTACTGTGTAAACAGAACTTGCGCTTGATCGTATTGAAAAAATTGGAGTATAAATCCACCAATAAATAGTGAAATATAAAGAACAATAAAGTTTTATTAGATAAAACACAAAAAGTAGAGAAAATTACAATAATATCAATAAAATCAGAGGTGAAAACTCAGATGAAAGATATACGTGGTGTGGTAAAGCAACTTGCTCGGCTCTCCAAAGGCAGACAGAGGACACACGGTTCGGGTTAACTTCTTGCTGGTTTATTCTGTGGCATAAACTCCAGCAGTGTCCCATAAAAATAAACAGTCCCTCTCGGGGTTAAAGGGAAAACAAAAAGAGAATGTATAACAGAGTCCAATAGCAAGTGAGGCTCTGCCCGCTCTGGGTAGCACGGTAAAGTCTTAGCAAACACTAGTCCTCCGGTGTTGCTCTCTGGCTTCAGCCAAACACAGCCTGGAGACTTCCCTCTAAAGACCACACACCACAACCCCCAGCATATAACATGCTGGCAGAAAATCAGTAGGTTTCAGTTCACACAGGAGAGCAACCTGAGTGACACATACCTCCCCTCAAATATCAGACCAGTGACTCTGTCACAGTGGCCAAGACACAATTAGTAAAAGTGAGGGTAGAATACTAATGGGCCAATATATAGTACATGGATAGACAGTAGATAATTGGATTATAAAGTAAAAAAATACACCAATGTAAATGAAACTATCAAAAACCAAATCCCCATGGCTCACTTATTGGTCCCTGTGTCAGGTCACGCATCATCAAGCCCTAGGGATCTGTTTTTTGACAGTTCTTTTTACTTTGGTGAAATTTTTTACTTTATAATGCAGTGAGCTACTGTCTATCCATTGTGGTAGATCAACTCACTCGACTTCTTAACCGCTTCCCGACCGCCCACTGTAGATAAACGTCGGTGCTTGCTGGGCTCTGTGCAGCGCTGACGTTTAAAAACGGTGGGTGGTCTCGCAGCGCTCAGGACCCCCAGGGTCCTGCAAGCGCTGTGGGAGCAGTGCAGAGCATTAGCTCTGACAGGGAACATCATCGGGACCTGATTAGATCAGGTCCCAGTGATGTTAACCCTTTGCTGTCTTCTATATGCCGCGATCTATAGTGATCGCGGCATATAGAAGACAGCAGGAGGAGAGGGGGTCGTCCACTTACCTCTCCGACGACCCCTTGATTCCTTTCAGGACCTGGCGTTGCTATGGCGGCTGGAGGTCACATGACCGCCTCCAGCTCTGCCATATATGGCGTCCTTCCTGCCTGGCTTCAGCCTGCAAGCTGATGCCAGGCAGGAGACTGTGAAACAGTCAGTGAAGATCTCATATAATGTAATACATGTCTATTACATTACATGAGATCAGGGATCAGAAAAATAAAAATAAATGTCCCATACAGGGACTAAGTAAAAATTTAAAAAAAGTAAAAAAAAATGTTTTGAAGATGTTAAAAAAAAAATACAAAATAAATAAAAATAAATAAATAAAATATTAAACCAATAAATCCATATATTTATGCAAAAATAAAAAAAAGTACACATATTTGGTATTGCCGCGTCCAAAACAACCCGAGCTATAAAACTGTCACACTAATTAACTCCTTCTGTGCACACCGTAATAAAAATAAATAAAAAACGGAGCAAAAAACTATGCTTTTTCCTCATATCGCCAAACAAAAAGTGGAAAAAAATGCGATCAAAAAGCAAAATGGAAATAAAAATGGTACCGCTGAAAACGTCATCTTCTTCCGCAAAAAACAAGCCGCCATACAGCTCCATCAGCCAAAAAAGAAAAAAGTTATAGCGCTCAGAATAAAGCGCTGCAAAAAAATATTTTTTCTATAAAATTGTTTTATTGTGCAAAAGCGCCAAAACATAAAAAAAATACAGTACGTGTAGTATCGCTGTAAACGTACTGACCCGAAGAATAACGCTGCCTGATCACTTTTACCACACGCAGAACGGCATAAAAAAAAACCTCAAAAAACTATTCCTGAATTGTTGGTTTTTGTTAATTTTACCTCCCAAAAAACGGAATAGAAAGCGATCAAAAAATGTCACGTACCCAAAAATGGTACCAATAAAAATGTCAACTCGTCCCGCAAAAAACAAGCCATCACATGACTCTGTCGGCCGAAATATGGAAAAATTATAGCTCTCAAAATATGGCGATGCAAAAACTAGATTTTGCAAAAAAAAAAGCGTCTCTTAGTGTGTGACAGCTGTCAGTCATAAAAACCCGTTATAAATCTGGTATCTCTGTAATCGCACCGACCCGAAGAATAAAGTAATCTAATCAGTTATATCACACTAGGAACGGCGTAAAAAAATAAATAAAACCAATTCTTCACCTGCTACTGATTTGTTTATTATGTCTCCCAAAGATCGCAGTATGGCTCGGCACACATTTATCCTGCGCTCTGCGCTGAGCACTTACGCCAGAGTTTCTGTGTAAATCTCTGAAATACGTGATTCAGCCGGAACCCATGACGGAAGATTCCCTGTAATGAGGCAGATATAGGCCACTGTGGATGCCGTCTGGCCTGTGATCCCACGGTGTCATTTGTTTTAGGCGTGCATAAAAGTGCGGTTGGCTACAGTTTTGTGCACTTCTGAAAAAAAGGACACCGCTAAACAGAGGCCAGACGGAGTCCAGAGTAACTCTGCTGCCTCATTACAGTGAATGGATCCCGCAGGGGTTTCATCTGAATTATATCACTTGGAAATTTAGATGGAAACCCCGATGTAAGTGCTCAGCCTAGAGCGCCGGATAAATGTTACATAAAATGTTCCCAATAAAAGCTTCAACTCAGTCCTCAAAAAAAGCTAGTCCCCACTCAGGTCCATCATCTGTTAAAAATATAAGGGACTTCCAAGTTACTGGTAGCAGAAAGGCTCTGGAAAAGCGAAATGGCCCTTGCCCCCCAAAAGAAATTCAGAAAATGTTGTGCTCCCAAATCCAAATGCCTATTCTACAATAATTTGTTCTCCAATTGTCAAATAGCACTCCGTCCCCCCAGATCTCGCCGTATGGCTGAGCCACATATGGGGTATTGCCACTTTTAGAAGAAATTGTGTGACACATTTCGGCACCATTTTTACCCTTTGCCCTGTGTGAAAATGTAAAATCTGAGGGTAAAACATTTTTTTGTGGTAAAAATATAATTATGCTTTTTTCACTGCCCAATGGTATAAATTTAAAAATTAAAAAATACTCACTACTTCCCTAGATGAAATCCTTGTGAGGTGTAGTTTACAAAATGGGGTCACTTGTGGGGGTTTCTGCTGTTTCGGCATGTCAGCAACTCTTCAAATGTGACATGGTGTCTGCTGCCTATCCCAGCCAACATAGCGCTCCTTTCTCTTCCGAACCCTGCCGTACACCAAAGCAGTGGTTTTCCCCCATATATGGGGTATCGGCGTGTTCAGGAGAAATTGAACAACAAATTTCATGGTGCAATTTATCCTATTACCCTTATGATAATGCAAAATTAAGGGATGAAAAACGTTTTTGTGGGAAAAATGTGAAAATTTTATTTTTACAGCTCAATATTATAAACTTCTGTGAAGCAACTTGGGGTTCAAGGTGCTCACCACACATCTAGATAAGTTCCCTAAGGGGTCTAGTTTCCAAAATGGTGTCACTTGTGGGGGGTTTCCACTGTTTAGGCACATCAGGAGCTCTCCAAACGCAACATGGTGTCTGCTAATTATTCAGACAAATTTTACATTCAAAAAGTCTAATGGCGCTCCTTCCCTTCCGAACCCTGCCATGCGCCCAAACAGTGGTTTTACCTCATATGGCGTATCAGCGCGCTCAAGAGAAATTGCACAAAAAATTTTGGGGTCCATTTTTTCCTGTTACCCCTGTGAAAATAAAAAAAATTGGGTCTAAAGTAACATTTTTGTGAAAAAAGTTAAATGTTAATTTTTTTCTTCCACATTCCAAAAATTCTTGTGAAGCACCTGAAGGGTTAATAAAGTTCTTGAATGTGGTTTTGAGCACCTTTAGGGGTGCAGTTTTTAGAACGGTGTCACTTTTGGGTATTTTCTGTCATAAAGACCCCTCAAAGTGACTTCAAATATGATGTGGTCCCTAAAAAAATGTTTTTGTAAATTTTGTTGGAAAAATGAGAAATCGCTGGTCAACTTTTAACCCTTATAGCTCCCTAACAAAAAAAAATTTTGGTTCCAAAATTGTGCTGATATAAAGTAGACATGTGGGAAATGTTATTTATTAACTATTTTGTGTGACATATCTCTCTGATTTAAGGGCATGAAAATTCAAAGTTTGAAAATTGCTAAATTTTCTAAATTTTCACCAAATTTCTGATTTTTTCACAAATAAACGCAAGTGATATCAAAGAAATTTTACCACTATCATGAAGTACAATATGTCACAAAAAAACAGTCTCAGAATCAGGTGAATCCATTGAAGCGTTCCAGAGTAATTGCTTCATAAAGTGACAGTGGTCAGAATTGAAAAAATTGGCCCGGTCACGAAGGCAAAAACAGGCTCTGGTGCGAAGTGGTTAAAGAGGCGGGCACAGGAACCGTTTATATTTAAAGTGCGGCTGGTTTATTGCAATCCTCATAAACCACGTCACCAGAAAATGTAAATACAGCCTTTGACCGGCAGAAAGTAAAACATAAAATAACAAGTCCATAAAATAGTGCTGGTTGGCCCAGCTGTGTTAGAGTCCAGCTTCCATGTCCATGTCCAAAGGCATTCAGTCCAGGAGACCTGCAATCTCCATACATTCACACAGCGAAACAAACATCTCTCAATTTACCCCCCAGTCAGTAACACCCAGTGGAGGAGATATATGGTGAGCAGCAGTTCTGCTACTCCTAATCAATCTGTCATGGCTGATTAACCCTTTTTAGTCCAACATGCACTAAAACATTACTTCAAGTTTATCTCCCAACCACTAGGTGTCTAACAACCACCTTTCACCATGTACTATATATTTACCCCTTGGTATGCTAACTTACCTTTTACCTATTATGCCATGACCTTTTGGAACTTTCATCTGAGTCTTCACCCCTGATTTTATTGATATTATTGAGATTGTCTCTACTTTTTGTTCTGTCTAATAAAATTTTATTGCTCACTAATTATTGGTGGATTTATACTCTATTTTTTTCTGCATGAATTATATTTGGTAGTGGAGGTCTCCTGTAGACTTTGAGTACATGGTTACTCTGTCAGGGCCAACTTTTATTTGGTCAATGTTATTTTAGTTCGGATGTTATTAATTTTATATTCAGTACCGTGGTCTGCCGTTTACCGTGGTCTGCGTGTGTAAACAAGCTGTTAAACGCTGAACAGTAAATATCAGACAGAACATCATATCCCAAATGCCTGGTCGGTGCTATTCTTGAGATCCTCTGATGCCTTTTTTGCAGGTCTCTATTGAGCCTTCTTTTTCTCTTCTTTGTCAAGTGTTATTTCCTTTTTAGATTCACAATTTCACTGCAAATTCAGGCTTCAGCGGTGATAGCTGTTGATCTCAATATTGGCCCCAATGAAAACGATAAACTTTGGGTATGAATAAATGACGTAGCTATGGTTAATATGTGATTTGTTCAGTTTTACTTTTAAAGTTCTAAAAGAAATATCAGGAATAATACAGTTGTTCTACACACATATTGTGTTCACCTTGATTCATAGTTATTGTTGTTTTTTTTGTATACATGCATAATATGGTAGTATGAACTATTAATCACATTTTTAATTGCTAACAGTAATTCAAATAAAAGAAGAGTTCTAAAATGTCTCCATAATTGCATTTTAACTTGCCGTTAATTGCTCTATTCAAGATACTGGTCCAAAAGCCATCCATTCAGTGTGTTATCACTGCATTTCAGAATGTAATTTAAGAGAAAGGCTTTTAGTGATTAAAATTAATCTGCCTTTCCACATAGAAAGAATAATATATGCGTCTCTGCAGTTTTATAATGTAAATTAAATGTAGACACTTACAAATTCTATTTCTTACAAAATATATGCCACCAAGAATATTCTTATCCAGAAAACTAACTTGTGTGAATTAAATTTTAAACACCACTACTATCAGCACACACTAGACTGGAGTCTACACTTCCCTCACTAGTCCTTGGTGGCATTGTGGCACCCCAGGGGTCTGGTTTCCACAGTAACAGCAATGTTATGTCTGCGAGCAGGTGGGAGGTCTCTTGGTCAGGAATCCTATGCATGCCACACCTCCTGCCCAGTCCTGGGAGGGGAAGGACTTCCCCTATATAAACCTGGGGCTGAGGCAGGGTTAGTGAGTAGAGAAGAAGTAGAGACAGAGAAAAGAAGCAAATATAGGAACAGAAAGTCAGGAGCTCTGTGGGAGCAGTGCTACAAGGAGTCAGGGGCTGGCAGCTGCAGAGCTCGCCCTGACTGAGAAGATTTCTTACCGGACCCGGAGTCCGAGGCTGTGGGGACTAACTCCTACCCAGCAGCAGAATCCGTCAGGCAGGGGATTCCAGGTCCTCTGGCCAAGAAACCCGAAGGCACGGTCACACGCATGGGACCAGCACCGCCGTCGTGGAGCGGAAGCTACTAGAAGGCCCCGAGTCACCGGCCATACGGGTGAGCACCACACGGCACACTCAGGGACGTAGGCTACTTTTACCCGCCTCTAGCAAGGTAGCCAGAAGAGTACAGTTAGTTTGGGAGGCCTACAACTCCGCCTGGCCAGGGGAGATCCCATCTGCTCAAGGACTGACCAGGCCCCAATCGCTAGCCAGTACTCCGGGAGGGTCTATCTTTGTCACCAGTAAAGACCCTGAACTACACCGTACCGTCTCCGAGTGGTTCCTGCTACCCCCATCGTCCACGTCGGCTGCCCTGAGGCCATACCCCTCCCGTTGGGGGTTATACTATCACGCTGCACCATCCTACCACCGGCCTCAGCGGTCTGCCCTGCAGCGGCAGCTCCATAGCTGCATTCAACGGGTGGCGTAGTCGTCCAACATCTACCGCTAATACAGCGCCACTTAGTCTGACTCCCTGGGCACGGACCGGATCACCGCCACGAGACTACAACCCTCAAGAGATCCGGCTCCGGGTAAGCTCCCGCGTGCGCAACGCAGTGCGACACAGGCCCAGGGGCGCGTCAACTTTTGGCGTAGTCGGCAGGATTTCGTGCCCGCAACCACCGGGTACTGCGTGCCTGAAAAAGACTGTTCAAACTTACCTGTGGTGAAGATTCCCGCCATCCGGCGCCATCTTCCGCTTCCTTCCCGCCATCGGTGGAGTTTTCCCGCCATCCGGCGCCATCTTCAGCCTTCTTCCCGCCATACGTGGAGTTTTCCCGCCATTGGACGCCATCTTGAGGACGCCGCGCGGGAAGAAGAGGGGCGTGGACTCCGAAAGCGCGCGAGAACTGAAGTCCCGCCTCACGTCCGGACGTTGCGTAAGGTCCTGGAAGGAGCCCAGAAGACGCCGACGTCACAGGAGCGCGACGGAAGGTCCTCAACCCTGACGATCCACTGCGGAGCCGCGGCCTACGGAAGAGGATCATCGCAAGGTAGGCCACGGTCCACTAGGGGGGAGAAGGATGTCGGATACGGAGGAGAGCTTCACCGCTTCAACCCCCGCCAGCGCCACCGCTGTTGTGGTCATGCCTTTCACCATGCCCTATATCCCGGGGGCAGCCTGGCTACCCCAGTACTCAGGGGAATCGCATACCCTGCATGACTTTAGAGAAAAGCTGGATAGCCTCTTCCAGGTATACCCCCTTACAGAAGAGCAAAAAGTGAGCATCCTGGTGGCCCAATTAACCGGGGCAGCCCAAAGGGAGGTAAAGTCCTGGCCACCTGGGGGGAGGACTGTCGCAGGGATACTGGCCCGGCTGAGGGACACCTTTGATACCCGCACCTCAGCCGAGATCAAGCTCAGATTCTACGGGTGCAAACAGCGGGCACATGAGAGTATAAGGGACTATGCATTAAACCTACAAGAAGCCCTGAGAGCCATTAAGCAGACCGACCCTGATGGCGTGGGAGACGAGGACAGGCTGTTGACTGAACAATTTATAGAGGGTTTATATTGCAATGCCCACCGAACCCAGTTGCGGGCAATGGCCTTACAGGACCCTCATCTGGGATTTGCACAGTTCAAGGACAGAGCCATCCGGGTGCTCCGAGAACCGGCACCAGGTGGCGTTGTGACCCACAGACGCCCCACTACCACTTACCACCAGGAGGCGGCGCCCTTGTCGGCAGGGCCTGTGGGAGCTGATGCGCAGGCTTTGAGCAATGACCCGGCTCCAGACCTGCACCATCAGGTCCAAGAGCTAGCTAAAAGCGTTGCTGCGCTAACCCGAACTGTGCAGTCTTTACAGGTTTCTACTCCAGGGAAGATCCAGCTGGCATCCGGACCGGAGGACATCCCGTGGCGTCGACCAAGGAGGACCCCACCGGCCAGAGGAAGACCCAGCGACCGATACAACGAGGACGGACGACCCATCTGCCGCCGCTGTAATCAACCCGGACATATGGCAAGGTACTGTCCTTTAAACTGGCACAACCTAGGGTAGAGGGCCAACCCCTAGGAAAAAGATCATCAGGCCCATCGAACTGGCGCGACAAATATGTGGGAGGACGTCCAGTCTTGCCTGTGGTACTGGATGGCATTCCTATGAGTGCCCTACTGGACACCGGGTCACAGGTCACCACCATCCCGTACGTGCTCTTCAAGCAGTACTGGAATGACTCGGATATTACCCGCTACCCTGACGACGACTTGAGTATCATCGCCAGCAATGGTCAGCCCGTGCCACAGATCGGATTTAAAGAGGTGACCATTAAAATTGGTAGAGTTGAATTGGCAGCACAGGGACTGATCATTGTAGACATTGACAAACACGAGAGTCACCCAAAGATAACTCTAGGAACTAATGTAATTGAAAATTGTCTTGCAGAGGTGATTTTCCTTTTACAGCAGGTTGTCAAGAACGCCAGCTCCGGCGAGCAGCGAGTGCTCCAAAAAGAGATCCGGGCACTGATGCGACGGCAACAGGTGGAACTCTCCGGCGGTGAGATTGGTAGCGTGAGAATGTGTGACCCTTTCCCTATTGCCATGCCCCCAAAAAGTGAAATGATGATTTGGTGCCGGGCAGCTATTGGTCTGAGAGGTAGAGATTACCAGGCAATGGTAGAACCAGTTTACTCAGACAGTAGGCCCACCATCTTGACAGCACGGGGGGGTGGTTAATGTACGCCATGGGAGGGTGCCCGTTCGCATAATCAATATCGGGAAGAGGGAAGTGTACCTGCCCCGGTATGCCACGCTAGCCAAATTATATACCATTAACCAAAATGCTATACAATCTGTGGAACCCTTGCCTCCATCGTCACCCGGCAACCGTTGGAACTGGTAGCCTTGGATCATGTAAAACTGACCCCAAGCAGAAGTGGCTACGTCTACGCGTTAACCATCGTGGATCATTACTCCCGGTTCTTGGTTGTCGTCCCCGTCAAGGACTTAACGGCTCAAACAGCAGCTAGAGCCTTCCAGCAGCACTTCTGCCGTCCACACGGGTACCCGGACCAAGTGCTGATGGACCAGGGACCTGCCTTTGAAGCGGAGGTCTTCCAGGAATTCTGCAATCTGTATGGCTGCCGGAAGATAAGGACGACACCCTATCATCCGCAAACTAATGGACTTTGTGAGAAAATGAACCAGGTGGTAATGGATCTTCTGAAAACGTTGCCCCTGGAAGAACGCAGTCTGTGGCCTGAGAAGCTGCCCGATCTGGTGGACCTATACAACCACATCACGGTAGGTTCCACCAACTGTACCCCGGCTTACCTAATGAGGGCGAGGCCTGGTAAGTTACCTGTTGACCTGGAAATGGGAATCCTGACACCCGAGGACACTTCACCAGAAGCAGACTGGGACACAGAGAGGCAGCAGCAGTACCGGAAAGTACAGGAGAGCGTGGAGCGAAGTCTCTGTCAGGCTAGGGAGAGACAAGAGAAAACTTACAACCAGTATGCTCCCGCTGTTCCCCTGGTGCCCGGAGAGCAGGTCTTGAAGAGGAAAAGACGGCTCCACAAGTTGGACGACCAGTGGGAGAAGGACCCGTACACCGTACTGCCCTCAAGCCACGAGAACCCGAAGGTCTGTACCATCAGTAAAGAAGGAGGGGAGACCACAGCCATTGTATCCCGGGATCACCTGAAGAAGTGTCCTGAACAGCTACGGAACCCTGAAGAGGAACAAGAAGACCATCGACCCGTAGAGGAAAGGGAAGATATGGTTAGTACTGTGCTCGGAGACTTCCCTCGGTCTTGGACTCAAGTCAATGGTGCAGTTGTGGTAACCGTACTCACCTTCCTCCAACCAGCATCCCAAGCACCTACGGAGCAACAGGTAGAGCTGGAAGAACAGCCGGTCCAGGAGGCAGAAGACCCCACACCAGCAGACCAGGGGGATCAACCCTCTGCTTGCAGTGAGCCTGCCATATCCCTAGTGAGCCAAAGGGCCCGTAGACCGCTGCCCAGTTTACCCTTAACAGCTCCTACACCCTGTAGTTCAGGGCCAGACAGTCAGCTCCGTAGGTCCACTAGGGCCACTAGAGGCCAGTTACCCGCACGTTGGAGGATTTGAAGTGTATAAATTGTTTTATTTGTGGTTACCTGTTTTTCTTGTTGCTTGTGTATAATTATGTGTTTCTAGTTGTTTATAGGAGTCTTTGGTGGATTTACCGGGAATCCTGTGTACATAGTTGGAGCGTAACCCAGGACGGACTAAAGACTGTTAAGGACTCGGGGCAGGACAGACCCCTACCTGGTTACGTCTCCCTGTTTTGGTGAAATGGACACCTTGCTTTCTTCAAAGACTGCACCCGGTTACGGACATGCCGTGACCACCTTTATGTGTTTCTTTATTGTATTGTTATTGTTATATCTTGTTATGTTTTTCTAAAATATGTTTAGTCCCGGAGTACTAAATTTCACTAGGGGGGAATGTGGCACCCCAGGGGTCTGGTTTCCACAGTAACAGCAATGTTATGTCTGAGAGCAGGTGGGAGGTCTCTTGGTCAGGAATCCTATGCATGCCACCCCTCCTGCCCAGTCCTGGGAGGGGAAGGACTTCCCCTATATAAACCTGGGGCTGAGGCAGGGTTAGTGAGTAGAGAAGAAGTAGAGACAGAGAAAAGAAGCAAATATAGGAACAGAACATCAGGAGCTCTGTGGGAGCAGTGCTACAAGGAGTCAGGGGCTGGCAGCTGCAGAGCTCGCCCTGACTGAGAAGATTTCTTACCGGACCCGGAGTCCGAGGCTGTGGGGACTAACTCCTACCCAGCAGCAGAATCCGTCAGGCAGGGGATTCCAGGTCCTCTGGCCAAGAAACCCGAAGGCACGGTCACACGCATGGGACCAGCACCGCCGTCGTGGAGCGGAAGCTACTAGAAGGCCCCGAGTCACCGGCCATACGGGTGAGCACCACACGGCACACTCAGGGACGTGGGCTACTTTTACCCGCCTCTAGCAAGGTAGCCAGAAGAGTACAGTTAGTTTGGGAGGCCTACAACTCCGCCTGGCCAGGGGAGATCCCATCTGCTCAAGGACTGACCAGGCCCCAATCGCTAGCCAGTACTCCGGGAGGGTCTATCTTTGTCACCAGTAAAGACCCTGAACTACACCGTACCGTCTCCGAGTGGTTCCTGCTACCCCCATTGTCCACGTCGGCTGCCCTGAGGCCATACCCCTCCCGTTGGGGGTTATACTATCACGCTGCACCATCCTACCACCGGCCTCAGCGGTCTGCCCTGCAGCGGCAGCTCCATAGCTGCATTCAACGGGTGGCGTAGTCGTCCAACATCTACCGCTAATACAGCGCCACTTAGTCTGACTCCCTGGGCACGGACCGGATCACCGCCACGAGACTACAACCCTCAAGAGATCCGGCTCCGGGTAAGCTCACGCGTGCGCAACGCAGTGCGACACAGGCCCAGGGGCGCGTCAGCATCTATCCTTGCTTTCCTCGTGGATCTATAAAGTGGGCTAGTCCCAAACTGCTTTACTCTGCTCTTACCTTCCTGGACTTCTGGCTTTGCTAGACATATAGAAACAATCAAAATGGTTCAACCCCAATTGCAAATTGGATGTATTAACAAATATTCTGCAGATTATAATAAGCTGATGAAACAAGGACAATATAAATAGCTCAACACAACTATTATCACAAGTGTTTTTTTCCCACATTCAACACAGAATGCTACTGACTACTGCAGCCTCAGAATTATTCAACCTCTTCATGTTTTGACCTGCTGTAAATGTGATACATTGGCAAATACCAGTTCCTGACAGTATATCTGAGGAATCTTAGCTCATTGTTCGTGGCTAATACCCTCCAGTTCACTAATGTTCTTGGATTGTCAAGAGTAGGAGTGAGCGGATCTGGGAATGTTCATGTTCGTCCAATTGTAGTCCAAAGTTCGGTTTGGGTACCAGAACTCTACCCCAACTTGAACTCAAACCCTATAGTAGTCAATGGGGACCCAAACTTTTGTGCTGTAAAATGGGAGTAAAATGGTCATAGTAAGATCTAAGGGGCTTCAAAAGGAAGCAAAATGTGAGCAAGACCAGGAAAATTGCCCTGCAAATAAATGTGGATAGGGAAATGACTTAAAATAACATAGAATAAAAAAATAAAAAATAACAATCTTGAATGAGGAGGTTGAGAAGGAGGTGGTGGGGGACGTGACAGTGTAGGTGGAAAAGGTGGAGGAAGAGGAGGTAGCCAACACTGTTTTTATGTTGTTGTTTTTTTTTTTATTTGGGCAGGCCCCAAAACATTGGGAATGGCAAATAGAACAAACAAACTGCAATGGAGTGTAACAATGGCTGGATGCGGTTGATATGCTCATCTTTTAAGCCAAAGGTACAAACAAATGCTTTGGGATCCATGCCTGGTTCATTTTAATGAATGTAAACTTGCCCATGTTGACTGTGGGCAGGCGGATGCGCCTGTCTGTGATCACATTCCCTGCCGTGCTAAACACACATTCTGACAGTACACTTGCCACAGGGCAGGCCAGAACCTCCAAGGCATAAAGGGTAAGCTCAGGTCATGTGTCCAATTTGGAGACGCAGAAGTTAAATGGGGCAGACCCAGCACTCAGTACGTGTGGACATATACTCTTCCAAGATGTTGCTGAAATGCTGCTTCCTGTTAATACAGACCATATCAGATGGTAGTGCTTGCTGGATGTTGTGGCGTGCTGAGGAAGGTTTTCCACATTTCGGCCAGGCTAACCCTCCCTTATGAGGTGGTGTCGGTGCCCAAGCTTCCTCCTACTTCTCCTCCAAAACTGTCCCATAGCTGAACAGTTGTGTACCTGGCCGCTGTTGGTACAGGAACCCACCCTCCGAGCCATGTGTAGATGACAGGCCTGATAAAGGTGTGAATGCTCCCTGTCCCCCCCCCACTCTTACTCCTGTGCCACCACCTCATCCATCATCGCCTGAAGCATTTTTTCAAGGAGGCATAGAAGTGGTATAGTAATGCTGTTGATGGCATCATTAACCTTGGCCTTGTTTATGGAGTACTCAAAGCAGCGCAACACAGCATATACATCCTGCATGGAGGCCCACTTGTTGATAAAGTGGTGTTGTTCCACAGAGTGACTCAGCTGTGCGTGCTGCAGCTGAAACTCCACTATAGCCTGCTGCTGCTTGCACAGTCTCTCAGCATATGCAAGGGGGAGTTCCACCTTGTGGATATGTCACATATGAGATGGTGATTGGGAAGGCACACACCGCACAGGAATGAGGACAGGCAAGCAGCAGGGTGAGAATGCCGAAAGCGTGCACAGGGCGGCCTGCATTTTCTGCAGCAGCTCTGACATCTCGGGGTAATTTTTCAGGAAGTTCTGCACCACCAAATTCAGCACATGTGCCAGGCAAGGGATGTGAGTCAAACCAGCTAGGCCCAGAGCTTCAATGAGATTGTGCCTGTTATCGCACACCACCAGGCTGGCTGAAGATATAGCGGCACAAACCACTCATCGGTCTGTTGTTTGATCCCTGTCCACAGCTCCTGAGTGATTTTTACCCCAAACAGATGAGTTTCAGGGCAACCTGCTGTTATTTCTACCTGGCTGTGCTGAAGCTGGTGGTGCAGGTGTTACGCTGACCAGATGAAGAGGCGGTGGAAGAAGCAGTAGGAGGAGGAGGCAACATGGATAGAGAAACATCCAGCAATCCTTGGTGGCAGTAGCACATGCACCAAAATGCTTTTTGCCTCAGGCCCAGCCGCCACTACATTTATCCAGTGGGCAGTTAGGGAGATATAATGTCCCTACCCATGCTTACTTGTCCACGTATCAGTGGCTATGTGGACCTTTCCACTGATGGCATTGTGCAGTGCACACCTGATTTTGTCCACAAGATGTTTGTGCAGGGCAGGGATGGCCCGCCTGGAAAAGTAGTGGCGACTGTAAACCACGTACTGAGGGACAGCCGCCACCATAAACTTTTTAAATTTTCTTTCAGAGTGTTTTCAGAGTACCCCCACAGAGGCTGTTATCAGAGTACCCCCACAGAGGCTGTTATCAGAGTACCCCCACAGAGGCTGTTATCAGAGTGCTCCCACAGAGGTTGTTTTCAGAGTACCCCCAAAGAGACTATTTTCAGAGTACACCCACAGAGGCTGTTTTTAGAGTACCCCCACAGCCTGCACAGAGCCTAACACTGTCCCTCACTTGAGCCGCGTCCTGTCCCTATGCTAATCAGAGCAGAATGGCAGCGGCACCCGCGAACCAGAATTTAGATAGACTGGGTCACGTGGTGCGCTGGGCCAATCACAGCCATGCCAATACTCGGCATGGTTGTGATGGCTGAGGAAGTGCCCACAGCCAAAAAGTTTGTTGATTGGCTGCGCTGCAGACTTTCAACAAACTTTATTCAGCATAGAACTCCAAACCCGAAAACAGACTTCCGTGAGAAGTCTGTGTTCGGATTTGAGCACCAGACACTAAATGTCCGGTACGAATCCCGAACTATACAGTTCGGGTTGGCTCATCTCTAGTCAAGAGTGATTCAAAAAAATTAAGAAATGAGATCATTTCCTTACACAAACAAGGAAAGGAATACAAAAAGATACATTGAATGTTACTAGAGATATCATTGGAAGCATAGTTTATAAATTCAAAGTTGAAGGGTTTTTCATCTTTCAACTGTTTGTAAAAATTTGTATTTCCTTTGTTAAAAATAACAAAATTAATTGGTACTCATCCTCCTCAGTTAAGCTTCGTGTTTCCACCACTGCTTTGGGGATTATGTATATGCTACAGCAGTGACATTACGTCTTTAGTGCTGTAGTTTACCACTGAGTTGTCTACATCAGTTAAGCCGCTGAACTCAGTGATAAGCTTCAACACTGTAGAAGTGACACCAGTGATGTAATTTATACACAATTAACGGAGCAGCGGCGGAAACATAGCGCAGGATCCGGACAGGATGGATACCAGCTGGTTTTATCACTTTTATTATAGCAAGAATCAGTTTTTACAAAAATGTTGAAATGGAAATAAAAGGAACACTTGCTACTCCACCTGAATATGATAGGAAGAGGAAGCGATCACTGGCTGCCAGCAGATTCCTCAGCAGGCAAGTAGTTAAAAACCCTTGAGAGACTGTAAAAATATACTGCCAGATTTGATGACAGCAGGAGGAGGTTTGTGTCATAGCAAATACACAGTGCAGGTGATGTGGGTCAAAAAGATTCTCGGGGCCAAATCAGCTCTTTCTGCTGTCAGCTCTGTAGCACGTAATGCTGTACATGCTGTTGGCGGATGAGGCTCTACAATGCCTGAATGAACCAGTCATGGTGATTTTGCCTTTATAAATTTATGGACTACAATTCTGAAAAGGGGCAAACTTAAGCCATGACCCCACTATCAGTATTTAGTCAGTATTCGGTCAGTATTTTTTTCTCAGGAGTGGGAGCCAAAACCAGGAGTGGGTGATAAATGCAGAATTGGTGACTTGTATCTATTATGTCTTTTCTCCGATTGTTCCTCACCTGGTTTTGGCTCCCACTGCAGAGAAAAAATACTGACCAAATACTGATAGTGGGGCAGTGGCCTTATACTGTTTTAGAGTTCCTACACATTTAACGTTTGAGATCAGCCCCTTCAATCTTGCACCTTCACCAATACTCCCAATCCAGAGGCATTATGTCATGTTCTCCCCGATTACCCCCTCCAAGTCCAGTTTCCCATTAGCTAGACAGCCCCCTGGGTAGTGTTACTCAGACCATTTATATCTTCATGGTGTTTTGACTCCTATGGTACATTTTAAGGAACCTGTCAATAGATTCATGCTACCTGAACTACAGTCCACATGAATCAGAACCTGGCTGAGGGATTACAGCCAGATATATTTTGCTCTCAAATGTCGCAGTGTTTCAGGGAAAACATAGTTTGAAAGCTGGTTGGGGACTATAGGGAGAGACTTGACTATTTAGGCATGTCCCTCAGCGGACTTCTCTGCATAACTCCAGGTGATTGAGAGGTCTTTCTGTAAGTACACGCATGGGAGACACCTGTCAATCAACTTGAGTGGGGCAGAGAGAAGCAGGCTTAGAGCATTGCCGGACTAGTGCGGTTTCTCCCTTTGCTCCCCAACTGGACTTTCAAAGTATGTTTTCTCTAAAACATCACAGTAGGTTATCTAAATGACCCCCACTTGTAAATAATTTCTCTCTCATTATCGCTTTTTTTTATAGAGCTCTCCTTGGTTAGACACATTTTTAGTGTTCTACATCAGCACGTCTGTCTCCTTGAAATGAAAATTCATTTTAGTTTGAAAATTAATTTCAAACTGCTATCAGCCTAAAATAAATCCCCTTCCTGCATTTCCTAATATTTCTTGTAAACCACTAATGAGAAATGATAAAGCTTGAAATCCTCTATAATTCAGCTTCCAGTGAAATGTGTAGCCTATTTGATCTCTTGGATCTCCGTTAAAGCCTGGAATCCCTTTGGCTCTAAGGAAAAGTCTTCTGAATATTAGCTTTCCTTTTCTAATATGTTTAGCTAAGTGTGCATGTTAGTGTTGCAAAAGAAAGATTACAACTGTGAGAAATGTTTTATGGAATGGAAGAACTAAAAGCATCACAGTATCTGACTGCAATCGCTTATTTTCAAGTGAGGTGAAAAATAACATGAGCAAAACCAAAGAACAAGTTTTCTCTAATTGTGGATACTGTCAAGTGTTAAATGACGCTAAACATCTTTTTAATAAGAACACGGAATTTTTTTTAATGTGCTAACTTTTTTAGGAAATGACGGTTATGTACAAGTATTTATAGAACAATAAGAAGAACAATTTTGGCTATTGTCTACTAGAAAACTGTCTTTTTCTTTTTTACATAGGAATTTAAAAGGAATCTGCCATCAGGTGTTTGCTATCTCATCTGAGAGCATCATAATGTAGGCAAAGCGACCCTTAATCCAGAGATGTATCGCTTAGTTTTCTGGGTGTAACAGTTGTGACACAGAATTTTTAGATTCAGCAATGTAGCAGAGCTGAGAAAGCTAACTCCACCCCCACTCCTACTACAGCTGACCCTGCCCAGTCAAGGCTCTATATTTACATTGTCCATAAACAGTGAGCTGCTTATCACAGGAGAGGGAAAAATGTCAGCATGCTGTGAGTGGCCCCGATGATGCGCACCCATACAAGTCTAAGGGGTCGTGTGAAACATCAGATTGCACTGGGATGTCATCCGAGTGCAGTCCGATGTATGCGTACAGAGACAATATAGAAGATGGAGAAATTAAGTTCTCTGTCTTCTCTGCACCTGTTATGCGATTCTCTCATGCAAGAGAATTGGATCACACTTAGGCCACATTCACACATTCAGTATTTGGTGAGTTTTTTACATCAGTATTTGTAAGCCAAAACCAGGAGAGGAACAGTCAGAGGAAAAGTATAATAGAAACACATCACCACTTCTGTATTTATCACCCACTCCTGGTTTTGGCTTACAAATACTGATATGAAATACTGACCAAATACTTAATGCTTAAACATGGCCTAAGATGACTCTGTTAGGGTTTGAGCAGAATGTCATTACCATAATAGGCTCAATTCTCTCACATGAGAGAATCTACTCTAGTGTGAGCGAACCCTTACTGTGATAGAAGCTCCATTTTTCTGGCACTGATATTTCTGCAGTGTCTGTTTTCCATGGACCCAAACTATATTTTTAAATGTTCTCGCTGTTAGATTGCAAATCTCACTTTTTTAATAGACTCTATATTTTTTTACATTATTATATAGTAGCCTATGAATCTGTAAAGATATGTTCACATTTTTGAACTATTATTGACTTGGAAATTGTATGTTCCATAACTTGCAAAACATAAAAATATAAAATCAGCCCATTATTTCCAATAGAAAAATAGGTAACTATTAATACAACTGTGGTTTTTCTTAGGTGATTTCCAAAATAATTTCAAGAAGTATCAAGCCTCATAAAAACATCCAAGTTTTAGATTGTGTTCTCTTTGTGTTATTCATGGATAGGACATGTACTGTACTTATTACCTATGAGGCTGTAAACTTGTCAGTGATTTTTTCAGATTGTGCATGTGTCCGCCAACTATAACAGAGACGTTCATATTTTATCCTTTTCATGGATTAAGCTTCCAATACAAGTCTATGGGTCCATGAAAATCATAGATAACACACAGATTCAATCCATGAGCTCTCTGCTTTTCATGGTTTGACAGGAGAAGTTAGGAAACCTTCCTTAGTTGTTATTTTTGCATACAAGAATTGATGAAACGCTGATGGTAAAAACTGACACACTGACCAACCACTGATGAAAATCTGATCCAAAACACTGATGAAAATGAAATGTTTGAATGAGGCTTCATGTCAGTTTATGAAGTAGATTGTGCAAACTACAATGAGTAGCTGCCCAAAGATTTGCCCAATTGAATAGGGAACATCCTCAAGCACATACACAGCAATTTAAACTGCAACTCTGCAGAAAAAGCTTGATGTTCTGCTTTTGATTTCTGCCACGAATTCTGGATTTCTCTGATGTGTACAGTAAGGATAGTATCACATGACGAGCACTGTGGCCCCAATTAATTAAGACTGGCATTTCATATGCCAATCTGAGGCCACATTCACACGTTCAGTATTTGGTCAGCATTTTACATCAGTATTTATAAGCCAAAATCAGGAGTGGGTAAAAAATACAGAAGTGGTGACGTGTTTCTATTATAATTTTTCTCTGATTGTTCCACGCCTGGTTTTGGCTTACACCTACTGATGTAAAATACTGACCTAATACTGAAGGTGTGAATGTGACCTTAATGTGAGACATGCAGGAATAAAATGTGCCTAATTCATTAAAGGAAATCTGTCATTAAGATCATCCTAAGAAGTCTATACGGGCATGCAGGTCATAGAAAGCCAATTAAAAAAATACCTTGGTATCTGCTATCTGATGTCTCATTCCAGAGAAATCCATGTTTCTCTTACTTTACCTGTAAATGAGCTATTAAGATTTCCTTGGGAATCTACCTCCAGAGCTTATTTTAAATGAAAGGGGACATTACTAGTGTGAGACATGTAATAACTGACACTGCTCTCATAATCACAGGCAACTCAGCAGTAAGATTAGAACTAAGAAAGAACAGCAGAAGTGAGCTTAGTCTAATTACAAACATTTGCAGCAGCAGCAATCCTCTCAAAGTGCTGCCAGCTCTGCTGCAGAGCTTTGCCTAATTATAACCAACACAGTGTAGCACTGAACCTTGAACTTCAAACTTGTCTCGATGCAAACACAACAAGCACATTTGTAGTTGTCCTCTCATAGCACTGTCAGCTCTGCTGTACTGCACTTCCCCCACACTGTCTGTTTGTGAGATGGAAGGTGAAGCACTGTGAGAAGACTGCATCTGCAAAAGTGTTTATAATGAGACAAAGTTCACTTCTGCTGAATCCATACATTTTAACAGGTTGTTTGCATATGAGGAAAGTGTGGATTTTTCTGGAAGAAAACATCAGATAGCAGAAATCAAGGTATCACTTTATTCAGCTTCCTATGACCAGCATGCCCATATAGACGGCTTAGTAGGGTTGATCCTACTGACAGATTCCTTTTAAGAGACATACACCTCTTAATGAATTTGGCACGTTATCAGTGGTGTGCACCTTGCCAAAATGTTACTCCAGTTAGAAACGCTGACACTTTCCATGAATTTGACGGACAGGAGTAGCTGCATCTTGGCCCACCAAAGCTCTTCTGCCGCTCTGTCCATTTTGTTCAACTCTGCATTGCCCAATTTTTTTTTTCATCTACTCAAAGTGTTTTACATAAACAGTAATAGTAAAAGTGGGAGGCACTGACAGCTAATCACTAGCAAAGTGGCGAATTAGTGGACAGGGACCACAAATGTCCAAGTGAAGGTTTAGGTAGGAATAAATATGTAAATTCGCACTGGTGGTAGTGGGTCTGGATAAGGAAAACAAAGGTGGATGAAAATGCTTTAGGCTTTTATTACGTCGATATAAAATACATAGGAATGAGGAGAAGATTGTAAAATGGTGATAAATATCACCAGGTTTAGTACACAAATTATTTAAAATAGATATAGGGAGTATACAAATACACCAAGCTACTTGGATAAAAACATAAAAATTTAATTAAATTAATATTTGGAATTCGTATTCCCTCTCAGAGGCGAAGGATTGGTGTTGGAAGAGGTCACCTGGGCTTGTTGTAGAGCACTTGTAGGATGTGGATAGGGACTCTCGTAGTCCTATGGTACAAGAATGAGAGAACGTATTAGGTGAATGGGTGGTTTTATCCGTTAATTATCCCACTAAGTCAATCGGTTGAACGATTACCTGCTATTGGTATGACAATCAGCAGGTGGTAGAGGGTATGGAGGGTGTCCTGTAGGGTTGATCCCAGAGATGGGTCTAGGAGGGATAGAGCTAAAGAAGATGTCCAAATTAGAAAAATGGATGATACTCGGTTACCTGATAAGTGTAGTAGATGTACCTACGGAGGTTAAGTCGAGGTGGATTTCGTTGTTGCAGGTGTGGTTGAACCTTCTTGGCTAGCGGTGCTAGTAGGATGGGAATAATTGTTTCCCTAGATGTTCTGGAGAGAGAGTAGGTAATATGTTAGGATTATTAGTACGCAAATGCTTCCTAGATTTAAAGAGAGGAGGTACCTTTAATCTCCAAAAAATATATATATATATCCCGGGGAGGCTTCGGGATAGTCTGGATTATAATAGTGTTATCCCCTTAGGTAGTTTCAGTCACTGGCTTCGGCTGCACCAAGAGGCTCCAGATGGGCCGGAATGGTCAGTGTCTAGTAAATTACCATATGACGGGAGGCTCTGGTTCTAAAAATGAGTGGATAAAATTAGTACCAGGCTTGCTAGTTTTATCAATTTAACAGTTGGTGTTTGATCCCATTATAATTATTTACCTGCTAGGTAACTGGTATAGAGTGTTGAGACTGGTCTGAACGATGTCTCAAATTGGTCGAGATTTCGTAAAATGTCAGCCTTAAGAAGGTATAATAAGGGGCCTAAGGCTGCCTCAGGAGGCTCTGGCTGAGCTTGAGACGGTCGATGTCTAGTGGACTAATTGGGATGAACAGTTTGTGGTTAATAGTGTCAACAGGTAGGTCAGTAGTCAATACTGTCTAGCTGTCGGATAAATAATGATACCTTTGTTTTAAATCTGAAATCGCAGCAGGGTGGTTCAGCAGGAGGCTGTGGCTGCTATTTCTAAGTCTAGTGACTTTGGAGTACAGTGTGCAGGGTTACCTGCAGGTGTTGCTGGAGAGAAGCAAAGTCCTGAGATTGTGGGTCTATAATTGGTGGTGGGGCCATGGCCCGATCTTTACTTACAGTAAGTTGTCCAGCGGTAACAGGTGTTGTCGGGGTCCGGGGCGAGAGCGGAGTCCCGGCCGGTGACTGCCGCGTGCTCTTCTATTTCCGGGTTGCGGGAGGGAGAGAGGAGACAGGGGAGGGGAAGAGCGTGCTCCTGAGTGAAGGAGCGCGAGAGAGGCAGCATGACAGGCAGTCACGTGGTACGCAGCGTACAGGTGCTACGGAGGCCTGGTTAGTGTCTCCTGTGCTGGATCAGAGCGCAATCCTACGCGTTTCGACAGCTACGGCTGTCTTCATCAGGGACATAAACACTTTGATGTATTGGCCCTATGAGTCTGTACTGCGAACCCTTGCTGCAGCTTATGTACTGTTGCATGAACCATTTTGTCAATAATCTTAGTTTTTATATGTCTACCTCCCTATTATTCACTTTTTTTCTCTTTTCTCTACTCTCCATTTTTCACTTAACTGAATTCATGGAGTTTTTATTTTTATTACAACATTATTTAAAAATGTTTCTCAATATTTTATGCAAAAGAACTGCTAATAAATGAACCTACTACAGATAATCAAAGCTAGATTTGTTTTCCGTTCCATGAAATGTTTTTCTCCATACTACCCAGTGGGACTCCCAATAATTTCACTGCTGGCATCCTGCACTCCGGATACACAGTCTATTATTTCTTTCACAGGAAAGTATGAAGTAAGCAAGGCACCTAGCTGAGCACCTTATAGATGTCCAAAAACTGTGCTCTTATCAAACAAGTGTTTTTCAATGTGTCAGCTTATTTCCCTCCCAGTGTTGTACCTCCGTACTGTGAATTAATGTACAAATTTGCCTAGGAAATTTCTCTACATGCTCTTTTAGATATGTAATTGACCAATATGCTCCCTGCTGCTAGGAAACATGCTAGAGTAGAAAATTGCTATACTGTTCAAAAATGTAGGAAAATAAATGTTAATATTATGAAATATAGACATTTGTTTGAGTGGATATAATTTCTGTATGGTAAAATGTGTTCACAAAAAAATGCAGACACCTGGCATGCTCACTAAGATGCATCATATACAGAATATTCTTCAAAACGCAACATAGACAACATATCTTTGGTAGCCATTAGTGATGGGCGAGCACTAAAATGCTCGGGTACTCGTTGTTCGAGTCAAACAAATTGGAATGCTTGAGTGCTCGGTCCAAGTAACGAACCCAATGTAAGTCTACGGGAAACTTGACCATTTTTCCGGTGGCTCCCCCCGGTGGTCTGCAGAGGGCCTAAAAATTGCCCAAATCGATGGGAACAGTGCTGAAATGGCATGGAAACAGCATGGGTAAGATCCCTGGAAGCATTTCTGACTCCCAGGTCACTGCTGTCAACAAAGTTGTCAGAGGTATTACAACATACAAAAACGAAACCAAAATGGATTTTCCTGGGAAATATGTTAAGGAACATCCTTTCCAGGGTAATGACTTGTATATAAGGCAAAATAAATATACAAAAACAAAAATGCTCCTCCACACCTTGGGCTATGTTCAGACATAGAGTTTTTGATGAGTTTTTGCACTTTTGCATTGCTTTCAACCAAGACAAATGCATTCCCCGGGAAATGTCATTTTAACATTTTACAACCTTATCTGGCCATGTGGTGTGTGACACATCATCAGACTCATCCTGTTTCATTTATGATGAAGAGACTCTGATAGTCACAAAGCCTTTTTTTGATAGGACCATCAGGCGGCCCATACTATTCTTAAAGGGCCAGCAATCGGCCCTCACTATTGTTAGAGAGCCATCAGCCAGCTATGCTTTGTTGTTCCCATTATTATCGAGTGGGTCACCTATACTGTTATTGCGTATGCAGTGACTGCAAGGGCTGCCAAAAATTTGGACGCAACCCAATACCCCTTTGAAGAGACATAGAGAATGGTCTCAGTAAAAAAAATGTTCCCGTTATACAGGAGTGGTTCTCCTATAGTGGTAATGCCCATGCTGTGACTGCAAGGGCTGCCAAAATTTGGGAAAAACCCCACTAACAATTTAAAAACACATAGAGCTGGGCCTCAGTAACGACATGTTCCCATTAGAAAGGAGAGGGTCTGCTATACAGTTATAGGGTATGCAGTGAGTCCAACGACAGGCAAAATTTAGGAAAAACCCCACTAACAATTTAAACACACATAGAGCTGGGCCACAGTAATGACATGTTCCCATTAGAAAGGAGAGAGTCTGCTATACAGTTATAGGGTATGCAGTGAGTCCAACAGCTTCCAAAATGTAGGAAAAACCCCACTAACAATTTAAACACACATAGAGCTGGGCCAAAGTAATGACATGTTCCCATTAGAAAGGAGAGGGTCTGCTATACAGTTATAGAGTATAGAGTGAGTCCAATGGCTGCCAAAATTTAGGAAAAACCCCAATAACAATTTAAACACTTAGAGCTGGGCCACAGTAATGAGTATGACATATTCCCATTGTAAAGGATAGGGTCTGCTATTCAGTTATAGGGTATGCAGTTAGTCCACCGGCTGCCAAAATTTAGGAAAAACCCCAATAACAAAGACACATAGAGGTGGGCCTCAGTAACGACATATTCCCATTAGAAAGGAGTGGGTCTCCCATACTGTTTGCCTATGCAGTGACTGCAATGGCTGTCAAAAATTCGGAGGCACTCGAGAAATGAAAAGACCTACTGCAAACAAATATCTCAGCATTTCAGGGCAATAGGATTAGTCAGGGATTGACGTGGGATGCATATACAGCGGAATCCTTCAGATAATTTAATTTTTTAATGATAATAAATGGGTAAAAGAGGGTCGGGGAATGTTTTTTACAATTAAAGGATTTTTTTTAGTGTGTATTTATTTTGATTACGAGGTTAGTAATAGGGGTGTTACTAATATTAAATAGCTGACATCAATCCCCAAACCATTACTCTGCTTGCCAACACGCCTTGGCAAACAGGAAGAGCCAAGGCTAAGTGCCATAATTGGCGCATCTAATGGATGCGCCATTTCTGGGGTGGCTGAGGGCTGGTGTTATTAGTCTGGGAGTGGGTCAATGTCCATGGCCCTTTCTAGCCTAATAATATCAGCCCTCAGCTGTCTGCTTAGCCTTGGCTGGTTATTAATAATAGGAGGGACCCCACATCATTTTTTGGGCGTCCCTCCTTTTTAATAACAAGTAAAGGCTACGCAGACAGCTGTGAGCTGATATTGATAGCCTGCAAAGCTTCATGGATATTGGCCTCTTCCCAAAATAATAACACCAGCCCCCAGCTATCTGCTTTCCCCCAGCTGTGTATTAAAAATAAGGCAGACCGCACGACATTTTTTTCTTTGATTTCTTTATTAGCTAAATACATTTACTGTAATCTACATACGCACTGCACTAATTATATATCTCACTGACATCTTTCTATCTATTCAATCTATATATCTATTCTATCTATTCTATTCTGATGGATCACACTGTGAATTTACTGTACTCGGCTGATGAAATGTTGGGTTTCCTATGAGATGGATGAGTAAAAATCAGATGGCACACGCATGGTGTGCTGTGCAATTTTTTTCTTGCACCCATTGACTTGCATTGGTGAGTTTCGGTTGTTTTATGCAGCCATACGCAGCATGCTGCAACTTTTTCCTCACCCCAATTCCAGATGAGGAAAAACTCGCAGATGAACACTGCCTAATTAAATAGCATTGTTGCGAGTGCAATTTCTTCTCACATTGCACTCGCCGATTTTATACACAGATTTGAGCATATCCTAAGGCCACAGTCCCACTATCAGTATTTGGTCAGTATTTTTTCTCAGGAGTGGGAGCCAAAACCACCAGGAGTGGGTGATAAATGCAGAATTCGTTCACTTTGTTTCTATTATACCTTCTCTCTGATTGTTCCTCACCTGGTTTTGGCTCCCTTTCCTGAGAAAAAATACTGACTGAATACTGATCAAATACTGATAGTGGGGCCGTGGCCTTATTCAGAGACTATTATACTCATCTTTTTCACTACTGCAGTTTTACAATACATTACTGGCTGGAGTATTTGTCAATGATTTAGGACTTTCTCTTCCTATCTCTATTGCTGAACTATGAGTTGTGACGTCCTCTCGCATTACTAAATCCTCCTAAAAATGACTGCTGCATTCCCTACCTAGGCTTTTATACAGGCAATGATAGTCCCTCCTAATTGGTTGCTCTATGACATTTGATATGAAAGCTGCAAAGCATTATGGGTAAGCCCATGTGGTCACACCTTAAGTCATGTTAGCCTTCTGTGGCTGATGCAATCTTCTTCCATATGTACTGCATAGTTTTTTTAGCAATTCATGAAAACCGAAACACAAATTGTTCAAATTTGCCAGGAAATGGTAATTTCATAAAAATTTACTTAAATTCAATTCACATTGAATCAATCAAATCAGTTCATCTCTAATTGCAATGTATCTTATCAGAGAGATCTGCTTTCTTTCCAACTTCAGCCACTTCTTCCTCTCCCCCTGTCTCCTGAACGTATCATCCATTCTGAAAACGCAGCTCATGTCCTCATTAGTGTTGAGCCACCCCCGTAGTGTTCGAGTTCGGTTCGGTTCGGTTCGTCGAACACCCGTGTGTTCGCCGAACTGTTCGTCGAACTGTTCGTCGAACACCTTCGAACACCGTTAAAACCAATGGCAGGCAAACAAAAACACATAGAAACACATAGAAAACACCTTCAAAGGTGTCCAAAAGCTGACAAACTGCTCAGAAGACATAACTAACACATGGAAAAGTGACAAGTACATATAGTCATGCGAAAATAAAAGAGGTGGAGGAGTAAAAGGAGGGGGAGACACAGATATAGGCATGTCATGCCCTTCAAAAATCCAAAAACTGAGAAGCCGACACGGCCAGTCCGCTCCTGCCCGTGCCACCTCCGTGTCGCCGGGTTTGTGCCAGAGCCGCGGTGAACCCTGACGGCCAGCCCCCCTCTCCCAATACTGGTGCCTGTCCGCTGGTAGGTCGAGCGAGCCCCCTTGTGGTGGAGGCAGCTCTAAGCTTTTTAATTTAAATTGTCTCTCTAATTTGAATGAATACACTTTAAATCCATTTACAAGGATCTATTGGAGGGCAAGTCTCATGCCAGCAGCCGCGGTAATTCCAGCTCCAGTAGCGTCCACTAAAGCTGCTGCAGTTAAAAAGCTTTTATAAGGATCGAGCTCGGCTGTCCACCGCAAGGCATCCTACTGCCAGTCCCAGCCCCTATGCCTTGGGGTGCCTCCTGATGCTCTTCACTAAGTATCCCATGGTCCCGAAGCATTTCCTTTGAAAAAATTAAGTGTCTAAACTACACGTGGTGTAGCTTGCTTAACAGCCGGGATAATCCGCTGACTAGCAGACACTGCTACTAGGCACAAAGTATTTCCTGGGCTAGATGCAGTTAAAAATTTGTAATTAGATACTCTCGTTGGATGCTGAGAAAGCATTCCATAGAGTCTCCTGGCACGCCATATATGATTCTCTTAAAAAGCTTGGGGTAGGGGTCTAGGGGACCCTTTTATAGCCAAAATCACGGCCCTGTATCGCAATACGTCACCTAGGCTGAAGATAAATGGAACTGTAGCACCCTGAGGGCTCGGTTGCTACAGACGTATTGCACCTCACCCAGAGGTGTGATATCTCACTCTCAGGTAAGGATGGAGTGTGGATCAGGACCCGACACCTGCATGCATTACACCACATTGCCGTGGGGCCGGGCGACCAATATGCCCCTGAGATGGGCACGACAGTCCCTGTCCCTGGCTGGAGTGGGGGGAGGGAACACTGAGGAAGGGGAACCCTGTAGTGCAGGAGCAGGGAGGAAGCAGTTCCTGGGTGCATTGAGAAGGGAGTATAAAAGGTGGGCACCATCTTAGTTCAGTGCAGAGAAGTCTGAGCAGAAGTGGCAGGGAGCAGGGGCTCTGCATGAGCTCTGTTCCGGAGGCGGGCCTAGTAACAGAGGCCCAGGCCTGGAAGAGGGAGAAGGAAGGAAGAGGAGCGGAGAAGGCTCCAGGAACGAGGAATGAAGGGATCCCAGGGGTGCGGACGGGCGAGTCGCCACCGCACGCCCAAATCCACCTGCGTGGAGGGGTCAGGCCAAAGGGGGAGACCGGTCCCCGAACTAGTGGAGGCAGGAAACGACCCTCAGCTAGAAACCGGAGGCTCTGACATATTATGTGGCACAGCCCCTCGCTACACCCGCTAGGAAGGCACCACATAGGGTCAGGGAAACTGGCGCCAAGTTTACCAAGAGGAGGCCCGATGCAGCCGGACAGAAGTGTTGGTAAGAAAGGCCAGACAAAGGACACACAAAGGGGGTCCTGTGAAGTGCTCCAAAGTTATCTGGGAGTTGTCTGAGCCCCTCACCTGGTGAGCACAGTACGACGTGGGCAGCCGTTACCTGCAGACGTGGTCTGGATAATAAGAACTGTGAGTAAAGGCCCTGGACTGCATCACTGACTCCGTGTCGTTACTGCTGCTGCCCTGCACCATCACCCCCATCCTCCGCATACACTGCCCTGAGGCTATACTCCTCCCGTGGGGAGTTATGCTACGCTCTGCTGCACCCACAACACCAGCCTCAGCGGTCTGCCCTGTAGCGGCGGTTCACTCTGACCGCAATCCACGGGTGGCGTAGTCGGACATTTAAACATCAAAACCACATAAATAGTTCCGCCACTGGTTTGACCGCCCTGAGCCACGGAACCGGGTCGCCGCCACGAAGACTACAACCACCAACATCCACCAAAAAAAGGGTCCGGCTCCGGGTGTCCCAAGGCCCAGGGGGTGCGTCAGAACATTTTCATCACCTTTCACAATCACCAATGGGACAAGGCAGGGATGACCTCTGTCCCCTCTCTTATACATCCTAGTGACGGAGCACCTGCTCTCATCAATTCGCCATAACCCCAATATTAGGTGGATTGAGGTGGGAGGCACCGAGTACAAGTGCTCTCTATTTGCTGATGATGTCCTAGTATATATCACTCAATCACATATATCCATCCCTGCTGTTATGGCTGAAATAGATTACTTTGTTACATGGTAAAATTTTAAAATCAATGCAGCGAAGTCTGAGGCCCTCGATGTCTCCCTCCCCAAATCCATATAGGATTCCATCCAGTCCAACTTTCCCTTTGCCTGGCCCTCACAGGGTATCAAATACTTAGGAATTCCTATTCATAGAGACCTCTCCCATCTATGTTATCTTAATTTTGGGCCCTTTATTGAACAATTCCATACAGACCACGGTTGGCAAGTTAGAACTGTAAGATTCACTACGCGTACCACTGGTGTTTTGTGGAAAAGCACATGTACACTGCGTTCCAAATTATTATGCAAAAAGTGTTTAGGAGTGATAAGGGAAGAATTTGTTTGTTTGTCAGTTAAACTCATTGATGGTGATGTGTGTCAGGGCTCTTTATATCACTGTAAGCAATTGCAGACACCTGTGCTAATTAGTTTGGCAGGTGTGTCCAATGAAAGGCAAGACTACTTAAGAAGGCTCTCTCACATTATTAAGCAGCCTACATTTTCTGCCAAAATGGGAAAGAAAAAGGATGTGTCGGCTGCTGAGAAGCAACAAATTGTGGAGTGTTTAGGTCAAGGCATGACTACAATCAACATTGTGCGATGATCAGGATGAAGTGTCTTGGCAATCAAGAAGTATGTAGCTGATTCACAGTACACACGTGTGCGTGCTGATAAGGGCAAATTGAGGACTCTTTCCTACAGGCAATTACGTCAGGTTGAAAGAGCAGCGGCAAAAAAGCCTTGTCATAGCAGCAGACAAGTTTTTGAAGCTGCTTGTGCCTCCAACGTCCCCCGAACAACAAGATGCAGGGTCCTTCAGAGGTTTGCAGCTGTGCATACGCCATCCTGTCGACCTCCTCTATCCACTTCACACAAGCAGAAACGGCTCCAGTGGGCCAAACATTACATGAAGACTGATTTCAAAACTGTTTTGTTCACGGATGAGTGCCGTGCAGCGCTCGATGGTCCAGATGGATGGAGTGGAGGATGGCTGGTTGATGGACACCCCACGCAAACACGGCTACAGCGCCAACAAGGAGGAGGTGGAGTAATGTTTTGGGCTGGAATCATGGGGAGAGAGATTGTCGGCCCCTTTAGGATCCCTGAAGGTGCTAAAGATGAACTCCATAATGTATGTGGATTTTCTCAAACAGCACTTCCTGCCATGGTTCAAGAAGAAGAACCGTGTATTTCACAGCAAGATCATTATTCTGCATGATAATGCACCATCTCATGCTGCACATAAAACATCTGCATCTCTGGCTGATATGGGCATAAAAGGGAACAAACTTATGGTGTGACCCCCATGCTCCCCTGACCTCTACCCCATTCAGAACCTTTGGAGCATCATTAAAAGGAGTGTCTATGATGGCGGGAGGCAGTTCACATCTAAGCAACAGCTCTGGGAGGGTATTCTGTCCTCATGCAAAACAATTGAAGCAGAAACCATCCAAAACCTGACAAATTCAATGGACGAGAGAGTTCAGAAGCTCCTTTCGAACAAGGGGTCCTATGTGAAAATGTAACATCACCTAGAATAAAGTTTTGAGTTGAAAACTGTTTGATTTCAGTTTCTAACAACCTGCTAATGCTTATAATTTCAAAAATGACCATTTTTTTGGTCTTTATTAAAATGAAAAGGTTGATCGAAAGTTTGGGGGATCTAAGAGTGTGGCAACCCAGTAGTCATGATTACTTTGAATTCTGACAATATGAGGGTCATGCTGCAGGTAGTGCAGCAAGAAGGCACTTATGTGTCTTGCGCATCTCGGAGCCCCAAAATTATTTTCCGGGCTAGATGCAGCTAAAAATTATTTTTAATTTTAAATCTGGTGGAGCTTATTATAGATGGCCTAATAGGATCAGTGCTGCACACTGCTACAAAGCCCAAATTATTTTCCAGTCAAGATACAGATAAACATGATTAGTAATTTGAAAGCTTAAAACGGTTGGTAGGGTGATTTTAACCAATCATCAAGCTTTTACTCTCCCCAGGATGACACAGGGGTAGAAAAGTCGTTTCGGATCCATGATTTGTTCATCTTTATGAACGTGAGTCTGTCTACATTATCAGTGGAGAGCCGCGTGCGCTTATCTGTCAGCACACCACCAGCAGCGCTGAACACACGTTCAGACAGAACGCTGGCTGCGGGGCATGACAAAATCTCCAAGGCGTAAGTGGCTAGCTCCGGCCATTTATCCAGATTGGAAGCCCAAAAAGAGCAAGGGTCCAGTGACACAGTCGTGGCTTCAATGTTTACTTGGAGATACTCCTGTACCATCGTCTCTAGGCGTTGACTATGTGTCAGACTTCTTGTCTCCTGTGGCCTTGCAAAGGATGGGCTAAAAAAGTGGTGAAATGATTCCGCAAAATTGATGTTACCAGCAGATACTGTGGTTCTGTTACGGTTTGAGTGCTGAACACTTGACGGTCCCACGGTTGGCAAGTTGGAACTGTGAGATTCACTACGTGCACCACTGGTGTTTTGTGGAATAGCACATGTAAGATTCTGCAACAGTCTCTGCTGATACTCCTGCATGCGTGCATCCCTTTCTATGGCAGGAATAATTTCGGCAAATTTACTTTTGTACCGGGGATCTAACAGTGTGGCAACCCAGTAGTCAGGATTATTTCTAATTCTCACAATTCGAGGGTCATGTTGCAGGTAGTGCAGCAAGAAGGCACTCATGTGTGTTGCGCATCCAGGAGCACCAAGTCCCTGTTGTGTTGGTGGCGAGGTAACAATCATGCTTCCTTCCTCTGTCCTCTCCCCCCAACCTCGCACAACAGAAATGTGATCAAGGTCTCCCTCATCTGATGAGTCTTCCATCAGTTCGTCCTCCACTTCTTCCTGGGCTCCTGCACCTTCCTCACTAGTTTGGCTGCTACCATGCGCCCTGGTAAAACCATCTCCCCCACCCTCACATGCCTGCCGCCTTGGTGCTGCCGACCGTCTGGACCTTGCAGATGTTAGCCCTTCCGCATACAACTCCTCCTCCTCTACTTCCTCCACCTCCTCTTGTGCCAGCACCTGACTCCGAATTCTGTTTAACATGTGCTCCAGCATGTAAATCACCGGAATAGTCATGCTGATAATGGCATCATCAGCACTAAACATCTTCGTCGCCATTTCAAAACTGTGCAGAAGGGTGCATAGGTCCCTGATCTGAGACCACTCCTCCAGCGTGATTTGCCCCACCGCTGGATCTCGTTGGAACAGGCTATACGTCAGAACGTATTGCACCAGGGCTTGTCGGTGCTGCCACAGTCGCTGCAACATGTGCAGAGTTGAATTCCACCGGGTAGGCACATCGCATTTTAGCCGGTGAAGTGGCAGGCCCAACGACTTCTGTAGAGATGTAAGTCGCTGAGCTGCGGGATGCGAACGGCGGAAGTGAGCACACAGCGACCGTGCCCTCTGCAGAAGGCCATCTAGTCTGGGATAGTGGGCTAAAAATTGCTGGACAACCAGGTTCAACACGTGAGCCATACAAGGCACGTGTGTGACATTGCCCCGGCGAAGGGCCGCACCCAGGTTTGCAGCATTGTCGCACACGGCCTTCCCTGGTTTCAGGTCCAGTGGAGACAGCCATTCATGAACTTGGTTCTCCAGAGCTGACCACAACTCCTCAGCTGTGTGACTCACATTTCCCAGACATTTCAAAGTAAAAACCGCCTGATGACGTTGAGCCCTACTGCCAGCATAGTAAGGAGGTGTGCAGGATCCCTTCTGCGCAGTTAGAAAGCTTGTGGCATGACCAGACAGGCTTTGGGTGCAGGTGGAAGACCGAGAGGAGGTTGAGGAGGCAGAAGCAGTGGAGGAACTTTGACATAAAGAGGATTGACGCACAACTCCTGCCCTGACAAAAAACTAAAGTTGTCGCTCCAATCAGGTATTTGAGTCTTATCATTGTCTTCCTCATTGTCTCCACCAACAAGAGTTACAGTTTGGGAATGAGGGTCTACATTATGGTCAGAACCTTCTGCGTCTGGTCCTGGATCCGACTCATAAAGATTCTGGGCATCAGTGCAGATCATTTCCTCGTCTGGATTCACAGAAGCGCTGGAGTCGACCTCTGATTCCCAGGCTATAGTATGAGTAAACAGCTCTGCAGACTCAACCATCTGTTCTACCTCATACTCAGACGGGCAGCTGGAGATTTGGGAGCTGTGAGGAAGCAAGTGCGATTGGGGTGACACCTTTGAGGACTGGAGTATTTGTGATGTTGAAGTTGATGTGGAGGAGAGCCCACTTAAAGCAGCACTTGATATCCGTTGAAGTGACGCGACCCTGGGCCTGTCTCGCGCTGCGTTGCGCACGCGGGAGCTTACCCGGAGCCGGATCTCTTGAGGGTTGTAGTCTCGTGGCGGTGATCCGGTCCTTGCCCAGGGAGTCAGACTAAGTGGCGCTGTATTAGCGGTAGATGTTGGACGACTACGCCACCCGTTGAGTACAGCTAAGGAGTAGTGTTGAGCCACCCCCGTAGTGTTCGAGTTCGGTTCGGTTCGTCGAACACCCGTGTGTTCGCCGAACTGTTCGTCGAACTGTTCGTCGAACACCTTCGAACACCGTTAAAACCAATGGCAGGCAAACAAAAACACATAGAAACACATAGAAAACACCTTCAAAGGTGTCCAAAAGCTGACAAACTGCTCAGAAGACATAACTAACACATGGAAAAGTGACAAGTACATATAGTCATGCGAAAATAAAAGAGGTGGAGGAGTAAAAGGAGGGGGAGACACAGATATAGGCATGTCATGCCCTTCTAAAATCCAAAAAGTGAGAAGCCGACACGGCCAGTCCGCTCCTGCCCGTGCCACCTCCGTGTCGCCGGGTTTGTGCCAGAGCCGCGGTGAACCCTGACGGCCAGCCCCCCTCTCCCAATACTGGTGCCTGTCCGCTGGTGGGTCGAGCGAGCCCCCCTGTGGTGGAGGCAGCTCTAAGCTTTTTAATTTAAATTGTCTCTCTAATTTGAATGAATACACTTTAAATCCATTTACAAGGATCTATTGGAGGGCAAGTCTCATGCCAGCAGCCGCGGTAATTCCAGCTCCAGTAGCGTCCACTAAAGCTGGTGCAGTTAAAAAGCTTTTATAAGGATCGAGCTCGGCTGTCCACCGCAAGGCATCCTACTGCCAGTCCCAGCCCCTATGCCTTGGGGTGCCTCCTGATGCTCTTCACTAAGTATCCCATGGTCCCGAAGCATTTCCTTTGAAAAAATTAAGTGTCTAAACTACAGGTGGTGTAGCTTGCTTAACAGCCGGGATAATCCGCTGACTAGCAGACACTGCTACTAGGCACAAAGTATTTCCTGGGCTAGATGCAGTTAAAAATTTGTAATTAGATACTCTCGTTGGATGCTGAGAAAGCATTCCATAGAGTCTCCTGGCACGCCATATATGATTCTCTTAAAGAGCTTGGGGTAGGGGTCTAGGGGACCCTTTTATAGCCAAAATCACGGCCCTGTATCGCAATATGTCACCTAGGCTGAAGATAAATGGAACTGTAGCACCCTGAGGGCTCGGTTGCTACAGACGTATTGCACCTCACCCAGAGGTGTGATATCTCACTCTCAGGTAAGGATGGAGTGTGGATCAGGACCCGACACCTGCATGCATTACACCACATTGCCGTGGGGCAGGGCGACCAATATGCCCCTGAGATGGGCACGACAGTCCCTGTCCCTGGCTGGAGTGGGGGGAGGGAACACTGAGGAAGGGGAACCCTGTAGTGCAGGAGCAGGGAGGAAGCAGTTCCTGGGTGCATTGAGAAGGGAGTATAAAAGGTGGGCACCATCTTAGTTCAGTGCAGAGAAGTCTGAGCAGAAGTGGCAGGGAGCAGGGGCTCTGCATGAGCTCTGCTCCGGAGGCGGGCCTAGTAACAGAGGCCCAGGCCTGCAAGAGGGAGAAGGAAGGAAGAGGAGCGGAGAAGGCTCCAGGAACGAGGAATGAAGGGATCCCAGGGGTGCGGACGGGCGAGTCGCCACCGCACGCCCGAATCCACCTGCGTGGAGGGGTCAGGCCAAAGGGGGAGAACGGTCCCCGAACTAGTGGAGGCAGGAAACGACCCTCAGCTAGAAACCGGAGGCTCTGACATTTTATGTGGCGCAGCCCCTCGCTACACCCGCTAGGAAGGCACCACATAGGGTCAGGGAAACTGGCGCCAAGTTTACCAAGAGGAGGCCCGAGGCAGCCGGACAGAAGTGTTGGTAAGAAAGGCCAGACAAAGGACACACAAAGGGGGTCCTGTGAAGCGCTCCAAAGTTATCTGGGAGTTGTCTGAGCCCCTCACCTGGTGAGCACAGTACGACGTGGGCAGCCGTTACCTGCAGACGTGGTCTGGATAATAAGAACTGTGAGTAAAGGCCCTAGACTGCATCACTGACTCCGTGTCGTTACTGCTGCTGCCCTGCACCATCACCCCCATCCTCCGCATACACTGCCCTGAGGCTATACTCCTCCCGTGGGGAGTTATGCTACGCTCTGCTGCACCCACAACACCAGCCTCAGCGGTCTGCCCTGTAGCGGCGGTTCACTCTGACCGCAATCCACGGGTGGCGTAGTCCGACATTTAAACATCAAAACCACATAAATAGTTCCGCCACTGGTTTGACCGCCCTGAGCCACGGAACCGGGTCGCCGCCACGAAGACTACAACCACCAACATCCACCAAAAAAAGGGTCCGGCTCCGGGTGTCCCAAGGCCCAGGGGGTGCGTCAGAACATTTTCATCACCTTTCACAATCACCAATGGGACAAGGCAGGGATGACCTCTGTCCCCTCTCTTATACATCCTAGTGACGGAGCACCTGCTCTCATCAATTCGCCATAACCCCAATATTAGGTGGATTGAGGTGGGAGGCACCGAGTACAAGTGCTCTCTATTTGCTGATGATGTCCTAGTATATATCACTCAATCACATATATCCATCCCTGCTGTTATGGCTGAAATAGATTACTTTGTTACATGGTAAAATTTTAAAATCAATGCAGCGAAGTCTGAGGCCCTCGATGTCTCCCTCCCCAAATCCATATAGGATTCCATCCAGTCCAACTTTCCCTTTGCCTGGCCCTCACAGGGTATCAAATACTTAGGAATTCCTATTCATAGAGACCTCTCCCATCTATGTTATCTTAATTTTGGGCCCTTTATTGAACAATTCCATACAGACCACGGTTGGCAAGTTAGAACTGTAAGATTCACTACGCGTACCACTGGTGTTTTGTGGAAAAGCACATGTACACTGCGTTCCAAATTATTATGCAAAAAGTGTTTAGGAGTGATAAGGGAAGAATTTGTTTGTTTGTCAGTTAAACTCATTGATGGTGATGTGTGTCAGGGCTCTTTATATCACTGTAAGCAATTGCAGACACCTGTGCTAATTAGTTTGGCAGGTGTGTCCAATGAAAGGCAAGACTACTTAAGAAGGCTCTCTCACATTATTAAGCAGCCTACATTTTCTGCCAAAATGGGAAAGAAAAAGGATGTGTCGGCTGCTGAGAAGCAACAAATTGTGGAGTGTTTAGGTCAAGGCATGACTACAATCAACATTGTGCGATGATCAGGATGAAGTGTCTTGGCAATCAAGAAGTATGTAGCTGATTCACAGTACACACGTGTGCGTGCTGATAAGGGCAAATTGAGGACTCTTTCCTACAGGCAATTATGTCAGGTTGAAAGAGCAGCGGCAAAAAAGCCTTGTCATAGCAGCAGACAAGTTTTTGAAGCTGCTTGTGCCTCCAACGTCCCCCGAACAACAAGATGCAGGGTCCTTCAGAGGTTTGCAGCTGTGCATACGCCATCCTGTCGACCTCCTCTATCCACTTCACACAAGCAGAAACGGCTCCAGTGGGCCAAACATTACATGAAGACTGATTTCAAAACTGTTTTGTTCACGGATGAGTGCCGTGCAGCGCTCGATGGTCCAGATGGATGGAGTGGAGGATGGCTGGTTGATGGACACCCCACGCAAACACGGCTACAGCGCCAACAAGGAGGAGGTGGAGTAATGTTTTGGGCTGGAATCATGGGGAGAGAGATTGTCGGCCCCTTTAGGATCCCTGAAGGCGCTAAAGATGAACTCCATAATGTATGTGGATTTTCTCAAACAGCACTTCCTGCCATGGTTCAAGAAGAAGAACCGTGTATTTCACAGCAAGATCATTATTCTGCATGATAATGCACCATCTCATGCTGCACATAAAACATCTGCATCTCTGGCTGATATGGGCATAAAAGGGAACAAACTTATGGTGTGACCCCCATGCTCCCCTGACCTCTACCCCATTCAGAACCTTTGGAGCATCATTAAAAGGAGTGTCTATGATGGCGGGAGGCAGTTCACATCTAAGCAACAGCTCTGGGAGGGTATTCTGTCCTCATGCAAAACAATTGAAGCAGAAACCATCCAAAACCTGACAAATTCAATGGACGAGAGAGTTCAGAAGCTCCTTTCGAACAAGGGGTCCTATGTGAAAATGTAACATCACCTAGAATAAAGTTTTGAGTTGAAAACTGTTTGATTTCAGTTTCTAACAACCTGCTAATGCTTATAATTTCAAAAATGACCATTTTTTTTGGTCTTTATTAAAATGAAAAGGTTGATCGAAAAGTTTGGGGGATCTAAGAGTGTGGCAACCCAGTAGTCATGATTACTTTGAATTCTGACAATATGAGGGTCATGCTGCAGGTAGTGCAGCAAGAAGGCACTTATGTGTCTTGCGCATCTCGGAGCCCCAAAATTATTTTCCGGGCTAGATGCAGCTAAAAATTATTTTTAATTTTAAATCTGGTGGAGCTTATTATAGATGGCCTAATAGGATCAGTGCTGCACACTGCTACAAAGCCCAAATTATTTTCCAGTCAAGATACAGATAAACATGATTAGTAATTTGAAAGCTTAAAACGGTTGGTAGGGTGATTTTAACCAATCATCAAGCTTTTACTCTCCCCAGGATGACACAGGGGTAGAAAAGTCGTTTCGGATCCATGATTTGTTCATCTTTATGAACGTGAGTCTGTCTACATTATCAGTGGAGAGCCGCGTGCGCTTATCTGTCAGCACACCACCAGCAGCGCTGAACACACGTTCAGACAGAACGCTGGCTGCGGGGCATGACAAGATCTCCAAGGCGTAAGTGGCTAGCTCCGGCCATTTATCCAGATTGGAAGCCCAAAAAGAGCAAGGGTCCAGTGACACAGTCGTGGCTTCAATGTTTACTTGGAGATACTCCTGTACCATCGTCTCTAGGCGTTGACTATGTGTCAGACTTCTTGTCTCCTGTGGCCTTGCAAAGGATGGGCTAAAAAAGTGGTGAAATGATTCCGAAAAATTGATGTTACCAGCAGATACTGTGGTTCTGTTACGGTTTGAGTGCTGAACACTTGACGGTCCCACGGTTGGCAAGTTGGAACTGTGAGATTCACTACGTGCACCACTGGTGTTTTGTGGAAAAGCACATGTAAGATTCTGCAACAGTCTCTGCTGATACTCCTGCATGCGTGCATCCCTTTCTATGGCAGGAATAATTTCGGCAAATTTACTTTTGTACCGGGGATCTAACAGTGTGGCAACCCAGTAGTCAGGATTATTTCTAATTCTCACAATTCGAGGGTCATGTTGCAGGTAGTGCAGCAAGAAGGCACTCATGTGTGTTGCGCATCCAGGAGCACCAAGTCCCTGTTGTGTTGGTGGCGAGGTAACAATCATGCTTCCTTCCTCTGTCCTCTCCCCCCAACCTCGCACAACAGAAATGTGATCAAGGTCTCCCTCATCTGATGAGTCTTCCATCAGTTCGTCCTCCACTTCTTCCTGGGCTCCTGCACCTTCCTCACTAGTTTGGCTGCTACCATGCGCCCTGGTAAAACCATCTCCCCCACCCTCACATGCCTGCCGCCTTGGTGCTGCCGACCGTCTGGACCTTGCAGATGTTAGCCCTTCCGCATACAACTCCTCCTCCTCTACTTCCTCCACCTCCTCTTGTGCCAGCACCTGACTCCGAATTCTGTTTAACATGTGCTCCAGCATGTAAATCACCGGAATAGTCATGCTGATAATGGCATCATCAGCACTAAACATCTTCGTCGCCATTTCAAAACTGTGCAGAAGGGTGCATAGGTCCCTGATCTGAGACCACTCCTCCAGCGTGATTTGCCCCACCGCTGGATCTCGTTGGAACAGGCTATACGTCAGAACGTATTGCACCAGGGCTTGTCGGTGCTGCCACAGTCGCTGCAACATGTGCAGAGTTGAATTCCACCGGGTAGGCACATCGCATTTTAGCCGGTGAAGTGGCAGGCCCAACGACTTCTGTAGAGATGTAAGTCGCTGAGCTGCGGGATGCGAACGGCGGAAGTGAGCACACAGCGACCGTGCCCTCTGCAGAAGGCCATCTAGTCTGGGATAGTGGGCTAAAAATTGCTGGACAACCAGGTTCAACACGTGAGCCATACAAGGCACGTGTGTGACATTGCCCCGGCGAAGGGCCGCACCCAGGTTTGCAGCATTGTCGCACACGGCCTTCCCTGGTTTCAGGTCCAGTGGAGACAGCCATTCATGAACTTGGTTCTCCAGAGCTGACCACAACTCCTCAGCTGTGTGACTCACATTTCCCAGACATTTCAAAGTAAAAACCGCCTGATGACGTTGAGCCCTACTGCCAGCATAGTAAGGAGGTGTGCAGGATCCCTTCTGCGCAGTTAGAAAGCTTGTGGCATGACCAGACAGGCTTTGGGTGCAGGTGGAAGACCGAGAGGAGGTTGAGGAGGCAGAAGCAGTGGAGGAACTTTGACATAAAGAGGATTGACGCACAACTCCTGCCCTGACAAAAAACTAAAGTTGTCGCTCCAATCAGGTATTTGAGTCTTATCATTGTCTTCCTCATTGTCTCCACCAACAAGAGTTACAGTTTGGGAATGAGGGTCTACATTATGGTCAGAACCTTCTGCGTCTGGTCCTGGATCCGACTCATAAAGATTCTGGGCATCAGTGCAGATCATTTCCTCGTCTGGATTCACAGAAGCGCTGGAGTCGACCTCTGATTCCCAGGCTATAGTATGAGTAAACAACTCTGCAGACTCAACCATCTGTTCTACCTCATACTCAGACGGGCAGCTGGAGATTTGGGAGCTGTGAGGAAGCAAGTGCGATTGGGGTGACACCTTTGAGGACTGGAGTATTTGTGATGTTGAAGTTGATGTGGAGGAGAGCCCACTTAAAGCAGCACTTGATATCCGTTGAAGTGACGCGACCCTGGGCCTGTCTCGCGCTGCGTTGCGCACGCGGGAGCTTACCCGGAGCCGGATCTCTTGAGGGTTGTAGTCTCGTGGCGGTGATCCGGTCCTTGCCCAGGGAGTCAGACTAAGTGGCGCTGTATTAGCGGTAGATGTTGGACGACTACGCCACCCGTTGAGTACAGCTAAGGAGTAGTGTTGAGCCACCCCCGTAGTGTTCGAGTTCGGTTCGGTTCGTCGAACACCCGTGTGTTCGCCGAACTGTTCGTCGAACTGTTCGTCGAACACCTTCGAACACCGTTAAAACCAATGGCAGGCAAACAAAAACACATAGAAACACATAGAAAACACCTTCAAAGGTGTCCAAAAGCTGACAAACTGCTCAGAAGACATAACTAACACATGGAAAAGTGACAAGTACATATAGTCATGCGAAAATAAAAGAGGTGGAGGAGTAAAAGGAGGGGGAGACACAGATATAGGCATGTCATGCCCTTCTAAAATCCAAAAAGTGAGAAGCCGACACGGCCAGTCCGCTCCTGCCCGTGCCACCTCCGTGTCGCCGGGTTTGTGCCAGAGCCGCGGTGAACCCTGACGGCCAGCCCCCCTCTCCCAATACTGGTGCCTGTCCGCTGGTGGGTCGAGCGAGCCCCCCTGTGGTGGAGGCAGCTCTAAGCTTTTTAATTTAAATTGTCTCTCTAATTTGAATGAATACACTTTAAATCCATTTACAAGGATCTATTGGAGGGCAAGTCTCATGCCAGCAGCCGCGGTAATTCCAGCTCCAGTAGCGTCCACTAAAGCTGGTGCAGTTAAAAAGCTTTTATAAGGATCGAGCTCGGCTGTCCACCGCAAGGCATCCTACTGCCAGTCCCAGCCCCTATGCCTTGGGGTGCCTCCTGATGCTCTTCACTAAGTATCCCATGGTCCCGAAGCATTTCCTTTGAAAAAATTAAGTGTCTAAACTACAGGTGGTGTAGCTTGCTTAACAGCCGGGATAATCCGCTGACTAGCAGACACTGCTACTAGGCACAAAGTATTTCCTGGGCTAGATGCAGTTAAAAATTTGTAATTAGATACTCTCGTTGGATGCTGAGAAAGCATTCCATAGAGTCTCCTGGCACGCCATATATGATTCTCTTAAAGAGCTTGGGGTAGGGGTCTAGGGGACCCTTTTATAGCCAAAATCACGGCCCTGTATCGCAATATGTCACCTAGGCTGAAGATAAATGGAACTGTAGCACCCTGAGGGCTCGGTTGCTACAGACGTATTGCACCTCACCCAGAGGTGTGATATCTCACTCTCAGGTAAGGATGGAGTGTGGATCAGGACCCGACACCTGCATGCATTACACCACATTGCCGTGGGGCAGGGCGACCAATATGCCCCTGAGATGGGCACGACAGTCCCTGTCCCTGGCTGGAGTGGGGGGAGGAAACACTGAGGAAGGGGAACCCTGTAGTGCAGGAGCAGGGAGGAAGCAGTTCCTGGGTGCATTGAGAAGGGAGTATAAAAGGTGGGCACCATCTTAGTTCAGTGCAGAGAAGTCTGAGCAGAAGTGGCAGGGAGCAGGGGCTCTGCATGAGCTCTGCTCCGGAGGCGGGCCTAGTAACAGAGGCCCAGGCCTGGAAGAGGGAGAAGGAAGGAAGAGGAGCGGAGAAGGCTCCAGGAACGAGGAATGAAGGGATCCCAGGGGTGCGGACGGGCGAGTCGCCACCGCACGCCCGAATCCACCTGCGTGGAGGGGTCAGGCCAAAGGGGGAGAACGGTCCCCGAACTAGTGGAGGCAGGAAACGACCCTCAGCTAGAAACCGGAGGCTCTGACATTTTATGTGGCGCAGCCCCTCGCTACACCCGCTAGGAAGGCACCACATAGGGTCAGGGAAACTGGCGCCAAGTTTACCAAGAGGAGGCCCGAGGCAGCCGGACAGAAGTGTTGGTAAGAAAGGCCAGACAAAGGACACACAAAGGGGGTCCTGTGAAGCGCTCCAAAGTTATCTGGGAGTTGTCTGAGCCCCTCACCTGGTGAGCACAGTACGACGTGGGCAGCCGTTACCTGCAGACGTGGTCTGGATAATAAGAACTGTGAGTAAAGGTCCTGAACTGCATCACTGACTCCGTGTCGTTACTGCTGCTGCCCTGCACCATCACCCCCATCCTCCGCATACACTGCCCTGAGGCTATACTCCTCCCGTGGGGAGTTATGCTACGGTCTGCTGCACCCACAACACCAGCCTTAGCGGTCTGCCCTGTAGCGGCGGTTCACTCTGACCGCAATCCACGGGTGGCGTAGTCGGACATTTAAACATCAAAACCACATAAATAGTTCCGCCACTGGTTTGACCGCCCTGAGCCACGGAACCGGATCGCCGCCACGAAGACTACAACCACCAGCATCCACCAAAAAGGGTCCGGCTCCGGGTGTCCCAAGGCCCAGGGGGTGCGTCAGAACATTTTCATCACCTTTCACAATCACCAATGGGACAAGGCAGGGATGTCCTCTGTCCCCTCTCTTATACATCCTAGTGACGGAGCACCTGCTCTCATCAATTCGCCATAACCCCAATATTAGGTGGATTGAGGTGGGAGGCACCGAGTACAAGTGCTCTCTATTTGCTGATGATGTCCTAGTATATATCACTCAATCACATATATCCATCCCTGCTGTTATGGCTGAAATAGATCACTTTGTTACATGGTAAAATTTTAAAATCAATGCAGCGAAGTCTGAGGCCCTCGATGTCTCCCTCCCTAAATCCATATAGGATTCCATCCAGTCCAACTTTCCCTTTGCCTGGCCCTCACAGGGTATCAAATACTTAGGAATTCCTATTCATAGAGACCTCTCCCATCTATGTTATCTTAATTTTGGGCCCTTTATTGAACAATTCCATACAGACCACGGTTGGCATGTTAGAACTGTAAGATTCACTACGTGAACCACTGGTGTTTTGTGGAAAAGCACATGTACACCGCGTTCCAAATTATTATGCAAAAAGTGTTTAGGAGTGATAAGGGAAGAATTTGTTTGTTTGTCAGTTAAAATGATTGATGGTGATGTGTGTCAGGGCTCTTTATATCACTGTAAGCAATTGCAGACACCTGTGCTAATTAGTTTGGCAGGTGTGTCCAATGAAAGGCAAGACTACTTAAGAAGGCTCTCTCACATTATTAAGCAGCCTACATTTTCTGCCAAAATGGGAAAGAAAAAGGATGTGTCGGCTGCTGAGAAGCAACAAATTGTGGAGTGTTTAGGTCAAGGCATGACTACAATCAACATTGTGCGATGATCAGGATGAAGTGTCTTGGCAATCAAGAAGTATGTAGCTGATTCACAGTACACACGTGTGTGTGCTGATAAGGGCAAATTGAGGACTCTTTCCTACAGGCAATTACGTCAGGTTGAAAGAGCAGCGGCAAAAAAGCCTTGTCATAGCAGCAGACAAGTTTTTGAAGCTGCTTGTGCCTCCAACGTCCCCCGAACAACAAGATGCAGGGTCCTTCAGAGGTTTGCAGCTGTGCATACGCCATCCTGTCGACCTCCTCTATCCACTTCACACAAGCAGAAACGGCTCCAGTGGGCCAAACATTACATGAAGACTGATTTCAAAACTGTTTTGTTCACGGATGAGTGCCGTGCAGCGCTCGATGGTCCAGATGAATGGAGTGGAGGATGGCTGGTTGATGGACACCCCACGCAAACACTGCTACAGCGCCAACAAGGAGGAGGTGGAGTAATGTTTTGGGCTGGAATCATGGGGAGAGAGATTGTCGGCCCCTTTAGGATCCCTGAAGGCGCTAAAGATGAACTCCATAATGTATGTGGATTTTCTCAAACAGCATTTCCTGCCATGGTTCAAGAAGAAGAAGAACCGTGTATTTCACAGAAAGATCATTTTTCTGCATGATAATGCACCATCTCATGCTGCACATAAAACATCTGCATCTCTGGCTGATATGGGCATAAAAGGGGACAAACTTATGGTGTGACCCCCATGCTCCCCTGACCTCTACCCCATTCAGAACCTTTGGAGCATCATTAAAAGGAGTGTCTATGATGGCGGGAGGCAGTTCACATCTAAGCAACAGCTCTGGGAGGGTATTCTGTCCTCATGCAAAACAATTGAAGCAGAAACCATCCAAAACCTGACAAATTCAATGGACGAGAGAGTTCAGAAGCTCCTTTCGAACAAGGGGTCCTATGTGAAAATGTAACATCACCTAGAATAAAGTTTTGAGTTGAAAACTGTTTGATTTCAGTTTCTAACAACCTGCTAATGCTTATAATTTCAAAAATGACCATTTTTTTGGTCTTTATTAAAATGAAAAGGTTGATCGAAAAGTTTGGGGGATCTAAGAGTGTGGCAACCCAGTAGTCATGATTACTTCGAATTCTGACAATATGAGGGTCATGCTGCAGGTAGTGCAGCAAGAAGGCACTTATGTGTCTTGCGCATCTCGGAGCCCCAAAATTATTTTCCGGGCTAGATGCAGCTAAAAATTATTTTTAATTTTAAATCTGGTGAAGCTTATTATAGATGGCCTAATAGGATCAGTGCTGCACACTGCTACAAAGCCCAAATTATTTTCCAGTCAAGATACAGATAAACATGATTAGTAATTTGAAAGCTTAAAACGGTTGGTAGGGTGATTTTAACCAATCATCAAGCTTTTACTCTCCCCAGGATGACACAGGGGTAGAAAAGTCGTTTCGGATCCATGATTTGTTCATCTTTATGAACGTGAGTCTGTCTACATTATCAGTGGAGAGCCGCGTGCGCTTATCTGTCAGCACACCACCAGCAGCGCTGAACACACGTTCAGACAGAACGCTGGCTGCGGGGCATGACAAGATCTCCAAGGCGTAAGTGGCTAGCTCCGGCCATTTATCCAGATTGGAAGCCCAAAAAGAGCAAGGGTCCAGTGACACAGTCGTGGCTTCAATGTTTACTTGGAGATACTCCTGTACCATCGTCTCTAGGCGTTGACTATGTGTCAGACTTCTTGTCTCCTGTGGCCTTGCAAAGGATGGGCTAAAAAAGTGGTGAAATGATTCCGCAAAATTGATGTTACCAGCAGATACTGTGGTTCTGTTACGGTTTGAGTGCTGAACACTTGACGGTCCCACGGTTGGCAAGTTGGAACTGTGAGATTCACTACGTGCACCACTGGTATTTTGTGGAAAAGCACATGTAAGATTCTGCAACAGTCTCTGCTGATACTCCTGCATGCGTGCATCCCTTTCTATGGCAGGAATAATTTCTGCAAATTTACTTTTGTACCGGGGATCTAACAGTGTGGCAACCCAGTAGTCAGGATTATTTCTAATTCTCACAATTCGAGGGTCATGTTGCAGGTAGTGCAGCAAGAAGGCACTCATGTGTGTTGCGCATCCAGGAGCACCAAGTCCCTGTTGTGTTGGTGGCGAGGTAACAATCATGCTTCCTTCCTCTGTCCTCTCCCCCCAACCTCGCACAACAGAAATGTGATCAAGGTCTCCCTCATCTGATGAGTCTTCCATCAGTTCGTCCTCCACTTCTTCCTGGGCTCCTGCACCTTCCTCACTAGTTTGGCTGCTACCATGCGCCCTGGTAAAATCATCTCCCCCACCCTCACATGCCTGCCGCCTTGGTGCTGCCGACCGTCTGGACCTTGCAGATGTTAGCCCTTCCGCATACAACTCCTCCTCCTCTACTTCCTCCACCTCCTCTTGTGCCACCACCTGACTCTGAATTCTGTTTAACATGTGCTCCAGCATGTAAATCACCGGAATAGTCATGCTGATAATGGCATCGTCAGCACTAAACATCTTCGTCGCCATTTCAAAACTGTGCAGAAGGGTGCATAGATCCCTGATCTGAGACCACTCCTCCAGCGTGATTTGCCCCACCTCTGAATCTCGTTGGCCCAGGCTATACGTCAGAACGTATTGCACCAGGGCTTGTCGGTGCTGCCACAGTCGCTGCAACATGTGCAGAGTTGAATTCCACCGGGTAGGCACATCGCATTTTAGCCGGTGAAGTGGCAGGCCCAACGACTTCTGTAGAGATGTAAGTCGCTGAGCTGCGGGATGCGAACGGCGGAATTGAGCACACAGCGACCGTGCCCTCTGCAGAAGGCCATCTAGTCTGGGATAGTGGGCTAAAAATTGCTGGACAACCAGGTTCAACACGTGAGCCATACAAGGCACGTGTGTGACATTGCCCCGGCGAAGGGCCGCACCCAGGTTTGCAGCATTGTCGCACACGGCCTTCCCTGGTTTCAGGTCCAGTGGAGACAACCATTCATGAAATTGGTTCTCCAGAGCTGACCACAACTCCTCAGCTGTGTGACTCACATTTCCCAGACATTTCAATGTAAAAACCGCCTGATGACGTTGAGCCCTACTGCCAGCATAGTAAGGAGGTGTGCAGGATCCCTTCTGCGCAGTTAGAAAGCTTGTGGCATGACCAGACAGGCTTTGGGTGCAGGTGGAAGACCGAGAGGAGGTTGAGGAGGCAGAAGCAGTGGAGGAACTTTGACATAAAGAGGATTGACGCACAACTCGTTGGGACGGCAAGACTTGGACAGCAGCCCCTTGTCCTGCTGTCACCATAGTTACCCAGTGCCCAGTCAGCGACATGTAACGCCCCTGTCCATGCCTACTCGTCCAAGTGTCTGTGGTGAAATGCACCCTGTCACACACAGAGTTTCTCAAAGAAGCGGTGATGTTGTGTGCGACATGCTGGTGGAGCGCAGGCACACCTTTCTTTGAGAAGTAGTGCCGACTGGGCATCTGGTACTGGGGCACTGCGACGGACATAAGGTCTCGAAAATCCTCTGTGTCCACCAGGCGGAAAGGCAGCATTTCTGTAGCCAAGAGCTTGCAGATGGTGAAATTCAACCTCTTAGCTTTCTCATGGCTAGGAGGAAATGGTCTTTTACTTGTCCACATCTGAGGGACCGAGGGCTGGCTATTGTGCTTAGACGGGGTTGATAAGGGTGTCCCCGGCAAACTGCCGGTCTGTGAGGAAGATGCAGGCGGACATGTTAGGTTGCCTTGATCCAAAGGTGGTGCTATCGATGTCGGACAGCGCTCAAGACCAGCTGGTGTTACCACCTCCAAAGAAAATGATGACCTGCCAATCACGCTGGCTGTTGCGGGTAAAGAGGTGGCAGGTCTGCGCCCCAAAACAGGTGTGACTGCTGTCCCCCCAGTCACAGAGGATGAAGAGGCCGCGGATGCACAAGATATGGCAGACGGTGGTTGGCCCGGCCGGCTAGGCCGCATTGTAGCACACTGAGCTTCCCACTGCAACTTATGCTTCATGTCCATGTGCCGGTTCATGCATGAAGTACTCGAACTATGTATTTTTTGGCCTCTACTTAGCTTTTGCTGACAAATGTTACAGATAACACGAGTTGGGTCATCTTTATCGATCTGAAAAAATGCCCAGGCTATGCAAGGCTTAGCACCCATGCGACCTGAAGAGCCACCACGACTTGTGGTGAGAGGCAGAGTTGTGTTTGAGGATGCAGTTGTTGACGTGCTTCCAGTACTACGTCTCTGTCCAGGAAGGCGCAACCTGACCTCGTCGTCACTAGCATCTTCCTCCACCTCCTCTGCTGACCTCATCTCTTGGCTGACTGTGGGTTGACAGTAAGTGGGATCTCCGACCTCATCATCATCACCCTGTGCGTTATCACACCCGTCGTCCTCAGAGCCAACCTGTTCCTGCCCTGACAAAAAACTAAAGTTGTCGCTCCAATCAGGTATTTGAGTCTTATCATCGTCTTCCTCATTGTCTCCACCAACAGGAGTTACAGTTTGGGAATGAGGGTCAACATTATGGTCAGAACCTTCTGCGTCTGGTTCTGGATCCAACTCATAAAGATTCTGGGCATCAGTGCAGATCATTTCCTCGTCTGGATTCACAGAAGCGCTGGAGTCGACCTCTGATTCCCAGGCTATAGTATGAGTAAACAGCTCTGCAGACTCAACCATCTGTTCTACCTCATACTCAGACGGGCAGCTGGAGATTTGGGAGCTGTGAGGAAGCAAGTGCGATTTGGGTGACACCTTTGAGGACTGGAGTATTTGTGATGTTGAAGTTGATGTGGAGGAGAGCCCACTTAAAGGAGCACTTGATATCCGTTGAAGCACCTGCTGTTTTTGTGCCTCATCTGGAATTTGTAGCGATTGGCGTGGCTGTAAGAAAGGGATCTTATCACATTGTCCGCTAAAAGAAGTAGACATTTTAGTTTGGCTGGAAGATGGTCTTTCTTCTGCACCTACCCCACGGACACAACCTTTTTTCCCCTTCCCAACACGCCTATTCCCCTTTCCACAAGCAGCAGGCCTTTTTCCACTCATTTTGGTGGTTAACTAATTCACAACTCTGGAGTTGTTTGCACAAAAAAACAATGGATGGTAACCGAGCAGAGCTGAGTGGCCAAACTGTGGTATTAGGCCAAAACTATTGGCTGGGTTAGATGCAGAAAAAAAATATTGTTAATTTGCAACCTGATGGAGGTCAGTATAGATGGACTAATAGACCAAGTCCCACACACCGCTAGAAGCCCAAATATTTTTTCAGAGCTAGATGCAGAAAATTTTTTTATTCAATTTGCAACCTGATGGAGGTCAGTATAGATGGACTAATAGACCAAGTCCCACACACTGCTAGAAGCCCAAATATTTTTTCAGAGCTAGATGCAGAAAAAAATTATTTTTAATTTGCAACCTGATGGAGGTCAGTATAGATGGACTAATAGACCAAGTCCCACACACCGCTAGAAGCCCAAATATTTTTTCAGAGCTAGATGCAGAAATTTTTTTTATTCAATTTGCAACCTGATGGAGGTCAGTATAGATGGACTAATAGACCAAGTCCCACACACTGCTAGAAGCCCAAATATTTTTTCAGAGCTAGATGCAGAAAAAAATTATTTTTAATTTGCAACCTGATGGAGGTCAGTATAGATGGACTAATAGACCAAGTCCCACACACCGCTAGAAGCCCAAATATTTTTTCAGAGCTAGATGCAGAAAAAAATTATATTCAATTTGCAACCTGCTGGAGGTCAGTATAGAAGGACTAATAGAACAAGTCCCACACACTGCTAGAAGCCCAAATATTTTTTCAGAGCTAAATGAAGAAAAAAATTATTTTTAATTTGCAACCTGATGGAGGTCAGTATAGATGGACTAATAGACCAAGTCCCACACACTGCTAGAAGCCCAAATATTTTTTCAGAGCTAGATGCAGAAAAAAATTATATTCAGTTTGCAACCTGATGGAGGTCAGTATAGATGGACTAATAGAATGATGCTATGCCCAAAAGATTTTACTTCACTAGGTGCAGTAAAAAAATTGGTATTCTATACACAGGTGGTATATCTTGCAACACAGATAGGCTACTCCACTGACTAACACACTCTGCAATAGGCCAAAAAGGATTAGCTTTGCTAGATTCAGCCAAATGCTGTGAAAAAAACTTGCACAGCACTGGCACAGACCTGCCTGGCAAAAACTGATAGGAACTGATGTAACCTAGTCCTGAAAAGGACTCCAATTACAATTAGTCTTTACTCCCACAATCTATCTATTTAAGAGCACAGACCTGCTTGATAAAAGTCGTAGGAAATGCTGTAACCTAGTCCTTAAAAGGACTGCAATCACAACTATTCCCTACTCCCAAGCTATCTGTATATTTGTGCGAAAATTGGCTTGAAATTAACAAGGTATAGCGCACACAGCAACAGCGGTGCCGTCTAACACGCAGCTGCAGCAGTGAGAAAATGGTGGCGACGGGGAAAATGGCTTGGTCTTATAGGGCAAGGACATGTGACATACACTGCCAATCACACATGCCCTTGCTTGTGTGAAAAAAAGCACTTCGCTCCGTGTGTGCGCTGCTGATAGGCTGACAGATTGCACCTCCCCACTGCAAATGCGGGAAAGAGAAAAAAAAATGGAGATCTTCATTGTTCCTGCAGAGATCCATCCCCTGCCCCTCCCCCCGCCCCGCTGTACACTCAAACTGCGTATTAACATTAATTTTCATCATTACTGAGAAAAAATCCAGTTATGATTTTGGTGCACGAACAGTTATCGAACATAACCTCGAACAGCCGAATTTTTCTCAAATTGTTCGTGTTCGCCGACCGGCTCGAACACCGCCCAAAACAGCTCGAATTTGAGATTGGCAAACAGTTCGAGTAGAACAACGCTCATCTCTACTAAGGAGCTGCTGCTGCAGGGCAGACCGCTGAGGCCGGTGGTAGGATTGTGCAGCGTGATGGTATAACCCCCAACGGGAGGGGTATGGCCTCAGGGCAACCGACGTGGATGATGGGGGTAGCAGGAACCACTCGGAGACCGTACGGTGTAGTTCAGGGTCTTTACTGGTGACAAAGATAGACCCTCCCGGAGTACTGGCTAGCGATTGGGGCCTGGTCAGTCCTTGAGCAGATGGGATCTCCCCTGGCCAGGCGGAGTTGTAGGCCTCCCAAACTAACGATACTCTTCCGGCTACCTTGCTAGAGGCGGGTATAAGTAGCCCACGTCCCTGAGTGTACCGTGTGGTGCTCACCCGTATGGCCGGTGACTCGGGGCCTTCTAGTAGCTTCCGCTCCACGACGGCGGTGCTGGTCCCACGCGTGTGACCGTGCCTTCGGATTTCTGGGCCAGAGGACCTGCAATCCCCTGCCGGTCGGTTTCTGCTGCTGGATAGGAGTTAGTCCCCACAGCCTCGGACTCCGGGTCCGGTGATAACTTCTCAGTCAGGGCGAGCTCTGCAGCTGCCAGCCCCTGACTCCTTGTAGCACTGCTCCCACAGAGCTCCTGATGTTCTTCTCCTATTTCTGCTGCTCTTCTCTGTCTCTACTTCTTCTCTACACACTAACCCTGCCTCAGCCCTAGGTTTATATAGGGGAAGTTCTTCCCCTCCCAGGACTGGGCAGGAGGTGTGGCATGCATAGGATCCCTGACCAAGAGACCTCCCACCTGCTCTCAGATGTAATATCTCTATCACTGTGGCAACCAGACCCCTGGGGTGTCACATTCCCCCCTAGTGAAATTTAGTACTCCGGGACTAAACATATTTTTAGAAAAACATAACAAGGTATAAACAATAATAATACAATAAGAAAAACACATAAGATGGTTACGGCGTGTCCACAACCGGGTGCAGTTTTGAAGAAAATAAAGGTGTCCATTTCACCAAAACAGGGAGACGTAACCAGGTAGGGGTCTGTCCTGCCCCGAGTCCTTATCAGTCTTTTAGTCCATCCTGGGTTACGCTCCAACTAATTGTACAAGGATTCCCGGTAAATCCACCAAGGACTCCTAAAAATAACTAGAAACACATAATTATTTACAAGTAACAGACAGGTGACCACAAATAAAACAATTTAAACACTTCAAATCCTCCAACGTGCGGGTAACTGGCCTCTAGTGGCCCTAGTGGACCTACGGAGCTGACTGTCTGGCCCTGAACTACAGGGTGTAGGAGCTGTCAAGGGTAAACTGGGCAGCTGTCCACGGGCCCTTTGGCTCACTAGAGGCATGGCAGGTTCACTATAAGCAGAGGGTTGATCCTCCTGGTCTGCTGGTGTGGGGTCTTCTGCCTCCTGGACCGGCTGTTCTTCCAGCTCTACCTGTTGCTCCGTAGGTGCTTGGGATGCTGGTTGGAGGAAGGTGAGTACGGGTACCACAACTGCGCCATTGACTTGAGTCCAAGACCGAGGGAAGTCTCCGAGCACAGTACTAACCATATCTTCCCTTTCCTCTACGGGTCGAGGGTTTTCTTGTTCCTCTTCAGGGTTCCGTAGCTGTTCGGGACACTTCTTCAGGTGATCCCGGGATACAATGGTTGTGGTTTCCCCTCCGTCTTTACTGATGGTACAGACCTTCGGGTTGTCGTGGCTTGAGGGCAGTACGATGTACGGGTCCTTCTCCCACTGGTCGTCCAATTTGTGGAGCCGCCTTTTTCTCTTCAAGACCTGCTCTCCGGGTACCAGGGGAACAGCGTGAGCATACTGGTTGTAAGTTTTCTCTTGTCTTTCCCTAGCTTGACAGAGACTTCGCTCCACGCTCTCCTGTACTTTCCGGTACTGCTGCTGCCTCTCTGTGTCCCAGTCTGCTTCTGGTGAAGTGTCCTCGGGTGTCAGGACTCCCATCTCCAGGTCAACAGGTAGCTTACCAGGTCTTGCCCTCATCAGGTAAGCCGGGGTACAGTTGGTGGAACCTACCGGGATGTGGTTGTATAGGTCCACTAGGTCGGGCAGTCTCTCAGGCCACAGACTGCGTTCTTCCAGGGGCAATGTTTTCAGAAGATCTATCACCACCTGGTTCATTTTCTCACAAAGTCCATTAGTTTGCGGATGATAGGGTGTCGTCCTTATCTTCCGGCAGCCATACAGAGTGCAGAATTCTTGGAAGACCTCCGCTTCAAAGGCAGGTCCCTGGTCTGTCAACAATTGGTCCGGGTACCCGTGTGGACGGCAGAAATGCTGCTGGAAGGCTCTAGCTGCTGTTCGAGCTGTTAAGTCCTTGACGGGGACGACAACCAAGAACCGGGAGTAGTGATCCACGATAGTTAGTGCGTAGATGTAGCCACTTCTGCTTGGGGTCAGTTTTACATGATCCAAGGCTACCAGTTCCAACGGCTGCCGGGTGACGATGGACTGCAGGGGAGTCTTCTGGCTGGCACGGTCCTTCCTTCTTAGGTTGCACGGGCCACAGTCTCTGCACCACCTCTCGATGGTTCCCCTCATGCCTACCCAGTGGAACCGCCCGCGCAGCAGGAACTCCAGCTTCTTCCATCTGAAGTGTCCAGCCCCGTCGTGGTATGCCTCCATCACCACGGCTGCGTCTCTCCGTGGCACCACTACTTGCCAGATTAGTTCATGCGTCCGGGAGTTAACCATTCGGCGGCACAACTTCCCCTTATAAAGGAACAGTCGACTCTTCTCAGCCCACAGTTGCTTGGCTTCCTCCGGAGCGTCTAGGTCAAGGTGAGCCTCTGGCCGAATCAGCATCTCCTTCACCAGTCGGACGGCAGGGTCACTGTCTTGCGTTTCCGCCCAGTTGTAGTGAGGCAAGGGATTAAACGTAGCAGCTTGCTTACTCCTTACCCGGTGGGAATACTGGATAGTCCCATGACGGTGGAACGCGGGGAGTTCGACTTCTTCCAGTCCCTCTGGATCTTCTCCTACGTCCGGTAGGTTTGGCATCCTGGACAGGGCGTCCGCGTTGGTATTGGAGCGTCCTGCCCGGTATTTGATTGTGAACTCGTAGTTGGACAGACGGGCCATCCATCTCTGCTCTAGGGCACCGAGTCTTGCTGTGTCCAGGTGTGTCAACGGGTTGTTATCCGTGTACACGATGAACCGGGAGGAAGCGAGGTAGTGCTTAAAGCGTTCGGTGACTGCCCACACCACTGCCAGGAACTCTAGCTTAAATGAGCTGTAATTCTCAGGGTTTCTCTCGGTGGGTCGCAGTTTTCGGCTGGCCTAAGCGATTACTCGTTCTTTCCCCTGCTGGATCTGGGACAGCACGGCTCCTAGCCCGATGTTACTTGCGTCGGTGTAGAGGATAAAGGGCTGGCTGTAATCAGAGTATGCCAGGATTTCATCCCCCGTGATGGCCATCTTCAGCTGGCGGAAGGACTCCTCTTCTAACTTCTCCCATCTGAAGGGTGGCTTCTGGTTCTTGGCCTTCCGGGACTGGCCTATCAGGAGGTCCTGCATAGGAGCTGCCTTTTTGGTGAAACCGGGGATGAATCTGCGGTAATAGCCTACCAACCCGAGGAACTGCCGCACTTCCTTTACACTGGAGGGACTTGGCCATTCCTTAATTGCGGTGATCTTATCAGGGTCGGGAGCCACTCCATCAGCGCTCACCACGTGTCCCAGGTACTGCACCTTTGGTTTCAGGAGGTGACACTTGGAGGGTTTCACCTTTAGGCCGTAGCTTGCCAGAGCTTCGAACACTTCCGCCAGGTGTTTCAGGTGGTCCTCATACGTCTTGGAATATACGATGACATCGTCCAGGTACAGCAGGACCGTCTCGAAGTTTCTGTGGCCCAGACAGCACTCCATTAATCATTGGAAGGTTCCTGGTGCGTTGCAGAGTCCGAACGGCATGCAGGTAAACTCGCTAAGTCCCATCGGGGTGGTGAATGCGGTCTTCTCCCGGTCCGCCTCTGCTACAGGAACCTGCCAGTACCCACTAGTGAGATCCAAGGTAGAGAAGAAGTTAGCAGATCTTAAAGCAGCCAAAGACTCCTCTATCCTTGGTAAGGGGTACGCATCCTTGTGTGTGATACGGTTGATTTTCCGGTAATCTACACACATCCTCATGGTGTTGTCTTTCTTTTTGACTAAGACTAGTGGAGCTGCCCAGGGGCTACAGCTATCCCTGATCACCCCAGCATCCTTCATGTCTCTAAGCATCCCCTTGGCGTGTTGGTAGTGTGCAGGGGGTACGGGTCGATACCTCTCTTTTATGGGAGGATGGTCTCCCGTAGGGATGTGGTGTTCTACCCCCTTGACTCGCCCGAAGTCTAACGGGTGTTTACTAAACACTCTCTCGTACTCTTGAACCACCCGATAGACTCCCTGTTTCTGGTGTGAGGGAGTGGAGTCGGTACCCAAATGTAGTTGCTGACACCAGTCCTCCATTGTTTTCTGAGAGCCGTTACCTTCCTCCGGGGAAGATGGAGGCAAGGGTTCTACGGACTGTATGGAATCTTGATTGATGGTATACAATTTGGCTAGCGTGGCATACCGGGGCAGGTACACTTCCCTCTTCCCGATATTTATTATGCGAACGGGCACCCTCCCATGGCGTACATTGACCACCTCCCGTGCTGTCAAAATGGTGGGCCTACTGTCTGAGTAAACTGGTTCTACCATTGCCTGGTAATCTCTACCTCTCAGACCAATAGCTGCCCGGCACCAAATCATCATTTCACTTTTCGGGGGCATGGCAATAGGGAAAGGGTCACACATTCGCACGCTACCAATCTCACCACCGGAGAGTTCTAGCTGTTGCCGTCGCATCAGTGCCCGGATCTCTTTCTGGAGCACTCGCTGCTGGCCGGAGCTGGCGTTCTTGGCAACCTGCTGTAAAAGGAAAATCACCTCTGCAAGACAATTTTCAATTACATTAGTTCCTAGAGTTATCTTTGGGTGACTCTCGTGTTTGTCAATGTCTACAATGATCAGTCCCTGTGCTGCCAGTTCGACTCTACCGATTTTAATGGTCACCTCTTTAAATCCAATCTGTGGCACGGGCTGACCATTGCTGGCGATGATACTCAAGTCGTCGTCAGGGTAGCGGGTGATATCCGAGTCATTCCAGTACTGCTTAAAGAGCACGTACGGGATGGTGGTGACCTGTGACCCGGTGTCCAGTAGGGCACTCATAGGAATGCCATCCAGTACCACGGGTAAGACTGGACGTCCTCCCACATATTTGTCGCGCCAGTTCGATGGGCCTGGTGATCTTTTTCCTGGGGGTTGGCCCTCTACCCCAGGTTGTGCCAGTTTAAAGGACAGTACCTTGCCATATGTCCGGGATGATTGCAGCGGCGGCAGATGGGTCGTCCGTCCTCGTTGTATCGGTCGCTGGGTCTTCCTCTGGCCGGTGGGGTCCTCCTTGGTCGACGCCACGGGATGTCCTCCGGTCCGGATGCCAGCTGGATCTTCCCTGGAGTGGAAACCTGTAAAGACTGCATAGTTCGGGTTAGCGCAGCAACGCTTTTAGCTAGCTCTTGGACCTGATGGTGCAGGTCTGGAGCCGGGTCATTGTTCAAAGCCTGCGCTCCAGCTCCCACAGGCCCTGCCGACAAGGGCGCCGCCTCCTGGTGGTAAGTGGTAGTGGGGCGTCTGGGGGTCACAACGCCACCTGGTGCCGGTTCTCGAAGCACCCGGATGGCTCTGTCCTTGAACTGTGCAAATCCCAGATGAGGGTCCTGTAAGGCCATTGCCCGCAACTGGGTTCGGTGGGCATTGCAATATAAACCCTCTATAAATTGTTCAGTCAACAGCCTGTCCTCGTCTCCCACGCCGTCAGGGTCGGTCTGCTTAATGGCTCTCAGGGCCTCTTGTAGGTTTAGGGCATAGTCCCTTATACTCTCATGTGCCCGCTGTTTGCACCCGTAGAATCTAAGCTTGATCTCGGCTGAGGTGCGGGTATCAAAGGTGTCCCTCAGCCGGGTTAGTATCCCTGTGACAGTCCTCCCCCCAGGTGGCCAGGACTTTACCTCCCTTTGGGCTGCCCCGGTTAATTGGGCCACCAGGATGCTCACTTTTTGCTCCTCTGTGAGGGGGTACACCTGGAAGAGGCTATCCAGCTTTTCTCTAAAGTCATGCAGGGTATGTGACTCCCCTGAGTACTGGGGTAGCCAGGCTGCCCCCGGGATATAGGGCATGGTGAAAGGCATGACCGCAACAGCGGTGGCGCTGGCGGGGGTTGAAGCGGTGAAGCTTTCCTCCGTATCCGACATCCTTCTCCCCCCTAGTGGACCGTGGCCTACCTTGCGATGATCCTCTTCCGTAGGCCGCGGCTCTGCAGTGGATTGTCAGGGTTGAGGACCTTCCGTCGCGCTCCTGTGACGTCGGCGTCTGCTGGGCTCCTTCCAGGACCTTACGCAACGTCCGGACGTGAGGCGGGGCTTCAGTTCTCGCGCGCTTTCGGAGTCCACGCCCCTCTTCTTCCCACGCGGCGTCCTCAAGATGGCGTCCAATGGCGGGAAAACTCCACGTATGGCGGGAAGAAGGCCGAAGATGGCGCCGGATGGCGGGAAAACTCCACCGATGGCGGGAAGGAAGCGGAAGATGGCGCCGGATGGCGGGAATCTTCACCACAGGTAAGTTTGAACAGTCTTTTTCAGGCACGCAGTACCCGGTGGTTGCGGGCACGAAACCCTGCCGACTACGCCAAGAGTAGACGCGCCCCTGGGCCTGTGTCGCGCTGCGTTGCGCACGCGGGAGCTTACCCGGAGCCGGATCTCTTGAGGGTTGTAGTCTCGTGGCGGTGATCCGGTCCGTGCCCAGGGAGTCAGACTAAGTGGCGCCGTATTAGCGGTAGATGTTGGACGACTACACCACCCGTTGAGTACAGCTGAGGCCGCTGAGGCCGGTGGTAGGATTGTGCAGCGTGATGGTATAACCCCCAACGGGAGGGGTATGGCCTCAGGGCAACCGACGTGGATGATGGGGGTAGCAGGAACCACTCGGAGACGGTACGGTGTAGTTCAGGGTCTTTACTGGTGACAAATATAGACCCTCCCGGAGTACTGGCTAGCGATTGGGGCCTGGTCAGTCCTTGAGCAGATGGGATCTCCCCTGGCCAGGCGGAGTTGTAGGCCTCCCAAACTAACGATACTCTTCCGGCTACCTTGCTAGAGGCGGGTATAAGTAGCCCACGTCCCTGAGTGTACCGTGTGGTGCTCACCCGTATGGCCGGTGACTCGGGGCCTTCTAGTAGCTTCCGCTCCACGACGGCGGTGCTGGTCCCACGCGTGTGACCGTGCCTTCGAGTTTCTGGGCCAGAGGACCTGCAATCCCCTGCCGGTCGGTTTCTGCTGCTGGATAGGAGTTAGTCCCCACAGCCTCGGACTCCGGGTCCGGTGATAACTTCTCAGTCAGGGCGAGCTCTGCAGCTGCCAGCCCCTGACTCCTTGTAGCACTGCTCCCACAGAGCTCCTGATGTTCTTCTCCTATATCTGCTGCTCTTCTCTGTCTCTACTTCTTCTCTACACACTAACCCTGCCTCAGCCCTAGGTTTATAAAGGAGAAGTTCTTCCCCTCCCAGGACTGGGCAGGAGGTGTGGCATGCATAGGATCCCTGACCAAGAGACCTCCCACCTGCTCTCAGACGTAATATCTCTATCACTGTGGCAACCAGACCCCTGGGGTGTCACAGAAGCACCTGCTGTTTTTGTGCCTCATCTGGAATTTGTAGCGATTGGCGTGGCCGTAAGAAAGGGATCTTATCACATTGTCCGCTAAAAGAAGTAGACATTTTAGTTTGGCTGGAAGATGGTCTTTCTTCTGCAGATGTTACTGTTGCTTTAACACCTACCCCACGGACGCAACCTTTTTTCCCCTTCCCAACACGCCTATTCCCCTTTCCACCAGCAGCAGGCCTTTTTCCACTCATTTTGGTGGTTAACTAATTCACAACTCTGGAGTTGTTTGCACAAAAAAACAATGGATGGTAACCGAGCAGAGCTGAGTGGCCAAACTGTGGTATTAGGCCAAAACTATTAGCTGGGTTAGATGCAGAAAAAAATTATATTCAATTTGCAACCTAATGGAGGTCAGTATAGATGGACTAATACAACAAGTCCCACACACAGCTAGAAGCCCAATATTTTTTCAGAGGTAGATGCAGAAAAAAATATATTCAGTTTGCAACCTGATGGAGGTCAGTATAGATGGACTAATACAACAAGTCCCACACACAGCTAGAAGCCCAATATTTTTTCAGAGGTAGATGCAGAAAAAAATATATTCAGTTTGCAACCTGATGGAGGTCTGTATAGATGGATTAATAGAACAAGTCCCACACACAGCTAGAAGCCCAATATTTTTTCAGAGGTAGATGCAGAAAAAAATATATTCAGTTTGCAACCTGATGGAGGTCAGTATAGATGGACTAATACAACAAGTCCCACACACAGCTAGAAGCCCAAATATTTTTTCAGAGGTACTGTAGATGCAGATAAAAATTATTTTTAATTTGCAACCTGATGGAGGTCAGTATAGATGGACTAATAGAGAAAGTCCGACACACTGCTAGAAGGCCAAATATTTTTTCAGAGCTAGATGCAGAAAAAAATTATATTCAGTTTGCAACCTGATGGAGGTCAGTATAGATGGACTAACAGAGAAAGTCCCACACACTGCTAGAAGGCCAAATATTTTTTCAGAGCTAGATGAATACAAAAAATTATTTTGAATTTGCAACCTGATGGAGGTCAGTATAGGTGGACTAATAGAACAAGTCTCACACACTGCTAGAAGGCCAAATATTTTTTCAGAGCTAGATGAAGAAAAAAATTATATTCAGTTTGCAACCTGATGGAGGTCTGTATAGATGGATTAATAGAACAAGACCCACACACAGCTAGAAGCCCAATATTTTTTCAGAGGTAGATGCAGAAAAAAATATATTCAGTTTGCAACCTGATGGAGGTCAGTATAGATGGACTAATACAACAAGTCCCACACACAGCTAGAAGCCCAATATTTTTTCAGAGGTAGATGCAGAAAAAAAAATATTCAGTTTGCAACCTGATGGAGGTCAGTATAGATGGACTAATACAACAAGTCCCACACACAGCTAGAAGCCCAAATATTTTTTCAGAGGTACTGTAGATGCAGATAAAAATTATTTTTAATTTGTAACCTGATGGAGGTCAGTATAGATGGACTAATAGAGAAAGTCCGACACACTACTAGAAGGCCAAATATTTTTTCAGAGCTAGATGCAGAAAAAAATTATATTCAGTTTGCAACCTGATGGAGGTCAGTATAGATGGATTAATAGAACAAGACCCACACACAGCTAGAAGCCCAATATTTTTTCAGAGGTAGATGCAGAAAAAAATATATTCAGTTTGCAACCTGATGGAGGTCAGTATAGATGGACTAACAGAGAAAGTCCCACACACTACTAGAAGGCCAAATATTTTTTCAGAGCTAGATGCAGAAAAAAATTATATTCAGTTTGCAACCTGATGGAGGTCAGTATAGATGGACTAATACAACAAGTCCCACACACAGCTAGAAGCCCAAATATCTTTTCAGAGGTACTGTAGATGCAGATAAAAATTATTTTTAATTTGCAACCTGATGGAGGTCAGTATAGATGGACTAATAGAGAAAGTCCGACACACTACTAGAAGGCCAAATATTTTTTCAGAGCTAGATGCAGAAAAAAATTATATTCAGTTTGCAACCTGATGGAGATCAGTATAGATGGATTAATAGAACAAGACCCACACACAGCTAGAAGCCCAATATTTTTTCAGAGGTAGATGCAGAAAAAACTATATTCAGTTTGCAACCTGATGGAGGTCAGTATAGATGGACTAACAGAGAAAGTCCCACACACTACTAGAAGGCCAAATATTTTTTCAGAGCTAGATGCAGAAAAAAATTATATTCAGTTTGCAACCTGATGGAGGTCTGTATAGATGGATTAATAGAACAAGACCCACACACAGCTAGAAGCCCAATATTTTTTCAGAGGTAGATGCAGAAAAAAATATATTCAGTTTGCAACCTGATGGAGGTCAGTATAGATGGACTAATACAACAAGTCCCACACACAGCTAGAAGCCCAATATTTTTTCAGAGGTAGATGCAGAAAAAAATATATTCAGTTTGCAACCTGATGGATGTCAGTATAGGTGGACTAATAGAACAAGTCCCACACACTGCTAGAAGGCCAAATATTTTTTCAGAGCTAGATGCAGAAAAAAATTAGATTCAGTTTGCAACCTGATGGAGGTCAGTATAGATGGACTAATAGAATGATGCTATGCCCAAAAGATTTTACTTCACTAGGTGCAGTAAAAAATTGGTATTCTATACACAGGTGGTATATCTTGCAACACAGATAGGCTACTCCACTGACTAACACACTCTGCAATAGGCCAAAAAGGATTAGCTTTGCTAGATTCAGCCAAATGCTGTGAAAAAAACTTGCACAGCACTGGCACAGACCTGCCTGGCAAAAACTGATAGGAACTGATGTAACCTAGTCCTGAAAAGGACTCCAATTACAATTAGTCTTTACTCCCACAACCTATCTATTTAAGAGCACAGACCTGACTGATAAAAGTCGTAGGAAATGCTGTAACCTAGTCCTTAAAAGGACTGCAATCACAACTATTCCCTACTCCCAAGCTATCTGTATATTTGTGCGAAAATTGGCTTGAAATTAACAAGGTATAGCGCACACAGCAACAGCGGTGCCGTCTAACACGCAGCTGCAGCAGTGTGAAAATGGTGGCGACGGGGAAAATGGCTTGGTCTTATAGGGCAAGGACATGTGACATACACTGCCAATGACACATGCCCTTGCTTGTGTGAAAAAAAGCACTTCGCTCCGTGTGTGCGCTGCTGATAGGCTGACAGATTGCACCTCCCCACTGTAAATGCGTGAAAGAGAAAAAAAAATGGAGATCTTCATTGTTCCTGCAGAGATCCATCCCCTGCCCCTCCCCCCACCCCGCTGTACACTCAAACTGCGTATTAACATTAATTTTCATCATTACTGATAAAAAATCCAGTTATGATTTTGGTGCACGAACAGTTATCGAACATAACCTCGAACAGCCGAATTTTTCTCAAATTGTTCGTGTTCGCCGAACGGCTCGAACACCGCCCAAAACAGCTCGAATTTGAGATTGGCGAACAGTTCGAGTAGAACAACGCTCATCTCTAGTCCTCATTCCTCAATAAAAAAAGGACGGTCAGATCACTACTGTGGCAGCCCATTATAATTTAAAAAGAAAGTAGGCCATAGAAGGAGAGAGGAGCTGTCATGGGTGTGTCAGAAGTGACAGACAATCACCCTGCAGTTGGTTGCAGGACATCTCTACGTTTGGCATTACAGTCATCTTCTTAGAGGCTGTCTCTAGGACCTAGTGGTTACCTTCCTCTGGCTAATTAACTCCCTTGTCTGGGTGTATAAAAACCTGCTGTGTTCCAGAGGGAGATTCCGGCGATGTTCATTACTCCTTGTGAAGGCTTGAGCAAGAGCAGTGCTTCTTTCTGTCTGGTGTTGAGGACGTGTGCGCATTTGTCTGGAGTCGTCTAAAAACTAAGCGATTTCCCCTGTTTGTCCTTTCTTTGTGTCTTTTGAGTTCAGTGGTGATCGAATAGTGCCCATCTCCTCCCTTCCCTAGCCTGAGTCTTACGCCAGGGAAAGACAGGACGAGGAACGCATGCGGGAATTGGTTAAGAGCCAATGTAGGGTCGATAGTTGAGACAGGGTGACACTAGACCAAACTAGGAGGTCTCCACTCCCTCTGTGTTGCACTAAGTCTTCCCACACCTTGCGTGACAGGAGCAGAGTGAGCAAACAAGCAGAAGGAGACAAAAGATTATACTGAACTTTGTTACAGATCTTCTAACTCACTCCAGTGCTGGATTCAGATCTATATTGATATACTGCGGTGTAATTGCCTCCATGTTACTGCTGCAGCTTATATTTGTGTGGTAGAAACACAATGAAAGCCAGGAATCTTCTTTGATGTGTTTGACACAGATCATTGCAGCCAGTCTCCTCCCACCAGCTCAGAGTGAATTTCAAATCAAATTAATGATAGAGGCTCCAGAGGGGAAAATACAGGATACAAGTCATGCAATGGCAAGATATAGTGTTATTCTTAATGTGCACACACATTACAGCTTATTCTGAAAAGTTACATGAAAGTACAGTTACCAGAGATAGTACGAAATGATTCACAGAACCCAGTCCATCGGCTACATCAGTAATCTGTGGGCTGTCGGACGGGAGGCCTGAAGAACAACTTCAACGTGCCAGCATCCATGGCCAGACCGTCTAATCAAAAGAGGAGCCATTTATGCTATCAGGTAAGAGGCAATGAGTAGTTCTCCCATCCAGTGGCCAAAGATTACTGACAAGCCCTCTGGACCAAATTCTGCAAATTGATTCGCACCATCTTTAACAGTTATCCTTTATATCAGCCCATGGATGACATTCTGGCACTTTCCATTAGGCTCATATGACAGCATGGAACATCTGGTTGTTCTTTAGAAGTAAAGTATGTTTGAAGTGAAGATATCTTATCTACATAATAAGGGGATTATTGTGAATTAATGTGAATTGCGGAGCTCTAAGCCTTTGAGATTAAATTCAAGAACATGATCATGTCTAATTTCAGACACTTTAAAATGATTGAGCCGTGCCCCCAAAGTGTCACAGTAAACAGCGGAGAGCATCTCTAGAATAATTGCAGTTCCAATCACTTGAGATGCAAGACAATACAAGCTAAAGCTTGTTACAGTAATAAATATCACATATTAGGTTTTCAATTTTGCATGTGATTTAGTTATGTGTAGCAAATAATAGTTTTTGTTTTCAACAGCCATTTGTCATCCTTAGAGGTTGATTAACCCCTTTACCCCCGAGGGTGGTTTGCACGTTAATGACCAGGCCAATTTTTACAATTCTGACCACTGTCACTTTATGAGGTAATTACTCTGGAACGCTTCAACGGATCCCCCTGATTCTGAGACTGTTCTTTCGTGACATATTGTACTTCATGATTGTGGTAAAATTTCTTTGATATCAATTGCGCTTATTTGTGAAAAAAATAGAAATTTAGTGAAAATTTTGAAAATTTTGCAATTTTCAAAATTTGAATTTTTATGCCCTTAAATCAGAGAGATATGTCACACAAAAGAGTTAATAAATAACATTTCCCACATGTCTACTTTACATTAGCACAATTTTGGAACCAAAATTTTTTTTTGTTAGGGAGCTATAAGGGTTAAAAGTTGACCAGCGATTTCTCATTTTTCCAACAAAATTTACAAAACCATTTTTTCAGGGACCACATCACATTTGAAGTCACTTTGAGAGGTCTTTATGACAGAAAATACCCAAAAGTGACACCATTCTAAAAACTGCACCCCTCAAGGTGCTCAAAACCACATTCAAGAACTTTATTAACCCTTCAGGTGCTTCACAGGAATTTTTGGAATGTGGAAGAAAAAAATGAACATTTAACTTTTTTCACAAAAATGTACTTTAGACCCAATTTTTTTCATTTTTGCAGGGGTAACAGGAAAAAATGGACCCCAAAATTTGTTGTGCAATTTCCCCTGGGCACGCAGATACCCCATATGTGGGGAAAAACCACTGTTTGGGCGCACGGCAGAGCTCAGAATGGAAGGAGCGCCATTTGACTTTTTGATTGTAAAATTTGCTTGAATAATTAGGGGACGCCATGTTGCGTTTGGAGGGCCCCTGATGTGCCTAAACAGTGAAACCCCCCACAAGTGACCCCATTTTGGAAACTAGACCCCCCAAGGCACCTATCTAGATGCATAGTGAGAACTTGGAACTCCTAGGTGCTTCACAAATTGATTCGTAAAAATGAAAAAGTATTTTTTTTCCACTTTTTAATCTTTACGAATCAATTTGTGAAGCACCCGAGGGTTCCAAGTGCTCACTATGCATCTAGATTGATGCCTTGGGGGGTCTAGTTTCCAAAATGGGGTCACTTGTGGGGGAGCTCCACTGTTTAGGCACATCAGGGGCTCTCCAAACGCGACATGGTGTCCGCTAACAAATTGAATGGAAAATCGGCTCAAATTGTTTTGTTTTTTTGTCATGTTTTGTCATGACGACATCGGGTCATCATGGCAACACCCGGGAAGCCGCGGCACACAGCGCTGGAGGCCGGAAGAGGAGGTGAGTATTGCGATCACCTCCCCTTGCCTCCGCAATGCTGCGATCGACTTCGATCGCAGCATTGCGGGGGTTAATGTGCTGGGAGCGGTGAGGGACCGCTCCCTGCACATAGTACCGGGTGTCAGCTGTGACAATCAGCTGACACCCGGCGGCGATCGCGCCCGCATAGCCTGTGTGCGCGCGCGATCGCGATGATGTACTAATACGGGTCAGGCTCTTAAAGCCCAGGGCACTGACGCGTATTAGTTCGTCATGGGCTTTAAAGGGGTTAAAAAGAGGGCAATCAGCAACAGCCAAAGGCTTAATGCTTTGGGTCCAGGTAAATCCAGATGTCTCTATAAGGCCACGGCCCCACTATCAGTATTTGATCAGTATTCAGTCAGTAATTTTTTTCTGGAATGGGAGCCAAAACCAGATGAGAAATAATCAAAGAAAAGGTATAATAGAAACAAATCACCAATTCTACTTTGTCACCCACTCCTGGTTTTGGCTCCGACTCCTGAGAAAAAATATTGGCCAAATACTGATAGATGGGCCGTGGCCTTATAATCAGTGTGGCAAGGCAATGAGCTGGAAGATTGCTACCTACAGCATGGCTGCCTGCTATATACAATTATATTTGTTTCTTAATGTGGATACCATTGAACAAAACTGCTGAGCTGCAAGAAACATTTCTGGCTACTTGTCTGGTGCCTTCCCTATGATGCAAGTGTTGCAATGATGTCATTGCGACCCCTGCATCATTCAGCAAGATCCCTACCAGAAGAAGCTAACACCAATCTCGGAAGTGTCAGAGTGTGGAAATGTCAGAAGGTGAGTGAATTTTTTTTTCTTACTGTCCTGCTGTGTGGGTGAAATAACAGTAGGTAATGCAATTATATATTATATATAATTATTAGTGAAGAGCGAGCGCGCTCAGCACTGCTCATTACTCGATCGAGCATTAGGGTGCTCGGGCACGCTCGTTACTCGAATGAGCATCAGGGGTGCTCCAGCGCAATGCTCGAGTCCCAGTCCCGCATATTTCGCAGCTGTAAGACAGCCAATCAACATGCGGGGATTGCCTGCCATACACAGTAATGAAGTAGCCATTTTGGCTACTGGCATTACTGTGATTGGCCATCCACATTGCGTCATTGGGTCTATCTAAGACCCGGGGAGACAATTCCTGGCCCACTGACATCTGAAATCAGAGGATAAAATGAATATTCACTGCTTCACTGCTGTAAATATTCATTAAGCATTTACATCTGCTTAACTGGCAGCTGAGTTATTTAAAAACAAATAAACACACCCAAAAGTCCTTTATTTAAAAAAACACTCCGCAACAATTCCCCTCACTTACCCATTTATTAAAAAGTAAAGGTCCCCCGCAGGTTTGACGTAGTCCACAGTACCACAATCACATTCTTACATCTGCAGCATATGAAACCTCATTCACAGAAGGAAGCTTGACATGCAGTAGTAGCCGCTGCCGGTTCTCACTCTGAGGGTAGTGTGTGACGTCAGGAAGGTTACCGCCGGTCACAGATGCTGTGTGACAGTGTAGGAAACAGCATCTGTGATCGGCGGTAACCTGACATCACCACCAATCACAGACACTGTTGGCTATCACGGAGCGCTGCGAGATCCGGTAGTGTGTGCTGGTGTGACAGCCTATGAAGCCCTGTTCTTTGAACAGAGCTCCATATGCTGGAATTTTGGATGGGGTTCATCGTGGGATATCAATGTGGATTACGGCGGATCCATTGGACTATGGTAGACTGGCGTGGGAATTTTTGGAAGAAATAAATTGGTGAAAGGGGATGTTTGTGGTTTTTTTTTGTTAAAATAAATGACTTTTCTGTGTGTGTGTTTATTGATTTTTACTTACAGGGCTAGTAGTGGGGGTGTCTGACTGACACCTCTCCATTACTAACCCCAGGGCTTGGTGTCAGCGCCAGCTGCTGACATCAACCCTTAATCCCATTACCCCGATTTCCACCGCACCAGGGCAATCAGGAAGAGTTGAGACATGGTACCAGAATTGGCGCATCTTATGTGATATGTCATTTCTGGGGTGGCTGAGGGCTGGTATTTTTAGGCTGGGAAGGGGCCAATAACAATGGCCCTCCCCAGCCCATAGCTGTCTGCTTTGCTTTAGCTGGTTATTAAAAATAGGGGGGACACCGCAACATTTTTTTTATTATTATTTATTTATTCATAGAAAGCTGCCTTATATCTGCCAGCTATTTCTCTATCTCTCTGTATTTATCTAATCTAACCTAATCAAATCTATCTAATCTATCCATCCATCCATCCCTCTATCTATCTTTTTAAGTAAGCCTTAAAAATGCAATGTGTGCAGACAACCGGAAGACTCTAAGGTTACTAGAGTTCCCAGCTGCTGGGACACTTAAAGGCTATGAACTAAGGTTACTAAGGAATAGTGTTGAGCCACCCCCATAGTGTTCGGGTTCGGTTCGGTTCGTCGAACACCGGGATGTTCGAGGAACTGTTCGTCGAACTGTTCGTCGAACACCTTAGAACACCGTCGAACACCGTTAAAACCAATGGCAGGCAAACAAAAACACATAGAAACACATAGAAAACACCTTCAAAGGTGTCCAAAAGCTGACAAACTGCTCAGAAGACGCTTTCTTTAAAAAAGCCGGCCGGCAATTCAGCAGCGGCATACACCGGTACCCGACAATTTAGACAAGAAGGAATAGAGCCTCACACATAGATTAGATAGATAGAAACATGTCAGTCACACATATAAGAAGCACAGTGACAGTGATGCTTACTGTACTTGTCATTTAGTGTAAAGGATTTATTAAAAAATATAATAGTGTTTTCATGCACTGTCTCTTTAAAAAAGCCGGCCGGCAATTCAGTATCTGTACCCGACAATTTATAACAGACAGAATAGAGCTTCACACATAGATTAGATAGATAGAAACATGTCAGTCACATATATATGAAGTACAGTGACAATGTTGCTTACTGTACTTGTCATTTAGTGTAAAGGATTTATTAAAAAAAAATAATAGTGTTTTCATGCACCGTCTCTTTAAAAAAGCCGGCCGGCAATTCAGCATCTGTACCTGACAATTTATATCAGACAGAATAGAGCTTCACACATAGATTAGATACATAGAAACATGTCAGTCACATATATATGAAGTACAGTGATAGTGTTGGTTACTGTACTTGTCATTTAGTATTAAAATAAAGGATTTATTATTAAAAAAAATTGGCGTGGGGTTCCCCTTAATTTTAGGCTCTAGCGGAGGTTAAGCAGACAGCTGGGGCAGATGTTTGAAGCCTGGGAAGAGGGTAATACCCACGGAGCTTCCCAGGCTACTAATATGAGCCCCCAGCTGAATACATAGCCTTTACTAGCTATTAAAATGGGGGACCCCCCCCAAAAAAATGACGTGGGGTCCCCCCTAATTTAATAGCTAGCAAAGGCTAGGCAGACAGCTGGGGGCTGATATTAATAGCCCAGGAAGGGTGCCATGAATATTGGCCCCCTCCCAGGCTAGAAACACCAGCCGTCAGCCGCCCCAGAAATGGCGCATTCATAGGATGCGCCAATTCTGGCACTTAGCCTCGCTCTTCCACGCTGCCCTGTAGCGGTGGCAGGGGGTAATAGGGCTGGGGTTGATGTCAGCTTATAATGCCAGCTGACATCAAGCCCAGGTTAGTAATGGAGAGGCGTCTATAAGACACCCCCATTACTAACCCCATAGTCAAAGTTAAAAGAAAACACAAACACCCAGAATAAAGTCCTTTAATTGAAATAAAGACACAATCCTTTATTGTTCTAAATTAAACCATACTTACCATCACGCCCATTCCAGCTGAAGCCAACGATCTCCTGCAATAAAAGAAAAATAATAAAGCAACATCATCCTTACCTTTCCATGGTTCCCACGACAGCTTCAGCTCTGCTACATCGAGATGACAGGCTGGACCGTAGCAGAACGCTGCCATCCAGCCTGTCATCCCGCAGACACTGAGAAGCGCAGGCATGCTTGCGCTCTGCAGTGTCTGGCTGTGACGGCATAAAGATGAGACGAGTTCATGTCCAATGAACTCGGCGCACCTCATGCACGTCACTGACAGCGTGGGAAAATTCTCACGCTGAAGCGCTGAGTGCAAGAGAATTCTCCCACGCTGTCAGTGACGTGCATAAGGTGAGCTCACGTCCAATGAACTCAGCTCACCTCCTGCACGTCACTGACAGCGTGGGAGAATTCTCCTGCACTCAGCGCTTCAGCGTGAGAATTCTCCCACGCTGAAGCGCTGAGTGCAGGAGAATTTTCCCACGCTGTCAGTGACGTGCATAAGGTGAGCTCATGTCCAATGAACTCAGCTCACCTCCTGCACGTCACTGACAGCGTGGGAGAATTCTCCTGCACTCAGCGCTTCAGTGTGAGAATTCTCCCACGCTGAAGCGCTGAGTGCAGGAGAATTTTCCCACGCTGTCAGTGACGTGCATGAGGTGAGCCGAGTTCATTGGACATTAACTCGGCTCATCTGGATGCCCTCATAGAGAGACACTGTGGAGCGCAAGCAAGCCTGCGCTTCTCAGTGTCTGCGGGATGACAGGCTGGATGGCAGCGTTCTGCTGCGGTCCAGCCTGTCATCTCGATGTAGCAGAGCTGAAGCTGTCATGGGAACCATGGAAAGGTAAGGATGATGTTGCTTTATTATTTTTCTTTTATTTCAGGAGATCGTTGGCTTCAGCTGGAATGGGCGTGACGGTAAGTATGGTTTAATTTAGAACAATAAAGAATTGTGTGTTTATTTCAATTAAAGGACTTTATTCTGGGTGTTTGTGTTTTTTTTAACTTTGACTATGGGGTTAGTAATGGGGGTGTCTTATAGACGCCTCTCCATTGCTGGGGCAGCTGACGGCTGGTGTTTCTAGCCTGGGAGGGGCCAATATTCATGGCTCCCTTCCTGGGCTATTAATATCAGCCCCCAGCTGTCTGCCTAGTCTTTGCTAGCTATTAAATTAGGGGGGACCCCACGTCATTTTTTTGGGGGGGTCCCCCATTTTAATAGCTAGTAAAGGCTATGTATTCAGCTGGGGGCTGATATTAGTAGCCTGGGAAGCTCCGTGGGTATTACCCCCTTCCCAGGCTTCAAACATCTGCCCCAGCTGTCTGCTTAACCTCCGCTAGAGCCTAAAATTAAGGGGAACCCCACGCCAATTTTTTTAATAATAAATCCTTTATTTTAATACTAAATGACAAGTACAGTAACCAACACTATCACTGTACTTCATATATATGTGACTGACATGTTTCTATCTATCTAATCTATGTGTGATTCTCTATTCCTTCTATTCTAAATTGTTGGGTACAGATGCTGAATTGCCGGCCGGCTTTCTTAAAGAGACGGTGCATGAAAACACTATTATTTTTTTTGATAAATCCTTTACGCTAAATGACAAGTACAGTAAGCAGCACTTTCACTGTACTTCGTATATATGTGGCTGACATGTTTATATCTATCTAATCTATGTGTGAAGCTCTATTCTTTCGGTTCTAAATTGTCGGGTACCGGTGTATGCCGCTGCTGAATTGCCGGCTTTTCATGTTTCACTGTTGGCACTGTTCCCATCGATTTGGGCAATCACTATAATGCCACAACCACCATGGCTGTGGCATTACAGTGAGTGGCAGACAATCCCTGCATGATTGGTGCTCTAAATAGCACCAGACATGCAGGACACGCTTTTGGTGCACGAACAGTTATCGAACATAACCTCGAACAGCCGAATTTTTTGCAAATCGTTCGGGTTCGTCGAACAACTCGAACACCGCCCAAAACAGCTCGAATTTGAGATTGGCGAACAGTTCTAGTCGAACACCGCTCATCTCTACTAAGGAACTCTAATAACCTTAAAACCTCCTTAAAAGGCTTCCTTAAGTTTTCTGGGCCTCACAGCTGCCGGGAGGCCCGGTGGCTGTGAACTCCAGTAACCTTACCAGAGTTCACAGCCACCAGGTCTCACGGCAGCTGTGATGGCCAGAAACTTTAAGGGAACCTTTAAGAGGGACGTCCGATGTACTACAGCGATTCAGCCAGGTCATGCAGATTGCCAGACTGCCGGTCACAGTGCTCCGTGAAACCCAGGCAGTTGTGAACCGATGTAACCTCACTTACGTCACTGAGGTTACATCAGTTCATAGACGGACAGTTTCGTGGAGCAGCATGCCTATCAGTGGCCGCCTGCAAAAGCCTTTGGAGCTTTGTTACGGTGCTGCATACGCTTCAGACAACGTGGGACATCGCGGAATTATTGGACTAGTTTAGAACTGCACGGGATTTGTTTTTTTTAATAAATGGGAGAACAAGGACGTTTGTCGGGGATTGTTTTTGTGAATAAAGGATTTTTGTGTCTGTTTTTTTCATTTTTCTTATGGGTTAGTAATGTGGGTGTCTGACAATCACCTCTCCATTACTAACCCCAGAGGTTGATGCCAACTGTCATTTTTGACAAATCCCAGCTGTCATCAACCCCAAATCCCGTTACCCTGATTGCCACCGCACCAGGGTAATCGGGAAGAGCTGAGACAGGACACCAGAATTGGCACATCTAATGTGATGTGCCAGTTCTGGGATGGCTTAGGGATGGTATTTTAGGCTGGGAAGGGGCCAATAACCATGGACCATACCAGCCTGATAATGTCAGCCAGGAGCTTTCTGCTTTACCTTAGCTGGTTAATAAACATAGGGGGACCCCACGTAATTTTTTAAAATTATTTATTGCTAAAGTCGACAGGGAAATACTGTGAGAGCTAGCGCTTTTTTTTTTTTCTTTTCTTTTTTATTTTGCCTTGTATACAAGTCATTATCCTGGAAAGAATGTTTCCTAACCTTTTTTTCCTGTTAAATCCATTTTATCTTCAGTTATGAATGTGTTATTGTCAGTCCATAAAAGTGGCATAATGCTCTGACAACATTGGTCCCAGTAGCGACCTGGGAGTCAGGGATGCATCCAGGGGTCTTACCCATGTTTTTCCCATTCCATTTCAGCGTTGTTCTCATCCATTTCAGGGATTCCCAGCCCCACCCAGACCTCCTGGTAGGATCTGTTGGAAAAATGCTGGAGCTTTCCATTGACTTCCGTTATGCTTGTTACTCAAAACGAGCAACGGAACATTACAATTTGTTCGATTTGAGCAACGGGCACCCAAGCATTTTAGTGCTCACCCATCACTAATAATAATATATGGGGAAGAGTCCACAATAGTGAATATTGGGTTATACAATTATACAGGAGTGTGTAGAACTACATATACAGTTTAAATAATAGTTGAAATAAAATTATGTTATCAATTGTGTATGGTTTTCTTGAGTATAGCTAATCTTTTATAACTCCACCCTAAAAAGTCCATCTGGATAAGTTCTGGTGTTTGATGCAGTTATGCAACCAGGCCTTGTCTACCTATCTACTTATATTGATAAAAAATAATATGATTAGACAATGTATGCCTACATATGTACCCTCCTGTGTATTTATTGGATAGGTGGGGACACAGTAAATTCATATTTTTAAATACAGGGGAATGGGAGCATAGTGGATAGTTAATTAATATTTGCAATGGGTGGGGGGAAAAGTGGCTATTTAGTTTGTTATTAAAGGGGTTATCCTGGACCATTTAATTTTTTTACTATGAGCATAAGAACTTACAGTCAGGTAGTTGCTAACTACCTGATTATTCTGCCCGTTGCCAATCTCTGTCAGTTCGCTTTGAGGTTTACACTGACATCAAGATGACAGAGCAGCTTCTTTTCTTCCAGTCTGCTCTGTTAACAGGGCTTGACTGCCGATGTCATAGTGATTGACTCCTGCTTCCTGCTAGCTAACTGCGGGGAGCTATCTGCAAATTAGCATGACATCGGCAGTCACGCCCCATTGACTGAGCAGCAGGGAAGAGAAAGAGCTGCTCTGTTGATGTGAAGCAGTAGAATCACCGGCAGGAGCAGTCCGTGACCACTCTGAGCCGGTGCTGGGTAGAACAAGTATGTAATTAGCAACTATCTGCCTGTTAGTTCTTAGTGCATAGTAAAAAGAAAAAGCTAGACCCAGATAAACCTTTGAAAGAGGGTCACTTAGTCCTGAATTATTCATTTATATTTTCAATGTTATTAATTGGTTAATTATATATTAATCATGTGGAGTATATTAATATTCAGGGGTACAGTGTGCAACAATTTCTATATGTACATGGTTCACTACTAGGTGTGCAAATTCACAAAGCTGTTGGGCTGCAAAATGTTGACAGTAGCACCTGCCTGCTGAATTTGCTATGAGATACTGTTCCTGTTGTTACATGACATCCAAGCTCAGTCTCTGGCATACATGTTTACTTTCAAGTTAATCTAGTGACTTAGTGACTCCATAGAGATATCTTTTTTGATTGTAGTCATTTATTTTCCCTATTTTTCTCCATGTGCCCAGACTGTCATAACAACTTTCACATCTCACAGACATATTTGGCTGGCTGCTTTTCCAGCATCTAGTAATAGTACCCCTTCTGTACCTCCAAACAGTAGTAATTAGAGATAAGCAGATCTCTTTGCTCCAGACATATTGTCACATTATTGCCAGGGACAATGGACACCTACCTTTTCCCTCAAGCTAGGGGAACCCTAAGCTATACCTGTCCTCCCGATTACTCCTGATGGTGGAGACACCGGGGTGTCATACCTCGCTCTGCTCCTATAATAACACTTGTCTGTTCCCACCCCCACCCAGGGTGGTATGAGACAGAAGTGTATAGGATAACACAAACCAGACAGACGGGGGAAACCAGATAGAGATAAAAAAGAACCACAATCATACAAATACACTCACCAAACAACCGAGTGGGAAACAAGTAAGGAATAGGTGAAAAAAAAAAATGAGAAGAGGATTAAGAGGAATCACACAAACCAAATCCACGTAGGAATCTCCTGAAGACAGCTCCAATCGCCTACTACAAACTCAGAAAACTCCAACAACTCCAAACCAGGAAGTGGTAAACCTATCACTGGCAAAATCAGAAGCAAAGAGGAGGGTTTTTATACTTACGGGAGTAACAAACTCAGAACAGCTGATACAACCCAAGACAGAGAACTCCGGGAGTCCAACTAGACAGTTTACCCTTTACAGCACCACAGCAAAGAAATCCAGAACTGCTAATATGACAGTGATACCGTTCTAACTACCGCTGGTATGTCTATGTGTATGTATGTGAGTGGGGTTAGAAAATTGTTTGACCCCACTCTGTCGCGGTATCCCTGTTACACATACACTACAGTTCAAAAGTTTGGGGTCCTTTAGAAATGTCATTATTTTTGAAAGAAAAGCACATTTTTTTTCAATGAAACTAACATTAAATGAATCAGAAATACACTCTATACATTGTTAATGTGGTAAACACATTCTAGCTGCAAACGTCTTGTTTTTCTTGCAATATCTACATACGTGTATAGAGGCCCATTTCCAACAACCATCACTCCAGTGCTTTAATGGTACATTGTATTTGCTAACTGTGTAAGAAGGCTAACGGATGTTTAGAAAACCCTTGCACAAGTATGTTAGCCCAGATGAAAACAGTTTGGCTGATTTGAGAAGCTATAAAATTGACATTCCTTAGAGCTAGTTGAGAATCTGGAGCATTACATTTTTTTGTTCTATGAAACTCTCAAAATGGCCAGAAAAAAGAGAACTTTCACGTGAAACTCGACAGTCTATACTTGTTCTTAGAAATGAAGGCTATTCCATGCGAGAAGTTGCCATGAAACTGAAGATTTCCTACAACGGAGTGTACTACTCCCTTAAGAGGAGAGCACAAACAGGCTCTAACCAGAGTAGAAAGAGAAGTGGGAGACCCCGCTGAACAACGGAGCAACAAGACAAGTACATTAGTCTCTAGTTTGAGAAATCGATGCCTCACAGCTCCTCAACTGGCAGCTTCATTAAATAGTACACGCAAAATGCCAGTGTCAACGTCTACAGTGAAGAGGCTACTCCGGGATGCTGGCCTTCAGGGCAAAGTGACAAAGAAAAAGCCATATCTGAGACTGGCTAATAAAAGGAAAAGATTAATATGGGCAAAAGAACACAGACATTAGACAGAGGAAGATTGGAAAAAAGTTTTATGGACAGACGAATCAAAGTTTGAGGTGTTTGGATCACACAGAAGAACATTTGTGAGACGCAGAACAACTGGAAAGATGCTGGAAGAGTGCCTGACACAATCTGTCAAGCATGGTGGAGGTAATGTGATGGTCTGGGGTTGTTTTGGTGCTGGTGATTTGTACAAGGTAAATGGGATTTTGAATAAGGAAGGCTATCACTCCATTTTACAATGCCATGCCATACCCTGTGGACAGCGCTTGATTGGAGCCAATTTCATCCTACAACAGAACAATGACCCAAGGCACACCTCCAAATTATGCATGAACTATTTAGGGAAGAAGCAGGCAGCTGGTATTATATCTGTAATGGAGTGGCCAGCGCAGTCACCAGATCTCAACCCCATTCAGCTGTTGTGGGAGCAGCTTGACCGTATGGTACGCAAAATGTGGCCATCAAGCCAATCCAATTGTGGGAGGGGCTTCAGGAAGCATGGGGGGGAATTTCTCAAGATTACCTCAGCAAATTAACAGCTAGAATGCCAAATCTGCAATGCTGTAATTGCTGCAAAGGGAGCATTCTTTGACAAAAGCAAAGTTTGAAGGAGAAAATTATTCTTTCAAATAAAAATCATTATTTCTAACTTTGTCAATGTCTGGACTATATTTTCCATTCATTTTGCAACTCATTTGATAAATAAAACTATGAGTTTTCATGGAAAACACAAAATTGTCTCGATGACCCCAAACTTTTGAACGGTAGTGTATGAAGAATATGGGAGATTGTTGTTATATGCAGTACACAACCAGTATTTGCCAGAAATTCCTGCAGCTCCTTTAATGTTGCTGTAGACATATTGGCAGCATGCCAGATCAATTTTCTCTTTGTTTTTACATACAGTTTTGGAGGACATCCAGTTCTAGATAATATCACTGTTGCGCCAAATTTAAGCCATTTCTTGATGACTGGCTTCAGGAAAATCCTACTAGAACAGCTTAATTTTATATAGAGTTGATCAGAATCACTGTAAATTATGGCAGCTGTGTACTGACTACGATATAACATGAGTTTAAATGTGATCATTCTGATCACAACCATATCCCAATAATAAGAGGGTATTCACACTTATGCAACCTCATTAGTTTAGTTTTGTTTATTTTATTTCCCCCCTCAAAAAGGATTCACATTTGTTTCTCAATGAATTTGTAGAGACTGTTGGTGATATTAAGTGCAACCTGTCAGGTAATGCTATCGACTGGAAGATATAGAGTTAATCTTCAGGTTGATATCATTATGAAGATGCCAGGCTGCTGTACAGAATGTGCGGCATCCAGGGGAAAATGAACTATGTTCCTCCACCAGCTTTCAGTCATACAGACAAGCCAATGGCTATAGTCGCTGCTCACAACACTGTAAGTCCTGACTGTAGGCATGCACCGTCATTGTGACAGACATTTGGCACTGCAGTACATCAGTGAATAGTCAGCTGTCAGTCAAAGTGATGGGGTGTTCTTACAACTGTCTCTCATGGTATACTGAACAATGATTGAAGCAACGCCGTCATATCTGTATGACTGAAAGCCTCCGCCTCTCAAGAAGAATAAAGTTCATTTTCTTCTGGGCATCTTTCTAACTCTATTAACCTGCAGATTAATTAGAAATAGCTTAAATGTGTGGGGGACGAAAGTATCATGAATTATGGTATGGTATATACCATAACCTGCAGATTACTCCTATATATGCAGGCTAACAGCATTATCTGACCTAACAGGTTCCATAAAAAAAGTGGAATCAATTCTGAAACTATGCTTTTGGGTATGATTTTTTACATGGCAAAATCATGGCATTTTCACAGGGATGTATAGATTTTTTATATGCATGAATATAATTTGTGTTTGGGTCACTTATAGTTGTATTGTATGGAAATTCTATATTTTGGATAGAAGTAATCAGTTGAAAATATTTAGTAAGTTTATTTAGAAGATAATCAAAATGGCAGCGGGATGCTATAAAAACAGTAGAGTGCTTATTTACACACAAGGGAGAATGAATTTATATCTTCATCTTTTGTATGGACCATTTAGGGCTCCAATGGAAATACACGCAACTTCAGTGTGCTTAATTTCATGCTGAGGTATAGAGAGGTGTTTTTTGTCTGATTCTGTACTAATTCAGAATAAAAAAAAATGACATGCTCCATCAGATTCTGTATGCTTAGTATTATTTTTTTCTTTTCTCAAAGCATTGCTTCCAGGATAAGACTATCTCTATACAAACAGCACTTAATTCAAAGAAATTTATAACCTCCACACATTGTCACACTTACATCAGCCATAAACCTTCAGAAACCAGATATTGTAAACAGCCAAGAAAATTAGGGTCTCTGTATAACAAGATTACCTGTCCCTATGGTGGCAACCTCTGCTGGGGAGGCAGTGAAAGGAGTCCTGACTGGTCATTGCTGAGCTAAATGCTTGCTACTTAGCATAAGTTATTGTAAACAGGAGAGTTTTCCTCTCTTGCTCAGGAAAAATTAGTGCCACTCTCCTCTGAATAATAGCAGGCGCGGTCAGTGGACCAATGGCAGGACTGCTGACATACAGCACCCTATTTCAATTCCATGATCCACCTATTTGTCAGTTATTGTATTCTATTAGAGCTTTAATGTGCTTATATTAGATTACCCTTTTCTACCTCTAAGGCCACGGCCTCACTATCAGTATTCGGTCAGTATTCGGTCAGTATTTTTTCTCAGGAGTGGGAGCCAAAACCAGGAGTGGGTGATAAATGCAGAATTGGTGACTTGTTTCTATTATACCTTTTCTCTGATTGTTCCTCACCTGGTTTTGTCACCCACTCCTGAGAAAAAATACTGACTGAATACTGACTAAATACTGATAGTGGGGCCGTTGACTAAATCTGATCCTGCTTCTAATCTGCATAAACTCTGCAGTTTAACCTCCTATATGGACTTTTGGACCTGACCACAGACCTGTTTATTCTGCCTGATGCTGAGAACTTGAACCTGGCTATTAACCCCTTCATGACCAGAGCATTTTCCGTTTTTGTTTTTTGCAGCCCTTCTTTCCAGAGCCAGAACTTTTTTATTTTTTGTTCAATATGGCAATGTGAGGGCTTATTTTTTGCGGGATGAGTTGTACTTTTCAACGCCATCACTGGTTTTACCATATTGTGTACTGGAAAACGGGAAAAAATTCCAAGTGCGGTGAAATTGTAAAAAAAATGCAATTCCACAGTTGTTTTTATTTTACCATGTTCACTGAATGCTAAAACTGACCTGCCATTATTATTCTCCAGGTCATTACGAGTTCGTAGACACCAAACATGTACAGGTTCTATTTTATTTAAGTGGTGAAAAAAAATTTGTAGCGTCTCCATTTTTCAGGATCTGGGGCCGGGTGAGGGCTTATTTTTTGCGCGCCGGACTGACATTTTTATTGACACCATATTGGGGTAGATCCAATGTTTTCATCGCCCGTTATTGCATTTCATTGCAATGTTGCGGCGACAAAAAAAACGTAATTCTGGCATTTGGAATTTTTTTCTCGTTACACAGTTTACCGATCGGATTAATTATTTTTTTATATTAATGGATCGGGCGATTCTGAACACGGCAATACCAAATATGTGTATGTGGGGTTTAATTTGTATTATTTTATTTTGAATGGGGCAAAAGGGGAGTGATTTAAACTTTTATATATTTTTTATTTTTTTAATATTTTTAAAAACATTTTTTTTACACTTTTTGCATGCTTCTATAGTCTCCATAGGAGACTAGAAGCAGCAATTACCTGATCGCCTCTGCTACATAGAGGCGATGAGCAGATCGCTTCTATGTAGTAGAAATGCTCCTGCGCTATGAGCGCCGACCACTAGGTGGCGCTTATAGCAATCGTTACATGACAACCACAGGGGTCTGCTGCAGACCCCGGGTTGTCATGCCCATGCATCGGTGACCCGCGATCACATGATAGGGTCACCGATGGGTGGATTAAGTGACGCGCTTCCAGCGCGGCGCTGTTAAATGCCGCTGTCAGAGATTGACAGCGGCATTTAACTAGTTAACAGCCGTGGGTGGATCGCGATTCCACCTGCGGCAGTTGCGGGCACATGTTAGCTGTATAAATCAGCTGACATGTACCCGGTTTAGTGCGGGCTTAAATAACTAGGCATTTGGTATCCAATTCTGTAACTGTTCACGACTCTTGAATTATGACCCGGCTAGTTGAGAGCTCTTCCCTTAACTCATTCCACTAGTCAGCAGATAATCCATGGACACGACACGACTGCCTCTGAAGCTAAGGCCAGATCCCTGTTCAAGGCTGTAAAGGTGAATATTAGAATGTCCTTTGGAACTGCTAAGTTCCTTGCGTTAAGGCCACGGCCCCACTATCAGTATTTGTTCAGTATTCGGTCAGTATTTTTTCTCAGGAGTCGGAGCCAAAACCAGGAGTGGGTGATAAATGCAGAATTGGTGACTTGTTTCTATTATACCTTTTCTCTGATTGTTCCTCACATTGTTTTGGCTCCCACTCCTAAGAAAAAATACTGACCGAATACTGACCAAATACTGATAGTGGGGCCGTGCCTAAGTCTGACTGGCAGCCTTTTTGAGTTAACGGAGTCACTCCACTATATATTTTTATATTTTAATTATTTAGACTCACAAGTTAAAACTATAGGGGAATTCTGTGCATTGCAGTCGTTTTGCAACATGTAGAGAAACCTAATTAAAATTTAAAAGACAGCTCCATCCTACTGCTCATTTAATTGCATGTATTTTATACCAATTGACAGCATAATCCGTATTCTCCCAACTTGTCATTGTATTCCTCATGCTAGTAAACATTCTTAATTGCAGTCATTTTCATTTTGCATTTACCCCCCAAACTTTTCAACATTTTCACTGCAGTACTCTGAGCAACCCATTATAGTATAGCAGCTCTTGTAATTGTGCTGAGAGTTTAAGATAAAAATATCTTAACATGTTATATACTGGAATTATAAAGAAGAACGGAAATTCCAGAGATGGGATTACAGATACATTTTATTCTGAGTTATTTTATTTAAAAATGAGAAAATGATTAATATGTTGTTTCTTGTTTCATTACATTTTACATTATATTTTAAATTAATAATGCATGTATAATAAAATATTAAAAACAATATTTAATAATAAAAAAATACCTTTGTAAGGCTATGTTCCCATGTTTCGTTTTTGATGCGTTTTTTTCCGCAGGCAAAACCTGCTCTCTAGGCAGTAAAGAAGCTGCTTCAAAAAAGCAGGTTTTCCTGACTTTTTGATGCTTTTTTGCTGTGTTTTTGGTGTGCTTTTACTGCGTTTTTGCCACTGTACATTTGTCTCTTGTTAATGCTGATAAAGTTTAGTGCAAAAACTCAGGTTTATGGCACCAAAAACGCAGAAAAAAATGATACCTGCATTTTTTGCTGCATTTTTACAGCATTTTTGCAAAAAACATTATTTTCAATGGGTGAAAATGCAGCAAAAACGCGGAAAAAAAGCTGAAAAAATGCTGAAAGAAGTGACATATGCTGAATTTTGCAAAAACCAAGGTATTTGACAACATACTGAGGACCAAAAAACCAAGCTGTATGCATGTGATTTCTGAAATCTCATAGACTTTGATGGTACTGTAAAATGCAGTTGAAAATTAGCAGAAAAAAACCCTGGGAAAAAAAAAACGCTGAAAAAACGCAACGTGTGAACTTAGCCTAACTCAACAAAATGTACGCTTATGTGAAAATAGCAGATGTGATAAGTAACCGTGGGACACATATCTACATAGAGATTGGACTGTGACACATACTAGATATACTGTACATATGTAGGAATTATCTGTATCTGCACTGCTTCTAACCTATAGGAAAAAATAAACTTTTTAAGGATCAGTATCTAATGTGAAGATCAGTAGGTATATCCTTATACTTACAGCACATCTGATGAGATCTTGAGATGAATCTGTCATTTATTTTCTTCTGAAATAGATACTGTCTTCTTGATAGATTTTCAAAGATAAAGATGAATGAATGTTTTAAAACTCAAGTTTGCCAGCATGGCCAAATTTTTCCCCAAATTTAATTTTCAGCAAATCGAAACTACTGCAAAGCCTCAAAATGCCCTGAACAGTTGTGTATGACACTCTGAGGTCTCAGACCCCTTCCAAGCTCTTTAACGCAAACACAGCCTTAGTAATGTCAAATGGCTATGGATAAATCAGGGTTGGGACAAGAGGTAGGCAGGGTAAGTGGCTGCCTAGGGCGTCACCTCATATCATAAGGGGAGGGGCGCAATTATCACTAACAAACTATTAACTATTGCTACTCACCGGTCAGCTCTGCTCTGTCCGTGCAAAGCCACTAAGGTGCATGGAATTCGCTGCAATGCTGCTCCAGGTTTGGCCACTGAAAAAGGTGGCGTGTCATGCAGGAAGAAAGGCCACTGGCCAATGAATGCTTCTGACGTGCCCTCAGGGCAGTGGGGTACTCGGTGTCCGGGCCTATGGATGCTGGGGGCGAATATGTCACAGTGGCTGGCCAGATCCGTGGCCCAGGGTGGTGAACAACAAGGGGATAGTTTATATGGTATTTGTAGTTTGATCATGACGCCACCTGTGGTTTCTGGTAATTTGTACCAGCGCTGCTGCAGACCTCTGAGGCAGTTGATAGGCAGCTAGGATGGAACAGCTCCCCACAGGTGGAGCGGGCCTCAGGGCAGTGTAGAGTTTGATGGTGGGTGGTGATGCTGGGGCTTGTAGTGCAGTCAGGATGGCGCAGCAGGAGTAACTGACAGAGACAGGGGATTCGCTTCAATACCTTTACTGGTGCAAATGTCAGGTATGGTCCAGGGTACTCGGTAGGAAGGGTGCACGCACTTTAGGACTTCTCCCCAGTGAGCGGGTATAGGGCCTCCTGGTCCATGTCTCCCTCTCTCTAAGCTCCTGGCCAGCCTGCAACTGGGCCTAGCTTCTGTGTCGTGTTGCTCTCTTCACCTGTCGCTTGGTAGTAAGACCTTCCGCTGGCAACCACTATCCCTTGGTGCCCGGGCCTTCGTGGTTCCTGGTCCTGTAATGGGTTTAGCTTCAGGTCGGCCAGGGACTTGTAGTCCTCCTGGTATGCCGGTGATCCCTACTGGGTATAAAGGGACCCTGTAGGTGCGGACCCGGTGTCCGGTTTGTATACTCGGGGTGAGCCTATGATGCTCCTCTGCCCCCTCAGCTCCTCTCTCCTCTCCTCTTTGCCTCCAGCCACACTCGGGGCCCTCAACTCAGCAGCAGACGTGCTGCGTCTTCACTGCTCTCAGTGGCAGCACACTCTCAGACTCTGTCTGACTGACCTGCCTGGCTCCACCCTCCATATACAGTGCCTACAAGTAGTATTCAACCCCCTGCAGATTTAGCTGGTTTGATAAGATGCAAATAAGTTAGAGCCTTCAAACTGCAAACGAGAGTAGGTTTTATGAACAGAAGCATAAATCTTACAAACCAAAAAGTTATGTTGCTCAGTTGAATTTTATTAAATTTTAAACATAAAAGTGTAGGTCAATTATTATACAACCCCTATGTTTAATATTTTGTGGAATAACCCTTGTTTGCAATTACAGCTAATAATCGTCTTTTATAAGACCTGATCAGGCCGGCACAGGTCTGTGGAGTTATCTTGGCCCACTCCTCCATGCAGATCTTCTCCAAGTTATCTAGGTTCTTTGGGTGTCTCATGTGGACTTTATTCTTGAGCTCCTTCCACAAGTTTTAAATTGGGTTAAGGTCAGGAGACTGACTAGGCCACTCCAACACCTTGACTTTTTCCCTCTTGAACCAGGCCTTGGTTTTCTTGGCTGTGTGCTTTGGGTCGTTGTCTTGTTGGAAGATGAAATTACGACCCATCTTAAGATCCTTGATGGAGGAGCGGAGTTTCTTGGCCAAAATCTCCAGGTAGGCCGTGCTATCCATCTTCCCATGGATGCGGACCAGATGGCCAGGCCCCTTGGCTGAGAAACAGCCCCACAGCATGATGCTGCCACCACCATGCTTGACTGTAGGGATGGTATTCTTGGGGTCGTATGCAGTGCTATCCGGTCTCCAAACGTCACGTGTGTGGTTGGCACCAAAGATCTCGATCTTGGTCTCATCAGACCATAGAACCTTGAACCAGTCTGTCTCAGAGTCCTCCAAGTGATCATGAGCAAACTGTAGACGAGCCTTGACATGACGCTTTGAAAGTAAAGGTACCATACAGGCTCGTCTGGAACGGAGACCATTGCGGTGGAGTACGTTACTTATGGTATTGACTGAAACCAATGTCCCCACTGCCATGAGATCTTCCCAGAGCTCCTTCCTTGTTGTCCTTGGGTTAGCCTTGACTCTTCGGACAAGCCTGGCCTCGGCACGGGAGGACACTTTCAAAGGCTGTCCAGGCCGTGGAAGGCTAACAGTAGTTCCATAAGCCTTCCACTTACGGATGATGCTCCCAACAGTGGAGACAGGTAGGCCCAACTCCTTGGAAAGGGTTTTGTACCCCTTGCCAGCCTTGTGACCCTCCACGATCTTGTCTCTGATGGCCTTGGAATGCTCCTTTTTCTTTCCCATGTTGACCATGTCTGAGTGCTGTTCACAAGTTTGGGGAGGGTCTTAAATAGTCAGAAAAGGCTGGCAAAAGAGATCTTTAATCCACACATGTGAAGCTCATTATTCTTGGTGCCTGAACTATTTCTTAATACTTTAGGGGGACCAAACAGAATTCTTGTGGTTTGAGGGGTTGAATAATAAATGACACTCTGAATTAACTTTTAACGTTTTTAAAAAAAAAACAAAAAAAAAAACAAAAACAAAATTTGCTGCAGTGCATTTCCCACTTCCAGGCTGATCTACAGTACAAATGTCACAATGCCAAGTTAATTACGCATGTGTCAACCAGCTAAATCTGCAGGGGGTTGAATACTACTTGTAGGCACTGTATATCTCCCTAACGGGCTCCCTCTGGTGGTATGAGGTGGAAGGGTGGAGGTGTTTGTATGTAGTGAGGGCCTCTTGTGGAGAAGTCCATCCATGCACCCTGGGTCCTGTAGTACCTGTGAACAGCAGGGTGCCACACTTCCCCATCAGACTGATGAGTAGTGTTGAGCCACCCCCGTAGTGTTCGAGTTCGGTTCGGTTCGTCGAACACCCGTGTGTTCGCCGAACTGTTCGTCGAACACCTTCGAACACCGTTAAAACCAATGGCAGGCAAACAAAAACACATAGAAACACATAGAAAACACCTTCAAAGGTGTCCAAAAGCTGACAAACTGCTCAGAAGACACAACTAACACATGGAAAAGTGACAAGTACATATAGTCATGCGAAAAGAAAAGAGGTGGAGGAGTAAAAGGAGGGGGAGACACAGATATAGGCATGTCATGCCCTTCTAAAATCCAAAAAGTGAGAAGCCGACACGTTCAGTCCGCTCCTGCCCGTGCCACCTCCGTGTCGCCGGGTTTGTGCCAGAGCCGCGGTGAACCCTGACGGCCAGCCCCCCTCTCCCAATACTGGTGCCAGTCCGCTGGTGGGTCGAGCGAGCCCACCTGTGGTGGAGGCAGCTCTAAGCTTTTTAATTTAAATTGTCTCTCTAATTTGAATAAATACACTTTAAATCCATTTACAAGGATCTATTGGAGGGCAAGTCTCATGCCAGCAGCCGCGTAATTCCAGCTCCAGTAGCGTCCACTAAAGCTGCTGCAGTTAAAAAGCTTTTATAAGGATCGAGCTCGGCTGTCCACCGCAAGGCATCCTACTGCCAGTCCGAGCCCCTATGCCTTGGGGTGCCTCCTGATGCTCTTCACTGAGTATCCCGTGGTCCCGAAGCATTTCCTTTGAAAAAATGAAGTGTCCAAACTACAGGTGGTGTAGCTTGCTTAACAGCCGGGATAATCCGCTGACTAGCAGACCCTGCTACTAGGCACAAAGTATTTCCTGGGCTAGATGCAGTTAAAAATTTGTAATTAGATACTCTCGTTGGATGCTGAGAAAGCATTCCATAGAGTCTCCTGGCACGCCATATATGATTCTCTTAAAAAGCTTGGGGTAGGGGTCTAGGGGACCATTTTATAGCCAAAATCACGGCCCTGTATCGCAATACGTCAACTAGGCTGAAGATAAATGGAACTGTAGCACCCTGAGGGCTCGGTTGCTACAGAGGTATTGCACCTCACCCAGAGGTGTGATATCTCACTCTCAGGTAAGGATGTAGTGTGGATCAGGACCCGACACCTGCATGCATTACACCACATTGCCGTGGGGCAGGGCAACCAATATGCCCCTGAGATGGGCACGACAGTCCCTGTCCCTGGCTGGAGTGGGGGGAGGGAACACTGAGGAAGGGGAACCCTGTAGTGCAGGAGCAGGGAGGAAGCAGTTCCTGGGTGCATTGAGAAGGGAGTATAAAAGGTGGGCACCATCTTAGTTCAGTGCAGAGAAGTCTGAGCAGAAGTGGCAGGGAGCAGGGGCTCTGCATGAGCTCTGCTCCGGAGGCGGGCCTAGTAACAGAGGCCCAGGCCTGGAAGAGGGAGAAGGAAGGAAGAGGAGCGGAGAAGGCTCCAGGAACAAGGAACGAAGGGATCTCAGGGGTGCGGACGGGCGAGTCGCCACCGCACGCCCGAATCCACCTGCGTGGAGGGGTCAGGCCAAAGGGGGAGACCGGTCCCCGAAACTAGTGGAGGCAGGAAACGACCCTCAGCTAGAAACAGGAGGCTGTGACATTTTATGTGGCGCAGCCCCTCGCTACACCCGCTAGGAAGGCACCACATAGGGTCAGGGAAACTGGCGCCAAGTTTACCAAGAGGAGGCCCGAGGCAGCCGGACAGAAGGGTTGGTAAGAAACGCCAGACAAAGGACACACAAAGGGGGTCCTGTGAAGCACTCCAAAGTTATCTGGGAGTTGTCTGAGCCCCTCACCTGGTGAGCACAGTACGACGTGGGCAGCCGTTACCTGCAGACGTGGTCTGGATAATAAGAACTGTGAGTAAAGGCCCTGGATTGCATCACTGACTCCGTGTCATTACTGCTGCTGCCCTGCACCATCACCCCCATCCTCCGCATACACTGCCCTGAGGCTATACTCCTCCCATGGGGAGTTATGCTACGCTCTGCTGCACCCACAACACCAGCCTCAGCGGTCTGCCCTGGAGCGGCGGTTCACTCTGACCGCAATCCACGGGTGGCATAGTTGGACATTTAAACATCAAAACCACATAAATAGTTCCGCCACTGGTTTGACCGCCCTGAGCCACGGAACCGGGTTGCCGCCACGGAGACTACAACCACCAGCATCCACCAAAAAGGGTCCGGCTCCGGGTGTCCCAAGGCCCAGGGGGCGCGTCAGAACATTTTCATCACCTTTCACAATCACCAATGGGACAAGGCAGGGATGTTCTCTGTCCCCTCTCTTATACATCCTAGTGACGGAGCACCTGCTCTCATCAATTCGCCATAACCCCAATATTAGGTGGATTGAGGTGGGAGGCACCGAGTACAAGTGCTCTCTATTTGCTGATGATGTACTAGTATATATCACTCAATCACATATATCCATCCATGCTGTTATGGCTGAAATAGATCACTTTGTTACATGGTCAAATTTTAAAATCAATGCAGCGAAGTCTGAGGCCCTCGATGTCTCCCTCCCCAAATCCATATAGGATTCCATCCAGTCCAACTTTCCCTTTGCCTGGCCCTCACAGGGTATCAAATACTTAGGAATTCCTATTCATAGAGACCTCTCCCATCTATGTTATCTTAATTTTGGGCCCTTTATTGAACAACTCCATACAGACCACGGTTGGCAAGTTAGAACTGTAAGATTCACTACGTGAACCACTGGTGTTTTGTGGAAAAGCACATGTACACTGTGTTCCAAATTATTATGCAAAAAGTGTTTAGGAGTGATAAGGGAAGAATTTGTTTGTTTGTCAGTTAAACTCATTGATGGTGATGTGTGTCAGGGCTCTTTATATCACTGTAAGCAATTGCAGACACCTGTGCTAATTAGTTTGGCAGGTGTGTCCAATGAAAGGCAAGACTACTTAAGAAGGCTGTCTCACATTATTAAGCAGCCTACATTTTCTGCCAAAATGGGAAAGAAAAAGGATGTGTCGGCTGCTGAGAAGCAACAAATTGTGGAGTGTTTAGGTCAAGGCATGACTACAATCAACATTGTGCGATGATCAGGATGAAGTGTCTTGGCAATCATGAAGTATGTAGCTGATTCACAGTACACACGTGTGCGTGCTGATAAGGGCAAATTGAGGACTCTTTCCTACAGGCAATTACGTCAGGTTGAAAGAGCAGCGGCAAAAAAGCCTTGACATAGCAGCAGACAAGTTTTTGAAGCTGCTTGTGCCTCCAACGTCCCCCGAACAACAAGATGCAGGGTCCTTCAGAGGTTTGCAGCTGTGCATACGCCATCCTGTCGACCTCCTCTATCCACTTCACACAAGCAGAAACGGCTCCAGTGGGCCAAACATTACATGAAGACTGATTTCAAAACTGTTTTGTTCACGGATGAGTGCCGTGCAGCGCTCGATGGTCCAGATGGATGGAGTGGAGGATGGCTGGTTGATGGACACCCCACGCAAACACGGCTACAGCGCCAACAAGGAGGAGGTGGAGTAATGTTTTGGGCTGGAATCATGGGGAGAGAGATTGTCGGCCCCTTTAGGATCCCTGAAGGCACTAAAGATGAACTCCATAATGTATGTGGATTTTCTCAAACAGCACTTCCTGCCATGGTTCAAGAAGAAGAACCGTGTATTTCACAGCAAGATCATTTTTCTGCATGATAATGCACCATCTCATGCTGCACATAAAACATCTGCATCTCTGGCTGATATGGGCATAAAAGGGGACAAACTTATGGTGTGACCCCCATGCTCCCCTGACCTCTACCCCATTCAGAACCTTTGGAGCATCATTAAAAGGAGTGTCTATGATGGCGGGAGGCAGTTCACATCTAAGCAACAGCTCTGGGAGGGTATTCTGTCCTCATGCAAAACAATTGAAGCAGAAACCATCCAAAACCTGACAAATTCAATGGACGAGAGAGTTCAGAAGCTCCTTTCGAACAAGGGGTCCTATGTGAAAATGTAACATCACCTAGAATAAAGTTTTGAGTTGAAAACTGTTTGATTTCAGTTTCTAACAACCTGCTAATGCTTATAATTTCAAAAATGACCATTTTTTTGGTCTTTATTAAAATGAAAAGGTTGATCGAAAAGTTTGGGGGATCTAAGAGTGTGGCAACCCAGTAGTCATGATTACTTCGAATTCTGACAATATGAGGGTCATGCTGCAGGCAGTGCAGCAAGAAGGCACTTATGTGTCTTGCGCATCTCGGAGCCCCAAAATTATTTTCCGGGCTAGATGCAGCTAAAAATTATTATTAATTTTAAATCTGGTGAAGCTTTAGTATAGATGGCCTAATAGGATCAGTGCTGCACACTGCTACAAAGCCCAAATTATTTTCCAGTCAAGATACAGATAAACATGATTAGTAATTTTAAATCTGGTGGAGCTTATTATAGATGGCCTAATAGAATCAGTGCTGCACACTGCTACAAAGCCCAAATTATTTTCCAGCCAAGATACAGATAAACATGATTAGTAATTTGAAAGCTTAAAACGGTTGGTAGGGTGATTTTAACCAATCATCAAGCTTTTACTCTCCCCAGGATGACACAGGGGTAGAAAAGTCGTTTCGGATCCATGATTTGTTCATCTTTATGAACGTAAGTCTGTCTACATTATCAGTGGAGAGCCGCGTGCGCTTATCTGTCAGCACACCACCAGCAGCGCTGAACACACGTTCAGACAGAACGCTGGCTGCGGGGCATGACAAGATCTCCAAGGCGTAAGTGGCTAGCTCCGGCCATTTATCCAGATTGGAAGCCCAAAAAGAGCAAGGGTCCAGTGACACAGTCGTGGCTTCAATGTTTACTTGGAGATACTCCTGTACCATCGTCTCTAGGCGTTGACTATGTGTCAGACTTCTTGTCTCCTGTGGCCTTGCAAAGGATGGGCTAAAAAAGTGGTGAAATGATTCCGCAAAATTGATGTTACCAGCAGATACTGTGGTTCTGTTACGGTTTGAGTGCTGAACACTTGACGGTCCCACGGTTGGCAAGTTGGAACTGTGAGATTCACTACGTGCACCACTGGTATTTTGTGGAAAAGCACATGTAAGATTCTGCAACAGTCTCTGCTGATACTCCTGCATGCGTGCATCCCTTTCTATGGCAGGAATAATTTCTGCAAATTTACTTTTGTACCGGGGATCTAACAGTGTGGCAACCCAGTAGTCAGGATTATTTCTAATTCTCACAATTCGAGGGTCATGTTGCAGGTAGTGCAGCAAGAAGGCACTCATGTGTGTTGCGCATCCAGGAGCACCAAGTCCCTGTTGTGTTGGTGGCGAGGTAACAATCATGCTTCCTTCCTCTGTCCTCTCCCCCCAACCTCGCACAACAGAAATGTGATCAAGGTCTCCCTCATCTGATGAGTCTTCCATCAGTTCGTCCTCCACTTCTTCCTGGGCTCCTGCACCTTCCTCACTAGTTTGGCTGCTACCATGCACCCTGGTGAAACCATCTCCCCCACCCTCACATGCCTGCCGCCTTGGTGCTGCCGACCGTCTGGACCTTGCAGATGTTAGCCCTTCCGCATACAACTCCTCCTCCTCTACTTCCTCCACCTCCTCTTGTGCCACCACCTGACTCCGAATTCTGTTTAACATGTGCTCCAGCATGTAAATCACCGGAATAGTCATGCTGATAATGGCATCGTCAGCACTAAACATCTTCGTCGCCATTTCAAAACTGTGCAGAAGGGTGCATAGGTCCCTGATCTGAGATCACTCCTCCAGCGTGATTTGCCCCACCTCTGGATCTCGTTGGCCCAGGCTATACGTCAGAACGTATTGCACCAGAGCTTGTCGGTGCTGCCACAGTCGCTGCAACATGTGCAGAGTTGAATTCCACCGGGTAGGCACATCGCATTTTAGCCGGTGAAGTGGCAGGCCCAACGACTTCTGTAGAGAGGTAAGTCGCTGAGCTGCGGGATGCGAACGGCGAAAGTGAGCACACAGCGACCGTGCCCTCTGCAGAAGGCCATCTAGTCTGGGATAGTGGGCTAAAAATTGCTGGACAACCAGGTTCAACACGTGAGCCATACAAGGCACGTGTGTGACATTGCCCCGGCGAAGGGCCGCACCCAGGTTTGCAGCATTGTCGCACACGGCCTTCCCTGGTTTCAGGTCCAGTGGAGACAACCATTCATGAAATTGGTTCTCCAGAGCTGACCACAACTCCTCAGCTGTATGACTCACATTTCCCAGACATTTCAATGTAAAAACCGCCTGATGACGTTGAGCCCTACTGCCAGCATAGTAAGGAGGTGTGCAGGATCCCTTCTGCGCAGTTAGAAAGCTTGTGGCATGACCAGACAGGCTTTGGGTGCAGGTGGAAGACCGAGAGGAGGTTGAGGAGGCAGAAGCAGTGGAGGAACTTTGACATAAAGAGGATTGACGCACAACTCGTGGGGACGGCAAGACTTGGACAGCAGCCCCTTGTCCTGCTGTCACCATAGTTACCCAGTGCCCAGTCAGCGACATGTAACGCCCCTGTCCATGCCTACTCGTCCAAGTGTCTGTGGTGAAATGCACCCTGTCACACACAGAGTTTCTCAAAGAAGCGGTGATGTTGTGTGCGACATGCTGGTGGAGCGCAGGCACAAATTTCTTTGAGAAGTAGTGCCGACTGGGCATCTGGTACTGGGGCACTGCGACGGACATAAGGTCTCGAAAATCCTCTGTGTCCACCAGGCGGAAAGGCAGCATTTCTGTAGCCAAGAACTTGCAGATGGTGAAATTCAACCTCTTAGCTTTCTCATGGCTAGGAGGAAATGGTCTTTTACTTGTCCACATCTGAGGGACCGAGGGCTGGCTATTGTGCTTAGACGGGGTTGATAAGGGAGTCCCCGGCAAACTGCCGGTCTGTGAGGAAGATGCAGGCGGACATGTTAGGTTGCCTTGATCCAAAGGTGGTGCTATCGATGTCGGACAGCGCTCAACACCAGCTGGTGTTACCACCTCCAAAGAAAATGATGACCTGCCAATCACGCTGGCTGTTGCGGGTAAAGAGGTGGCAGGTCTGCGCCCCAAAACAGGTGTGACTGCTGTCCCCCCAGTCACAGAGGATGAAGAGGCCGCGGATGCACAAGATATGGCAGACGGTGGTTGGCCCGGCCGGCTAGGCCGCATTGTAGCACACTGAGCTTCCCACTGCAACTTATGCTTCATGTCCATGTGCCGGTTCATGCATGAAGTACTCAAACTATGTATTTTTTGGCCTCTACTTAGCTTTTGCTGACAAATGTTACAGATAACACGAGTTGGGTCATCTTTATCGATCTGAAAAAATGCCCAGGCTATGCAAGGCTTAGCACCCATGCGACCTGAAGAGCCACCACGACTTGTGGTGAGAGGCAGAGTTGTGTTTGAGGATGCAGTTGTTGACGTGCTTCCAGTACTACGTCTCTGTCCAGGAAGGCGCAACCTGACCTTGTCGTCACTAGCATCTTCCTCCACCTCCTCTGCTGACCTCATCTCTTGGCTGACTGTGGGTTGACAGTAAGTGGGATCTCCAACCTCATCATCATCACCCTGTGCGTTATCACACCCGTCGTCCTCAGAGCCAACCTGTTCCTGCCCTGACAAAAAACTAAAGTTGTCGCTCCAATCAGGTATTTGAGTCTTATCATCGTCTTCCTCATTGTCTCCACCAACAGGAGTTACAGTTTGGGAATGAGGGTCTACATTATGGTCAGAACCTTTTGCGTATGGTCCTGGATCCGACTCATAAAGATTCTGGGCATCAGTGCAGATCATTTCCTCGTCTGGATTCACAGAAGCGCTGGAGTCGACCTCTGATTCCCAGGCTATAGTATGAGTAAACAGCTCTGCAGACTCAACCATCTGTTCTACCTCATACTCAGACGGGCAGCTGGAGATTTGGGAGCTGTGAGGAAGCAAGTGCGATTGGGGTGACACCTTTGAGGACTGGAGTATTTGTGATGTTGAAGTTGATGTGGAGGAGAGCCCACTTAAAGGAGCACTTGATATCCGTTGAAGCACCTGCTGTTTTTGTGCCTCATCTGGAATTTGTAGCGATTGGCGTGGCCGTAAGAAAGGGATCTTATCACATTGTCCGCTAAAAGAAGTAGACATTTTAGTTTGGCTGGAAGATGGTCTTTCTTCTGCAGATGTTACTGTTGCTTTAACACCTACTCCACGGACACAACCTTTTTTCCCCTTCCCAACACGCCTATTCCCCTTTCCATCAGCAGCAGGCCTTTTTCCACTCATTTTGGTGGTTAACTAATTAACAACTCTGGAGTTGTTTGCACAAAAAAACAATGGATGGGAACCGAGCAGAGCTGAGTGGCCAAACTATGGTATTAGGCCAAAACTATTGGCTGGGTTAGATGCAGAAAAAAATTATATTCAATTTGCAACCTGATGGAGGTCAGTATAGATGGACTAATAGAGAAAGTCCCACACACTGCTAGAAGGCCAATATTTTTTCAGAGGTAGATGCAGAAAAAAATATATTCAGTTTGCAACCTGATGGAGGTCTGTATAAATGGATTAATAGAACAAGTCCCACACACAGCTAGAAGCCCAATATTTTTTCAGAGGTAGATGCAGAAAAAAATATATTCAGTTTGCAACCTGATGGAGGTCTGTATAGATGGATTAATAGAACAAGTCCCACACACAGCTAGAAGCCCAATATTTTTTCAGAGGTAGATGAAGAAAAAAATATATGCAGTTTGCAACCTGATGGAGGTCAGTATAGATGGACTAATACAACAAGTCCCACACACAGCTAGAAGCCCAATATTTTTTCAGAGCTAGATGCAGAAAAAAATTATATTCAATTTGCAACCTGATGGAGGTCAGTATAGATGGACTAATAGAATGATGCTATGCCCAAAAGATTTTACTTCACTAGGTGCAGTAAAAAAATTGGTATTCTATACACAGGTGGTATATCTTGCAACACAGATAGGTTACTCCACTGATTAACACACTCTGCAATAGGCCAAAAAGGATTAGCTTTGCTAGATTCAGCCAAATGCTGTGAAAAAAACTTGCACAGCACTGGCACAGACCTGCCTGGCAAAAACTGATAGGAACTGATGTAACCTAGTCCTGAAAAGGACTCCAATTACAATTAGTCTTTACTCCCACAATCTATCTATTTAAGAGCACAGACCTGCCTGATAAAAGTCGTAGGAAATGCTGTAACCTAGTCCTTAAAAGGACTGCAATCACAACTATTCCCTACTCCCAAGCTATCTGTAGATTTGTGCGAAAATTGGCTTGAAATTAACAAGGTATAGCGCACACAGCAACAGCGGTGCCGTCTAACACGCAGCTGCAGCAGTGAGAAAATGGTGGCGACGGGGAAAATGGCTTGGTCTTATAGGGCAAGGACATGTGACATACACTGCCAATGACACATGCCCTTGCTTGTGTGAAAAAAAGCACTTTGCTCCGTGTGTGCGCTGCTGATAGGCTGACAGATTGCACCTCCCCACTGTAAATGCGGGAAAGAGAAAAAAAAATGGAGATCTTCATTGTTCCTGCAGAGATCCATCCCCTGCCCCTCCCCCCACCCCGCTGTACACTCAAACTGCGTATTAACATTAATTTTCATCATTACTGATAAAAAATCCAGTTATGATTTTGGTGCACGAACAGTTATCGAACATAACCTCGAACAGCCGAATTTTTCTCAAATTGTTCGTGTTCGCCGAACGGCTCGAACACCTCCCAAAACAGCTCGAATTTGAGATTGGCGAACAGTTCGAGTAGAACAACGCTCATCTCTACTGATGAGAGCGCTCACTGTCTGCTAATGTCTCTGTCCTCCTGCATGGCACCCCAATGGTGAGGGTTTACTTATGGGACAGGAGAGTGAAGGATGCCCAGCAGGTCTTACATTGTGCCAGGTGCATCCTCCACGCCATCCTTTTTACTCTGGGAACTGTCCTTAGCATCTCAGGGTCAGAGATTAGAGGTCAAGGGAAGGATGGCTCACAGCATGGACAGCAGGAGCAGGGAGCTGTTATCTGTCATAAAGATTTCTGCAGCTCCTTATCAGCTGCTCTGTTACCTTTTGCACTGGGAGAGTTAACTACATGCAAGATCTGTCCAGTAAGTCAAAACAATGACTTTGTTATCCTTAAGCCACTTTGTTACCCTTTAAGCAGTATGCTTCGGGTCATTGTCCATTTGGAAGACCCATTTCCGCCCAAGCTTTAACTTTCTCGCTGATGTCTTGAGATGTTCCTTCAGTATTGCCACATAATCTTCTTTTCTCATGATGCCATCTATTTTGTGAAGTGCACCAGTCCCTCCTGAAGCAAAGCAACCCCACAACATGATTCTGCCACCCCCATGTTTCACAATTGGGATGGTTTTCTTAGGCTTCCAAGCTTCTCCCTTTTTCTTCCAAACGTAATGATGGTCATTATGCCCAAAAAGTTCAATTTTAGTTTCATCAGACCACAGTACTTGTCTCCAAAAATTAAGGTCTTTCTTCCTGTTTGCATTTGCAAACATTAATCTGGCTTTTTTATGTTTCTTCTGGAGTAATGGCTTCTTCCTGGCAGAGTGGCCTTTTAGTCCATATTGATACAGTACTCGTTTCACTGTGGATATTGACATCATCTTCACAAGGTCTTTTGCTTTTGTCCTTGGGTTGATATGCACATGTCAGACCAAATCAGGTTCATCTCTGGAACACAGAACACTTCTCCTTCCTGAATGGTATGATGGCTAGACATTCTCATCTTGTTTGTACTTGCATATAATTGTTTGTACAGATGAACGAGGCACCTTCAGGTATCTTGAAATTGTACCCAAGGATGAGCCAAACTTGTGCAAGTCCACAATTCTCTTCCTGATATCTTGGCTGATTTCTTTAGACTTTCCCATAATGCTACAAAAAGAAGCAGGGTGTTTCAGGTGTGCATTAAAATACATCGACAGATGTGTCTCTTATTAACTCAGATGTTGCCAAAAAAACTATCTGAAGCTTCCAAACACATGACATAATCATATGGGCAGTCCAGAATAGTTTAAAGGCATAGTAATCTTAGTGTTTGTAAACTTTTGACTTTGCAGTAAGTAATAAAAATGCCTTGAAACATTCTCTCTCTCTCTCTCTCTCATTATCCTGGCATTTGGCAAATATTAAAAATTATGGTACTCCTAATTGACCTAAAACGGGAAAGGTTTATTCTAATTTCATGTCAGATATTGAGAAAAACATGTATTTTTATATAGTGTATGTAAACTTCTGGTTTCAACTGTATAAATACAGTGGTGTAAAAAAGTGTTTGTCCCCTTCCTGATTTCTTATTCTTTTGCACGTTTGTCACACTTAAATGTTTTAGATCACAAAACGAAGTTAAATAATAGACAAAGATAACACAAGTAAACACAAAATGCAGTTTTTATATTAAGGACTTTATTATTAAGGGAAAAAGAAATAGAAACCTACAGGGTCCTGTGTGAAAAAATGATTTCCCCCTAGACCTAATGACTGGCTGGGCCACCCTTAGCAGCAACAACTTCAATCAAGCATTTGCGATAACTGGCAATGAGTCTTTTACAATGCTCTGGAGGAATTTTGGCCCACTCATCTTTGCAAAATTGTTGTAATTCAGCCACATTGGAGGGTTTCCGAGCATGAACTGTCTTTTTAGGGTCATGCCACAGCATCTCAATTGGATTAAGTTCAGGACTTTGACTAGGCCACTCCAAAGTCTTAAATTTGTTTTTCTTAAGCCATTCAGAGGTGGACTTGGTGGTGTGTTTTGGATCATTGTCCTGCTGCATAACCCAAGTGCGCTTCAGCTTGAAGTCACAGACAGATGGCCAGACACTCTCCTTCAGGATTTTTTGGTAGACAGCAGAATTCATGGTTCCATTTACCACAACAAGTCTTCCAGGTCCTGAAGCAGCAAAACAGTCCCAGACCGTCACACTACTATCATCATATTTTACTGTTGGCATGAGGGTCCTTTTCTGAAATGCTGTGTTACTGCTACCATGCCAGATGTAATGGGACTTACACCTTCCAAAAAGTTCAACTGTTCAACTTTTGTCTCGTCAGTCCACAGAGTATTCTCCCAAAAGTCTTGGCGATCATCAAGATGTTTTCTGGAAAAACTGAGACAAGCTTTTATGTTCTTTTTGGTCAGCAGTGGTCTTGGAACTCTGCCATGCATGCCATTTTTTCCCAGTCTCTTTCTTATGGTGAAGTCATGAACACTGACCTTAACTGAGGCAAGTGAGGCCTGCAGTTCTTTGGATGTTGTTGTGGCCTTTTGGATGAGTTGTCGCTGTGCTCTTGGGGTAATTTTGGTTGGCAGCCACTCCTGGGAAGGTTCCCCACTGCTCCATGTTTTCACCATTTGTGGATAATGGCTCTCACTGTGGTTCACTGGAGTCCCAAAGAAATGGTTTTATAATCTAGACTGATAGATCTCAATTACTTTGTTTCTCATTTGCTCTTGAATTTCTTTGGATCGCAGTATGATGTCTAGCTTTTGAGGATCTTTTGGTCTACTTTGTCAGGCAGGTCCTTTTTAATTGATTTATTGATTGAGAACAGGTGTGGCAGTAATCAGGCCTGTGTGTGGATAGGAAAATTGAACTCGGCTTCCCAAAGATGTGATAAACCGCAGCTAATTTATGTTATAAATGGGGGGGGGGCAATCACTTTTTCACACAGGGCCCTGTAGGTTTGCATTTCTTTTTCCCTTAATAATGAAAACCTTGATTTAAAAACTGCATTTTGTATTTTCTTGTGCTATCTTTGTCTAATATGTAAAATTGTTTTGTGATCTGAAAAATGTAAGTGTGACAAACATGCAAAAGAATGAGAAATCAGAAAGGAGGAAGACACCTTTTCATGCCACTGTATGTGTGTGACTATATATATGTATATATATATACAGTACAGACCAAACGTTTGAACACACCTTCTCATTTAAAGATTTTTCTGTATTTTCATGACTATGAAAATTGTACATTCACACTGAAGGCATCAAAACTATGAATGAACACATGTGGAATTATATACTTAACAAAAAAGTGTGAAACAACTGAAAATATGTCTTATATTCTAGGTTCTTCAAAGTAGCCACCTTTTGCTTTGATGACTGCTTTGCACACTCTCTTTCATGAACATTCTCTTGATGAGCTTCAAGAGGTAGTCACCGGAAATGGTTTTCACTTCACAGGTGAGCTCTGTCAGGTTTAATAAGTGAGATTTCTTGCCTTCTAAATGGGGTTGGGACCATCAGTTGTGTTGTGCAGAAGTCAGCTGGATACACAGCTGATAGTCCTACTGAATAGACTGTTAGAATTTGTATTATGGCAAGAAAAAAGCAGCTAAGTAAAGAAAAACGAGTGGCCATCATTACTTTAAGAAATGAAGGTCAGTCAGTCCGAAAAATTTGGCAAACTTTGAAAGTGTCCCCAAGTGCAGTTGCAAAAACCATCAAGCGCTACAAAGAAACTGGCTCACATGAGGACCGCCCCAGGAAAGGAAGACCAAGAGTCACCTCTGCTTCTGAGGATAAGTTTATCCGAGTCACCAGCCTCAGAAATCGCAGGTTAACTTCAGCTCAGATTAGAGACCAGGTAAATGCCACACAGAGTTCTAGCAGCAGACACATCTTTTCAACAACTGTTAAGAGGAGACTTTGTGCAGCAGGCCTTCATGGTAAAATAGCTGCTAGGAAACCACTGCTAAGGACAGGCAACAAGCAGAAGAGACTTGTTTGGGCTAAAGAACACAAGGAATGGACATTAGACAAGTGGAAATCTGTGCTTTGGTATGATGAGTCCAAATTTGAGATCTTTGGTTCCAACCACCATGTCTTTGTGCGACGCAGAAAAGGTGAGCGGACGGACTATACATGCCTGGTTCCCACCGTGAAGCATGGAGGAGGAGGTGTGATGGTGTGGGGTGCTTTGCTGGTGACACTGTTGAGGATTTATTCAAAATTGAAGGCATACTGAACCAGCATGGCTACCACAGCATCTTGCAGCGGCATGCTATTCCATCCAGCTTGCGTTTAGTTGGACCATCATTTATTTTTCAACAGGACAATGACCCCAAACACACCTCCAGGCTGTGTAAAGGCTATTTGACCAAGAAGGAGAGTAATGGGGTGCTATGCCAGATGACCTGGCCTCCACATTCACCAGACCTGAACCCAATCGAGATGGTTTGGGGTGAGCTGGACCGCAGAGTGAAGGAAAAAGGGCCAACAAGTGCTAAGCATCTCTGGGAACTCCTTCAAGATTGTTGGAAGACCATTTCCGGTGACTACCTCTTGAAGCTCATCAAGAGTATGCCAAGAGTGTGCAAAGCAGTCATCAAATCAAAAGGTGGATACTTTGAAGAACCTAGAATATAAGACATATTTTCAGTTGTTTCACACTTTTTTGTAAAGTATATAATTCCACATGTGTTAATTCACAGTTTTGATGCCTTTAGTGTGAATGTACAATTTTCATAGTCATGAAAATACAGACAAATCTTTAAAAGAGAAGGTGTGTCCAAACTTTTGGTCTGTACCTTATATATACACTACCATTCAAAAGTTTGGGGTCATTTAGAAATTTCACTATTTTTGAAAGAAAAGCACATTTTTTTTCATTGAAGCTAACATTAAATGAATCAGAAATACACTCTATACATTGTTAATGAGGTAAATAACTATTCTAGCTGCAAACGTCTTGTTTTTATTGCAATATCTACATAGGTGTATAGAGGCCCATTTCCAACAACCACCACTCCAGTGTTTTAATGGTACATTGTGTTTGCTACAGTAACTGTTTAAGAAGGCTAATGGATGTTTAGAAAACCCTAGAAAACACTTGCACAAGTATGTTAGCCCAGCTGAAAACGCTTTGGCTGATTTGAGAAGCTATAAAATTGACCTTCCTCTGAGCTAGTTGAGAACCTGGAGCATTACATTTGTTTGTTCTATGAAACTCTCAAAATGGCCAGAAAAAGAGAACTTTCATGTGAAACTCGACAGTCTATACTTGTTCCTAGAAATGAAGGCTATTCCATGTGAGAAATTGCCAAGAAACTGAAGATTTCCTACAACGGTGTGTACTACTCCCTTCAGAGGAGAGCACAAACAGGCACTAACCTGAGTAGAAAGAGAAGTGGGAGGCCCCGCTGTACAACTGAGCAACAAGACAAGTACATTAGAGTCTCTAGTTTAAGAAATCGATGCCTCACAGCTCCTCAACTGGCAGCTTCATTAAATAGTACACGCAAAACGCCAGTGTCAACGTCTACAGTGAAGCGGCATCCAGACGGCATCCAGATGAGCCAAGTTCATGTCATTTGCCGGCACCGCATGTGCAGGAGAATTCTCCCACGCTGTCAGTGACGTGCATGAGGTGAGCTGAGTTCATTGGACATGAACTCGACTCATCTGGATGCCGTCACAGCGAGACACTGAGGAGCTTCTCAGTGTCTGCGGCATGGCAAGCTGGATGGCAGCGTTCTGTTGCGATCGAGCCTGTCATGTCAATGTAGCAGAGCTGAAGCCGTCCTGGGAACCATGGAAAGGTAAGGATGAGGTTGGTTTATTATTTTACTTTTATTGCAGAAGACATTGGCTTCAGCTGGAATGGGCGATATGGTAAGTAGAGTTTAATTTAGAACATTAAAGGAATGTGTGTTTATTTAAATTAAAAGATTTTATTCTGGGTGTTGGTGTCTTTATTTTACATTACCCTTACACTATGGGGTTAGTAATGGGGGTGTTTTCTAGATTCCTCTTCATTATTAACCTGGGCTTGATGTCAGCTGGCATTATAAGCTGACATCAACCCCAGCCCTATTGCCCCACTGCCACCGCTACAGGGCAGTGGGAAAAGCGAGGCTAAGTGCCAGAATTGGCACATCCTATGGATGCGCCATTTCTGGGGCTTCTGAGGGCTGGTGTTTCTAGCCTGGGAGGGGGCCAATATTCAGGGCACCCTTCCTGGGCTATTAATATCTGTCCCCAGCTGTCTGCCTAGCCTTTGCTAGCTATTAAAAAGGGGGACCCCACGTCCTTCGCTACCCTCTCCCTGGTGCTGCACTCTCCGCCCGGTCCTAACTTAGGATCGGGATGGGAGGCGGCGGGGGGAGCAGAGGATTGGGATGGGAGGCTGCCGGGAAGCGAGTATGGGGCTGAGTGATTGTTTAAATGCCGGCGGCTTTTGACCGCAGGCCTTTAAACAATCATGCACCCATTTCAGCCTTTTCCTCAGCCCCCAGACCGCTTTATAGGCTCCAGCAGACACTTACTCGGCTTACTCACTTTTCCCATTGACTTACATTGGACTCGCTACTCGTAACGAGTACCCGAGTATTGGGACCTACTCGTTACGAGCATAGCGAGTCCGATTATTTCGCTACTCGCTCATCCCTACATATCTGAGACTGGCTAATAAAAGGAAAAGATTAATATGGGCAAAAGAACACAGACACTGGACAGAGGAAGATTGGAAAAAAGTTTTATGGACAGACGAATCAAAGTTTGAGGTGTTTGGATCACACAGAAGAACATTTGTGAGACGCAGAACAACTGGAAATATGCTGGAAGAGTGCCTGACGACATCTGTCAAGCATGGTGGAGGTAATGTGATGGTCTGGGGTTGCTTTGGTGCTGGTAAAGTGGGAGATTTGTACAAGGTAAATGGGATTTTGAATAAGGAAGGCTATCACTCCATTTTGCAACGCCATGCCTGTGTACAGCGCTTGATTGGAGCCAATTTCATCCTACAACAGGACAATGACCCAAAGCACACCTCCAAATTATGCATGAACTATTTAGGGAAGAAGCAGGCAGCTGGTATTCTATCTGTAATGGAGTGGCCAGCGCAGTCACCAGATCTCAACCCCATTGAGCTGTTGTGGGAGCAGCTTGACCATTTGGTGCGCAAAAAGTGCCCATCAAGCCAATCCAACTTGTGGGAGGGACTTCAGGAAGCATTAGGTGAAATTTCTCAAGATTACCTCAGCAAATTAACAGCTAGAATGCCAAAGGTCTGCAATGCTGTAATTGCTGCAAAGGGAGCATTCTTTGACGAATGCAAAGTTTGAAGTTGAAAATTATTCTTTCTAATAAAAATCATTATTTCTAATCTTGTCAGTGTCTGGACTATTTTTTCTAATCATTTTGCAACTCATTTGATAAATAAAACTATGAGTTTTCATGGAAAACACAAAATTGTCTGGTAGTGTACACTTATATATATGTGTAGCTTTGTCCCCATAAAAAGATGGGGGCCCAGACACATTTCTTGCACAGGGGCCGCAATCTGTCAGTGTCTGCCCCTGGTACAAACCAAATACTGAATATGTGAACATGGCATAACGTATATACCAGGATACATAAAGACAAACATTAATCAGTTACCTTTTTTGGTTGCCATACAGTGTCTTCTTTTACCCATTGTAATAAAAGTAAATGTTTAATGCACATGGCTTTTACAGGATACCGTTGTGTGCGATAGTGCAGTCTATAAGACTCTTCAATACTTTTATTTGTGGTATATGATCAGATACAGAGGACCAAGCTCGGTCTGGCCTGACGGGGCGCCGGAAAATTTCCCGGTGGGCCCCGGGCCCCATGCAGAGGGAACTGAAGAATTTAAAAAAAAAAAAGTGGTCGTGGGCCCTTTAAGGGCGCGCGCACGCACTTTCACCGACGCGATGCCCAGGAGAGTAGCAGGAGGGGCCTGGGAGCAGGAGAGCAGGGGCTGCACTGCAGCGTCACACTCAGCAGACAGGGAAGCACGTCTGCTAAAAGTGACGTCACAGCGCGCCCTGCACTGCAGTCTCCCACATTAGGAGCGTGTCTGTGGGCTGGAGACAAGCCAAGGTACTGTAATATTTGTGTGTTTGTATGGATTTTTATGTATATGCTGCCTGCATGTGTGTGTGTACAGTGTGTGTATATGCCTGTGTGTGTGTGTACAGTGTGTGTGTATATGCCTGTGTGTGTATGTACAGTGTGTGTGTATATGCCTGTGTGTGTACAGTGTGTGTGTATATGCCTGTGTGTGTGTGTGTGTATATGCCTGTGTGTGTGTGTGTACAGTGTGTGTATATGCCTGTGTGTGTACAGTGTGTGTGTATATGCCTGTGTGTGTGTACAGTGTGTGTGTATATGCCTGTGTGTGTATATGCCTGTGTGTGTGTGTACAGTGTGTATATACCTGTGTGTGTGTACAGTGTGTGTATATGCCTGTGTGTGTGTGTGTGTGTACAGTGTGTATGTGTGTGTGTGTGTACAGTGTGTGTATATGCCTGTGTGTACAGTGTGTGTATATGCCTGTGTGTACAGTGTGTGTATATGCCTGTGTGTGTACAGTGTGTATATGCCTGTGTGTGTACAGTGTGTGTATATGCCTGTGTGTGTACAGTGTGTGTATATGCCTGTGTGTACAGTGTGTGTATATGCCTGTGTGTGTACAGTGTGTATATGCCTGTGTGTGTACAGTGTGTGTATATGCCTGTGTGTACAGTGTGTGTATATGCCTGTGTGTGTATGTCTCTGTGTGTGTGTGTGTATATACCTGTGTGTGTGTGTACAGTGTGTTTATATGCCTGTGTGTGTGTATATATGCCTGTGTGTGTGTTTATATTCCTGTGTGTGTGTGTTTATATGCCTGTGTGTGTATATGCCTGTGTGTGTGTGTGTGTGTATATATGCCTGTATGTGTGTGTGTATATGCCTGTGTGTGTATATGCCGGTGTGTGTGTATATGCCTGTGTGTGTCCATTGTGTATGCCTGTGTGTTTATGTGTCTTCACACATACGTGTGTGTGTGCTTCCCTGCGTGTCTGCATTTTTGTGTGTGATTGTCTGAGTGTATCTGTGCATTTCTGTGTGTGCTTGCCTGTGTGGGTACTTGTCCCCATTTCTGTGAGTATGTGTATCTGCGTGTGTATATTAGGGCTCTTTCACATGTCCTGATATTTACGGGACTGGAAATATCCGTGTCCACCTGTGTGTCATCCAAGTGACACATACTGGCGCTTGGGAATCAGTATACAGTTAGCGCTGTTCCCAAGAGCCGGGTGCTGAGCGCTGCCCTCATCATAGATCCCTGCAGGCGATGTGATCAGCAGCAGCGGGGTCAATGATGAGAGTAGTAGTCTACTCCCACCGTGTCCGTGTTCAACTGTAAAAATAAGAATAAAATAAAAAAATCCTTATACTCACCTCTCCTAAGTGTCACCTGCTGTAATCCGTGCGAGCGCTCACGCCGAGGAGAATGACTTCTGCAGCGAGCTTGCTCCAGAGCTGCGCTTAGTGAATGACAGGGCACAGCTTGTTGAGCGCAGCTCCGGAGCCCACTCGCTGCAGGAGACATTCTCCTCGGCGTGAGAGCTCGCACGGATTACAGTGGGTGACACTTAGTAGAGGTTAGTATAAGGTTTTTTTTATTTTATTCTTTTTACAGTTGGACACAGCAGGTATCGACTATTACTCTCATCATTGACCATGGTGGTGCTGATCGCAGCGCCTGCAGGGATCTATGATGAGGGCAGCGCTCAGCGCTCTTCCCAAGCACCGGGTGCTAACTGTCATCAGTGTGCGGGACTTTTTGCGGTCTGGACAGCAGGTAAAAAACAGACATGCCAGCGTGTTTTGCCCACGGACACCACATGGTCTGTAGAAAGTGGAAACACACTGACATGTGCACATACGCATTCATGTGAATGGGTCTACGTGTGTCAGTGTCTCTGGTACGTGTGGAAACGGTCACCGCTTGTACTGACGTGTGAAAGAGCCCTTAGTATGTGTCTGTGTGCGCTTTTGTGTGTGTAAGCGTGCTTCTGCATGTCTGTGTGCTCTTCCGAAGATTTATTATATTTGGAGAGAGATGGGAGAGAAATTTTAGGAGACAGAATGGGGAGATGTGTGAAGAAACAGCATGGTGAACTAGGGGAGGGGTGGGAATGGGTGCGAGAACAGAATGGGGATGTATGAGGAAACAGTATGGAGAGTAGGGGAATAGTGTGAGGAGACAGTATGGCGGGAGAAAAGTGTGAGGTGACACAGCACAGAGACTAGGTATTGTGGGGGAAGGTATAGAGATGCGGCAGTATGGGGGGAACAGTGTGAGGGCACAGCAAGGAGGGAACAGTATGCTGAGGAGGGGGAGTGTGATGAAGGGGCACAGTATAGAGACTGGGCAGTATAGGGGGGGCACAGTGTGAGAGGACAGTGTGAAGAGGGGGCCCAGTATGGTAAAGAGAGGACAGTGTGGAGAGCAGGTACCATAAGAGGGATACAGTGTATGTCATTTTTTTGTGCAGGGAGCATTGTAAGAGTTAGGTTTATTCAGGGGCTCAGTGTAGATATTTTTATTCAGGAGCATTATAATAGCACTGGTATATTTAAGGGCATCGTGTGGGGATGATCTGCAGAAGACCGGAGAAGATGGAAGTTTGCAGAGACGAGCTGTGGATGAGAAAAGTCATCATGGAGACTGGACAAGAGGGAGACGAAAAGAGAGAGAACGACTCTAATCAGAGAAGACGTCTCAGGTAAGATACCTGGATGTAAATGTTCATTTGTGATCCTGCCTGTGTCTCATCAGTACTGTGGTTCCTGTATGGTCCGCAGTCTGATGATGACTGATAACAACTCCCAGTATCTCTATTGTTAGTTACATACTGGGAGTTGTAGGTTTATGTGATACAAAGATATATGGGGCTGACCTGACATTACAAATGATGGTGGTTCAGATGATGTATTCATGTACTGATGAGTTTGTGCGCGTCTGCGTGTTTGTGCGCGTCTGCGTGTGTGTGCGCTTCTGCGTGTTTGTGCGCGTCTACGTATCTGGAATAATATGTATTTTGTAAGATGCGTGTATGTAAGAGTCCATTGTGGTGTGTAATAACATTCATATGCTTGAGGCACCTTTACTAAATCTATTAGGACTTGATCACATGTGTTAGGGAATTCCATTTGTCTTTCCACATTTAGGAACAGACAAGTGAAATTTGCTAACCTTGTCATAACCATAGGGTTGTACTTGTATGGAGCGGGTTCAGGAGCTGAGCCTGCTCCATACCAGGCAGATGTCGGCTGTGTTACATAGCCAGCGTCTGCCTGTAACAGCAGTGATCAGAGCTCGCCTTGATTGCTGCTGTTTTGAGTATTTAAGTGCCCTTGTCAATCACTGACAGCAGCATTTAGCTAGCCGGTGCATGCAGTCACCTGCTCCCTTCTGCCCCCTGTGACGCAGTTGCAGGTTGCTGATGGGTTGCCAGTAGTGCTGAGTGAGCGTGGTCGGACAAGGTGTTATCTCAGCATGCTCGGGTGTTATCCAGGTATCTTGTAGTGCTCTGCTAATATGCTCGAGTCCCTGCGGTAACATGTTTTGCGGTGGTAGACAGAAGCAACATATGCAGGGATTACCTAACAAACAGGCAATTCCTGCATGTGTTGCGTCTGTCTACCGCAGCAAAACATGCTACCCTGGGGACTCGAGCATATTAGCAGAGCACTACAAGATACCTGGATAACACCTGAGCATGCTGGGATCACACCTTATCTGACCATTCTCGCTCAGCACTAGTTACCAGGTGCTGCTGCCATGTTAGTCGTTCAATGAAGCTCAGCCTGGGGTTGGGCTCCATGGAAGTGTCACAATCCAGGTGCCGGACGTTATTGCAGCACCCTCACTTTGTAGTTAGCGGTGACTGTAATGTCTCCCTCCTTGCACCGATCCTATGATAGGAAGCGAGTGGCGGCAGGGAGAATAAAACATAATTTTCTCCGTGTAGCCAACGCTTTTCCATTAAGCCGTCTAACCAGGCTTTAAACCCTATTTACCTGCAGATTACCCCTATATCTGCAGATAAATAGCGTTTTTCAAGGTGACAAGTTACCATTAAAGGGACTCTGGCAGTACGGAATGACTGTTCGAACAAAGTCCTGCCGCTCAGTGCTCCACAGCGCGGCCAATCATGTAATTATAGTACATTATAGAAAAGCAAAACAAGTAATAAAACCGTTTATGGTGGGCTGTAGTGTGGGCCCCTAGAGTCAGTTCCCCTGGTGGGCCCTAGGCACCCCAGTCCGACCCTGCAGAGGACACCTTATGGGCTTGTTCTGACTGTCATATTTTCTGATTTCCATGTGCTCAATGGATCACAACTGATCCAATAGTAACCAGTGTGAAAAAACATTACTGCATGCAATGGTCAGTCCAATTTTAATGACTAGACTAGTGCATGTCAATAACAGGCAGCTTCTGCTTCTCAGTGGAGAATCCATGGTGTATTACAATATCTGCAGTGTGGATGAGATTTTTTCAAAATCTTACCTACATGCTATAGAAAAAATCTGTAGTGGAAATTGACCATCACTGTGGATTTGTCACCAGCAACATGTCAATTTCTGCTCTGTATTTCCATCAGGGATTTCACACTTAATAATGGCTCGCTCACATGAGTGTATACATTGGACGAATACTATCTGATGTTTAATTGGATCGGTGGTACACCGCAGCATTTCTGCAGACGTGCTCTTAGTGTCAAAATCTACTGCAGTGTTTGCTACTTGTTTTCCATCTATTTCTGCCCCCCCCCACACCTCTTCTTTAACCCCTTTACCCCCGAGGGTGGTTTGCACGTTAATGACCAGGCCAATTTTTACAATTCTGACCACTGTCACTTTATGAAGTAATTACTCTGGAACGCTTCAATGGATCCCCCTGATTCTGGGATAGTTTTTTTATGACATATTGTACTTCATGATAGTGTTAAAATTTCTTCAATATCACTTGCGTTTATTTGTGAAAAAATCTGAATTTTGGCGAAAATTTTGAAAATTTCGCAATTTTCAAACTTTGAATTTCCATGCCCTTAAATCAGAGAGATATGTCACACAAAATAGTTAATAAATAACATTTCCCACATGTCTACTTTACATCAGCACAATTTTGGAACCAACATTTTTTTTATTAGGGAGCTATATGGGTTAAAAATTAACCAGCGATTTCTAATTTTTACAGCAAAATTTACAAAACCATTTTTTTAGGGACCACATCATATTTAAAGTCACTTTGAGGGGCCTTTATGACAGAAAACACCCAAAAGTGACACCATTCTAAAAACTGCACCCCTCAAGGTGCTCAAAACCACATTCAAGAACTTTATTAACCCTTCAGGTGCTTCACAGGAATTTTTAGAATATGGAAGAAAAAATTATTTTTTTCACAAAAATGTTATTTTAGATCCCAATTTTTATATTTTCGAAAGGGTATCATTAAAAAATGAACCCTGAAATTTGTTGTGCAATTCCTCCTGAGCCATAAAAATAAAATGTTCACATTTTTCCCACAAAAATGTTTTTCAGCCCCCAATTTTGCATTTTCATAAGTGTAAAAGGAGAAATTGCGCCATACCATTTATTGTGCAATTTCTCCTGAGTAAGCCGATACCCCATATGTGGAAGAAAAACCCTGTTTGGGTGCACGGCAGGGTTCAGAAGGGAAGGAGCACCATTTGACTTATTGAATGTAAAATTTGCTTGAATAACAATGTTGCGCTTGAAGAGCCCCTGATGTGCCTAAACAGTGGAAACCCTCCACAAATGACCCCATTTTGGAAACTAGACCTCTCAGGGAATTTATATAGATGGTGGTGAGCACCCTGAACCCCCAGGTGCTTCACAGAAGTTTATAACATGGAGCCGTGAAAATAAAAAAATCTAACTTTTTCCACAAAAATTATGTTTTAGCCCCAACGGTAAGAGGAGAAAATGGACCCCAAAAACTTTTATGCAATTTCTTCTGAGTATGCCAATACCCCATATGTGAGGAAAATAAACTGTTTGGGCGCACGGCAGGGTTCAGGAGGGAAGGAGCACGGTGTGACTTTTTGAATGCAAAATTGGCTGGAATTGAGAGCGAATGCCATGTCGCGTTTGGAGAGCTCCTGATGCGCCTAAATAGTGGAAACCCCCCACAAGTGACCCCATTTTGGAAACTAGACCCCTCAGGGAGACAGCGCGGGACGCCGGGAAGAGGTGAGTACCGGCGCTTACCTCCGGAATGCTGTGATCGACTTCGATCGCAGCATTCCGGGGCTTAATGTGCGGGGAGTGGTGCGGCACCGCTCCCAGCACATAGTACCAGGTGTCAGCTGTGACAATCAGCTGACACCCAGCGGCGATCACGCCCGCACAGCCTGTGTGTGGGCGCAATCGCCAAAGCGTATTAATACGTACCTGGCTCTTAAAGCCCAGGGCGCAACTGCATATTAGTACGCCCTGGGCTGTAAAGGGGTTAAAGAAGTATTCTCAATTTTGAAAGTTTCCCCCTTTCCGTAGTATGAGAAACAACTTTCAGATCTCTTGGTCTTACCGCTGGGACCGCCACCAATCCCAAGAACCACGGTTCTGTACACTGTCGTTCTATTGATTGCAGTGGTATAGCTGGTCTTCGGTACTCATATACTAATGAATAGAGCACAGTGAGCATGACCGGTCATTGCTCCATTCACACGTCGCTCTTCAGAGCCAGGGTTCTCGGGATCAGTGGAGGTCCCAGTGATCAGGAAGTTATCCCCCTTCCATAGATAGGGGATAACTTCCAAACTTGATAATATCAATTTAACTGACTGTTCTGGCTTTACTGGAGCCAAAGTAGCAAGGAGAAAGATTTTAAACTTGTAGGTGGAAAAGTGCACTGAACTACCCGTTCATGCCATGGGTGCACTGAGTTCCTCTTTGATGCATTTGCCAAAAATCATTTTCTATTCAAAATACTAAGTGATTTGGGCACTAAAGGTATGATTATTGTAAGGGACATGTCCCCTACAAGGCGCTGTGCTTGGTTTGAACGGTCACTTTATGGTGGCAGAGTCCCTTTAATTTCTTTGCCTGAAGACTAAATATCTAGTGTTGAGCCACCCCCGTAGTGTTCGAGTTCGGTTCGGTTCGTCGAACACCCGTGTGTTCGCCGAACTGTTCGTCGAACTGTTCGTCGAACACCTTCGAACACCGTTAAAACCAATGGCAGGCAAACAAAAACACATAGAAACACATAGAAAACACCTTCAAAGGTGTCCAAAAGCTGACAAACTGCTCAGAAGACACAACTAACACATGGAAAAGTGACAAGTACATATAGTCATGCGAAAAGAAAAGAGGTGGAGGAGTAAAAGGAGGGGGAGACACAGATATAGGCATGTCATGCCCTTCTAAAATCCAAAAAGTGAGAAGCCGACACGTTCAGTCCGCTCCTGCCCGTGCCACCTCCGTGTCGCCGGGTTTGTGCCAGAGCCGCGGTGAACCCTGACGGCCAGCTCCCCTCTCCCAATACTGGTGCCTGTCCGCTGGTGGGTCGAGCGAGCCCCCCTGTGGTGGAGGCAGCTCTAAGCTTTTTAATTTAAATTGTCTCTCTAATTTGAATAAATACACTTTAAATCCATTTACAAGGATCTATTGGAGGGCAAGTCTCATGCCAGCAGCCGCGGAATTCCAGCTCCAGTAGCGTCCACTAAAGCTGCTGCAGTTAAAAAGCTTTTATAAGGATCGAGCTCGGCTGTCCACCGCAAGGCATCCTACTGCCAGTCCGAGCCCCTATGCCTTGGGGTGCCTCCTGATGCTCTTCACTGAGTATCCCGTGGTCCCGAAGCATTTCCTTTGAAAAAATGAAGTGTCCAAACTACAGGTGGTGTAGCTTGCTTAACAGCCGGGATAATCCGGTGACTAGCAGACCCTGCTACTAGGCACAAAGTATTTCCTGGGCTAGATGCAGTTAAAAATTTGTAATTAGATACTCTCGTTGGATGCTGAGAAAGCATTCCATAGAGTCTCCTGGCACGCCATATATGATTCTCTTAAAAAGCTTGGGGTAGGGGTCTAGGGGACCCTTTTATAGCCAAAATCACGGCCCTGTATCGCAATACGTCACCTAGGCTGAAGATAAATGGAACTGTAGCACCCTGAGGGCTCGGTTGCTGCAGAGGTATTGCACCTCACCCAGAGGTGTGATATCTCACTCTCAGGTAAGGATGTAGTGTGGATCAGGACCCGACACCTGCATGCATTACACCACATTGCCGTGGGGCAGGGCGACCAATATGCCCCTGAGATGGGCACGACAGTCCCTGTCCCTGGCTGGAGTGGGGGGAGGGAACACTGAGGAAGGGGAACCCTGTAGTGCAGGAGCAGGGAGGAAGCAGTTCCTGGGTGCATTGAGAAGGGAGTATAAAAGGTGGGCACCATCTTAGTTCAGTGCAGAGAAGTCTGAGCAGAAGTGGCAGGGAGCAGGGGCTCTGCATGAGCTCTGCTCCGGAGGCGGGCCTAGTAACAGAGGCCCAGGCATGGAAGAGGGAGAAGGAAGGAAGAGGAGCGGAGAAGGCTCCAGGAACGAGGAACGAAGGGATCTCAGGGGTGCGGACGGGTGAGTCGCCACCGCACGCCCGAATCCACCTGCGTGGAGGGGTCAGGCCAAAGGGGGAGACCGGTCCCCGAAACTAGTGGAGGCAGGAAACGACCCTCAGCTAGAAACAGGAGGCTGTGACATTTTATGTGGCGTAGCCCCTCGCTACACCCGCTAGGAAGGCACCACATAGGGTCAGGGAAACTGGCACCAAGTTTACCAACAGGAGGCCCGAGGCAGCCGGACAGAAGGGTTGGTAAGAAAGGCCAGACAAAGGACACACAAAGGGGGTCCTGTGAAGCACTCCAAAGTTATCTGGGAGTTGTCTGAGCCCCTCACCTGGTGAGCACAGTACGACGTGGGCAGCCGTTACCTGCAGACGTGGTCTGGATAATAAGAACTGTGAGTAAAGGCCCTGGACTGCATCACTGACATCGTGTCATTACTGCTGCTGCCCTGCACCATCACCCCCATCCTCCGCATACACTGCCCTGAGGCTATACTCCTCCCGTGGGGAGTTATGCTACGCTCTGCTGCACCCACAACACCAGCCTCAGCGGTCTGCCCTGGAGCGGCGGTTCACTCTGACCGCAATCCACGGGTGGCGTAGTCGGACATTTAAACATCAAAACCACATAAATAGTTCCGCCACTGGTTTGACCGCCCTGAGCCACGGAACCGGGTTGCCGCCACGGAGACTACAACCACCAGCATCCACCAAAAAGGGTCCGGCTCCGGGTGTCCCAAGGCCCAGGGGGCGCGTCAGAACATTTTCATCACCTTTCACAATCACCAATGGGACAAGGCAGGGATGTTCTCTGTCCCCTCTCTTATACATCCTAGTGACGGAGCACCTGCTCTCATCAATTCGCCATAACCCCAATATTAGGTGGATTGAGGTGGGAGGCACCGAGTACAAGTGCTCTCTATTTGCTGATGATGTCCTAGTATATATCACTCAATCACATATATCCATCCATGCTGTTATGGCTGATATAGATCACTTTGTTACATGGTCAAATTTTAAAATCAATGCAGCGAAGTCTGAGGCCCTCGATGTCTCCCTCCCCAAATCCATATAGGATTCCATCCAGTCCAACTTTCCCTTTGCCTGGCCCTCACAGGGTATCAAATACTTAGGAATTCCTATTCATAGAGACCTCTCCCATCTATGTTATCTTAATTTTGGGCCCTTTATTGAACAACTCCATACAGACCACGGTTGGCAAGTTAGAACTGTAAGATTCACTACGTGAACCACTGGTGTTTTGTGGAAAAGCACATGTACACTGTGTTCCAAATTATTATGCAAAAAGTGTTTAGGAGTGATAAGGGAAGAATTTGTTTGTTTGTCAGTTAAACTCATTGATGGTGATGTGTGTCAGGGCTCTTTATATCACTGTAAGCAATTGCAGACACCTGTTCTAATTAGTTTGGCAGGTGTGTCCAATGAAAGGCAAGACTACTTAAGAAGGCTGTCTCACATTATTAAGCAGCCTACATTTTCTGCCAAAATGGGAAAGAAAAAGGATGTGTCGGCTGCTGAGAAGCAACAAATTGTGGAGTGTTTAGGTCAAGGCATGACTACAATCAACATTGTGCGATGATCAGGATGAAGTGTCTTGGCAATCAAGAAGTATGTAGCTGATTCACAGTACACACGTGTGCGTGCTGATAAGGGCAAATTGAGGACTCTTTCCTACAGGCAATTACGTCAGGTTGAAAGAGCAGCGGCAAAAAAGCCTTGTCATAGCAGCAGACAAGTTTTTGAAGCTGCTTGTGCCTCCAACGTCTGCCGAACAACAAGATGCAGGGTCCTTCAGAGGTTTGCAGCTGTGCATACGCCATCCTGTCGACCTCCTCTATCCACTTCACACAAGCAGAAACGGCTTCAGTGGGCCAAACATTACATGAAGACTGATTTCAAAACTGTTTTGTTCACGGATGAGTGCCGTGCAGCGCTCGATGGTCCAGATGGATGGAGTGGAGGATGGCTGGTTGATGGACACCCCACGCAAACACGGCTACAGCGCCAACAAGGAGGAGGTGGAGTAATGTTTTGGGCTGGAATCATGGGGAGAGAGATTGTCGGCCCCTTTAGGATCCCTGAAGGCGCTAAAGATGAACTCCATAATGTATGTGGATTTTCTCAAACAGCACTTCCTGCCATGGTTCAAGAAGAAGAACCGTGTATTTCACAGCAAGATCATTTTTCTGCATGATAATGCACCATCTCATGCTGCACATAAAACATCTGCATCTCTGGCTGATATGGGCATAAAAGGGGACAAACTTATGGTGTGACCCCCATGCTCCCCTGACCTCTACCCCATTCAGAACCTTTGGAGCATCATTAAAAGGAGTGTCTATGATGGCGGGAGGCAGTTCACATCTAAGCAACAGCTCTGGGAGGGTATTCTGTCCTCATGCAAAACAATTGAAGCAGAAACCATCCAAAACCTGACAAATTCAATGGACGAGAGAGTTCAGAAGCTCCTTTCGAACAAGGGGTCCTATGTGAAAATGTAACATCACCTAGAATAAAGTTTTGAGTTGAAAACTGTTTGATTTCAGTTTCTAACAACCTGCTAATGCTTATAATTTCAAAAATGACCATTTTTTTGGTCTTTATTAAAATGAAAAGGTTGATCGAAAAGTTTGGGGGATCTAAGAGTGTGGCAACCCAGTAGTCATGATTACTTCGAATTCTGACAATATGAGGGTCATGCTGCAGGTAGTGCAGCAAGAAGGCACTTATGTGTCTTGCGCATCTCGGAGCCCCAAAATTATTTTCCGGGCTAGATGCAGCTAAAAATTATTATTAATTTTAAATCTGGTGAAGCTTTAGTATAGATGGCCTAATAGGATCAGTGCTGCACACTGCTACAAAGCCCAAATTATTTTCCAGTCAAGATACAGATAAACATGATTAGTAATTTTAAATCTGGTGGAGCTTATTATAGATGGCCTAATAGAATCAGTGCTGCACACTGCTACAAAGCCCAAATTATTTTCCAGCCAAGATACAGATAAACATGATTAGTAATTTGAAAGCTTAAAACGGTTGGTAGGGTGATTTTAACCAATCATCAAGCTTTTACTCTCCCCAGGATGACACAGGGGTAGAAAAGTCGTTTCGGATCCATGATTTGTTCATCTTTATGAACGTGAGTCTGTCTACATTATCAGTGGAGAGCCGCGTGCGCTTATCTGTCAGCACACCACCAGCAGCGCTGAACACACGTTCAGACAGAACGCTGGCTGCGGGGCATGACAAGATCTCCAAGGCGTAAGTGGCTAGCTCCGGCCATTTATCCAGATTGGAAGCCCAAAAAGAGCAAGGGTCCAGTGACACAGTCGTGGCTTCAATGTTTACTTGGAGATACTCCTGTACCATCGTCTCTAGGCGTTGACTATGTGTCAGACTTCTTGTCTCCTGTGGCCTTGCAAAGGATGGGCTAAAAAAGTGGTGAAATGATTCCGCAAAATTGATGTTACCAGCAGATACTGTGGTTCTGTTACGGTTTGAGTGCTGAACACTTGACGGTCCCACGGTTGGCAAGTTGGAACTGTGAGATTCACTACGTGCACCACTGGTATTTTGTGGAAAAGCACATGTAAGATTCTGCAACAGTCTCTGCTGATACTCCTGCATGCGTGCATCCCTTTCTATGGCAGGAATAATTTCTGCAAATTTACTTTTGTACCGGGGATCTAACAGTGTGGCAACCCAGTAGTCAGGATTATTTCTAATTCTCACAATTCGAGGGTCATGTTGCAGGTAGTGCAGCAAGAAGGCACTCATGTGTGTTGCGCATCCATTAGCACCAAGTCCCTGTTGTGTTGGTGGCGAGGTAACAATCATGCTTCCTTCCTTTGTCCTCTCCCCCAACCTCGCACAACAGAAATGTGATCAAGGTCTCCCTCATCTGATGAGTCTTCCATCAGTTCGTCCTCCACTTCTTCCTGGGCTCCTGCACCTTCCTCACTAGTTTGGCTGCTACCATGCGCCCTGGTAAAACCATCTCCCCCACCCTCACATGCCTGCCGCCTTGGTGCTGCCGACCGTCTGGACCTTGCAGATGTTAGCCCTTCCGCATACAACTCCTCCTCCTCTACTTCCTCCACCTCCTCTTGTGCCACCACCTGACTCCGAATTCTGTTTAACATGTGCTCCAGCATGTAAATCACCGGAATAGTCATGCTGATAATGGCATCGTCAGCACTAAACATCTTCGTCGCCATTTCAAAACTGTGCAGAAGGGTGCATAGGTCCCTGATCTGAGACCACTCCTCCAGCGTGATTTGCCCCACCTCTGGATCTCGTTGGCCCAGGCTATACGTCAGAATGTATTGCACCAGGGCTTGTCGGTGCTGCCACAGTCGCTGCAACATGTGCAGAGTTGAATTCCACCGGGTAGGCACATCGCATTTTAGCCGGTGAAGTGGCAGGCCCAACTACTTCTGTAGAGATATAAGTCGCTGAGCTGCGGGATGCGAACGGCGAAAGTGAGCACACAGCGACCGTGCCCTCTGCAGAAGGCCATCTAGTCTGGGATAGTGGGCTAAAAATTGCTGGACAACCAGGTTCAACACGTGAGCCATACAAGGCACGTGTGTGACATTGCCCCGGCGAAGGGCCGCACCCAGGTTTGCAGCATTGTCGAACACGGCCTTCCCTGGTTTCAGGTCCAGTGGAGACAACCATTCATGAAATTGGTTCTCCAGAGCTGACCACAACTCCTCAGCTGTGTGACTCACATTTCCCAGACATTTCAAAGTAAAAACCGCCTGATGACGTTGAGCCCTACTGCCAGCATAGTAAGGAGGTGTGCAGGATCCCTTCTGCGCAGTTAGAAAGCTTGTGGCATGACCAGACAGGCTTTGGGTGCAGGTGGAAGACCGAGAGGAGGTTGAGGAGGCAGAAGCAGTGGAGGAACTTTGACATAAAGAGGATTGACGCACAACTCGTGGGGACGGCAAGACTTGGACAGCAGCCCCTTGTCCTGCTGTCACCATAGTTACCCAGTGCCCAGTCAGCGACATGTAACGCCCCTGTCCATGCCTACTCGTCCAAGTGTCTGTGGTGGCACCCTGTCACACACAGAGTTTCTCAAAAAAGCGGTGATGTTGTGTGCGACATGCTGGTGGAGCGCAGGCACACCGTTCTTTGAGAAGTAGTGCCGACTGGGCATCTGGTACTGGGGCACTGCGACGGACATAAGGTCTCGAAAATCCTCTGTGTCCACCAGGCGGAAAGGCAGCATTTCTGTAGCCAAGAACTTGCAGATGGTGAAATTCAACCTCTTAGCTTTCTCATGGCTAGGAGGAAATGGTCTTTTACTTGTCCACATCTGAGGGACCGAGGGCTGGCTATTGGGCTTAGACGAGGTTGATAAGGGTGTCCCCGGCAAACTGCCGGTCTGTGAGGAAGATGCAGGCAGACATGTTAGGTTGCCTTGATCCAAAGGTGGTGCTATCGATGTCGGACAGCGCTCAAGACCAGCTGGTGTTACCACCTCCAAAGAAAATGATGACCTGCCAATCACGCTGGCTGTTGCGGGTAAAGAGGTGGCAGGTCTGCGCCCCAAAACAGGTGTGACTGCTGTCCCCCCAGTCACAGAGGATGAAGAGGCCGCGGATGCACAAGATATGGCAGACAGTGGTTGGCCCGGCCGGCTAGGCCGCATTGTAGCACACTGAGCTTCCCACTGCAACTTATGCTTCATGTCCATGTGCCGGTTCATGCATGAAGTACTCAAACTATGTATTTTTTGGCCTCTACTTAGCTTTTGCTGACAAATGTTACAGATAACACGAGTTGGGTCATCTTTATCGATCTGAAAAAATGCCCAGGCTATGCAAGGCTTAGCACCCATGCGACCTGAAGAGCCACCACGACTTGTGGTGAGAGGCAGAGTTGTGTTTGAGAATGCAGTTGTTGACGTGCTTCCAGTACTACGTCTCTGTCCAGGAAGGCGCAACCTGACCTCGTCGTCACTAGCATCTTCCTCCACCTCCTCTGCTGACCTCATCTCTTGGCTGACTGTGGGTTGACAGTAAGTGGGATCTCCAACCTCATCATCATCACCCTGTGCGTTATCACACCCGTCGTCCTCAGAGCCAACCTGTTCCTGCTCTGACAAAAAACTAAAGTTGTCGCTCCAATCAGGTATTTGAGTCTTATCATCGTCTTCCTCATTGTCTCCACCAACAGGAGTTACAGTTTGGGAATGAGGGTCTACATTATGGTCAGAACCTTCTGCGTCTGGTCCTGGATCCGACTCATAAAGATTCTGGGCATCAGTGCAGATCATTTCCTCGTCTGGATTCACAGAAGCGCTGGAGTCGACCTCTGATTCCCAGGCTATAGTATGAGTAAACAGCTCTGCAGACTCAACCATCTGTTCTACCTCATACTCAGACGGGCAGCTGGAGATTTGGGAGCTGTGAGGAAGCAAGTGCGATTGGGGTGACACCTTTGAGGACTGGAGTATTTGTGATGTTGAAGTTGATGTGGAGGAGAGCCCACTTAAAGGAGCACTTGATATCCGTTGAAGCACCTGCTGTTTTTGTGCCTCATCTGGAATTTGTAGCGATTGGCGTGGCCGTAAGAAAGGGATCTTATCACATTGTCCGCTAAAAGAAGTAGACATTTTAGTTTGGCTGGAAGATGGTCTTTCTTCTGCAGATGTTACTGTTGCTTTAACACCTACCCCACGGACACAACCTTTTTTCCCCTTCCCAACACGCCTATTCCCCTTTCCACCAGCAGCAGGCCTTTTTCCACTCATTTTGTTGGTTAACTAATTAACAACTCTGGAGTTGTTTGCACAAAAAAACAATGGATGGGAACCGAGCAGAGCTGAGTGGCCAAACTGTGGTATTAGGCCAAAACTATTGGCTGGGTTAGATGCAGAAAAAAATTATATTCAATTTGCAACCTGATGGAGGTCAGTATAGATGGACTAATAGAGAAAGTCCCACACACTGGTAGAAGGCCAAATATTTTTTCAGAGCTAGATGCAGAAAAAAATATATTCAGTTTGCAACCTGATGGAGGTCTGTATAGATGGATTAATAGAACAAGTCCCACACACAGCTAGAAGCCCAATATTTTTTCAGAGGTAGATGCAGAAAAAAATATATTCAGTTTGCAACCTGATGGAGGTCAGTATAGATGGACTAATACAACAAGTCCCACACACAGCTAGAAGCCCAATATTTTTTCAGAGGTAGATGCAGAAAAAAATTATATTCAGTTTGCAACCTGATGGAGGTCTGTATAGATGGATTAATAGAACAAGTCCCACACACAGCTAGAAGCCCAATATTTTTTCAGAGGTAGATGCAGAAAAAAATATATTCAGTTTGCAACCTGATGGAGGTCAGTATAGATGGACTAATACAACAAGTCCCACACACAGCTAGAAGCCCAATATCTTTTCAGAGGTAGATGCAGAAAAAAATATATTCAGTTTGCAACCTGATGGAGGTGTGTATAGATGGACTAATACAACAAGTCCCACACACAGCTAGAAGCCCAATATTTTTTCAGAGGTAGATGCAGAAAAAAATATATTCAGTTTGCAACCTGATGGAGGTCAGTATAGATGGACTAATACAACAAGTCCCACACACAGCTAGAAGCCCAATATTTTTTCAGAGGTAGATGCAGAAAAAAATATATTCAGTTTGCAACCTGATGGAGGTCTGTTTAGATGGATTAATAGAACAAGTCCCACACACAGCTAGAAGCCCAATATTTTTTCAGAGGTAGATGAAGAAAAAAATATATGCAGTTTGCAACCTGATGGAGGTCAGTATAGATGGACTAATACAACAAGTCCCACACACAGCTAGAAGCCCAATATTTTTTCAGAGCTAGATGCAGAAAAAATTTATATTCAATTTGCAACCTGATGGAGGTCAGTATAGATGGACTAATAGAATGATGCTATGCCCAAATGATTTTACTTCACTAGGTGCAGTAAAAAAATTGGTATTCTATACACAGGTGGTATATCTTGCAACACAGATAGGCTACTCCACTGACTAACACACTCTGCAATAGGCCAAAAAGGATTAGCTTTGCTAGATTCAGCCAAATGCTGTGAAAAAAACTTGCACAGCACTGGCACAGACCTGCCTGTCAAAAACTGATAGGAACTGATGTAATCTAGTCCTGAAAAGGACTCCAATCACAATTAGTCTTTACTCCCACAATCTATCTATTTAAGAGCACAGACCTGCCTGATAAAAGTCGTAGGAAATGCTGTAACCTAGTCCTTAAAAGGACTGCAATCACAACTATTCCCTACTCCCAAGCTATCTGTATATTTGTGCGAAAATTGGCTTGAAATTAACAAGGTATAGCGCACACAGCAACAGCGGTGCCGTCTAACACGCAGCTGCAGCAGTGAGAAAATGGTGGCGACGGGGAAAATGGCTTGGTCTTATAGGGCAAGGACATGTGACATACACTGCCAATGACACATGCCCTTGCTTGTGTGAAAAAAAGCACTTCGCTCCGTGTGTGCGCTGCTGATAGGCTGACAGATTGCACCTCCCCACTGTAAATGCGGGAAAGAGAAAAAAAAAAAAATGGAGATCTTCATTGTTCCTGCAGAGATCCATCCCCTGCCCCTCCCTCCACCCCGCTGTACACTCAAACTGCGTATTAACATTAATTTTCATCATTACTGAGAAAAAATCCAGTTATGATTTTGGTGCACGAACAGTTATCGAACATAACCTCGAACAGCCGAATTTTTCTCAAATTGTTCGTGTTCGCCGAACGGCTCGAACACCGCCCAAAACAGCTCGAATTTGAGATTGGCGAACTGTTTGAGTAGAACAACGCTCATCTCTATAAATATCTAAACAGCTTGTCCCATAACCAACATTTATCCCCTAATCACAGAATAGATGATAAGTGTTTGACCACTGGGGATCCAGCAACCCGGATATTCATATATATTTATTGCTGACCTCTCAAAACAGTAATTTTACATGAGAAAGAGGTAAAATGGGATGCGAAGGCAGTCAGGATGCCTGAACTAGTTTGAGAGGGGTGCACCCTGATGTAAGACTCTACACAGCCATTGTAAATATAACAGCAACAGGGCCTTTGTAATGCCCTACATGGATATATGAATTTTCACCTGATACAGCCAATGCAATTCATCCAGTTTTCATTGATTTGTAAATATTGTGAGGCATTATCTCACTATCCTGGATCCAGAAATGTAATCAATTACAGTCAAATAATCAAACTTAAAGAGTAAATACTTTTAATTTTTATTTCACAAATCAATGGTTCACATGAAAATAAGCACTTTCAACAGTCTCAATTCTGGAGTATGCAAATTGTCTCATCAGAGAGGAAGAGGACTAGAACTCTAGTGCTACGTATAGAAAGTAGCAATCCTAAAAGTCAATATCGACTCTCTAACAAGCCTTTTTCACATGACTTAGGATAAGTTATTGCGGCTTAAAAGTCTTCTCACCTTCTCCGCAAGGTGAACTGTTACACCTTGGATCTCAATTCTGGGGTAAAATCTGTCTTCAGTGAAGAGTCTTCACTGAAGACAGATTTTTACATTATTGAGAGAGAAGATAACAGCCACTGATAAAATTCTAAGTAGATGGGAGGGGGTGGAGGAGCTGTGCCTCCAGCTTTTCTTCTTTTCTCTTTAATGTAAAAATCTGTCTTCACTAAATACAGTTTTAACCACAGAATTGAGAATTTTGAAGTGAAAGATCAGTGCCTGGAGGAGGAGAAAGAAGCAGATTTTGCTAATAAGATATATTACAAAGTTGCTTATCTTGATGCGTACTATTGATATTGAATTATAAAATAACAATTAAAAACGATGGCTACTCTTTAACAAGTTTTCTCACTGTTGCTCCCTTTATCCATCAGTATTTTGGATAAAGAGAGCCTATCATATTTAAAAATAATGCAACATCCATAAATACATCAGTTTTCTTTTACATTTGATAAGAGATTATAAAACTTTACATGAAGTAAAAAGTAAATATGATTCCGTACTACACCTGCTGCATATCAAAAATAGATCTCATTATACAAATTTACTTGCCCTTAATAGATTTCTCTGATTTAGTGGGCTCAGTCGCACTTAGTATAATGAAATAGCATTGGCAGCTGATTAAGATCTTTTCTGTCAAGTCTCTCCCACATGACAAGGTGGCAATTAATTTCCTTGACTGAATGCCTATAATAATGAAAAACCTTTGATAAATATAGGTGTCTGTTGCACATACTTTATGAAAAAACTTGTCTGTTTTATTTAATTTTAAGGTTACCTCCCTTTTAATTGTTCTTATTAGGCCATTTCCATAGTTACAGCAAATGCACATAATGCTGTGATATTCAGCAAAGCTGAGATCGAGAACACATCTCAACAAACCAGGCAGTTGAATGGCTGGATAATGAGGGTTATATCTTCAGCAATGTTTTATGAATAATGTATTTAATTCAGTTTTAAATTCAGTTTTTTTCCTCTTACGATCTGAATACATTTGTATATAGTACAGATTGTATTATGGATGTTTTTAATTAAAATTTAAGAAGTATGAAATTGTCTAAGGAAATTAAGTAGAGGAAAAAACTATGTAAATACTTCATCTTATGTAATTATTTTTTTTAAGTTGTTCTGAAGTATGTAAATTGTTTAATAATGTTTTTAATTGTCTCCTTCCGCTTTCTTTTCTTTACTGCCTTATCATTTCCTACTGCTGTCAACCACATCTTATTTAGCTTGTTAGTTAACAAATCCTTCATTCATTGTCCATATGGTTTTCATGTGCTTGCCACCCATTCATTTTACAGGCAGTTTGAATTATTTTCTTGTGGAAGAGATAAGAATTGTATAAAAGCATCTCCTGCAGCTGTTTCAACTGCTCTACAAGCATAATCTTTTGAATGTCCACAAAAGATTTACCCATACTTGTGTTATTCAGTCTGCTGAACCATGTATCTAATCCCTTTATGTGTGACACAATCTGCTGAGGCCTGTATCTAGTCCCAACATGTGGTATACAGTCTGATGAGGCCTGTACTTAGTCCCAACATGTGGTATACAATCTGCTGAGGCCTGTACTTAGTCCCAACATGTGGTATACAGTCTGATGAGGCCTGTACTTAGTCCCAACATGTGGTATACAGTCTGCTGAGGCCTGTATGTGTCGCCCCTGTGGGTTCAATCGCCACAGAGTTACTGCATCTCACCCAGAGGTGTGATATCTCACTCTCAGGTAAGGAAGGAGTACTGCCCGGGACCCTAACACCTGCATCCAACACTACACTACTCCAGACCAGCAGGAGGGGCAAGATGCGTCGCTCTCCTGCCTGTCCCTGGCTGGAGTGGGGGGGAACCAAAGTAGGGGGAACCATGTAGTGGGTGTGGGTGGAGGAAGTAGTTCAGGGGAGCTCAGTAAGAAGCGAAATAAAAGAGAGAGTGGAACATTCTAGTCAGTCAGTCAGTCTGAGTCAGAGGAAGTGTTGGGAGCAGGAGCTCTGCAGGAGCTCTGCTAAGGGGAAGCGCGGGCCTGAGTGAGGAGGCCCAGGAGAAGGAGAGGAGGAAGGAACGAGAGCAGAGAGAAGGCTCTAGGAGTAAAGAAGAAAGGATCCCAGGGGTACGGGCAATGCTGGAGGCCACCCGTACGCCCGAATCTACCAGGCGGTGGAGGGATCGGGTCACAAAGGGGACCGGCCCCTAACTAGTGAGAATTGCAACGTTCAACTAGGTAACCGGAGGGTGCAGCATTTCAGGTGCTGCAGCCAAAAGCCACATCTAACTCACCGAAAAGGTGGCCATAGAGGACCCAGGGGACAGAGAAGACATCGCCCGACAAGGTACGTGGTCACTGGATTGGGACACTGGGTGTGAGGTGCAGGGAGACGGCCAGAAGGAACACACAGAAGGGGGTCCCGCTATGTACTCCGGAGGTACCTGTGGGTTTGCTGAAACCCTCCCTGAGTAATCACAGGACAACTTGGGAAGTTATGATCTGCAGTTGTAACCAGGAGCAATGTGAGAACTGTGAGTAAATCCGGAAGACTGCACCCCACTGTCTCTGTGAATTATTGCTGCTGCACGATCGTCCCCTGCACTACACTGCACAGCAATATCTATAACATCTACACTGCCCTGGAGCTAAGCTCTGCCTGTGGAGAGCTGAACCGACTCTGCTGCACTAACACCGGCGCCAGAGGTTCTGCACCGCAGTGGCGGCTCCATATAGCCGTGTGGCGCCCTGCTACGCACTGGTGCCACAGATCCCAGAAGGGTGCATGGATGGACTTCTCCACAAGAGGCCCTCACACATTCACACACCTCCACCCTACCACCTCAGACCAGCAGAGGGAGCCCGTTAGGGATATATAAATGGAGGGTGGAGCCAGGCAGCTCAGTTAAGAGTTAGTGTTCAGAGTTTAGTGCTTGGAGTCTGAAAGAGCTCAGAGTTGAGCAAAGAGCGTGCTGACGCTCAGAGAGCAGTGAAGAGGCAGCACGCTGGCTGCCGTGCTAAGGCAAGCCAAGGCCTACAGCACAAGTGAAGGCCTAGTGAGGGCCCTCAGTGTGGCCGAAGGCGAGAGGAGAAGGAAGAAGTAGCGAGGGGGCAGAGGAGCATACCAGGCTCATCCCGAGATATATACCGGACACCGGGTCCCCGTCTACAGGGACCCTTTATACCCAGTAGGGACCACCGGAACCCGTGGAGGACTACAGGTCCCAGGTTCACCAAATGCTGATTGCAGTACCAGGGCTGGGGGTCACGGAGGCCCCAGCGTCCAGGGAGAGTGATCTCAAAGAGAAGGCCCTACCAGGTCAGCAGGTGCAGTAACCAAGCTAAGCCTAGCTCCAGGCAGGTCAGAAGCTTAGCGAGTAAAGCCACGGATCAGGAGGCCCTATACCCGCTCACTGGGGAGAGTCCAAAAGTGCGCCCTTCGCCCGGAGTACCCTGGATCGTGCCTGCACCATCACCAGTAAAGGTACTGAAGCTTACCCCCGTGTGAGTGTCCATCTTTCCTCCGGGACCATCCTGCCGTCTCCCTTGCACCACCATCCGTTACACCCCACGCTGCCCTGGAGCTAGCTCTACCTGTGGAGAGCCACACCATCACCGCTGCTGTAACACCTGCTCCAGAGTACTGCTCCACAGCGGCGGCACCCCTTAGACGCATTCCACAGGCGGCGTCACGAACTTTCCAAATCCCCTATAAATATTCCCCTTTTTACTGACCGCCCTGGGTCACGGACCGGGCCAGCCACATTGATATCCCCCACTGGCATACGCAGAGGCCCAGCTGCCGAGTACCCCACGGCCCAGGAGGTGCGTCAGCCGCATACCACAGGTGGCGTCACGAACTGTATATAAAAACTTTAATTCCCCTGTAAATATCCACTTTTATTGACCGCCCTGGGTCACGGACCGGGTCACCGCCACTGTGACATCTCCCCTAGCAACGACCGGCCCGGCACTGAATACCCCACGGCCCAGGGGGCGCGTCATGTACTTAGTCCCATCATGTGGTGTACAGTCTGCTGAGGCCTGTACCTAGTCCCATCATGTGGTATACAGTCTGATGATTCCTGTATCTAGTCCCATCATGTGTTGTACAGTCTGATGAGGCCTGTATCTAGTCCCAACATGTGGTATACACTCTAATGAGGCCTGTATCTAGTCCCATCATGTGGTATACAGTCTGCTGAGGCATGTACCTAGTCGCATCATGTGGTGTACAGTCTGCTGAAGCCTGTATCTAGTCCCAACATGTGGTATACACTCTGCTGAGGCCTGTACTTAGTCCCAACATGTGGTATACAGTCTGATGAGGCCTGTACTTAGTCCCAACATGTGGTATACAGTCTGCTGAGGCCTGTACCTAGTCCCATCATGTGGTATACAGTCTGATGATTCCTGTATCTAGTCCCATCATGTGTTGTACAGTCTGATGAGGCCTGTATCTAGTCCCAACATGTGGTATACACTCTAATGAGGCCTGTATCTAGTCCCATCATGTGGTATACAGTCTGCTGAGGCATGTACCTAGTCCCATCACGTGGTATACAGTCTGCTGAAGCTGTATCTAGTCCCAACATGTGGTATACACTCTGATGAGGCCTGTACCTAGTCCCAACATGTGGTATACACTCTGATGAGGCATGTATCTAGTCCCATCATGTGGTATACAGTCTGTTGAGGCCTGTACCTAGTCCCATCATGTGGTGTATGTGACGCCCTCCCTGAGCAGATGGGGTTGGGGATACTCGGAGCCGGGCCTTGCTAATGTTGTGGGGATGCAGTCGTGGCCTAGACCCGTTCCGTGCCCTGGGCTGCCACATGAAAAATGAATGGGCTTTTGGATAAGTGGTTGTTCGACTACGCCACCTGTGGTTTCTGGTGAAGGCCACCAGCACTGCAACAGTCCTCTGAGGCAGGTGTTCTGGCAGCTTGGGTGGTACTACTCCCCACAGGCGGAGTAGGCCTCAGGGCAGTGTTTGATGAACTGTAGAGTTGTGGAGGGATGGTGGGTGCAGTGCCGCGCAGGAATAAACAAGCCGAAGTCATCCGGGTATTTATTCACTTTAGATGAACTTTCATCCGCAAAGCTTCTCTCTGCAACACATGGTGTACTGCGGCCACCAGGAAGGGGGTTCAGCACTTCCCAGGTAGATCAGGAGCACCTGTCGAGACCCCGCTGGTGTGTTCCTCTCCTTAGTAAGTTCGCCCACTGAGTCTTCTCTTGACTGTGTGTGGTATGAACATGGTGTGAAGCCGGTTCCACTGGATAAACACAGTTTGAAGGATACAGGTGGCGACTCTGCTCCGTCCGTATCCCCCTGGGATCCACTAAGCCTCCGGGCATTTCTGACTGAGACGTGAAGTGACAAAGCCAGATATCGGGGGCCGGTTACCCCTTTTGCAGCAGGAATCCCTCTGGCTAGGCCAGAGTGAAGAATATAGGTGGTGACTCCACTCCGTCCGTATCCCCCTGGGATCCTTTTGCCTGTGGAGCCTATCTCCTCTGCTCCCCTCCAAGGCCGTCTTAGAACAGGACCCTGACCGGGCAGAGACACTGGTTAACTCTGACCCGCTCCTCTTCTCTAGGCCAGAGAGCGAGGACCGTGAATCTTCAGCCAGCTACAGACTCTTGCTGGACCCTGACAGAAGACCACAATCAAAGACCTTGAACTAAAGATGGCCGAATATTATATAGATTCTGTAAGTGCTTCCTGTAAGTGTTTCCTCCACCCTCACTCACTACTTGTTTCCCCCTATTTTTGGTTCCCCCCATCTCCTCTATCCCGGACCGGGGCAGCACCCTGGTTCATTTAGGCCCCCTACAGGACAGATGTGATGTAGTGTGGAGTGTGAAAAGGGGTCCTGAGTGATGCTCCATCCTTACCCGGAAGAAGAGATACCACACCTCTATTTGAGGTGCAGTACACCTGTGGCGACTGAACCCTCAGGGGCGCCACATGTACAGTCTGCTGAAGCCTGTATCTAGTCCCATCATGTGGCATACAGTCTGCCGAGGCCTATACTTAGTCCCAACATGTGGTATACAGTCTGATGAGGCCTGTTTCTAGTCCCATCATGTGGTATACAGTCTGCTGAGGCCTGTACCTAGTCCCAACATGTGGTATACTGTTTGCTGAAGCCTGCATCTAGTCCCAATATGTGGTATACACTTTGATGAGGTCTGTACCTAGTCCCAACATGTGGTATACACTTTGATGAGGCCTGTATCTAGTCCCAACATGTGGTATGCACTCTTATGAGGCCTGTACCTAGTCCCAACATGTGGTATACACTCTGATGAGGCCTGTATCTAGACCTATCATGTGGTATACAGTTTGATGAGTCCTGTATCTAGTCCCATCATGTGGTATACAGTCTGCTGAGGCCTGTACCTAGTCCCATCATGTGGTATACAGTCTGATGAGGTCTGTACCTAGTCCCATCATGTGGTATACAGTCTGCTGAGGCCTGTACTTAGTCCCATCATATGGTATACAGTCTGATGAGGCCTTTTACCTAGTCCCATCATGTGGTATACAGTCTGCTGAGGCCTGTACTTAGTCCCATCATGTGGTATACAGTCTGATGAGGCCTATTTCTAGTCCAATCATGTGGTATACAGTCTGCTGAGGCCTGTACCTAGTCCCAACATGTGGTATACAGTCTGGTGAGGCCTGTTTCTAGTCCCATCATGTGTGAAACATTCTGCTGAGGCCTGTATCTAGTCCCATCATGTGGTATACAGTCTGCTGAGGCCTGTACTTAGTCCCATCATATGGTATACAGTCTGATGAGGCCTGTACCTAGTCCCATCATGTGGTATACAGTCTGCTGAGGCCAGTACTTAGTCCCATCATGTGGTATACAGTCTGATGAGGCCTGTTTCTAGTCCAATCATGTGGTATACAGTCTGCTGAGGCCTGTACCTAGTCCCAACATGTGGTATACAGTCTGGTGAGGCCTGTTTCTAGTCCCATCATGTGTGAAACATTCTGCTGAGGCCTGTATCTAGTCCCATCATGTGGTATACAGTCTGCTGAGGCCTGTACTTAGTCCCATCATATGGTATACAGTCTGATGAGGCCTGTACCTAGTCCCATCATGTGGTATACAGTCTGCTGAGGCCAGTACTTAGTCCCATCATGTGGTATACAGTCTGATGAGGCCTGTTTCTAGTCCAATCATGTGGTATACAGTCAGCTGAGGCCTGTACCTAGTCCCAACATTTGGTATGCAGTCTGCTGAAGCCTGTATCTAGTTCCAATATGTGGTATACACTTTGATGAGGTCTGTACCTAGTCCCAACATGTGGTATACACTCTGATGAGGCCTGTATCTAGTCCCATCATGTGGTATACAGTCTGATGAGGCCTGTATCTAGTCCCATCATGTGCTATACAGTCTGCTGAGGCCTGTACCTAGTCCCATCATGTGGTATACAGTCTGGTGAGGCCTGTATCTAGTCCCATCATGTGCTTATACATTCTGCTGAGGCCTGTATCTAATCCCTTTATGTGTGACACAGTCTGCTGAGGCCTATACCTAGTCCCAACATGTGGTATACAGTCTACTGAGGCCTGTACCTACTCCCATCATGTGGTATACAGTCTGATGAGGCCTGTATCTACTCCCATCATGTGGTATACAGTCTGCTGAGGCCTTTATCTAGTCCCATCATGTGGTATACAGTCTGCTGAGGCCTGTACCTAGTCCCATCATGTGGTATACAGTCTGCTGAAGCCTGTATCTAGTCCCAACATGTGGTATACACTCTGATGAGGCCTGTACCTAGTCCCAACATGTGGTATACAGTCTGTTGAGGCCTGTACCTAGTCCCATCATGAGGAGAAGAGCATTTTGCAGGAAGGAGTTGTGGTGGCGGCATTGGACTCCGATTTGGAGAATGGGATTCTGAATGCTCAAGATGATGCTCCATCTAACACTCCCCATGGGAGGTTGTTCGTGCCTAGAGACTTTAGGAGAGATTTGTTTGTGGCGTGTCATGAGTCTCGGTTGGCAGGTCATCCAGGAGTTTCGGAGACTAAGAGACTTATCAGTCGCAGTTTTTGCTGGCCTGGATGGCAGAAGGAAGTCATCAAGTGGGTGCGTCAGTGTACTGTGTGTGCTAGGTCAAAGGCTTCACATACTCCTGCTGCGGGGTTGCTTTGCCCTCTGGAGGTTCTTAGTGCGCCTTGGACGCATCTCTCTATGGATTTTATTACTGATCTTCCTGAGTCTGAGGGTTTTACTGTCATCTGGGTGGTCATAGACCGTTTTAGCAAGATGTGTCATTTGGTTCCATTCATTAAGTTGCCCTGCGCCAAGACACTCGATAAGGCGTTTGTTAAGGAGATTGTCAAGCTCCATGGCGTTCCCACGGATATTGTTTCTGATAGAGGACCTCAATTTATGGCTCGCTTTTGGCGTGCTTTTTGTGACAGGTTGGGAGTCTATTTGTCATTTATTTCTATATTCTACAGCAGTAATGCTATTCATATTTCATACTTCATATTTACATGCGCTAAAATTTCTCATTTATTTCTATTTTCTATAGCAGTTGTGCTATTCATATTTCATATTTACATACTCAATGTTACAGTGTGCTACATTATTTGTTTATTGTATATGGAAGTAGCTCCTCTTGGTAAGCACCTGTTCACACCTATTTCTTGTAGTGGAAGTGCCGTCCTGATAGGCCTGGGCCTGGAGGATCCGGAGGATCCTCATAGAAGAGGGGGTACTGTTGGAACCCTCCTGTTAGTTTTTGCTATCTTGTGTTTTGCGGTCACGTGACCAGCTGCCTATATATTCCAGCTCCGCCCTTCTGGCTTTGCTGGACTTCAGTGTTTTTTGCCTGTCTCTCTAGCCAGGTGATTCGGTACCTATCTCTGTCTAGATTGCTTGGTCCTCTGGGACCTCTAGTACTTTTTGTCAGTTTGTCTTTTTGCTTTGAAACAACTTCTGTTAGGAGGTGTCCCTTTTTTGTCCCAGTCCTTAGTTCTTTTAAGGACCCCTCCCTTTATTCTATAGGTCTCCGTTCAGACTAGCCGTGGACGAAGGCGGGTCTGTTCACAAGGAACAGGCTGCCCGCTACATCGTAGAGATTCAGCTTAGTCTTACTGTAGGGACAGCTTTTCCCATTCTTTCCTTAGTTTATGTTGCAGATCATAACACCAACATGGGCTAAACAGTCTGATGAGGCCTGTACTTAGTCCCAACATGTGGTATACAGTCTAATGAGGCCTGTATCTTGTCCCAATATGTGGTATACAATCTGATGAGGCCTGTATCTAGTCCCAACATGTGGTATACAGAATCCTGAGGCCTGTATCTAGTCCCATCATGTGGTATACAGTCTGCTGAGGCCTGTATCTAGTCCCAACATGTGGTATACACTCTGATGAGGCCTGTATCTAGTCCCATCATGTGGTATATAGTCTACTGAGGCCAGTACCTAGTCCCATCATGTGGTGTACAGTAGAGATGAGCGTTGTTCTACTCGAACTGTTCGCCAATCTCAAATTCGAGCTGTTTTGGGCGGTGTTCGAGCCGTTCGGCGAACACGAACAATTTGAGAAAAATTCGGCTGTTCGAGGTTATGTTCGATAACTGTTCGTGCACCAAAATCATAACTGGATTTTTTCTCAGTAATGATGAAAATTAATGTTAATACGCAGTTTGAGTGTACAGCGGGGTGGGGGGAGGGGCAGGGGATGGATCTCTGCAGGAACAATGAAGATCTCCATTTTTTTTTCTCTTTCCCGCATTTGCAGTGGGGAGGTGCAATCTGTCAGCCTATCAGCAGCGCACACACGGAGCGAAGTGCTTTTTTTCACACAAGCAAGGGCATGTGTCATTGGCAGTGTATGTCACATGTCCTTGCCCTATAAGACCAAGCCATTTTCCCCGTCGCCACCATTTTCTCACTGCTGCAGCTGCGTGTTAGACGGCACCGCTGTTGCTGTGTGCGCTATACCTTGTTAATTTCAAGCCAATTTTCGCACAAATCTACAGATAGCTTGGGAGTAGGGAATAGTTGTGATTGCAGTCCTTTTAAGGACTAGGTTACAGCATTTCCTACGACTTTTATCAGGCAGGTCTGTGCTCTTAAATAGATAGATTGTGGGAGTAAAGACTAATTGTAATTGGAGTCCTTTTCAGGACTAGGTTACATCAGTTCCTATCAGTTTTTGCCAGGCAGGTCTGTGCCAGTGCTGTGCAAGTTTTTTTCACAGCATTTGGCTGAATCTAGCAAAGCTAATCCTTTTTGGCCTATTGCAGAGTGTGTTAGTCAGTGGAGTAGCCTATCTGTGTTGCAAGATATACCACCTGTGTATAGAATACCAATTTTTTTACTGCACCTAGTGAAGTAAAATCTTTTGGGCATAACATCATTCTATTAGTCCATCTATACTGACCTCCATCAGGTTGCAAATTGAATATAATTTTTTTCTGCATCTAGCTCTGAAAAAATATTGGGCTTCTAGCTGTGTGTGGGACTTGTTCTATTAATCCATCTATACAGACCTCCATCAGGTTGCAAACTGAATATATTTTTTTCTGCATCTACCTCTGAAAAAATATTGGGCTTCTAGCTGTGTGTGGGACTTGTTCTATTAATCCATCTATACAGGCCTCCATCAGGTTGCAAACTGAATATATTTTTTTCTGCATCTACCTCTGAAAAAATATTGGGCTTCTAGCTGTGTGTGGGACTTGTTCTATTAATCCATCTATACAGACCTCCATCAGGTTGCAAACTGAATATATTTTTTTCTGCATCTACCTCTGAAAAAATATTGGGCTTCTAGCTGTGTGTGGGACTTGTTCTATTAATCCATCTATACAGACCTCCATCAGGTTGCAAACTGAATATAATTTTTTTCTGCATCTACCTCTGAAAAAATATTTGGGCTTCTAGCTGTGTGTGGGACTTGTTCTATTAGTCATCTATACTGACCTCCATCAGGTTGCAAATTCAAAATAATTTTTTGTCTGCATCTACCTCTGAAAAAATATTTGGCCTTCTAGCAGTGTGTGGGACTTGTTCTATTAGTCCATCTATACTGACCTCCATCAGGTTGCAAACTGAATATATTTTTTTCTGCATCTAACTCTGAAAAAATATTTGGCCTTCTAGCAGTGTGTGGGTCTCATTGTATTAGGCCATCTATACCAAGCTCCACCAGCTTTTCAATTAATAATAATTTTTCGCTGCATCTAGCCCTGAAAATAATTTTTCTTCCCAATAGTGGTAGCAATAGAAATATGGGGCGCGCTCCTGGCTTACAAAAATATACGCTTCATAACAAAAAACACCAGCTTAGCGCACTGCATTAATAAGATGGCATCATCGTCTCTCCCAGTGCTAGGCCTACTACCCAGGCTAGCATTCCTGTGCCTAAAACACAATGTATGGGTCCGCGCTAGCCACTATGCTGAGGGGTCTAAAGCTGCCAATAACGCTTTATAACAATTCAATTGGCAGATTTTCACAGAGCTCTTCCACAATGCCCACCCATCGGGACAACAGTTGCCCACCTTCCCTATGGGATCTAGTGGCGAATAGTTGATGCCATTAATCAGAGCGTCAGTTGCCCCGTCGACGTGGCAAGCATACGGTAAGGCATGGGAAGAGTGGACACGACTAGTAGCAGGCAGACGGGTTTACCAATGTGAACAAGCCAGATCACAAGTCACCATAGAATTTCTCCACCAGCTAATGATGAGGGGCATATCAGGGGCGTCAGCGCAGCGGTGTCTGACCGGAGTAGCATTTCACTTCCAACTACTGAATTGGGGAGATGTGACAAAGATTCATCATCAGACAATCCATAAAAGAGTGGAAAAGGGGTCAGCCAAGTCAGTAGTGTAGACGTCCCGTCCCGTGTCACTAAAACTGATTTCTCACATCATATCCCTAACACCATTAACATGACACTCACAATTTGAAGCAACACTACTGTCTACTGCATTTGTGATCGCCTTCTTTGGGGCGCTATGCATAAGCGAATTAGTCCCTCAATCCAAAATTAGCACCAGTGGAGGCTTATTACACCAGGACGTAGTCATAGGCAATAATGCAATACGTCTACGCATACACAAATCGAAAATGGTTCCAGCGGGCAGGGGCACTTGGGTACTTCTACAACCCACAAACGGTACACTGAGTCGGGTAACAATAGTAAAACCATATCTAACCATCAGATCACAAAGTAATTTGTTCATATCACACATTGATAGGACGCCATTATCAAGATACCAGTTCCAAGCTATATTTAATAAATGCATAACATCGGCAGGGAACCACCCCAAAGATTACGGGACACACTCATTCCGCATAGGCGCGGCCACAGAAGCAGCAAGAGCAGGACTGTCAGAAACGGAAGTTCAGAGGATAGAGAGATGGTGATCCACGTGTTTGGCAAGATACATAAGACCGGACTTGTTATCCTAACGTGGTTTGTTTCTTTTACAGGTGACGCTAAGCCAACAGTGTGGGTGATAGGCCACTCATATATATATTGGGCAGATTAAAGGGCGAAAGTCCGCCCAGGCGGGAGGAAATTAGAGTTTCATAACACATATTTCAACTGGAGAGGTATTAGAGGCCTGCTATGGCCACAGGTACTAATGGAGGTAATCAAGGTAGGGAGAGAGGCAAGATGTCTGGTCATCTTAGTTATACAGGCCGGGGGAAACAACCTAGGTCATCACAAGAACGCATAACTAATGGCAATAATGAAACTAGACACTGAGCGCTTCAGAGAATTTTTCACAAAACTAGCTATAGTATGGTCAGAGATTGTGCCGATAGCGGTATGGCAAGGTGCGCGAGACATCACGGCCATCGAACGGACAAGGCGGGTAATAAATATTCGGATGGCAAAATTTAGAAGAGACAGAGGCGGTGTAGTGGTACGACACCGACAACTGGAAGGAGATAAAGCAGGCCTCATACGGCCCGACGGTGTTCACTTAATGGATATTGGACTGGACATATTCCTGTCAGGACTCCAGGACGGAGTGGAACAAGCGTTAAGAGTGATGGGTGGGGGTCAGAGTCCTGCATACGAGTACGCAGGATCCTCCGTGGCCTGGAAATAGAAAGGACATGTTGGAGAGTTACACTTGTTGGCCAAGTTGCCGGAGTGGAGACCCAGGGCATGCTGCAACAAGCTGAATTATTTTAGAAATAAAATGTCTTTCTAATGGAATGAGTATAAAGAGTTAATAAAGCTGTGACCGATCCTCACCCATCCAGTTGTAAGAGTTACATTATTGTATTGTCAAGGAAAGGGGGGCGGTAGGGGGGCTGAGCGTCTGGGTTTGGTTGGGGGTCCCCACAGTCTGCCTAGGCTAGATGCATTTAAAAATTCTTATTAGATACACAGGCGGTGCAGCTTGCTTCACAGCTGGGCTACTACGCCCAAAGTATTGCCTAGGCTAGATGCAGTTAAAAATTCTACGCTGACTAGCAGACACTGAAGATTTGGAGCAGACCTCTGAGTAAACAGCTCTTCAGACTCAATCATCTGTGTTACCCCAAGCCATAGTGTATGTAGTTTCTTACAGTTAAAAGGGGGGGGGGAGCGACCCAACCCACCTGGAATTGACGATGCCAACGTCACGTAAGACACAGCAAGGGGACTCCAAAAAGAGTTTCCATTTTTTCCCAAAATTGTGGCACAGACACCACTTAACCCTAGAACGCATACCTGGGGCCTCGCAGTCCCGCCCTGTTAATTGTTTTCTATTTTCTGCAAGATTACTTTAGTTAGAATTTTGAAACTCTAGGTATTCTTCATGTATATAGTTGTTTGTCATTTGAGTTTGAGTTATTCAATGTTATTTGCACACGGGCCTAAAAGGCCCCAGGTATATGAAAGTGTAGATTTTTATGGTCATGCGTTCTAGGGTTAAGTGGCATCAATTGCCCCACAGTTGCTTAAAACGGTTGGTGAGGTGATATTACCAAATCCTCAAGCTTTTAGCCTCCCAAGGATAACACAGGATTAGAAAAGTCCTTGCGAATCCATGATTTGTTCATATTTATGAACGTGAGTCTGTCTACTTTCTCAGTGGACAGCCGCGTGCGCTTATCTGTCAGCACACCATCAGCAGCGCTGAACACACGTTCAGAGAGAACACTGGCTGCAGGGCATGACAAGATCTCCAAGGCGTGAGTGGCGAGCTCTGGCCATTTTTCCAGATTGGAATACCAAAATGAGCAAGGGTCCAGTGACACAGTCATGGCTTCGATGTTCACTTGGAGATACTCCTGCACCATCCTCTCTAGGCATTGACTATGTGTCAGACTTCTTGTCTCCTGTGGCCTTGCAAAGGATGGTCTAAAAAAGTAGTGAAACGATTTCACAAAATTGCTGTTACCAGCAGATACTGTGTTACTGTTATGGTTTGAGTGATGAAGACTCGACAGTCCCGCGGTTGGCAAGTTAGAACTGTGAGATTCACTTCGTGCACCACTGGTGTTTTGTGGAAAAGCACATGTAAGATTCTGCAACAGCGTCTGCAGATACTCCTGCATGCGTCAATCCCTTTTTATGGCAGGAATTATTTTGGCAAATTTACTTTTGTACCGGGGATCTAAGAGTGTGGCAACCCAGTAGTCGAGTTTACTTCGAATTCTGCAATCTGAGGGTCATGTTGCAGGTAGTGCAGCAAGAAGGCACTCATGTGTCTTGCGCATCCAGGAGGACCAAGTCCTTGTTGTGTTGGTAGCGAGGTAAGAATCATGCTTCTTTCCTCTGCCCTCTCCCCCCAACCTCGCACAACAGAAATGTGATCAAGGTCTCCCTCATCTAATGAGTCTTCCATGTCCATCGCCAGTTCATCCTCCACTTCTTCCTCGGCTCCTGCACCATCCTCAACAGTTCGGCTGCTACCATGCGCCCTGTTTAATCCCTCTCCCCCACCCTCCCATGCCTGCCTCCTTGGTGCTGCCAACCGTCTGGACCTTGGAGATGTTATCCCTTCCGCATACGACTCCTCCTCTACTTCCTCCACCTCCTCTTGTCCGACCACGTGACTCTGAATTCTGTTTAATGTGTGCTCCAGCATGCAAATCACCGGAATAGTTATGCTGATAATGGCATCGTCGTCAGCACTAAACATCTTCGTCGCCATTTCAAAACTGTGCAGAAAGGTGTGTGGCGCCCCTGAGGGTGCAGTCACCACAGAGTTACTGCATCTCACCCAGAGGTGTGGTATCTCACCCTCAGGTAAGGAAGGCGTATGGCTCGGGACCCTAACACCTGCATCCAACACATACCCGCAGTGGGGTTAGGGCGAGATTGCTCCTAAGGGAGAGCACAGTCCCAGGTCCCTAGCTGGTGGGAGGATCCTATGTAGTGGGTGCTTAGGGGAGCAGCTTAGGGGAGCACATGACAGGGAGAGTATAAATAGGAAGCCATCTTAGAAAGAGCAAGCCAGTCAGAGGAGGAAAAGTGACAGGAGCAGAGGCTCGGCATGAGCTCTGCTCCGGAGGCGGGCCTAGCCTGGGAGGCCCAGGACTGAAGGAGAGAAGAGAGGAGTGGGAGCAGGAAGGCTCCAGGAACCGAAGGGACCCTAGGGCTACGGGCCGTGCAGAAGGCCACCTGTACTCCCGCTGCTACCAGGAGGTAGAGGGGTCAGGCCAGATATGGGGAACCGGTCCCTCAACTAGAGGAGAAACAGCAAGGCTCAACTATAAACCGGAGGCTGCAGCATTTCATGTACTGCAGGCAAAAGTCCACACCAGTCTCACTAAGAAGGTAGCCACATAGGACCCAGGGGATGGAACACAAGTCGCCCGCCAAGGCCCGAGGATACCGGATAGAAGTGTCACTGGGTGTGAGGTGCAGGGAGAAGGCCAGAGAAAGGACACACAGAAGGGGGTCCTGCTAAGTACTCCGGAGCTATCTGGGGGTGGACTGAGCCCCTCACTGAGTACGCACAGCACGACGGGTGAGATAGCTCTGGTACCTGTAATCTGGACTGCAACAACTGTGAGTAAAGATCTTGGGACTGCATCACACGGACTCTGTGTTCATTACTGACTCCCTGCACTACAACCACCATCATCCACCCACACTGCCCTGAAGCTACACTCTTCCTGTGGTGAGTAATAATACCATTGCAGCAAAACCACCAGCTTCAGAGGACTGTTCCGCAGCGGCGGCCCCTTTGGCCGCACTCCACAGGTGGCGTAGTCGGACATTATAAAATCCATATATACAAATTACCGTTGGATTGACCGCCCTGGGTCACGGACCGGGTCACCGCCACAGTGACTACAACCCCCAGCGTCTACCGGCCCGGCTCCGGGTACCCCACGGCCCAGGGGGCGCGTCAACTTCATAGGTCCCTGATCTGAGACCACTCCTGCTGTGTGATTTGCCCCACCTCTGGATCTCGTTGGCCCAGGCTATACGTCAGAAACTATTGCACCAGGGCTTGTCGGTGCTGCCACAGTCGCTGCAACATGTGCAGAGTTGAATTCCACCGTGTCGGCACATCGCATTTCAGCCGGTGAACTGGCAGGCCCAACGACTTCTGTAGAGATGTAAGTCGTTGAGCTGCGGGATGCGAACGGCGGAAGTGAGCACACAGCGACCGTGCCCTCTGCAGAAGGCCATCTAGTCCGGGATAGTGGGCTAAAAATTTATGGACAACCAGGTTCAACACGTGAGCCATACAAGGCACGTGTGTAACATTGCCCCGGCGAAGGGCCGCACCCAGGTTTGCAGCATTGTCGCACACGGCCTTCCCTGGTTGCAGGTCCAGTGGAGACAACCAGTCATGAAACCTGGTCTCCAGAGCTGACCACAAGTCCTCAGCTGTGTGACTCACATTTCCCAGACATTTCAAAGTAAACACTGATGCCGTTGAGCCCTGCTGCCAGCATAGTAAGGAGGTGCGCAGTTAGAAAGCAGGTGGCATTACCAGACAGGCTTTGGGTGCAGGTGGAGGACCGAGAGGAGGTTGAGGAGGCAGAAGCAGTGGAGGAACTTCTAGATAAAGAGGATTGACGTACAACTCGCGGGGACGGCAAGACTTGGACAGCAGCCCCTTGTCCTGCTGTCACCATAGTTACCCAGTGCCCTGTCAGCGACATGTAACGCCCCTGTCCATGCCTACTCGTCCAAGTGTCTGTGGTGAAATGCACCCTGTCACACACAGAGTTTCTCAAAGAAGCGGTGATGTTGTGTGCGACATGCTGGTGGAGCGCAGGCACACCTTTCTTTGAGAAGTAGTGCCGACTGGGCATCTGGTACTGGGGCACTGCGACGGACATAAGGTCTCAAAAATCCACTGTGTCCTCCAGGCGGAAAGGCAGCATTTCTGTAGCCAACAGCTTGCAGATGGTGAAATTCAACCTCTTAGCTTTCTCATGGCTAGGAGGAAATGGTCTTTTACTTGTCCACATCTGAGGGACCGAGGGCTGGCTGTTGTGCTTTGACGGGGTTGAGTAGGGTGTCCCTGGCAAACTGCCGGTCTGTGAGGAAGATGCAGGCGGACATGTTAGGTTGCCTTGATCCAAAGGTGGTGCTCTCGATGTCAGAGAGCTCTCAACACCAGCAGGTGTTTCCACTTCCCAATGAACTGACGACCTGCCAATCACACTGGCTGTTGCAGGTAAAGAGGTGGCAGGTCTGCGTCCAAAAACATGTGTGACTGCTGTCCCCCCAGTCACAGAGGATGAAGAGGCCGCGGATGCACAAGATGGGGCAGACGGTGGTTGGCCCAGCCTGCTAGGCCGCATTGTAGCACAGTGAGCTTCCCACTGCAACTTATGCTTCATATCCATGTGACGGTACATGCATGAAGTACTCAAACTATGGATTTTTTGGCCTCTACTTAGCTTTTGGTGACAAATATTACAGATAACACGAGTTGGGTCATCCTTATCGATCTGAATAAATGCCCAGGCTATGCAAGGCTTAGAGCCCATGCGACCTGAAGAGCCACTACGACTTGTGGTCAGAGGCGGAGTTGTGGTTGAGGATGCAGTTGTTGACGTGCTTTCAGTACTCCGTCTCTGTCCAGGAAGGCGCAACCTAACCTCGTCGTCAATAGCATCTGTGACGCCCCGCTGCGCTTGGTATCACAGATCCTAGAAGAGTGTATTGATGGAATCCTCCACAAGAGGCCCCCATAAACATTCACACATCTCCACCTTCCACCTCAGACCAGCAGAGGGAGCCCGTTAGGGATATAAATAGGGAAGGTGGAGCTAGGCAGTTCAGTTCCTCTGAAGAGTTCCTGCAGTAGAGAAGACTGCAGTGGAGCTCAGTCTAGTCTAGAGAACTCAGTTAATAGTTCAGCAGTGGAGCACGAGGCTCCTGCTAGCTAGATTCAGGGAGCCCAGATAGAGCTTAAGGTGTGCCGGCGTCATAAGATCGGTGAAGCGCGGCAAGCTGCCGTTAGTGTGTATAGCCTATTGAGGGCCCGAGTAGGCCGAAGGCGAGTGGCGAGTTAGTACATAAGGGGCAGAGGAGCTTAACCAGCTCACCCCGAAGCATTTACCGGACACCGGATCCGAGCTTACCGGGATCTCTATGACCCAGTAAGGCATAACCGGAATCCCTGGAGAACTACAAGTCCCAGGATCGCTAAGGTGCTGATACGTAACAGAGCCAGGAGACGCTTAGGCCCCGCATACTGGGAGCGTGAACTTCAAGAGAAGGCCCTACCACAAGGTCAGCCAGCGCAGGACAGAGACAAAGTTAGGCCTAGCTCCAGGCAGGTCAGAAACTTACTGCGCAGAGGCAAGAAACAGGAGGCCCTACACCCGCTCATTGGGGAGGATCCTGATATGCACCCTTCACCCTACAGTGCTCCAGGATGTGCCTGAATTTCCTCCAGTAAAAGGTACTGAAGTGACTACCGTGTCCGTTTCCATTCTTGCTCTAACCCAGCTGGGTCTCGCCTGTCCTGCATTCCCCCTGCATACGCTGCCCTGAGACCTAGCTCCACCTGAGCTGCCTTATCACGGGCCTCAGTGGACTGCTGCAGCGCTGGTGCTTCTCACCAGATACCACAGGTGGTGTCACAAACTCTTATAAAATTAACAATTATCCACCCTTTTTAAGAGTGACCCCAGGGTACGGGCCAGGGAGCCGACCACCGCGACATCCCAAAGGCCAGGCAAAGGCCCGGGTGACCTCATCGACTGGCTGACTGTGGGTTGACAGTCAGTGGGATCTCCAACCTTGTCATCATCACCCTGTGTGTTATCACACCCGTCGTCCTCAAAGCCAACCTCTTCCTGCCCTGACCGAAAAGTCAAGTTGTCGCTCCAATCAGGTATTTGAGTCTCATCATCGTCTTCATCATTGTCTCCACCAACAGGAGTTACAGTTTGGGAACGAGGGTCTACATTATGCTCAGAACCTTCTTCATCTGGTCCTGGATCCGACTTATAAAGATTCTGGGCATCAGTGCAGATCATTTCCTCGTCTGGATTAACAGAAGCTCTGGAGCAGACCTCCGTTTCCCAGGCTATAGTATGAGTAAACAGCTGTGCAGACTCAACCATCTGTGTTACCCCATACTCAGACGGGCAGCTGGAGACTTGGGAGCTGTGAGGAAGCAAGTGCGATTGGGGTGACACCTCTGAGGACTGGAGTATTTGTGATGTTGAAGTTGAGGTGGAGGAGAGCCCACTTGAAGGAGCACTTGATATCCGCTGAAGCACCTGCTGTTTTTGTGCCTCATCTGGAATTTGTAGCGATGGGCGTGTCCGTAACAAAGGGATCGTATCACATTGTCCACGAAAAGAAGTCGACATGTTAGTTTGGCTGGAAGATGGTCTTTCTTCTGCAGATGTAACCCCCCCCCCACCGCGGGGGGCTCGACCCACCAGCGGACAGGCACCAGTATTAGGAGAGGGGGGCTGGCCGTCAGGGTCCACCGTGGCTCTGGCACAAACCCGGCGACACGGAGGTGGCACGGGCAGGAACGGACTGGCCGTGTCGGCTTCTCACTTTTTGGATTTTAGAAGGGCATGACATGCCTATATCTGTGTCTCCCCCTCCTTTTACTCCTCCACCTCTTTTATTTTCGCATGACTATATGTACTTGTCACTTTTCCATGTGTTAGTTATGTCTTCTGAGCAGTTTGTCAGCTTTTGGACACCTTTGAAGGTGTTTTCTATGTGTTTCTATGTGTTTTTGTTTGCCTGCCATTGGTTTTAACGGTGTTCGAAGGTGTTCGACGAACAGTTCGACGAACAGTTCGGCGAACACACGGGTGTTCGACGAACCGAATCGAACTCGAACACTACGGGGGTGGCTCAACACTAGTGTACAGTCTGCTGAGACCTCTACCTAGTCCCATCATGTAGTATACAGTCTGCTGAAGCCTGTATCTAGTCCCAACATGTGGTATACACTCTGATGAGGCCTGTACGTAGTCCAAACATGTGGTATATGTGGCGCCCTGCTGTGAATTGGTGCCACCGATCCTAGAGGGGTGCATGGACGGATTCCTCCACAAGAGGCCCTCGTAGCATTCACACACCTCCACCTTCCACCTCAAACCAGCAGAGGGAGCCAGTTAGGGATATAAATAGGGAAGGTGGAGCTAGGCAGTTAGTCAGTCTGGAATCTATAGCCTGGAGTATGCAGTCTGCTGCAGCCAAAGAGGTTGACAGGTCAGTATGGACTCAGGGAGCTCAGTTAGTGAGCTTAAGGCGTGCCGACGCCGTAAGAGAGGTGAAGAGTAGCGAGGCCTACTGCCAGTATGAAGCCTAGTGAGGGCCCCGAGCGCCCGAAGGCAAGTGGAGTAGCGAGCTACACAGAGGGGGGCAGAGGAGCTTAACCAGCTCACCCCACAACCATATACCGGACACCGGGTCCGTGTCTGCAAGGATCCCTAAGGACCAGCAGAACTACCGGAACCCCTGGCAAACTATATGTCCCAGGAATACCAAAAGCTGACCGTCATACCGGGGTCAGGAGTCACTGAGGCCCAAGAAACCAGTGTGTGATCTCCAACAGAAAGCCCTACCACCAGGTCAGCCGGTTTAGGACAGAGACCAAGTTAGGCCTAGCTCCAGGCAGGTCATAAACTTACCAGGAAAAGGCAAGACACAGGAGGCCCCACACCCGCTCACTGGGGAGAGTCCTGAAATGCACCCTTCACCCTACAGTGCCCTGGATCGTGCCTGAAACAGCACCAGTAAAGGAACTGAAGTGAACCGTTGTGAGTGTGCCTATTCTTCTTCTGACCTGGCTGGGTCCCCTCTTTCCTGCATCCCTTCTCCTATGCTGCCCTGAGGTCCCACTCCACCTGTGGGTAGCCGCGCCAACCAAGTTGCCTGACCACCGGCCTCAGAGGACTGTAGCAGTGCTGGTGATCCTCACCAGACACCACGGGTGGCGTCACGAACATTTCCCCTTTTCTATACACCTTTCCCCCATTTCCTTGCTTTTAAGAGTGACACCAGGGTACGGGCCCGGGAGCCGGCCACCGTGACATCCCCCACAACTAACAGCAAGGCCCGGGCGCCGAGTAGTCATCCCCATCCCCTGGGCGCGTCATATACACGCTGATGAGGCTTGTATCTAGTCCCATCATGTGGTATACAGTCTGCTGAGGCCTGTGCCTAGTCCCATCATGTGGTGTACAGTTTGCTGAGGCCTGTACATAGTCCCAACATGTGGTGTTCCGTCTGCTAAGGCCTGTATCTAGTCCCAACGTGTGGTATACACTCTGATGAGGCCTGTATCTAGTTCCATCATGTGGTGTACAGTCTGCTGAGGCCTGTATCTAGTCCCAACATGTGGTATACACTCTGATGAGGCCTGTATCTAGTTCCATCATGTGGTGTACAGTCTGCTGAAGCCTGTACCTAGTCCCAACATGTGGTTTACACTCTGATGAGGCCTGTACCTAGTCCCAACATGTGGTGTACAGTCTGCTGAGACATCTACCTAGACCCATCATGTGGTATACAGTCTGCTGAGGCCTGTACCTAGTCCCAACATGTGGTATACAGTCTGATGAGGCCTGTACTTAGTCCCATCATGTGGTATACAGTCTGATGAGGCATGTACCTAGTCCCATCATGTGGTATACAGTCTGCTTAAGCCTGTATTTAGTCTCAACATGTGGTATACACTCTTATGAGGCCTGTACCTAGCCCCAACATGTGGTATACACTCTGATGAGGCCTTTATCTAGTCCCATCATGTGGTATACAGTTTGATGAGGCCTGTATATAGTCCCATCATGTGGTATACAGTCTGCTGAGGCCTGTACCTAGTCCCATCATGTGGTATACAGTCTGGTGAGGCCTGTGTCTAATCCCTTTATGTGTGACACAGTCTGCTGAGGCCTGTACCTAGTCCCAACATGTGGTATACAGTCTGCTGAGGCCTTTATCTAGTCCCATCATGTGGTATACAGTCTGATGATGCCTGTATCTAGTCCCATCATGTGGTATAAAGTCTGCTGTGGCCTGTATCTAGTCCCAACTTGTGGTATACAGTCTGCTCAGGCCTGTACTTATTCCCAACATGTGGTATGCAGTCTGATGAGGCCTGTATCTAGTCCCAACATATGGTATACAGTCTGATGAGGCCTGTACTTAGTCCCTTCATGTGGTATACAGTCTGATGAGGCCTGTACCTAGTCCAATCATGTGGTATACAGTCTGCTGAGGCCTGTACTTAGTCCCATCATGTGGTATACAGTCTGATGAGGCCTGTTTCTAGTCCCACCATGTGGTATACAGTCTGCTGAGGCCTGTACCTAGTCCCAACATGTGGTATACAGTCTAATGAGGCCTGTATCCAGTCCCATCATGTGGTATACAGTCTGCTGAGACCTGTACCTAGTCCCAACATGTGGTATACAGTCTGATTAGGCTTGTACCTAGTCCCAACATGTGGTATACAGTCTGCTGAGGCCTGTACTTAGTCCCAACATATGGTACACAGTCTGATGAGGCCTGTATCTAGTCCCATCATGTGGTATACAGTCTGCTGAGGCCTGTATCTAATCCCTTTATGTGTGTCACAGTCTGGTGAGGCCTGTACCTAGTCACAACATCTGGTATATAGTCTGCTGAGGCCTGTACTTAGTCCCATCATGTGGCATATAGTCTGCTGAGGCCTGTATCTAGTCCCAACATGTGGTATACAGTCTGTTGAGACCTGTACCCAGTCCCAACATGTGGTATATGACGCACCTCTGGGCCGTGGGGTATTCGGTGCCGGGCCGGTCGTTGCTAGGGGAGATGTCACAGTGGCATTGACCCGGTCCGTGACCCAGGGCTGTCAATTAAAGGGGATATTTACAGGGGAATTAAAGTTCTTATATACAGTTCGTGACCCCACCTGTCCTCTGGAGCTGTTGTTAATGCAGCAGAGTTGCTTCAGCTCTCCACAGGCAGAGCTTAGCTCCAGGGCAGTGTAGATGTTATACATATGGAGGTAGCGGTTGTGGTGCAGTGTAGTGCACAGGGTGAAGGCGCAGCAGTAATAATTCACAGAGACAGTGGGGTGCAGTCTACCGGATTTACTCACAGTACTCACTTTGCTCCTGGTTACAACTGCAGATCATAACTTCCCACGTCATCCTATGCTTACTCAGGGAGGGGTTCAGCAAACCCTCAGGTGCCTCCGGAGTACATAACGGGACCCCCTTCTGTGTGTTCCTTCTGGCCGTCTCCCTGCACCTCACACCCAGTGTCCCAATCCAGTGACCGCGGACCTTGTCGGGCGACGTCTTCTCTATTCCCTGGGTCCTCTATGGCCACCTTTTCGGTGATTTAGATGTGGCTTTTTGGCTGCAGCACCTGAAATGCTGCACCCTTCGGTTACCTAGTTGAACGTTGCAATTCTCACTAGTTAGGGGCCGGTCCCCTCTGCGACCCGATCCCTCCACCGCCTGGTAGATTCGGGCGTACGGGTGGCCTCCAGCACTGCCCGTACCCCTGGGATCCTTTCTTCCTTACTCCTGGAGCCTTCTCTCTGCTCCCATTCCTTCCTCCTCTCCTTCTCTTTGACCTCCTCCCTCAGGCCGGCACTTCCCCTGCAGAGCTCCTGCTTCCAACTCTTGCTCTGACTCAAACTTCCTCTCAGACTCCTCGACTAGAATGTTCCACCATCTTTTTTATATCGCTTCTTACTGAGCTCCCCTATCTGCTTCCTCCACCCATACCCACTACATGGTTTCCCCTACTTTGGTTCCCCCCACTCCAGCCAGGAACAGGGCTCAGCAGAAGAGAAGTGCATCTTGCCCCTCCTGCCAGTCTGGAGTAGTGTAGTGTTGGATGCAGGTGTTAGGGTCCTGGGCAGTACTCCTTCCTTACCTGAGAGTGAGATACCACACCTCTGGGTGAGATGCAGTACCTCTGTGGCGAATGAATCCGCAGGGGCGCCACATATAGAGTCTGATGAGGCCTGTACCTAGTCCCAACATGTGGTATACAGTCTAATGAGGCCTGTATCTGACGCGCCCCTGGGCCTGTGTCGGGCTGCGTTGCGCACGCGGGAGCTTACCCGGAGCCGGATCTCTTGAGGGTTGTAGTCTCGTGGCGGTGGTCCGGTCCGTGCCCAGGGAGTCAGACTAAGTGGCGCTGTATTAGCGGTAGATGTTGGACGACTACGCCACCCGTTGAGTACAGCTAAGGAGCTGCTGCTGCAGGGCAGACCGCTGAGGCCGGTGGTAGGATTATGCAGCGTGATAGTATAACCCCCAACGGGAGGGGTATGGCCTCAGGGCAGCCGACGTGGATGATGGGGGTAGCAGGAACCACTCAGAGACGATGCGTGTAATTCAGGGTCTTTACTGGTGACAAAGATAGACCCTCCCGGAGTACTGGCTAGCGATTGGGGCCTGGTCAGTCCTTGAGCAGATGGGATCTCCCCTGGCCAGGCGGAGTTGTAGGCCTCCCAAACTAACTGTACTCTTCTGGCTACCTTGCTAGAGGCGGGTATAAGTAGCCCATGTCCCTGAGTGTACCGTGTGGTGCTCACCCGTATGGCCGGTGACTCGGGGCCTTCTAGTAGCTTCCGCTCCACGACGGCGGTGCTGGTCCCATGCGTGTGACCGTGCCTTCGGGTTTCTTGGCCAGAGGACCTGAAATCCCCTGCCTGATGGATTCTGCTGCTGGGTAGGAGTTAGTCCCCACAGCCTCGGACTCCGGGTCCGGTAAGAAATCTTCTCAGTCAGGGCGAGCTCTGCAGCTGCCAGCCCCTGACTCCTTGTAACACTGCTCCCACAGAGCTCCTGTTGTTTCTTCCCATAGCTGCTTCTCTTCTCTGTCTCTACTTCTGGCATGGCCCAGGAGCTGGGCCCAGCCGGAGCCACAGCTCCCTGTCAGCCCTCCTGGCTGAACTCTCCCCCTGAACTCTCTAACCCTGCCTCAGCCCCAGGTTTATATAGGGGAAGTTCTTCCCCTCCCAGGACTGGGCAGGAGGTGTGGCATGCATAGGATTCCTGACCAAGAGACCTCCCACCTGCTCTCAGACATAACATTGCTGTTACTGTGGAAACCAGACCCCTGGGGTGCCACATTCCCCCCTAGTGAAATTTAGTACTCCGGGACTAAACATATTTTTAGAAAAACATAACAAGGTATAAACAATAATAATACAATAAGAAAAACACATAAAGATGGTTACGGCGTGTCCGCAACCGGGTGCAGTCTTTGAAGAAAAGTAAGGTGTCCATTTCACCAAAACAGGGAGACGTAACCAGGTAGGGGTCTGTCCTGCCCCGAGTCCTTAACAGTCTTTAGTCCATTCCTGGGTTACGCTCCAACCATGTACAAAGGATTCCCGGTACATCCACCAAAGACTCCCATAAATTACTAGAAACACATAATTATTTACAGGATATGGCCGCTCTCAGTCCTCGGCCAGTGGGGATAAGGAATGGCTGCTCACAGTCCTCAGCCTGGTTTAAGATAGGGGCACATGGGGAACAATTCACTAATCCCAACGGGGACCATATTTTAATTAGCAGCAGTCCTTGTACCCTTACGGGTAACTATTTACAGCTCTTTATTCACGCTACTTCCCTTCAGTAGCTATGTCCTCTTTGTGCTCCCTCCTGAGGGTAGTCCTCAGACCCGTCCGGGTCCTCTTGGCTTTCCTCGTATTGGTAGTACTGCAGCTCCTCCTCGGTTAGCTGGGTTAGTATCTCTGCGACAGTCCTCCTCCCAAGTGGCCAGGACTTTACCTCCCTTTGGGCTGCCCCGGTTAATTGGGCCACCAGGATGCTCACTTTTTGCTCCTCTGTGAGGGGGTACACCTGGAAGAGGCTATCCAGCTTTTCTCTAAAGTCATGCAGGGTATGTGACTCCCCTGAGTACTGGGGTAGCCAGGCTGCCCCCGGGATATAGGGCATGGTGAAAGGCATGACCGCAACAGCGGTGGCGCTGGCGGGGGTTGAAGCGGTGAAGCTCTCCTCCGTATCCGGCATCCTTCTCCCCCCTAGTGGACCGTGGCCTACCTTGCGATGATCCTCTTCCGTAGGCCGCGGCTCCGCAGTGGATCGTCAGGGTTGAGGACCTTCCGTCGCGCTCCTGTGACGTCGGCGTCTGCTGGGCTCCTTCCAGGACCTTACGCAACGTCCGGACGTGAGGCGGGGCTTCAGTTCTCGCGCGCTTTCGGAGTCCACGCCCCTCTTCTTCCCGCGCGGCGTCCTCAAGATGGCGTCCAATGGCGGGAAAACTCCACGTATGGCGGGAAGAAGGCTGAAGATGGCGCCGGATGGCGGGAAAACTCCACCGATGGCGGGAAGGAAGCGGAAGATGGCGCCGGATGGCGGGAATCTTCACCACAGGTAAGTTTGAACAGTCTTTTTCAGGCACGCAGTACCCGGTGGTTGCGGGCACGAAATCCTGCCGACTACGCCAAAAGTTGACGCGCCCCTGGGCCTGTGTCGCGCTGCGTTGCGCACGCGGGAGCTTACCCGGAGCCGGATCTCTTGAGGGTTGTAGTCTCGTGGCGGTGATCCGGTCCGTGCCCAGGAAGTCAGACTAAGTGGCGCTGTATTAGCGGTAGATGTTGGACGACTATGCCACCCGTTGAGTACACCTAAGGAGCTGCTGCTGCAGGGCAGACCGCTGAGGCCGGTGGTAGGATTATGCAGCGTGATAGTATAACCCCCAACGGGAGGGGTATGGCCTCAGGGCAGCCGACGTGGATGATGGGGGTAGCAGGAACCACTCAGAGACGATGCGTGTAATTCAGGGTCTTTACTGGTGACAAAGATAGACCCTCCCGGAGTACTGGCTAGCGATTGGGGCCTGGTCAGTCCTTGAGCAGATGGGATCTCCCCTGGCCAGGCGGAGTTGTAGGCCTCCCAAACTAACTGTACTCTTCTGGCTACCTTGCTAGAGGCGGGTATAAGTAGCCCACGTCCCTGAGTGTACCGTGTGGTGCTCACCCGTATGGCCGGTGACTCGGGGCCTTCTAGTAGCTTCCGCTCCACGACGGCGGTGCTGGTCCCATGCGTGTGACCGTGCCTTCGGGTTTCTTGGCCAGAGGACCTGAAATCCCCTGCCTGACGGATTCTGCTGCTGGGTAGGAGTTAGTCCCCACAGCCTCGGACTCCGGGTCCGGTAAGAAATCTTCTCAGTCAGGGCGAGCTCTGCAGCTGCCAGCCCCTGACTCCTTGTAACACTGCTCCCACAGAGCTCCTGTTGTTTCTTCCCATAGCTGCTTCTCTTCTCTGTCTCTACTTCTGGCATGGCCCAGGAGCTGGGCCCAGCCGGAGCCACAGCTCCCTGTCAGCCCTCCTGGCTGAACTCTCCCCCTGAACTCTCTAACCCTGCCTCAGCCCCAGGTTTATATAGGGGAAGTTCTTCCCCTCCCAGGACTGGGCAGGAGGTGTGGCATGCATAGGATTCCTGACCAAGAGACCTCCCACCTGCTCTCAGACATAACATTGCTGTTACTGTGGAAACCAGACCCCTGGGGTGCACATATCCAGTCCCATCATGTGGTATACAGTCTGCTGAGACCTGTACCTAGTCCCAACATGTGGTATACAGTCTGATTAGGCTTGTACCTAGTCCCAACCTGTGGTATACAGTCTGCTGAGGCCTGTACTTAGTCTCAACATATGGTATACAGTCTGATGAGGCCTGTATCTAGTCCCATCATGTGGTATACAGTCTGCTGAGGCCTGTATCTAATCCCTTTATGTGTGTCACAGTCTGGTGAGGCCTGTACCTAGTCACAACATCTGGTATATAGTCTGCTGAGGCCTGTATCTAGTCCCAACATGTGGTATACAGTCTGTTAAGACCTGTACCTAGTCCCAACATATGGTATATGACGCACCTCTGGGCCGTGGGGTATTCGTTGCCGGGCCGGTCGTTGCTAGGGGAGATGTCACAGTGGCATTGACCCAGTCCGTGACCCAGGGCTGTCAATTAAAGGGGATATTTACAGGGGAATTAAAGTTCTTATATACAGTTCGTGACCCCACCTGTCCTCTGGAGCTGTTGTTAATGCAGCAGAGTTGCTTCAGCTCTCCACAGGCAGAGCTTAGCTCCAGGGCAGTGTAGATGTTATACATATGGAGGTAGCGGTTGTGGTGCAGTGTAGTGCACAGGGTGAAGGCGCAGCAGTAATAATTCACAGAGACAGTGGGGTGCAGTCTACCGGATTTACTCACAGTACTCACTTTGCTCCTGGTTACAACTGCAGATCATAGCTTCCCACGTCATCCTATGCTTACTCAGGGAGGGGTTCAGCAAACCCTCAGGTACCTCCGGAGTAGATAACGGGACCCCCTTCTATGTGTTCCTTCTGGCCGTCTCCCTGCACCTCACACCCAGTGTCCCAATCCAGTGACCGCGGACCTTGTCGGGCGACGTCTTCTCTGTCCCCTGGGTCCTCTATGGCAACCTTTTCGGTGAGTTAGATGTGGCTTTTTGGCTGCAGCACCTGAAATGCTGCACCCTTCGGTTACCTAGTTGAACGTTGCAATTCTCACTAGTTAGGGGCCGGTCCCCTCTGCGACCCGAACCCTCCACCGCCTGGTAGATTCGGGCGTACGGGTGGCCTCCAGCACTGCCCGTACCCCTGGGATCCTTTCTTCCTTACTCCTGGAGCCTTCTCTCTGTTCCTGTTCCTTCCTCCTCTCCTTCTCCTGGACCTCCTCCCTCAGGCCGGCACTTCACCTGCAGAGCTCCTGCTCCCAACTCTTGCTCTGACTCAAACTTCCTCTCAGACTCCTCGACTAAAATGTTCCACCATCTTTTTTATATCGCTTCTTACTGAGCTCCCCTAACTGCTTCCTCCACCCACACCCACTACATGGTTTCCCCTACTTTGGTTCCCCCCACTCCAGCCAGGAACAGGGCTCAGCAGAGGAGCAGTGCATCTTGCCCCTCCTGCCGGTCTGGAGTAGTGTAGTGTTGAATGCAGGTGTTAGGGTCCCGGGCAGTACTCCTTCCTTACCTGAGAGTGAGATACCACACCTCTGGGTGAGATGCAGTACCTCTGTGGTGACTGAACCCACAGGGGCGCCACATATAGAGTCTGATGAGGCCTGTACCTAGTCCCAACATGTGGTATACAGTCTGATGAGGACTGTCCCTAGTCCCATCATGTGGTATACAGTCTGCTGAGGCCTGTACCTAGTCTCAACATGTGGTATACAGTCTGCTGAGGCCTGTATCTAATCCCTTTATGTGTGACACAGTCTGCTGAGTCCTGTATCTAGTCCCATCATGTGGTATACAGTCTGATGAGACCTGTACCTAGTCCCGTCATGTGGTATACAGTCTGATGAGGTCTGTTCCTAGTCCCATCATGTGGTATCCAGTCTGATGAGGGCTGTACCCATTCCCATCATGTGGTATACAGTTTGATGAGGCCTGTACCTAGTCCCAACATGTGGTATACGGTCTGATCAGGCCTGTATCTAGCCCCAACATGTGGTATACAGTCTGTTGAGACCTGTACCTAGTCCCAACATGTGTTATACATTCAGCTGAGGCCTGTACCTAGTCCGAACAAGTAGTATACAGTCTCATGAGGCCTGTACCTAGTCCCATCATGTGGTATACAGTCTGATGAGGCCTGTACCTAGTCCCATCATGTGCTATACAGTCTGCTGAGGCTTGTACCTAGTCCCAACATGTGGTATACAGTCTTATGAGGCCTGTACCAAGTCCCATCATATGTTATACAGTCTGATGAGGCCTGCACTTAGTCCCATCATGTGGTATACAGTCTGATGAGGCCTGTACCTAGTCCCATAATGTGGTATACAGTCTGATGAGGCCTGTACCTATTCCCATCATGTGGTATACAGTTTGATGAGGCCTGTACCTAGTCCCACCATGTGGTATATGGTCTAATCAGGCCTGTATCTAGTCCCAAAATGTGGTATACAGTCTGTTGAAACCTGTATCTAGTCCCAACATGTGGTATACAGTCTGCTGAGGCCTGTACCTAGTCCCATCATGTGGTATACAGTCTGATGAGGCCTGTATCTAGTCCCAACATGTGGTATACAGTCTGATGAAGCCTGTACCTCGTCCCATCATGTGGTATACAGTCTGATGAGGCCTGTACTTAGTCTCAACATGTGGTATACAGTCTGATGAGGCCTGTATCTAGTCCCAACATGTGGTATACAGTCTGATGAGGCCTGTATCTAGTCCCATCCTGTGGTATACCGTCTGCTGAGGCCTGTGCCTAGTACCAACATGTGGTATAGAGTCTGTTGAGGCCTGTATCTAATCTTAACATGTGGTATACAGTCTGATGAGTAGTGTTGAGCCACCCCCGTAGTGTTCGAGTTCGGTTCGTTGAACACCCGTGTGTTCACCGAACTGTTCGTCGAACTGTTCGTCGAACACCTTCGAACACCGTTAAAACCAATGGCAGGCAAACAAAAACACATAGAAACACATAGAAAACACCTTCAAAGGTGTCCAAAAGCTGACAAACTGCTCAGAAGACACAACTAACACATGGAAAAGTGACAAGTACATATAGTCATGAGAAAAGAAAAGAGGTGAAGGAGTAAAAGGAGGGGGAGACACAGATATAGGCATGTCATGCCCTTCTAAAATCCAAAAAGTGAGAAGCCGACACGTTCAGTCCGCTCCTGCCCGTGCCACCTCCGTGTCGCCGGGTTTGTGCCAGAGCCACGGTGAACCCTGACGGCCAGCCCCCCTCTCCCAATACTGGTGCCTGTCCGCTGGTGGGTCGAGCGAGCCCCCCTGTGGTGGAGGCAGCTCTAAGCTTTTTAATTTCAATTGTCTCTCTAATTTGAATGAATACAGTTTAAATCCATTTACAAGGATCTATTGGAGGGCAAGTCTCATGCCAGCAGCCGCGTAATTCCAGCTCCAGTAGCGTCCACTAAAGCTGCTGCAGTTAAAAAGCTTTTATAAGGATCGAGCTCGGCTGTCCACCGCAAGGCATCCTACTGCCAGTCCCAGCCCCTATGCCTTGGGGTGCCTCCTGATGCTCTTCACTGAGTATCCCGTGGTCCCGAAGCATTTTCTTTGAAAAAATTAAGTGTCCAAACTACAGGTGGTGTAGCTTGCTTAACAGCCGAGATAATCCGCTGACTAGCAGACACTGCTACTAGGCACAAAGTATTTCCTGGGCTAGATGCAGTTAAAAATTTGTAATTAGATACTCTCGTTGGCTGCTGAGAAAGCATTCCATAGAGTCTCCTGGCACGCCATATATGATTCTCTTAAAAAGCTTGGGGTAGGGGTCTAGGGGACCCTTTTATAGCCAAAATCACGGCCCTGTATCGCAATACGTCACCTAGGCTGAAGATAAATGGAACTGTAGCACCCTGAGGGCTCGGTTGTGTGGCACCCCAGGGGTCTGGTTTCCACAGTAATGTAATGTTATGTCTGAGAGCAGGGGGGAGGTCCTTTGGTCAGGGATCCTGTGCATGCCACACCTCCTGCCCAGTCTGGGGAGGGGAAGAACTTCCCCTATATAAACCCGGGGCTGAGGCAGGGTTAGGAGTCAAGGAGAGTAGAGACGAGAAACAGTCATAGGAAGAAACAGCAGAAGCTCAGTGGGAGCAATACTACAACGAGTCAGGGGCTGGCAGCTGCAGAGCTCGCCCTGACTGAGAAGCTTTCTTACCGGACCCGGCGTCCGATGCTGTGGGGACTAACTCTTACCCAGCAGCAGAAGCCGACCGGCAGAGGATTTCAGGTCCTCAGGCCCAGAAACCCGAAGGCAAGGTCACACGCGTGGGACCAGCACCGCCATCGTGGAGCGGAAGCCATTAGAAGGCCCCGAGTCACCGGCCATACGGGTGAGCACCACACGGCACACTCAGGGACGTGGGCTACTTATATCCGCTTCTAGCAAGGTAGCCAGAAGAGTACAGTCAGTTTGGGAGGCCGACAACTCCGCCTGGCCAGGGGAGATCCCATCTGCTCAAGGACTGACCAGGCCCCGTTCGCTAGCAAGTACTCCGGGAGGGTCTATCGTTGTTACCAGTAAAGACCCTGAATTACACCGCACCGTCTCTGAGTGGTTCCTGCTACCCCCATCATCCACGTCGGCTGCCCTGAGGCCATACTCCTCCCGTTGGGGGTTATACTATCACGCTGCACAATTCTACACCGGCCTCAGTGGTCTGCCCTGCAGCGGCAGCTCCATAGCTGCAAATCAACGGGTGGCGTAGTCGACACTCAAATAACACCTATCAAGACTGCCACACACTGAGTTTGACACCCTGGGCACGGACCGGGTCACCGCCACAAGGACTACTACCCCTATCCAGATCCAGCTCCGGGTTTCCCCTCAACACGGCCCAGGGGGCGCGTCAACTTTTGGCGTAGTCGGCAGGATTTCGTGCCCGCAACCACCGGGTACTGCGTGCCTGAAAAAGAGACTTTCAAGCTCACCTGTGGTGAAGATTCCCGCCATCCGGCGCCATTTTCAGCCTTCTTCCCGCCATCTGTGAAGATTCCCGCCATCCGGCGCCATCTTCAGCCTTCTTCCCGCCATCCGTGGAGTTTTCCCGCCGTTGGACGCCATCTTGAGGACGCCGCGCGGGAAGAAGAGGGGCGTGGACTCCGAAAAGCCCGCGAGAACTGAAGCCCCGCCTCACGTCCGGACGTTGCGTAAGGTCCTGGAAGGAGCCCAGCAGACGCCGACGTCACCGGAGCGCGATGGAAGGTCCTCAACCCTGACGATCCACTGCGGAGCCGCGGCCTACGGAAGAGGATCATCGCAAGGTAGGCCACGGTCCACTAGGGGGGAGAAGGATGTCGGATACGGAGGAGAGCTTCACCGCTTCAACCCCCGCCAGCGCCACCGCTGTCGCGGTCATGCCTTTCACCATGCCCTATATCCCGGGGGCAGCCTGGCTACCCCAGTACTCAGGGGAGTCACATACCCTGCAGGACTTTAGAGAAAGGCTGGATAGCCTCTTCCAGGTGTACCCCCTCACAGAAGAGCAAAAAGTGAGCATCCTGGTGGCCCAATTAACCGGAGCAGCCCGAAGGGAGGTAAAGTCCTGGCCACCTGGGGGGAGGACTGTCGCAGGGATACTAACCCGGCTGAGGGACACCTTTGATACCCGCACCTCAGCCGAGATCAAGCTTAGATTCTACGGGTGCAAACAGCGGGCCCATGAGAGTATAAGGGACTATGCCCTGAACCTACAAGAGGCCCTGAGAGCCGTTAAGCAGACCGACCCTGACGGCGTGGGAGACGAGGACAGGCTGTTGACTGAACAATTTATAGAGGGTTTATATTGCAATGCCCACCGAACCCAGTTGCGGGCAATGGCCCTACAGGACCCTCATCTGGGATTTGCACAGTTCAAGGACAGAGCCATCCGGGTGCTCCGAGAACCGGCACCGGATGGCGTTGTGACCCACAGGCGCCCAGCTATCACTTACCACCAGGAGGCAGCGCCCTTTTCGGCAGGGCCTGTAGGGGCTGATGCGCAGGCTTTGAACAATGACCCGGCTCCAGACCTTCACCATCAGGTCCAAGAGCTAGCTAAAAGCGTTGCTGCGTTAACCCGAACTGTGCAGTCTTTACAGGCTTCCACTCCAGGGAAGATCCAGCTGGCATCCGGACCGGAGAACATCCCGTGGCGTCGACCAAGGAGGACCCCACCGGCCAGAGCAAGACCCAGTGACCGGTACAACGAGGACGGACGACCCATCTGCCGCCGCTGCAATCAACCCGGACATATGGCAAGGTACTGTCCTTTAAACTGGCACAACCTGGGGGTAGAGGGCCAACCCCCAGGAAAAAGATCACCAGGCCCATCGAACTGGCGCGACAAATATGTCGGAGGACGTCCAGTCTTGCCTGTGGTACTGGATGGCATCCCTATGAGTGCCCTACTGGACACCGGGTCACAGGTCACCACCATCCCGTACGTGCTCTTCAAGCAGTACTGGAATGACTCGGATATAACCCGCTACCCTGACGACGACTTGAGTATCATCGCCAGCAATGGTCAGCCCGTGCCACAGATCGGATTTAAAGAGGCGACCATTAAAATTGGTAGAGTCGAACTAGCAGCACAGGGACTGATTATTGTAGACATTGACAAACACGAGAGTCACCCAAAGATAACGCTAGGAACTAATGTAATTGAAAATTGTCTTGCAGAGGTGATTTTCCTTTTACAACAGGTTGCCAAGAACGCCAGCTCCGGCGAGCAGCGGGTGCTCCAGAAAGAGATCCGGGCACTGATGCGACGGCAACAGGTGGAACTCTCCGGCGGTGAGATTGGTAGCGTAAGAATGTGTGACCCTTTTCCTATTGCCATGCCCCCAAAAAGTGAAATGATGATTTGGTGCCGGGCAGCTATTGGTCTGAGAGGTAGGGATTACCAGGCAATGGTAGAACCAGTTTACTCGGACAGTAGGCCCACCATTTTGACAGCACGGGGGGTGGTTGATGTACGCCATGGGAGGGTGCCCGTTCGCATAATAAATATCGGGGAGAGGGAAGTGTACCTGCCCCGGTATGCCACGCTAGCCAAATTATATACCATTAACCAAAATTATATACAATCTGTGGAACCCTTGCCTCCATCTCACCCGGAGGAAGGTAACGGCTCTAAGAAAAACATGGAGGACTGGTGTCAGCAACTACATCTGGGTACTGACTCCACTCCCGCACACCAGAAACAAGGAGTCTATCGGGTGGTTCAAGAGTACGAGAGAGTGTTCAGTAAACACCCGTTAGACTTCGGGCGAGTCAAGGGGGTAGAACACCACATCCCCACGGGAGACCATCCTCCTATAAAAGAGAGGTATCGACCCGTACCCCCTGCCCACTACCAACACGCCAAGGGGATGCTTAGAGACATGAAGGAGGCTGGGGTGATCAGGGATAGCTGTAGCCCCTGGGCAGCTCCACTAGTCTTAGTCAGAAAAAAAGACAACACCATGAGGATGTGTGTAGATTACCGGAAAATCAACCGTATCACACACAAGGATGCGTACCCCTTACAAAGGATAGAGGAGTCATTGGCTGCTTTAAGATCTGCTAACTTCTTCTCTACCTTGGATCTCACTAGCGGGTACTGGCAGGTTCCTGTAGCAGAGGCGGACCGGGAGAAGACCGCATTCACCACCCCGATGGGACTTAGCGAGTTCACCTGCATGCCGTTCGGACTCTGCAACGCACCAGGAACCTTCCAACGACTAATGGAGTGTTGTCTGGGCCACAGAAACTTCGAGACGGTCCTGTTGTACCTGGACGATGTCATCGTATATTCCAAGACGTATGAGGACCACCTGAAACACCTGGCGGAAGTGTTCGAAGCTCTGGCGAGTTATGGCCTAAAGGTGAAACCCTCCAAGTGTCACCTCCTGAAACCAAAGGTGCAGTACCTGGGACACGTGGTGAGCGCTGACGGAGTGGCTCCCGACCCTGATAAGATCACCGCAATTAAGGAATGGCCAAGCCCCTCCAGCGTAAAAGAAGTGCGGCAGTTCCTCGGGTTGGTAGGCTACTGCCGAAGGTTTATTCCCGGTTTCACCAAAAAGGCAGCACCTATGCAGGACCTCCTGATAGGCCAGTCCCGGAAGGCCAAGAACCAGAAGCCGCCCTTCAAATGGGAGGAGCTGGAAGAAGAGTCCTTCCGCCAGCTGAAGATGGCCCTCACGGGGGACGAAATCCTGGCGTACCCGGATTATAGCCAGCCCTTTATCCTCTACACCGACGCCAGTAACATCGGGCTAGGAGCCGTACTGTCCCAGATCCAGCAGGGGAAGGAACGAGTAATCGCCTACGCCAGCCGAAAGCTGCGACCCACCAAAAGGAACCCCGAGAATTACAGCTCATTTAAGCTAGAGTTCCTGGCCGTAGTATGGGCAGTCACCGAGCGCTTTAAGCATTACCTCGCTTCTTCCCGGTTCACCGTGTACACGGATAACAACCCGTTGACACACCTGGACACGGCAAGACTCGGTGCCCTGGAACAGAGGTGGATGGCCCGTCTGTCCAACTACGAGTTCACAATCAAATACCGGGCCGGACGCTCCAATACCAACGCGGACGCCCTGTCCAGGATGCCCAACCTGCCGGACGAAGGAGAAGATCCGGAGGGACTGGAAGAAGTTGAACTCCCTGCGTTCCACCGTCATGGGACTATCCAGTATTACCACCGGGTAAGGAGTAAGCAGGCTGCTACGTTGAACCCCTTACCTCACTACAACTGGGCGGAAACGCAAGACAGCGACCCTGCCGCCCGACTGGTGAAGGAGATGCTGACTCGCCCGGAGGCTTGCCTTGAACCAGACGCTCCGGAGGAAGCCAAACAACTATGGGCAGAGAAGAGTCGACTGTTCCTTTACAAGGGGAAGTTGTGCCGCAGAATGGTTAACTCCCGGACGCATGAACTACTCTGGCAAGTAGTGGTGCCACGAAGAGACGCAGCCATGGTGATGGAGGCATACCACGACGGAGCTGGACACTTCGGGTGGAAGAAGCTGGAGTTCCTGCTGCGCGAGCGATTCCACTGGGTAGGCATGAGGGGAACCATTGAGAAGTGGTGCAGAGACTGTGGCCCGTGCAACCTGAGAAGGAAGGACCGTGCCAGCCAGAAGACTCCCCTGCAGTCCATCGTCACCCGGCAACCGTTGGAACTGGTAGCCTTGGATCATGTAAAACTGACCCCAAGCAGAAGTGGCTACGTCTACGCATTAACCATCGTGGATCATTACTCCCGGTTCTTGGTTGTCGTCCCCGTCAAGGACTTAACGGCTCAAACAGCAGCTAGAGCCTTCCAGCAGCACTTCTGCCGTCCACACGGGTACCCGGACCAAGTGCTGACGGACCAGGGACCTGCCTTTGAAGCGGAGGTCTTCCAGGAATTCTGCAATCTGTATGGCTGCCGGAAGATAAGGACGACACCCTTCCATCCGCAAACTAATGGACTTTGTGAGAAAATGAACCAGGTGGTAATGGATCTGCTAAAAACGTTGCCCCTGGAAGAACGCAGTCTGTGGCCTGAGAAGTTGCCCGATCTGGTGGACCTATACAACCATATCCCGGTAGGTTCCACCAACTGTACCCCGGCTTACCTAATGAGGGCAAGACCTGGTAAGTTACCTGTTGACCTGGAAATGGGAGGCCTGACACCCGAGGACACTTCACCAGAAGCAGACTGGGACACAGAGAGGCAGCAGCAGTACCGGAGAGTACAGGAGAGCGTGGAGCGAAGTCTCTGTCAGGCTAGGGAAAGACAAGAGAAAACTTACAACCAGTATGCTCCCGCTGTTCCCCTGGTACCCGGAGAGCAGGTCTTGAAGAGGAAGAGACGGCTCCACAAGTTGGACGACCAGTGGGAGAAGGACCCGTACACCGTACTGCCCTCAAGCCACGAGAACCCGAAGGTTTGTACCATCAGTAAAGACGGAGGGGAAACCACAGCCATTGTATCCCGGGACCACCTGAAGAAGTGTCCCGAACAACTGAGGAACCCTGAAGAGGAACAAGAAGACCATCGACCCGTAGAGGAAAGGGAAGATATGGTTAGTACTGTGCTCGGGGACTTCCCTCGGTCTTGGACTCAAGTCAATGGTGCAGTTGTGGTACCCGTACTCACCTTCCTCCAACTAGCATCCCAAGCACCTACGGAGCAACAGGTAGAGCTGGAAGAACAGCCGGTCCAGCAGGCAGAAGACCCCACACCAGCAGACCAGGAGGATCAACCCTCTGCTTGCAGTGAGCCTGCCATATCCCTAGTGAGCCAAAGAGCCGGTAGACAGCTGCCCAGTTTACCCTTGACAGCTCCTACACCCTGTAGTTCAGGGCTAGACAGTCAGCTCCGTAGGTCCACTAGGGCCACTAGAGGCCAGTTACCCGCACGTTGGAGGATTTGAAGTGTATAAATTGTTTTATTTATGTTTACCTGTGTATTGTTGCTTGTGTATAATTTTGTGTTTCTAGTTATTTGTAGGAGTCCTTGGTGGATTTACCGGGAATCCCTTGTACATAGTTGGAGAGTAACCCAGGATGGACTAAAGACTGTTAAGGACTCGGGGCAGGACAAACCCCTACCTGGTTACGTCTCCCTGTTTTGGTGAAATGGACACCTTGCTTTTCTTCAAAGACTGCACCCGGTTACGGACATGCCGTGACCACCTTTATGTGTTTTTTTTTTCTTATTGTACTGTTATTGTTGTTATATCTTGTTATGTTTTTCTAAAATATGTTTAGTCCCGGAGTACTAAATTTCACTAGGGGGGAATGTGGCACCCCAGGGGTCTGGTTTCCACAGTAATGTAATGTTATGTCTGAGAGCAGGGGGGAGTTCCTTTGGTCAGGGATCCTGTGCATGCCACACCTCCTGCCCAGTCTGGGGAGGGGAAGAACTTCCCCTATATAAACCCGGGGCTGAGGCAGGGTTAGGAGTCAAGGAGAGTAGAGACGAGAAACAGTCATAGGAAGAAACAGCAGAAGCTCAGTGGGAGCAATACTACTACGAGTCAGGGGCTGGCAGCTGCAGAGCTCGCCCTGACTGAGAAGCTTTCTTACCGGACCCGGCGTCCGAGGCTGTGGGGACTAACTCTTACCCAGCAGCAGAAGCCGACCGGCAGGGGATTTCAGGTCCTCAGGCCCAGAAACCCGAAGGCAAGGTCACACGCGTGGGACCAGCACCGCCATCGTGGAGCGGAAGCCATTAGAAGGCCCCGAGTCACCGGCCATACGGGTGAGCACCACACGGCACACTCAGGGACGTGGGCTACTTATATCCGCTTCTAGCAAGGTAGCCAGAAGAGTACAGTCAGTTTGGGAGGCCGACAACTCCGCCTGGCCAGGGGAGATCCCATCTGCTCAAGGACTGACCAGGCCCCGTTCGCTAGCAAGTACTCCGGGAGGGTCTATCGTTGTTACCAGTAAAGACCCTGAATTACACCGCACCGTCTCTGAGTGGTTCCTGCTACCCCCATCTTCCACGTCGGCTGCCCTGAGGCCATACCCCTCCCGTTGGGAGTTATACTATCACGCTGCACAATTCTACACCGGCCTCAGTGGTCTGCCCTGCAGCGGCAGCACCATAGCTGCAAATCAACGGGTGGCGTAGTCGACACTCAAATAACACCTATCAAGACTGCCACACACTGAGTTTGACACCCTGGGCACGGACCGGGTCACCGCCACAAGGACTACTACCCCTATCCAGATCCGGCTCCGGGTTTCCCCTCAACACGGCCCAGGGGGCGCGTCAGTTGCTACAGAGGTATTGCACCTCACCCAGAGGTGTGATATCTCACTCTCAGGTAAGGATGGAGTGTGGATCAGGACCCGACACCTGCATGCATTACACCACATTGCCGTGGGGCAGGGCGACCAATATGCCCCTGAGATGGGCACGACAGTCCCTGTCCCTGGATGGAGTGGGGGGGGGGAACACTGAGGAAGGGGAACCCTGTAGTGCAGGGAGGAAGCAGTTCCTGGGTGCATTGAGAAGGGAGTATAAAAGGTGGGCACCATCTTAGTTCAGTGCAGAGAAGTCTGAGCAGAAGTGGCAGGGAGCAGGGGCTCTGCATGAGCTCTGCTCCGGAGGCGGGCCTAGTAACAGAGGCCCAGGCCTGGAAGAGGGAGAAGGAAGGAAGAGGAGCGGAGAAGGCTCCAGGAACGAGGAACGAAGGGATCCCAGGGGTGCGGACGGGCAAGTCGCCACCGCACGCCCGAATCCACCTGCATGGAGGGGTCAGGCCAAAGGGGGAGACCGGTCCCCGAAACTAGTGGAGGCAGGAAACGACCCTCAGCTAGAAACCGGAGGCTGTGACATTTTATGTGGCGCAGCCCCTCGCTACACCCGCTAGGAGGGCAGCACATAGCGTCAGGGAAACTGGCGCCAAGTTTACCAAGAGGAGGCCCGAGGCAGCCGGACAGAAGGGTTGGTAAGAAAGGCCAGACAAAGGACACACAAAGGGGGTCCTGTGAAGCGCTCCAAAGTTATCTGGGAGTTGTCTGAGCCTCTCACCTGGTGAGCACAGTACGACGTGGGCAGCCGTTACCTGCAGACGTGGTCTGGATAATAAGAACTGTGAGTAAAGGCCCTGGACTGCATCACTGACTCTGTGTCGTTACCGCTGCTGCCCTGCACCATCACCCCCATCCTCCGCATACACTGCCCTGAGGCTATACTCCTCCCGTGGGGAGTTATGCTACGCTCTGCTGCACCCACAACACCAGCCTCAGAGGTCTGCCCTGCAGCGGCGGTTCACTCTGACCGCAATCCACGGGTGGCGTAGTCGGACATTTAAACATCAAAACCACATAAATAGTTCCGCCACTGGTTTGACCACCCTGAGCCACGGAACCGGGTCGCCGCCACGAAGACTACAACCACCAGCATCCACCAAAAAGGGTCCGGCTCCGGGTGTCCCAAGGCCCAGGGGGTACATCAGAACATTTTCATCACCTTTCACAATCACCAATGGGACAAGGCAGGGATGTCCTCTGTCCCCTCTTATACATCCTAGTGACGGAGCACCTGCTCTCATCAATTCGCCATAACCCCAATATTAGGTGGATTGAGGTGGGAGGCACCGAGTACAAGTGCTCTCTATTTGCTGATGATGTCCTAGTATATATCACTCAATCACATATATCCATCCATGCTGTTATGGCTGAAATAGATCACATTGTTACATGGTCAAATTTTAAAATCAATGCAGCGAAGTCTGAGGCCCTCAATGTCTCCCTCCCCAAATCCATATAGGATTCCATCCAGTCCAACTCTCCCTTTGCCTGGCCTTCACAGGGTATCAAATACTTAGGAATTCCTATTCATAGAGACCTCTCCCATCTATGTTATCTTAATTTTGGGCCCTTTATTGAACAACTCCATACAGACCACGGTTGGCAAGTTAGAACTGTAAGATTCACTACGTGAACCACTGGTGTTTTGTGGAAAAGCACATGTACACTGTGTTCCAAATTATTATGCAAAAAGTGTTTAGGAGTGATAAGGGAAGAATTTGTTTGTTTGTCAGTTAAACTCATTGATGGTGATGTGTGTCAGGGCTCTTTATATCACTGTAAGCAATTGCAGACACCTGTGCTAATTAGTTTGGCAGGTGTGTCCAATGAAAGGCAAGACTACTTAAGAAGGCTGTCTCACATTATTAAGCAGCCTACATTTTCTGCCAAAATGGGAAAGAAAAAGGATGTGTCGGCTGCTGAGAAGCAACAAATTGTGGAGTGTTTAGGTCAAGGCATGACTACAATCAACATTGTGCGATGATCAGGATGAAGTGTCTTGGCAATCAAGAAGTATGTAGCTGATTCACAGTACACACGTGTGCGTGCTGATAAGGGCAAATTGAGGACTCTTTCCTACAGGCAATTACGTCAGGTTAAAAGAGCAGCGGCAAAAAAGCCTTGTCATAGCAGCAGACAAGTTTTTGAAGCTGCTGGTGCCTCCAACGTCCCCCGAACAACAAGATGCAGGGTCCTTCAGAGATTTGCAGCTGTGCATATGCCATCCTGTCGACCTCCTCTATCCACTTCACACAAGCAGAAACGGCTCCAGTGGGCCAAACATTACATGAAGACTGATTTCAAAACTGTTTTGTTCACGGATGAGTGCCATGCAGCGTTCGATGGTCCAGATGGATGGAGTGGAGGATGGCTGGTTGATGGACACCCCACGCAAACACGGCTACAGCGCCAACAAGGAGGAGGTGGAGTAATGTTTTGGGCTGGAATCATGGGGAGAGAGATTGTCGGCCCCTTTAGGATCCCTGAAGGCGCTAAAGATGAACTTCCTGCCATGGTTCAAGAAGAAGAACCATGTATTTCACAGCAAGATCATTTTTTTGCATGATAATGCACCATCTCATGCTGCACATAAAACATCTGCATCTCTGGCTGATATGGGCATAAAAGGGGACAAACTTATGGTGTGACCCCCATGCTCCCCTGACCTCTACCCCATTCAGAACCTCTGGAGCATCATCAAAAGGAGTGTCTATGATGGTGGGAGGCAGTTCACATCTAAGCAACAGCTCTGGGAGGGTATTCTGTCCTCATGCAAAACAATTGAAGCAGAAACCATCCAAAACCTGACAAATTCAATGGACGAGAGAGTTCAGAAGCTCCTTTCGAACAAGGGGTCCTATGTGAAAATGTAACATCACCTAGAATAAAGTTTTGAGTTGAAAACTGTTTGATTTCAGTTTCTAATAACCTGCTAATGCTTATAATTTCAAAAATGACCATTTTTTTGGTTTTTATTAAAATGAAAAGGTTGATCGAAAAGTTTGGGGGATCTAAGAGTGTGGCAACCCAGTAGTCATGATTACTTCGAATTCTGACAATATGAGGGTCATGTTGCACGTAGTGCAGCAAGAAGGCACTTATGTGTCTTGCGCATCTCGGAGCCCCAAAATTATTTTCCGGGCTAGATGCAGCTACAAATTATTATTAATTTTAAATCTGGTGGAGATTAGTATAGATGGGCTAATAGGATCAGTGCTGCACACTGCTACAAAGCCCAAATTATTTTCCAGTCAAGATACAGATAAACATGATTAGTAATTTGAAAGCTTAAAACGGTTGGTAGGGTGATTTTAACCAATCATCAAGCTTTTACTCTCCCCAGGATGACACAGGGGTAGAAAAGTCGTTTCGGATCCATGATTTGTTCAACTTTATGAACGTGAGTCTGTCTACATTATCAGTGGAGAGCCGCGTGCGCTTATCTGTCAGCACACCACCAGCAGCGCTGAACACACGTTCAGACAGAACGCTGGCTGCGGGGCATGACAAGATCTCCAAGGCGTAAGTGGCTAGCTCCGGCCATTTATCCAGATTGGAAGCCCAAAAAGAGCAAGGGTCCAGTGACACAGTCATGGCTTCAATGTTTACTTGGAGATACTCCTGTACCATCGTCTCTAGGCGTTGACTATGTGTCAGACTTCTTGTCTCCTGTGGCCTTGCAAAGGATGGGCTAAAAAAGTGGTGAAATGATTCCGCAAAATTGATGTTACCAGCAGATATTGTGGTTCTGTTACGGTTTGAGTGCTGAACACTTGACGGTCTCACGGTTGGCAAGTTGGAACTGTGAGATTCACTACGTGCACCACTGGTGTTTTGTGGAAAAGCACATGTAAGATTCTGCAACAGTCTCTGCTGATACTCCTGCATGCGTGCATCCCTTTCTATGGCAGGAATAATTTCTGCAAATTTACTTTTGTACCGGGGATCTAACAGTGTGGCAACCCAGTAGTCAGGATTATTTCTAATTCTCACAATTCGAGGGTCATGTTGCAGGTAGTGCAGCAAGAAGGCACTCATGTGTGTTGCGCATCCAGGAGCACCAAGTCCCTGTTGTGTTGGTGGCGAGGTAACAATCATGCTTCCTTCCTCTGTCCTCTCCCCCCAACCTCGCACAACAGAAATGTGATCAAGGTCTCCCTCATCTGATGAGTCTTCCATCAGTTCGTCCTCCACTTCTTCCTGGGCTCCTGCACCTTCCTCACTAGTTTGGCTGCTACCATGCGCCCTGGTAAAACCATCTCCCCCACCCTTACATGCCTGCCGCCTTGGTGCTGCCAACCGTCTGGACCTTGCAGATGTTAGCCCTTCCGCATACAACTCCTCCTCCTCTACTTCCTCCACCTCCTCTTGTGCCACCACCTGACTCCGAATTCTGTTTAACATGTGCTCCAGCATGTAAATCACCGGAATAGTCATGCTGATAATGGCATCATCAGCACTAAACATCTTCGTCGCCATTTCAAAACTGTGCAGAAGGGTGCATAGGTCCCTGATCTGAGACCACTCCTCCAGCGTGATTTGCCCCACCTCCGGATCTCGTTGGCCCAGGCTATACGTCAGAACGTATTGCACCAGGGCTTGTCGGTGCTGCCACAGTCGCTGCAACATGTGCAGAGTTGAATTCCACCGGGTAGGCACATCGCATTTTAGCCGGTGAAGTGGCAGGCCCAACGACTTCTGTAGAGATGTAAGTCGCTGAGCTGCGGGATGCGAACGGCGGAAGTGAGCACACAGCGACCGTGCCCTCTGCAGAAGGCCATCTAGTCTGGGATAGTGGGCTAAAAATTGCTGGACAACCAGGTTCAACACGTGAGCCATACAAGGCACGTGTGTGACATTGCCCCGGCGAAGGGCCGCACCCAGGTTTGCAGCATTGTCGCACACGGCCTTCCCTGGTTTCAGGTCCAGTGGAGACAACCATTCATATAATTGGTTCTCCAGAGCTGACCACAACTCCTCAGCTGTGTGACTCACATTTCCCAGACATTTCAATGTAAAAACCGCCTGATGACGTTGAGCCCTACTGCCAGCATAGTAAGGAGGTGTGCAGGATCCCTTCTGCGCAGTTAGAAAGCTTGTGGCATGACCAGACAGGCTTTGAGTGCAGGTGGAAGACCGAGAGGAGGTTGAGGAGGCAGAAGCAGTGGAGGAACTTTGACATAAAGAGGATTGACGCACAACTCGTGGGGACGGCAAGACTTGGACAGCAGCCCCTTGTCCTGCTGTCACCATAGTTACCCAGTGCCCAGTCAGCGACATGTAACGCCCCTGTCCATGCCTACTCGTCCAAGTGTCTGTGGTGAAATGCACCCTGTCACACACAGAGTATCTCAAAGAAGCGGTGATGTTGTGTGCGACATGCAGGTGGAGCGCAGGCACACCTTTCTTTGAGAAGTAGTGCCGACTGGGCATCTGGTACTGGGGCACTGCGACGGACATAAGGTCTCGAAAATCCTCTGTGTCCACCAGGCGGAAAGGCAGCATTTCTGTAGCCAAGAGCTTGCAGATGGTGAAATTCAACCTCTTAGCTTTCTCATGGCTAGGAGGAAATGGTCTTTTACTTGTCCACATCTGAGGGACCGAGGGCTGGCTATTGTGCTTAGACGGGGTTGATAAGGGTGTCCCCGGCAAACTGCCGGTCTGTGAGGAAGATGCAGGCGGACATGTTAGGTTGCCTTGATCCAAAGGTGGTGCTATCGATGTCGGACAGCGCTCAACACCAGCTGGTGTTACCACCTCCAAAGAAAATGATGACCTGCCAATCACGCTGGCTGTTGCGGGTAAAGAGGTGGCAGGTCTGCGCCCCAAAACAGGTTTGACTGCTGTCCCCCCAGTCACAGAGGATGTAGAGGCCGCGGATGCACAAGATATGGCAGACGGTGGTTGGCCCGGCCGGCTAGGCCGCATTGTAGCACACTGAGCTTCCCACTGCAACTTATGCTTCATGTCCATGTGCCGGTTCATGCATGAAGTACTCAAACTATGTATTTTTTGGCCTCTACTTAGCTTTTGCTGACAAATGTTACAGATAACACGAGTTGGGTCATCTTTATCGATCTGAAAAAATGCCCAGGCTATGCAAGGCTTAGCACCCATGCAACCTGAAGAGCCACCACGACTTGTGGTGAGAGGCAGAGTTGTGTTTGAGGATGCAGTTGTTGACGTGCTTCCAGTACTACGTCTCTGTCCAGGAAGGCGCAACCTGACCTCGTCGTCACTAGCATCTTCCTCCACCTCCTCTGCTGACCTCATCTCTTGGCTGACTGTGGGTTGACAGTAAGTGGGATCTCCAACCTCATCATCATCACCCTGTGCGTTATCACACCCGTCGTCCTCAGAGCCAACCTGTTCCTGCCCTGACAAAAAACTAAAGTTGTCGCTCCAATCAGGTATTTGAGTCTTATCATCGTCTTCCTCATTGTCTCCACCAACAGGAGTTACAGTTTGGGAATGAGGGTCTACATTATGGTCAGAACCTTCTGCGTCTGGTCCTGGATCTGACTCATAAAGATTCTGGGCATCAGTGCAGATCATTTCCTCGTCTGGATTCACAAAAGCGCTGGAGTCGACCTCTGATTCCCAGGCTATAGTATGAGTAAACAGCTCTGCAGACTCAACCATCTGTTCTACCTCATACTCAGACGGGCAGCTGGAGATTTGGGAGCTGTGAGGAAGCAAGTGCGATTGGGGTGACACCTTTGAGGACTGGAGTATTTGTGATGTTGAAGTTGATGTGGAGGAGAGCCCACTTATAGGAGCACTTGATATCCGTTGAAGCACCTGCTGTTTTTGTGCCTCATCTGGAATTTGTAGAGATTGGCGTGGCCGTAAGAAAGGGATCTTATCACATTGTCCGCTAAAAGAAGTAGACATTTTAGTTTGGCTGGAAGATGGTCTTTCTTCTGCAGATGTTACTGTTGCTTTAACACCTACCCCACGGACACAACCTTTTTTCCCCTTCCCAACACGCCTATTCCCCTTTCCACCAGCAGCAGGCCTTTTTCCACTCATTTTGGTGGTTAACTAATTCACAACTCTGGAGTTGTTTGCACAAAAAAACAATGGATGGGAACCGAGCAGAGCTGAGTGGCCAAACTGTGGTATTAGGCCAAAACTATTGGCTGGGTTAGATGCAGAAAAAAATTATATTCAATTTGCAACCTGATGGAGGTCTGTATAGATGGATTAATAGAACAAGTCCCACACACAGCTAGAAGCCCAATATTTTTTCAGAGGTAGATGCAGAAAAAAATATATTCAGTTTGCAACCTGATGGAGGTCAGTATAGATGGACTAATACAACAAGTCCCACACACAGCTAGAAGCCCAATATTTTTTCAGAGGTAGATGCAGAAAAAAAATATATTCAGTTTGCAACCTGATGGAGGTCTGTATAGATGGATTAATAGAACAAGTCCCACACACAGCTAGAAGCCCAATATTTTTTCAGAGCTAGATGCAGAAAAAAATATATTCAGTTTGCAACCTGATGGAGGTCTGTATAGATGGATTAATAGAACAAGTCCCACACACAGCTAGAAGCCCAATATTTTTTCAGAGGTAGATGCAGAAAAAAATATATTCAGTTTGCAACCTGATGGAGGTCTGTATAGATGGATTAATAGAACAAGTCCCACACACAGCTAGAAGCCCAATATTTTTTCAGAGGTAGATGCAGAAAAAAATATATTCAGTTTGCAACCTGATGGAGGTCTGTATAGATGGATTAATAGAACAAGTCCCACACACAGCTAGAAGCCCAATATTTTTTCAGAGGTAGATGCAGAAAAAAATATATTCAGTTTGCAACCTGATGGAGGTCAGTATAGATGGACTAATACAACAAGTCCCACACACAGCTAGAAGCCCAATATTTTTTCAGAGGTAGATGCAGAAAAAAATATATTCAGTTTGCAACCTGATGGAGGTCAGTATAGATGGACTAATACAACAAGTCCCACACACAGCTAGAAGCCCAATATTTTTTCAGAGGGAGATGCAGAAAAAAATATATTCAGTTTGCAACCTGATGGAGGTCTGTATAGATGGATTAATAGAACAAGTCCCACACACAGCTAGGTCAGTATAGATGGACTAATAGAATGATGCTATGCCCAAAAGATTTTACTTCACTAGGTGCAGTAAAAAAATTGGTATTCTATACACAGGTGGTATATCTTGCAACACAGATAGGCTACTCCACTGACTAACACACTCTGCAATAGGCCAAAAAGGATTAGCTTTGCTAGATTCAGCCAAATGCTGTGAAAAAAACTTGCACAGCACTGGCACAGACCTGCCTGGCAAAAACTGATGTAACCTAGTCCTGAAAAGGACTCCAATTACAATTAGTCTTTACTCCCACAATCTATCTATTTAAGAGCACAGACCTGCCTGATAAAAGTCGTAGGAAATGCTGTAACCTAGTCCTTAAAAGGACTGCAATCACAACTATTCTCTACTCCCAAGCTATCTGTAGATTTGTGCGAAAATTGGCTTGAAATTAACAAGGTATAGCGCACACAGCAACAGCGGTGCCGTCTAACACGCAGCTGCAGCAGTGAGAAAATGGTGGCGACGGGGAAAATGGCTTGGTCTTATAGGGCAAGGACATGTGACATACACTGCCAATGACACATGCCCTTGCTTGTGTGAAAAAAAGCACTTCGCTCCGTGTGTGCGCTGCTGATAGGCTGACAGATTGCACCTCCCCACTGCAAATGCGGGAAAGAGAAAAAAAAATGAAGATCTTCATTGTTCCTGCAGAGATCCATCCCCTGCCCCTCCCCCCACCCCGCTGTACACTCAAACTGCGTATTAACATTAATTTTCATCATTACTGAGAAAAAATCCAGTTATGATTTTGGTGCACGAACAGTTATCGAACATAACCTCGAACAGCCGAATTTTTCTCAAATTGTTCGTGTTCGCCGAACGGCTCGAACACCGCCCAAAACAGCTCGAATTTGAGATTGGCGAACAGTTCGAGTAGAACAACGCTCATCTCTACTGATGAGGCCTGTACCTAGTCCCAACATGTGGTGTACAGTCTGCTGAGACCTTTACCTAGTCCCAACATGAGGTATACAGTCTGATGAGGCCTGTACTTAGTCCCAAAATGTGGTATACAGTCTGTTGAGACCTGTACCTAGTCCCAACATTTGGTATGCAGTCTTATGAGGCCTGAAACTAGTCCCATCATGTGGTATACAGTCTGATGAGGCCTGTACCTAGTCTCAACATGTGGTATACAGTCTGCTGAGGCTTGTACCTAGTCTTTGTCGCAGAGTGCATCTTCTTACAGTCACCACTGTACTTACAAGAGCTTCAATCAGCAAGATATCTTGAGTAAACAGTATTTACTTCATACTGGTTAAACATCAGATACAATTCAGTGTCACACAGTCCGTGTTCTGCTTACATAACACATTCAGGAAAGGAAAAGAAAACACAGGAAGTAAGAACAACCCACAATTGAGAGCTTTTCTCCCACCATAACAGCAAGCATATAACTTTACACACTATCGCCATCTGCTGTCTGGTTAGTATATAGTCATACTTTCACTTATAATAAGTTCTAATCTGTTGTATATGCCAACACCCTTTCTCAACAATAAGGACTTATTCAATCAAACCCAACTTTTTTATTAGTCTCTGGTGTTTATCAGCATTCAACGCCTTCGTGAAGATGTCTGCTGTCATTTCTTCAGTAGGATAATACTCTAACTTCAAGACTCCTTGTTCCTGATGATCTCTCAAGAAATGATATTTCACATCAATATGCTTGGTTCTTGGATTGACTCTTTCCATCTGAGCAAGAACAAGACATCCTTGATTGTCCTCTTTCAGTTTTGTTGGTTCCCACTGTGGTTGTCCTAATTCTGTCAACAATTGTCTTAACTACAGTACTTCTTGACTCGCATGTGCTGCGGCAACATATTCTGCTTCTGTTGAAGACAGTGTCACAATTGACTGTTTCTTACTTGTCCAACTTATTGATCCATATGAGAGAAAAAAACATATGTCCACTGGTAGATCTTCTGTCAGTTGGATCTCCAGCCCAATCTGCATCAACATATCCTGTTAAAATGCAATTATCACTTGTGGGTAATTTCAGCTTAACATTGCTTGTTCCTTTCAAATAACGCATTACTCTCTTCACGGCATTCCAATCAGCTTTATTTGGTTTTGATACCTTTCTACTCAGGATTCCTACTGCTGCTGCAATGTCTGGTCTTGTAACAATCGCTAGATACAGTAGTTTTCCTATTGCTGTTCTGTATTCTTCATTATTTGGTAGCATATTTTTTTCACTGTTCATCTCTTTGAGGTAATTAGTTTCCATTGGAGACTTTACTGTTTTTGCATCCTTTAATCCAAATTTTTCTGTTATGTCTTGAATCATGTGATTTTGATTCAGTAGGAAACTTCTGTCTTCTTCTCTTTCTACCTGTATTCCTAGGTACTGTTTCACATTTCCCAAGTCTTTGATTTCGAAATGTTGCTTCAGGATTTTTAGAATGTTTTCTTTATCCCTTTCTTGTTTAAAACAAATCAAAATGTCGTCTACATATATGAGTACATAAATCCATCTATTAATCAGCTTTTTTGTGTACAAGCATTGATCAGCTTTGCTTCTTTGAAATTTTTCATTTGTAAGTACTTCCGTGATTTTGTCATTCCACGCTTTAGCTGCTTGCTTTAAACCATATATGCTTTTCTGTAGTTTGCAAGCTTTGCTTGGATTTCTTTCATCTTTGAATCCTGGAGGTTGTTCCATGTAAATGTCTTCTGTTAAATCTCCATTCAAAAAAGCTGTCTTTACATCCAGATGTCTCAGTTCCATCTGTTTCATTGCTGCAACTGTAAGTAAAGTTCTTATTGTAGTGTGATTGACAACTGGAGCAAATGTCTCATCATAGTCTTCTCAATATTTTTGAGAATACCCTTTAGCTACGAGTCTTGTTCGGTATCTTTCAGCTGTGCCATCTGTTTGGTATTTTACTTTAAAAATCCATTTACATCCTATGGCTTTTCTTCCTTCTGGCAAATTTGTTAGTATCCATGTATTTGAATCATGCATGGATTTAATTTCTGTTTCTGTTTCTTCTATCCATTTATTAGCTTCTTCTTCAGGAAGTTTAGATATGTCTTCCCAAGAGGTAGGCTCATAGATTTTTCTTATGCTTGTCTTGTACGAGAGACGTTTTGGTGGTTTTCCTTTGTTCTCTCTCATTGAACGTCTTGGTTCTGTGTCTGTTTGTAGTTGTGATTCTTCACTTTCAGTATTTTGTTCTTCATTAATTTCTACTTTTTTCTCATCAGATATTTCTTCAGTTATGTCACTATTGTTTTTCTCATTTTTTTGTTTCAATTGAAATCATAATGTCTTCATTTAAATCTTCAATGAATGTCACACTGTTACTCACCGTAACTCTGTCTGTTTTGGGATCTAGGATTCTATATCCTTTGCAATTTTAACTATATCCAACGAATATTCCTTCCATGGATCTGTTTTGAAGTTTGGAACGTTTTTCTGTTGGAATGAATATAAAACTTTACATCCAAAAACTTTTAAATGATTGACATTTGGTTTCATACCTTGCCACAGTTCATATGGAGTTTTCATCAGTTTTCTGGAAAAAAGTTGGTTCTGTAAATATGTAGCTGTCATTGCTGCCTCACCCCAATATTTCTCTGGTAGTTTGGAATCCGTCAGCATACATCTTATCATTTCTGTTAGAGTTCTGTTTTTCCTTTCTGCTACTCCATTTTGTTCAGGTGTGTATGGAACAGTTTTCTGGTGTTCGATTCCATTTTGTCGTAGGTAGTCTTCTATTCTGTGACCTGTAAATTCACCTCCATTATCACTTCTGATGACAATTGGCTTCCTTTGAAATTTGTTACTTCATCTTGTTACATAGTCTACAAGTTTATCAAAAACTTCACTTTTGTTCTTAATTAAGTATGTGACTGTGTATCTTGAGTAGTCATCTATAAAAGTCAACATGTATCTATTGCCTCCTGATGTAGTCAATTTCATAGGTCCACATACGTCAGTATGCACCAAATCAAGTGGTCTTTTGCTTTTCATCTCACTTTCTTTTGGAATAGATATCCTTGTGGCTTTGGATTTTATACAACATTCACATCTTACGGTAATTGAGCAATCTAATATCTTTAAATCTTTTGTCAATTATTTTCTCTTTAGTTCCCTTATACTGTCAGGGTGTCTTTGTCTTAGACATCTATGCCACATGTGAATACAGTTTTTGTGATCATGTGTACATGTAGTGCCAATATTCAAAAAGGGAGCGAAAAGTGATGCCGGAAACTATCGGCCGGTGAGTCTGACGTCCGTTGTGGGCAAAATTTTTGAAAGCTTCATTAAAGAGGCAATTACGGAGCATCTTGATGCTAATAATCTTTTAATCCCGAACCAACATGGATTCATGAGGAATCCCTCCTGCCAAACAAACCTGATTGACTTCTACGAGGAGGTTAGCTCTCGAGTAGATCAGGGGGAACCAGTGGATGTCGTGTATCTCGACTTCTCAAAAGCGTTCGATAGAGTGCCACATAATAGGTTGGTATACAAAATGAGAATGATGGGGCTGGGGGAAAATGTCTGCAAGTGGGTAGCTAACTGGCTAAAGGATAGAAGGCAGAGGGTGGTTATAAATGGAATATACTCAGATTGGGTAAGCGTCACTAGTGGGGTACCACAGGGGTCTGTACTAGGCCCAATGTTATTTAATATCTTTATTAACAACATAGTCAACGGGATAAATAGTAAAATATCAATATTTGCAGATGACACAAAGTTATGTAAAACAATTAATGCAAAAGAGGACAGTGCAGACCTACAGAGGGATTTGGATAAGCTGGGTAGGTGGAGCATTAAATGGCAAATGAGGTTTAATGAGGAGAAATGTAAGGTCATACATATGGGAAGGAAAAATGGAAGTCACCAGTACTCACTGAATGGGAATTCATTGGGGAATTCAGAGATGGAGAAGGACTTGGGCATCTTGATTGATAGCAAACTAAATTGGAGTGCCCAAAGTCAGGCCGCTGCTGTAAGGGCAAACAGGGTAATGGGATGTATCAGAAGAGGTATAGCTGCAAAGAATGAGAACATTGTTCTTCCACTGTACAAAGCACTGGTCAGACCACACTTGGAATACTGTGCTCAGTTATGGGCCCCAATATATAGAAAGGATATAAATGAGCTTGAAAAGGTACAAAGGAGGGCAACAAAATTAATAAAGGGAATGGAGGGAATGCAATACCCAGAGAGGTTGGCAAAACTAGGACTATTCAGCCTGGAAAAGAGAAGGTTGAGGGGGGACATAATAAATGTGTACAAATGTGTTAGGGCACAGTATAGAGATCTTGCCCGGGATTTGTTCAAAAGGAGGGATATTACGGTAACAAGAGGACATTCACTAAGACTGGAAGAGAAAAGGTTTCAGCACCAGCATAGGAAGGGGTTCTTTACGGTAAGAGCAGTGAGAATATGGAATTCACTGAGTGAGGAGACGGTAATGTCGGATTCACTACACCAGTTCAAGCGGGGACTGGATGTATTTCTAGATACCAGGCAGATTTCAGCGTATACTTAAAAATAAAATAGAATAGTAAGTTGATACAGGGATTTATTCTGACTGCTGGTTTCAGAGTCGGGAGGGAATTTTTCCTCAGGTGAAGATTGGCTAAATCATTTGGGGTTTTTGCCCTCCTCTGGATCAACTTTAGCAATTATAGAACTAACAGGTCGAACTTGATGGACGCAAGACTTTATTCGGCTTTACAAACTATGTTACTATGTTACTATGTTACCTTCATATGTTCCTTTGGTGTGTCAAAATGATATAATTGTTCATCTGCCTTGACTTTGGTTATCACTTTGTTTCCTGCAATAATTGCACACTCATTGTCTTTGAATTTTACTGTAAGTCCTTTTGCTGTTAAACGTTTCACGGATAATAATTTGCCTTCCAATTTTGGAACATACAACACATCCTGTACAAGTATCTTTGAATCTTGTCCGAACTTGTTTGAACAATTTAGCATACCTTGTCCGATACCTTCTACAGTTATTTTGCTTCCATCTGCAAGATAAATGGCTTCTTTCTTATCTAAATCAAGATCAGTAAAGAAATTCTTGTCACTTGTCATATGACTCGTTGCTCCTGAATCAATAAACCAACCAAGTGATGATTTCTTGTCTGTTACTTTAAATGTGCCATTCCAATTATTCTCACATGAATCGGAAATTGTGTATTTTACTTTCTGTGTATGCCTTTTATGTTGTCATTTTTGTTGTTCTGCTTTCCATATTTTACAGTCTTTCTTTAAATGACCTTTTTTCTTACATCTGAAGCATTCTCTTGTCTCTTTATTATAGGGTTTTTTAAAGTCTGTAGCTTTAAGAGCGTTTTCACTGTCCTTTTCAGTAGAAGAATCATTTCTTTGTTCTTTTCTTCTCTGATATTCATCTATTAGTCTTGCTTTCACAAAATCTAATGTAATGTCAGTTTCTGGTCTCGTCTCAAGGGCATTTATCAAGGCTGTATACGAATCTGGTAAACTGCACAATAATATAGCTGCTACATGACTATCTTTAATGTCTTCACCAATAGATCTTAGCTGTTATATCACTTCCATCATTGAGAATATGTGCTTCTGCATGTCGTCATTTGCACTCAATCTCATACTGTAAAGCTTTCTTAATAAAAATAATTTGTGATTCAAGCTAGGTCTTTCATAAAGTTTTCTTAATTCTTCCCACATTCCTTTAGCTGTTTCTTCATTTCTTATATGTATTAATTGAGCATCATCCACTAATAAGCTAATGGTGGCTCTCGCTTGTCTATTCTTCTTATCCCATGTCTGATTATCTTGATCTGGTCTTTCTGTAACAATTGCTTCCCATAAATCATCCTTAGATAACAACATCTCTACTTTGAATTTCCATAACTGATAATTTTCACTATTCCGTTTAGCTACTGTGAATTTCAGTTCTGTGTTACTCATAATCTTTATATAGTCATACTTGTTTAGAGAGCTGTACTGAAGATATTCTCCTGTTTTTCTTCTTGCTGATAGTTCCTGTATGTACTGCTTGTGTTGAATTCTTTGTAATTATATCCAGCAACTGGGATCATGAATTCCTTTGTCACTCTGTATCTGGATTTATTTCCTTCTGTTTACAGAGCTTATCCGTGTGCTCCGTTATCTGGGGTTATAAACCAGGATCCTCTTGTAGTGTGGGCCCGTAGTGTCTGGGCTTTAGTGTCTGGGTTCCGGCCTGGGCCCATAACCTGTCGCAGAGTGCATCTTCTTACAGTCACCACTGTACTTACAAGAGCTTCAATCAGCAAGATATCTTGAGTAAACAGTATTTACTTCATACTGGTTAAACATGAGATACAATTCAGTGTCACACAGTCCGTGTTCTGCTGACATAACACATTCAGGAAAGGAAAAGAAAACACAGGAAGTAAGAACAACCAACAATTGAGAGCTATTCTCCCACCATAACAGCAAGAATATAACTTTACACACTATCGCCATCTGCTGTCTGGTTAGTATAAAGTTCTCATTTCACTTATAATAAGTTCTAATCTGTTGTATATGCCAACACCCTTTCTCAACAGTAAGGACTTATTCAATCAAACCCAACTTTTTTATTAGTCTCTGGTGTTTATCAGCATTCAATGCCTTCGTGAAGATGTCTGCTGTCATTTCTTCAGTAGGATAATACTCTAACTTCAAGACTCCTTGTTCCTGATGATCTCTCAAGAAATGATATTTCACATCAATATGCTTGGTTCTTGGATTGACTCTTTCCATCTGAGCAAGAACAAGACATCCTTGATTGTCCTCTTTCAGTTTTGTTGGTTCCAACAGTGGTTGTCCTAATTCTGTCAACAATTGTCTTAACCACAGTACTTCTTGACTCGCATGTGCTGCGGCAACATATTCTGCTTCTGTTGAAGACAGTGTCACAATTGACTGTTTCTTACTTGTCCAACTTATTGATCCACCTGAGAGAAAAAAAATATGTCCACTGGTAGATCTTCTGTCAGTTGGATCTCCAGCCCAATCTGCATCAACATATCCTGTTAAAATGCAATTATCACTTGTGGGTAATTTCAGCTGAACATTGTTTGTTCCTTTCAAATAACGCATTACTCTCTTCACGGCATTCCAATCAGCTTTATTTGGTTTTGATATCTTTCTACTCAGGATTCCTACTGCTGCTGCAATGTCTGGTCTTGTAACAATCGCTAGATAAAGTAGTTTTCCTATTGCTGTTCTGTATTCTTCATTATTTGGTAGCATATTTTTTTCACTGTTCATCTCTTTGAGATAATTAGTTTCCATTGGAGACTTTACTGTTTTTGCATCCTTTAATCCAAATTTTTCTGTTATGTCTTGAATCATGTGATTTTGATTCAGTAGGAAACTTCCATCTTCTTCTCTTTCTACCTGTATTCCTAGGTACTGTTTCACATTTCCCAAGTCTTTGATTTCGAAATGTTGCTTCAGGATTTTTAGAATGTTTTCTTTATCCGTTTTTTGTTTAAAACAAATCAAAATGTCGTCTACATATATGAGTACATAAATCCATCTATTAATCAGCCTTTTTGTGTACAAGCATGGATCAGCTTTGCTTCTTTGAAATTTTTCATTTGTAAGTACTTCCGTGATTTTGTCATTCCACGCTTTAGCTGCTTGCTTTAAACCATATATGCTTTTCTGTAGTTTGCAAACTTTGTTTGGATTTCTTTCATCTTTGAATCCTGGAGGTTGTTCCATGTAAATGTCTTCTGTTAAATCTCCATTCAAAAAAGCTGTCTTTACATCCAGATGTCTCAGTTCCATCTGTTTCATTGCTGCAACTGTAAGTAAAGTTCTTATTGTAGTGTGATTGACAACTGGAGCAAATGTCTCATCATAGTCTTCTCAATATTTTTGAGAATACCCTTTAGCTACGAGTCTTGCTCGGTATCTTTCAGCTGTGCCATCTGTTTGGTATTTTACTTTAAAAATCCATTTACATCCTATGGCTTTTCTTCCTTCTGGCAAATCTGTTAGTGTCCATGTATTTGAATCATGCATGGATTTAATTTCTGTTTCTGTTTCTTCTCTCCATTTATTAGCTTCTTCTTCAGGAAGTTTAGATATGTCTTCCCAAGAGGTAGGCTCATAGATTTTTCTTATGCTTGTCTTGTATGAGAGACATTTTGGTGGTTTTCCTTTGTTCTCTCTCATTGAACGTTTTGGTTCTGTGTCTGTTTGTAGTTGTGATTCTTCACTTTCAGTATTTTGTTCTTCTTTAATTTCTACTTTTTTCTCATCAGATATTTCTTCAGTTATGTCACTATTGTTTTTCTCATTTTTTGTTTCAATTGAAATCATAATGTCTTCATTTAAATCTTCAATGAATGTCACACTGTTACTCACCGTAACTCTGTCAGTTTTGGGATCTAGGATTCTATATCCTTTGCAATTTTCTCTATATCCAACGAATATTTCTTCCATGGATCTGTTTTGAAGTTCGGAACGTTTTTCTGTTGGAATGAATATAAAAACTTTACATCCAAAAACTTTTAAATGATTGACATTTGGTTTCATACCTTGCCACAGTTCATATGGAGTTTTCGTCAGTTTTCTTGAAAAAAGTTGGTTCTGTAAATATGTAGCTGTCATTGCTGCCTCACCCCAATATTTCTCTGGTAGTTTGGAATCCGTCAGCATACATCTTATCATTTCTGTTAGAGTTCTGTTTTTCCTTTCTGCTACTCCATTTTGTTCAGGTGTGTATGGAACAGTTTTCTGGTGTTCTATTCCATTTTGTCTTAGGTAGTCATCTATTCTGTGACCTGTAAATTCACCTCCATTATCACTTCTGATGACAATTGGCTTCCTTTGAAATTTGTTACTTGATCTTGTTACATAGTCTACAAGTTTATCAAAAACGTCACTTTTGTTCTTAATTAAGTATATGACTGTGTATCTTGAGTAGTCGTCTATAAAAGTCAACATGTATCTATTGCCTCCTGATGTAGTCACTTTCATGGGTCCACATACGTCAGTATGTACCAAATCAAGTGGTCTTTCGCTTTTCATCTCACTTTCTTTTGGAATAGATATCCTTGTGGCTTTGGATTTTATACAACATTCACATCTTACGGTAATTGAGCAATCTGATATCTTTAAATCTTTTGTCAATTCTGTTCTCTTTAGTTCCCTTACACTGTCAGGGTGTCTATGTCTTAGACGTCTATGCCACATGTGAATACAGTTTTTGTGATCATGTGTACATACCTTCATATATTCCTTTGGTGTGTCAAAATGATATAATTGTTCATCTGCCTTGACTTTGGTTATCACCTTGTTTCCTGCAATAATTGCACACTCATTGTCTTTGAATTTTACTGTAAGTCCTTTTGCTGTAAAATGTTTCACAGATAATAATTTGCCTTCCAATTTTGGAACATACAACACATCCTGTACAAGTATCTTTGAATCTTGTCCGAACTTGTTTGAACAATTTAGCATACCTTGTCCGATACCTTCTGTAGTTATTTCGCTTCCATCTGCAAGATAAATGGCTTCTTTCTTATCTAAATCAAGATCAGTAAAGAAATTCTTGTCACTTGTCATATGACTCGTTGCTCCTGAATCAATAAACCAACCAAGTGATGATTTCTTGTCTGTTACTTTAAATGTGCCATTCCAATTATTCTCACATGAATCGGAAATTGTGTTTTTTACTTTCTGTGTATGCTTTTTATGTTGTAATTTTTGTTGATCTGCTTTCCATATGGTACAGTCTTTCTTTAAATGACCTTTTTTCTTACATCTGAAGCATTCTCTTGTCTCTTTATTATAGGGCTTTTTAAAGTCTGTAGCTTTAAGAGCGTTTTCACTGTCCTTTTCAGTAGAAGAATCATTTCTTTGTTCTTTTCTTCTCTGATATTCATCTATTAGTCTTGCTTTCACAAAATCTAATGTAATGTCAGTTTCTGGTCTCGTCTTAAGGGCATTTATCAAGGCTGTATACGAATCTGGTAAACTGCACAATAATATAGCTGCTACATGACTATCTTTAATGTCTTCACCAATAGATCTTAGCTGTGATATCACTTCCATCATTGAGAATATGTGCTTCTGCATGTCATTATTTGCACTCAATCTCATACTGTAAAGCTTTCTTAATAAAAATAACTTGTGATTCAAGCTAGGTCTTTCATACAGTTTTCTTAATTCTTCCCACATTCCTTTAGCTGTTTCTTCATTTCTTATATGTATTAATTGAGCATCATCCACTAATAAGCTAAAGGTGGCTCTCGCTTGTCTATTCTTCTTATCCCATGTCTGATTATCTTGATCTGGTCTTTCTGTAACAATTGCTTCCCATAAATCATCCTTAGATAACAACATCTCTACTTTGAATTTCCATAACTGATAATTTTCACTATTCCGTTTAGATACTGTGAATTTCAGTTCTGTGTTACTCATAATCTTTATATAGTCTTACTTGTTTAGAGAGCAGTACAGAAGATATTCTCCTGTTTTTCTTCTTGCTGATAGTTCCTGTATGTACTGCTTGTGTTGAATTCTTTGTAATTATATCCAGCAACTGGGATCATGAATTCCTTTGTCACTCTGTATCTGGATTTATTTCCTTCTGTTTACAGAGCTTATCCGTGTGCTCCGTTATCTGGGGTTATAAACCAGGATCCTCTTGTAGTGTGGGCCCGTAGTGTCTGGGCTTTAGTGTCTGGGTTCCGGCCTGGGCCCATAACCTGTCGCAGTGTGCATCTTCTTACAGTCACCACTGTACTTACAAGAGCTTCAATCAGCAAGATATCTTGAGTAAACAGTATTTACTTCATACCAACTGGTTAAACATCAGATACAATTCAGTGTCACACAGTCCGTGTTCTGCTGACATAACACATTCAGGAAAGGAAAAGAAAACACAGGAAGTAAGAACAACCAACAATTGAGAGCTATTCTCCCACCATAACAGCAAGAATATAACTTTACACACTATCGCCATCTGCTGTCTGGTTAGTATAAAGTTCTCATTTCACTTATAATAAGTTCTAATCTGTTGTATATGCCAACACCCTTTCTCAACAGTAAGGACTTATTCAATCAAACCCAACTTTTTTATTAGTCTCTGGTGTTTATCAGCATTCAATGCCTTCGTGAAGATGTCTGCTGTCATTTCTTCAGTAGGATAATACTCTAACTTCAAGACTCCTTGTTCCTGATGATCTCTCAAGAAATGATATTTCACATCAATATGCTTGGTTCTTGGATTGACTCTTTCCATCTGAGCAAGAACAAGACATCCTTGATTGTCCTCTTTCAGTTTTGTTGGTTCCAACTGTGGTTGTCCTAATTCTGTCAACAATTGTCTTAACCACAGTACTTCTTGACTCGCATGTGCTGCGGCAACATATTCTGCTTCTGTTGAAGACAGTGTCACAATTGACTGTTTCTTACTTGTCCAACTTATTGATCCACCTGAGAGAAAAAAAATATGTCCACTGGTAGATCTTCTGTCAGTTGGATCTCCAGCCCAATCTGCATCAACATATCCTGTTAAAATGCAATTATCACTTGTGGGTAATTTCAGCTTAACATTGCTTGTTCCTTTCAAATAACGCATTACTCTCTTCACGGCATTCCAATCAGCTTTATTTGGTTTTGATACCTTTCTACTCAGGATTCCTACTGCTGCTGCAATGTCTGGTCTTGTAACAATCGCTAGATACAGTAGTTTTCCTATTGCTGTTCTGTATTCTTCATTATTTGGTAGCATATTTTTTTCACTGTTCATCTCTTTGAGATAATTAGTTTCCATTGGAGACTTTACTGTTTTGCATCCTTTAATCCAAATTTTTCTGTTATGTCTTGAATCATGTGATTTTGATTCAGTAGGAAACTTCCGTCTTCTTCTCTTTCTACCTGTATTCCTAGGTACTGTTTCACATTTCCCAAGTCTTTGATTTCGAAATGTTGCTTCAGGATTTTTAGAATGTTTTCTTTATCCGTTTTTTGTTTAAAACAAATCAAAATGTCGTCTACATATATGAGTACATAAATCCATCTATTAATCAGCCTTTTTGTGTACAAGCATGGATCAGCTTTGCTTCTTTGAAATTTTTCATTTGTAAGTACTTCCGTGATTTTGTCATTCCACGCTTTAGCTGCTTGCTTTAAACCATATATGCTTTTCTGTAGTTTGCAAACTTTGTTTGGATTTCTTTCATCTTTGAATCCTGGAGGTTGTTCCATGTAAATGTCTTTTGTTAAATCTCCATTCAAAAAAGCTGTCTTTACATCCAGATGTCTCAGTTCCATCTGTTTCATTGCTGCAACTGTAAGTAAAGTTCTTATTGTAGTGTAATTGACAACTGGAGCAAATATCTCATCATAGTCTTCTCAATATTTTTGAGAATACCCTTTAGCTACGAGTCTTGCTCGGTATCTTTCAGCTGTGCCATCTGTTTGGTATTTTACTTTAAAAATCCATTTACATCCTATGGCTTTTCTTCCTTCTGGCAAATCTGTTAGAGTTCATGTATTTGAATCATGCATGGATTTAATTTCTGTTTCTGTTTCTTCTCTCCATTTATTAGCTTCTTCTTCAGGAAGTTTAGATATGTCTTCCTAAGAGGTAGGCTCATAGATTTTTCTTATGCTTGTCTTGTATGAGAGACGTTTTGGTGGTTTTCCTTTGTTCTCTCTCATTGAACGTCTTGGTTCTGTGTCTGTTTGTAGTTGTGATTCTTCACTTTCAGTATTTTGTTCTTCATTAATTTCTACTTTTTTCTCATCAGATATTTCTTCAGTTATGTCACTATTGTTTTTCTCATTTTTTGTTTCAATTGAAATCATAATGTCTTCATTTAAATCTTCAATGAATGTCACACTGTTACTCACCGTAACTCTGTCAGTTTTGGGATCTAGGATTCTATATCCTTTGCAAATTTTCACTATATCCAACGAATATTCCTTCCATGGATCTGTTTTGAAGTTTGGAACATTTTTCTGTTGGAATGAATATAAAAACTTTACATCCAAAAACTTTTAAATGATTGACATTTGGTTTCATACCTTGCCACAGTTCATATGGAGTTTTCGTCAGTTTTCTGGAAAAAAGTCGGTTCTGTAAATATGTAGCTGTCATTGCTGCCTCATACCAATATTTCTCTGGTAGTTTGGAATCCGTCAGCATACATCTTATCATTTCTGTTAGAGTTCTGTTTTTCCTTTCTGCTACTCCATTTTGTTCAGGTGTGTATGGAACAGTTTTCTGGTATTCTATTCCATTTTGTCTTAGGTAGTCTTCTATTCTGTGACCTGTAAATTCACCTCCATTATCACTTCTGATGACAATTGGCTTCCTTTGAAATTTGTTACTTGATCTTGTTACATAGTCTACAAGTTTATCAAAAACGTCACTTTTGTTCTTAATTAAGTATGTGACTGTGTATCTTGAGTAGTCGTCTATAAAAGTCAACATGTATCTATTGCCTCCTGATGTAGTCACTTTCATGGGTCCACATACGTCAGTATGTACCAAATCAAGTGGTCTTTCGCTTTTCATCTCACTTTCTTTTGGAATAGATATCCTTGTGGCTTTGGATTTTATACAACATTCACATCTTACGGTAATTGAGCAATCTGATATCTTTAAATCTTTTGTCAATTCTGTTCTCTTTAGTTCCCTTATACTGTCAGGGTGTCTATGTCTTAGACGTCTATGCCACATGTGAATACAGTTTTTGTGATCATGTGTACATACCTTCATATATTCCTTTGGTGTGTCAAAATGATATAATTGTTCATCTGCCTTGACTTTGGTTATCACCTTGTTTGCACACTCATTGTCTTTGAATTTTACTGTAAGTCCTTTTGCTGTTAAACGTTTCACAGATAATAATTTGCCTTCCAATTTTGGAACATACAACACATCCTGTACAAGTATCTTTGAATCTTGTCCGAACTTGTTTGAACAATTTAGCATACCTTGTCCGATACCTTCTGTAGTTAGTTTGCTTCCATCTGCAAGATAAATGGCTTCTTTCTTATCTAAATCAAGATCAGTAAAGAAATTCTTGTCACTTGTCATATGACTCGTTGCTCCTGAATCAATAAACCAACCAAGTGATGATTTCTTGTCTGTTACTTTAAATGTGCCATTCCAATTATTCTCACATGAATCGGAAATTGTGTTTTTTACTTTCTGTGTATGCTTTTTATGTTGTAATTTTTGTTGATCTGCTTTCCATATGGTACAGTCTTTCTTTAAATGACCTTTTTTCTTACATCTGAAGCATTCTCTTGTCTCTTTATTATAGGGTTTTTTAAAGTCTGTAGCTCTAAGAGCGTTTTCACTGTCCTTTTCAGTAGAAGAATCATTTCTTTGTTCTTTTCTTCTCTGATATTCATCTATTAGTCTTGTTTTCACAAAATCTAATGTAATGTCAGTTTCTGGTCTCGTCTCAAGGGCATTTATCAAGGCTGTATACGAATCTGGTAAACTGCACAATAATATAGCTGCTACATGACTATATTTAATGTCTTCACCAATAGATCTTAGCTGTGATATCACTTCCATCATTGAGAATATGTGCTTCTGCATGTCATTATTTGCACTTCATCTCATACTGTAAAACTTTCTTAATAAAATTAACTTGTGGTTCAAGCTAGGTCTTTCATACAGTTTTCTTAATTCTTCCCACATTCCTTTAGCTGTCTCTTCATTTCTTATATGTATTAATTGAGCATCATCCACTACTAAGCTAATGGTGGCTCTCACTTGTCTATTCTTCTTATCCCATGTCTAATTATCTTGATCTGGTCTTTCTGTAACAATTACTTCCCATAAATCATCCTTAGCTAACAACATCTCTACTTTGAATTTCCATAACTGATCATTTTCACTATTCCGTTTAGCTACTGTGAATTTCAGTTCTGTGTTACTCATAAACTTTATATAGTCTTACTTGTTTAGAAAGCTGTACTGAAGATATTCTCCTGTTTTTCTACTTGCTGATAGTTCCTGTATGTCCTGCTTGTGTTGAATTCTTTGTAATTATATCCAGCAACTGGGATCATGAATTCCTTTTTCACTCTGTATCAGGATTTATGTCCTTCTGTTTACAGAGCTTATCTGTGTGCTCCGTTATCTGGGGTTATAAACCAGGATCCTCTTGTAGTGCGGGCCCGTAGTGTCTGGGCTTTAGTGTCTGGGTTCCGGCCTGGGCCCATAACCTGTCGCAGAGTGCATCTTCTTACAGTCACCACTGTACTTACAAGAGCTTCAATCAGCAAGATATCTTGAGTAAACAGCATTTACTTCATACTGGTTAAACATGAGATACAATTCAGTGTCACACAGTCCGTGTTCTGCTGACATAACACATTCAGGAAAGGAAAAGAAAACACAGGAAGTAAGAACAACCAACAATTGAGAGCTATTCTCCCACCATAACAGCAAGAATATAACTTTACACACTATCGCCATCTGCTGTCTGGTTAGTATAAAGTCCTCCTTTCACTTATAATAAGTTCTAATCTGTTGTATATGCCAACAGTCTTATCATGTGGTATACAGTCTGCTGAGACCTGTACCTAGTCCCAACATGTGGTATACAGTTTGATGAGGCCTGTATCTACTCCCATCATGTGGTATACAGTCTGATGAGGCCTGTACTTAGTCCCAACATGTGGTATACAGTCTGCTGAGACCTTTACCTAGTCCCAACATGTGGTTTACAGTTTGATGAGGCCTGTACTTAGTCCCAACATGTGGTATACAGTCTGTTGAGACCTGTACCTAGTCCCAACATGTGGTATACAGTCTGCTCAGACCTGTACCTAGTCCCAACATGTGGTATGCAGTCTGATGAGGCCTGTACCTAGTCCCATCATGTTTTATACAGTCTGATGAGGCCTGTACCTAGTCTCAACATGTGGTATACAGTCTGCTGAGGCCTGTATCTAATCCCTTTATGTGTGACACAGTCTGCTGAGGCCTGTATCTATTCCCAACATGTGGTATACAGTCTGATGAGGCCTCTACCTGGTCTTAACATGTGGTATTGTAGAGGACATATTGATACTCATGCTAGAGCAACTCCATTTTGTCTGCTCGCTTTAAAATCATGTTATTATCTCTCCTTGCATAACATACATTCTTTCTCTTCCCCTAGAACTTCTCTCACACAAACTTTTTCTCAAAAGAACATTTTGTCAGACACTCTGTTATCTAACTTGTTTAGGCCAGGTTCGACCTTGTAAAATTTCCATAGTGCTTCAAACTAACAATGATAATATGACCATATTTGTGTTTTCTGTAATAATTGTACTAACATCAGTTAGCCTATAGTATTGTAGTATGGCTGTAGATTTGATTGGCTATTTGATATACTCAAAACAATATAAAATGCTAAGCAAAATAAACGGGATCAGAGATTCTTTGAATCCTCCCAATACAGAACATTGTTTCCGTTTGGTTTTCTGTGGATTGCAATCAACATAATAATTAAACACTCAGTCTGCTGAGACCTGTACCTAGTCCCAACATGTGGTATACAGTTTTATGAGGCCTGTATCTAGTCCCATCATGTGGTATACAGTCTGATGAGGCCTGTACTTAGTCCCAACATGTGGTATACAGTCTGCTGAGGCCTGTATCTAGAACCATCATGTGGTATACAGTTTAATGAGGCCTGCATCTAGTCCCATCATGTGGTATGCAGTCTGATGAGGCCTGTACCTAGTCTTAACATGTGGTATACAGTCTGATGAGGCCTGTATCTAGTCCCATCATGTGGTATACAGTCTGATGAGGCCTACATCTTGTCCCATCATGTGGTATACAGTCTGCTGAGGCCTGTACCTAGTACCAACATGTGGTATACAGTCTGCTGAGGCCTGTATCTAGTCCTAACATGTGGTATACAGTCTGATGAGGCCTGTACCTAGTCCCAACATGTGGTTTACAGTCTGCCGAGACCTCTACCGTGTCCCAACATGTGGTATACAGTCTGATGAGACCTGTACTTAGTCCCAACATGTGGTATACAGTCTGATGAGGCCTGTACCTAGTCCCATCTTGTGGTATACAGTCTGCTGAGGCCTGTATCTAGTCCCATCATGTGGTATACAGTCTGCTGAGCCATGTACCTAATCCCATCATGTGTGATACAGTCCACTGGGCCACGCATCTTATGCTATTATATGAAATGTTCTGAGTATCTAATTGTATAATGTGTGAAATAGTCTATGTATCTAACCCTATCATGTGTGATAGAGTGAGCAGTCGGCCGTTCTTGATGACACTGTCCACATCTCGGTATTTCTTTGCAGTGACCAATAAAATGGCTTTGCACTGTGACTCTAAACTTTGTTCTCCCTTATCCTTTTGCAAATGCCCAGAAGATGAGAGTGACATCAGAAACTAGTATCAGATCCTGCCTACATTTACTACAGTTGTAATGTAATATACACTAGATCTAGTACACTATATTTTGATGGCAAATTTCAGCAGCTGATCCCCATAGTGTTTAACCCTTTCCGGACATTGCCAATTTCCATTTTTTCATTTTCTTCACAGAGCCATAACTTTATTTTTCTGTCCACATAGATTTATGACTTTTGAGAACTGTTTTTATGGTGTACATTGTGAGTACATTGTGTGGTAAAAATTACTTGCCAATATTATTATTCTCTTCAGTACGATTACGGTAATACCAATCTTGTCCAGTTTTTTATTATTTTAGTGGTGAAAAAAAATCACAAATTTGCAAAAAAAAATTTTTTTGATTGTGTGTCATATTTTTGAGACCCATAAAGCTTTCATTTTTCAGTTGATAGAGCTATGTGAGGGCTTATTGTTTGCGGGACATTTTAAGTGATACTATTTTGGGATAGATATGATATTTTGATCACTTTTGCAGTATTTTTTGAGGTATAGCAGTGACCAAAAAAATGCAATTTGGCATTTTGAATTTTTTTCTGTTCTTGGTGTTTAATGATCATGCAAATTATTCTTATATTTATATTGATTGGGCTTTTCTGAATGCGGTGGTATCACATGCATGTAGTTTTTAAAAAAATATATTGTATTTATTATATTTATTTTTAATGTGGGATAAATGTGTGGGCAGCACGATAGCTCAGCGGTTAACACTGTTGCATTTGCAACGTGTTCGTATGTTCTCCCCGTAGGTTTCCTCCAGGTTCTCTGGTTTCTTCCCACACTTCAAAGACATACTGATAGGGAATGTAGATTGTGAGCCCCAAAGGGGACAGTGATGATGATGTCTATAAAGCGCTGTGGTATATGATAGTGCTATATAAGCAAACCATGATAACTAAGAGTTTGAACTTTATGTTTTTGTTTTTTGATATTATTTTAAAAATTTTAAGCCGTTCAAAGATCCTGCCTATCGTGGGGATTGGCACCCTAATGAACGAATTTGGCGCCCCCACTCCATGGTGGTTTTCCCTAACTATCCCTGTAATGCCCTACGTAAGAGAGCTATAACAGAAGAATAAGATGACTGCCTAATCTAATACAATGATTTTCCTGGCATAGGTATAATAAAGTATTACAATAAACCCAGATATATACAAAGTAAATTGATAGGACTTATCTCTGATTATGCAATCGCCTTCCCCGCGATAGGCAGGATCTTTGAAGGGCTTATCAAGGTTATTTTAGGTCCGTCCTTCATATTAATAATCCGCTTACGGGATGTGTTATATAACATTTATGGTTAGCTCTATCTCATTTTAAAACACATGGGTATCGGTGTTTTTTAGAAACCTAATAAAATTATTGGTTTAAAAGGGTTTATATGTTCACTCAGTTTTTCAATTGTTGAAAACATTTTTGAATGACACATTCCCTTTAAGGAAATACAACTCTCTATAGAAGCAAAACAAAACTAATGAGCTTCAAACAACGCTTTATAAATATGATATCTCTTTATAAAGCATAAATATGTGGCACCCCAGGGGTCTGGTTACCACAGTAATAGAAATATTATGTCTGAGAGCAAGTGGGAGGTTTCTCTGGTCAGGAGCCCTAAGCATGCAACACCGCCTGCCCAGACCTGGGAGGGGAGGAATTTGCCCTTATAAACTGGGTCTGGGGCGGGATTAGGACAGTCAGAGCCTGGAGACAGTTCCAGACACAGGGAAAGTGTCAGCAAGGAGCTCTGTAGGAGCATGAGCGAGTGCCAGGGGCTGGAAGCTAGATAGCTCGCACTGGCTGAAGACATTAAGACCGGACACGGAGTCCAAGGCTGTGGGGACATCCAGGTCCAGCAGCAGAATCCAACCGGCAGGGGATTCCATGTCCTATGGCCAGAGAAGCCCGGAGGCACAGTCACAAGCAAGGGACCAGCACCGCCATCGTGAAGCGGAGGCTAACAGAAGGCCCCAAGTCACCGGCCGTACGGGTGAGCACCACACGGTATACTCAGGGATGTGGGCTACTTCTACCCGCACACAGCAAGGTAGCCAGGAAAGATTACAGATAGACGGGGAGGCCTACAACTCCACCTGGCCAAGGGAGATCCTGCTAGCTCTCAGACTGACCAGGCCTCTACTGCTAGATAGTACTCCCGGGAGGGTCTGCTTTATAACATCAGTAAAGACCCTGAACTGCACTGCACGGATTCTGAGTTATTCCTGCTGCCCTCGTGCACCATCACTCCCATCATCCACACTAACTGCCCTGAGGCTATACTCCTCCCGTGGGGAGTCATCCCGTTCTTAGCTGCATGCACAACACCGGCCTCAGCGGTCTGCCTTGCAGCGGCGGTCCCCACTGACCGCAATCCACGGGTGGCGTAGTCGGACTATTATCTCACTAATAAGACTGCCACTGAATTGACCACCCTGGGCACGGACCGGGTCGGCGCCACGGAGACTACAACCCCCAGCGATCCGGCTCCGGGTATTCCCTGCACAACACAGGCCCAGGGGGCGCGTCAAACAACTATACGAAAAAGTTCAGGGCAGAAAATGGTAGCAGTAAATCAACCAAATATGTCAATATAATAAAACATTAAAGAATGATTCTGAAAGTGCATTTTGGAAGAGTCAGATGATTTTAAATGTATCATGTCTCAGTTGTACTGACACTTTTGCTTTTGTATATTTTATACCATTATCTAAATTGTTTCCTGAATATTTCCCATTCCCGTAACTCCCTTCAGGGCTGCCTTGCAGACAAAATAACATGAACATTGCAAGAATCACTTGTAACCAGATTTGACAGACATAAATGGAATCCATTGATTGCAAATGACTGCCTTTCTTATTAAATTGCCAACTGCAACAGCATTCTGTGATTGGCAGACTCTGCTATCATCTCCACCTTATATATTTCTAACAGACTGACTCAAGAACCATAATTATCCATATCAGTGGTACCTCTGTTTTCAAGCCAAGGAGTTTACATCCTACTCATTTACTTTTAGCTATCTCTTTATTATCATCTTTGTGCAATCTTTTCTTTAAAGCACCACTCCAGCGTTTTGGGCTTTTTTCAGCACTGGAGGGGCGTTTTAAATCTAAGCCACCTGCCCCCTTCACAGTTTTTTCGATGCCGCTCCAGTCCCGCGGCACCATCTTGTGAGTGCAGCTTCTGACTGGCCGGAAATCAGAAGCTACGTCACAAGAGCGCAAGGCCCTCAAGTGCGCAAGTGTAACAGGCACCAGAGTGTAACACAGGTGTGCTGTCCAGCTCTTTGTTTGAAAAGACTTTCAGCCATTTTGGGCATTACCTAATGTTATATGATTATTGTATTGTTGTACTTTGCTGCCATCTACTGGCCGTTGTTATAATACTGTATGTTATAACATGTATTATTCCTGTGTTTACCCACAACACCTTTCGGTCTGTAACTCCTCCTATCTCCTTCGCCTCACTTCCTTCTTCTTCATCACATCCATCTTGACTACACATGCTGCAGGACTGGAGAAAGGATTCTCTTGTTACCACTTTACCTGGCGCTTCTAATACCTACAATTCCTACCCTTTCCTCATCCTTCACCTTCCCTCATCTCACCTCATCAAGAACTGTAAATAAATCTGTTGAATTCATCACTGCATCATCATTCCGGATTACCACGTGCAGTTCATGAGGAACAGGAGCGCAGGTCAGTGAGTTGCCGCTATATGCCATTGCTTATACAGAGATCCGTGTCACATCCCTCAGACACATCTCGCCCAACGTACATCGATGGCAGAATAGTAACAAGAGACCTAAGTCTTCAGTATCTGTGTGCATATGCATGTCTGCTAGCAAGTCTATGACCGTCCACCATCTTAGCTAAAGCATGTCCACAAAGGGCACAGTGGATCCCTCTGTGGGAGAAGCACATCATGTTCCTGACACCACAGATGCTCCAGGAGCAGAGTCCACACTTACTGCAGAGCAGGATGTACGACCCAAACGTGTAACCAAGCCAACACAAAAGGTCAGAGAGAACCTGCAGACAACCAGAGATGAGCTCCATGATAACATAGATCATTTATGGGGCAGAGTTGAGCACTATTTAGCAGCTCTTCCACGTGCTAACAAAGACGCAGCAGATTTAACCGCCAAATTGAAGAGTTTATCTGCCGCCTATGATCGCTACCAGAGACTGTCTGTTAAGTACATTACATTCCTGAGTAACTGTGATATGGATGATGCCCCAGCAGAGCTGGCTGAAAGGGAGACTCTTCTCCAAGAAAAGACCGCATTAGTGTGAGATGCCCAGGATAAGGCAGAACTCCGCATCGCACACCTCCAAGAGGTTAGGTCACATCGTACAACCTCGACCAAAATCACATCTCGGTCTTCCAGATCATCTCGGTCCAGGAAGTCAACATTGTCTGACAAGATACTGGAAATCCGTGCATCTGCAGAGGAAGCTAGCGTAAGAAGCTCCTTTGCTAGGAAGGAGGCTGAAGTAGAAGCCCAATTAAAAAAGCAGGAAGCTCAAAAAAACAAGATGGAAGCCCAATTAAAAAAGCAGGAAGCTGAGATGGAAACTCAATTAAAAATACTCCAAGCAGAAAGGGAAGAAGCAGCAGCCCTCGCTAAGCTGGAGGTCCTTGAACAAGCACTAGGTCAAGATGCTAATATGGACTGCTTTATTCCATGAGAAATGGCGGACCCAGCTGATCGCACTACAGACTATGCGCTAAAACATTTACCATCTGTACCAGTGCCACCTCCAATCCACCACACGGATGCACCCGTAAGCCAAGAAATGTCGCTACCTACTGCCGACAAGGTAACTTCCAGCACTAACCCACAATTTAGGCTGCAGCCAGCAGACCCTATAGAGACTAAACCACAACTTAACCCTCATGCCACATCATTCCGTCCTGATCCGTCTCAGTCATATAAGCCAGAGAACTTACATTCCCCAGGGATACCACAAGTTAATCCTGCAACTATGACCGGGAGGTTGGACATATCTGAATTCGCCAGATATATGATTCGCAGGGAGTTAATAAACATCAGTCTCTCAAAGTTTGATGATTGTGCCGAAAATTATAGAGCCTGGAAATCGACCTTTCAAGCAGTAATCCAATACCTTAATCTCACCGGCAAGGAACAACTAGATTTGCTTGTCAACTGGTTAGGTCCTGAATCAGCGGAGCGCATCAAGACAATAAGGGCAGTTCATGTGGACTATTCAGATGCAGGTCTTATTGCAGCATGGGAGAGACTGGAGAAAACCTACAGCAGCTCAGAAGTCATAGAGTCTGCCTTATTTAAGAAACTGCAAGCCTTCCCAAAAATAACTAACAAGGATAATCGAAAACTGCAAGACCTGAGTGACCTGTTAAAGGAAATAGAATTGGCAAAATTAGACCCACGTCTTTCAGGACTGAGCTACCTTGATACTGCTCATGGCGTGACTCCAGTAGTTCTCAAGTTGCCAAAAGGCATGCAGGATAAATGGGCAGACCACAGCTCACGGCATAAAGGACAGCATAATGTGTCTTTTCCTCCCTTTTCCTATTTTTCCAGGTTCGTCAGTGATCAAGCTCGGAAGAAGAATAATCCCAGCTTTGACTTCACAGAACCTACTCCACCAGCTTTATCATCATCATCATCTACAAGGTATGATAACAATATCACCAAACGTAGAGAGTTAAGAAGCACAGTATCCGTGAGAAAGACTGACGTTCCACTTACTTTACCAAAACAAACGCTGTTGCTCCTAAAGCTATGGACAGTAACTGTATGTGCCCTATTCACAAAAGACCTCACCCACTTAAGGAATGCCGTGGATTCAGGGCAAAGACTTTGCAGGAACGCAGAGATACTCTCAAGGAGCTAGGGATATGTTACAAGTGTTGCGCCTCCTCAGACCACCTAGCTAAGGACTGTAAGGCTGTCATTAAGTGCACCGAATGCAGTAGTGACAAACACATTACATCTATGCATCCCACACCAGCTCCACACAATTTACAACCTTCTGCAGCAACCAATCCTGCTCAAAAGCATGGCGGGGAGCCACAAGTTCCTGACCCAGCTGCAACTGCTGTTTCCTCCTCATGTATGGAAGTATGTGGAGAAGGGATTGCTCCTAAATGCTGCGCTAAACTATGTCTGGTCAAGGTCTATCCAGAAGGACAACCCAACAAGGCCTCCAAAATGTATACCATAATAGATGAGCAAAGTAACAGGTCTCTAGCAAAGCCAAAACTCTTTGAGATCTTCAATATAAAAGGACAAACGGCTCCGTACACCCTCAACACCTGTTCTGGTCATATTGAGACTTCTGGTAGGAGAGCCTCTGGGTACATTATCTCTTCAATCAAGGGGAACGTGCACATACCCTTGCCAACTTTAATTGAATGTGACCAGATACCTGATAACAAGGAAGAAATTCCCACTCCGGAAGCCACGCTTCATCATCCCCACTTGAGGCACATAACTAGCAAAATTCCTCCTCTGGACACAAATGCTGATATTCTAATCCTACTGGGGAGAGACATTCTAAGGGTCCACAAGGTGCGCCAACAATGCAATGGCCCAGATGATGCTCCATACGCCCAAAGACTTGATCTATGCCGGGTAATCGTGGGCAATGTATGTCTGGATAAGAGTCACAAGGCATCCGAAGTCAACTCCTTTAAAACGTATGTACTTCAAAATGGTCACACAACTCACTTCAAACCATGCTCTCATCACTACGAAGTGAAAGAAAGGTTCTCTGACTTCATCCAAGAGCCTGACATCATTCCCACTCCCTATGGTGACGACTTAGGGAGAACAGTGTTTCGCACAACACAAGATGACAACAAGGTCGCCTTATCCATAGAAGACAAGGAATTTATTAAAATAATGGACAGTGGATTCTTCAAGAACGAATCTGACCATTGGGTCGCTCCCTTACCCTTCAAGGAAACAAGGGCCATGCTTCCTAACAACCAAGAACAGGCCTTATCAAGGTTCACCTCACTGCAGAGAACATTGAGAAATAAGCCTGAAATGAAGGACCATTTTGTAGCCTTTATGGAAAAGATATTTCGCAATGACCATGCAGAGCCAGCTCCACCCTTGCAAGCCAATGAAGAATGCTGGTATCTACCTTCCTTTGGAGTATACCATCCTAGAAAGCCTAAACAAATCAGAGTGGTGTTCGATTCAAGCGCCAAACATGATGGTGTATCTCTGAACGATGTTCTCCTCACTGGTCCCAACCTGACTAATAACCTGGTGGGAGTGATCATGAGATTCAGAAAAGAGCCAGTCGCCATTACTGCTGACATTTAACAAATATTCCATTGTTTCATCGTGCGACAAGATCACAGAAATTATCTCCGTTTTCTATGGCACCGAGACAACGACACCAGCAAGGAAATGGTTGAATACCGCATGTAGGTGCACGTGTTCGGAAACAGCCCTTCTCCTGCAGTTGCTACATAAGGCCTACGTAGGACCGCCTCTGATGGTGAAGCAGAATTCGGGAAGGACGCCCAACAGTTCGTTGAAAAGGACTTCTACGTGGACGACGGTCTCAAATCCCTGCCCACAGTGGAAGAAGCCATAGATCTGCTCAAACTGACACAAGGTATGCTTTCTAAAGCTCATTTAAGATTGCATAAAATTGCCTCCAACAGTGCTCTACTGAAGCTATTGCAGCTGTTGCTTATTTGAAGGTTATAGACTAACAATGAAACCCATGTTGGATTTCTATTTGGAAAGGCTAAATTGGCTCCTAAACCTGAACACACCATACCCAGACTTGAGCTCTGTGGAGCTGTACTAGCCATCGAGATTGCAAACTTCATACAGAGTGAACTAGCTATTCACGTGGATGACACAAGATTCTACACAGACAGCAAGGTTGTTCTGGGCTACATATACAACCAGACAAAACGCTTCTATGTCTATGTCAGTAACCGCGTTGAAAGGATCAGGAAATCCTCTAAACCTGAGCAATGGCAGTATGTTCCATCCCATCTTAACCCTGCTGACCTTGCTACTAGGCCAGTGTCTGTTGGTGCCTTTGCAAACTCTTCTTGGTTAACAGGACCGGAGTTCCTTTGCGGCCAGTGTGAAGAGTCTGCCGTTGAAGACAGCTTCAGGATCCAGACGTTGACCCAGAGATCCGTCCTGATGTCAGCACCCTCATCACCAATTCCAAGGAAAAGGATGGCTTGGACTGTCGGCGATTTGATCGCTTCTCCAGATGGACAAGGCTTGTTCGTGCTATTGCAAGGTTAGTCCACATCGCACAATGCTACTGCAATAAGGACAGTAACGCTGAGTGTCGCTGTTGGCACATCTGTCATAAGCCTCTCTCTTCAGAAGAAATTGCTCTGAGTGAACTGTTTGTGATACATAATGTGCAGTAGAATGTTTTTCACAAGGAAATGGAATGTGTACTTAAAAAGCAAGATGTCCCTAAAAACAGCCCTATTGTCGACTTAAATCCCGTAATTGAAAAGAAGGGTTTACTGAGAGTTGGTGGTCGTTTAAACAAAGCCAAGTTGGAGGAGGCAGAAAAGTATCCTCTAATCATTCCTGGCCATCACCACATCACCACTCTGCTAATACGACATTACCATGAAAAGGTCAAACACCAAGGCAGACACTTCACTGAAGGTGCCTTAAGAGTAGCAGGCCTCTGGATTGTGGGAGCAAAGAGACAAGTTTCCCATTTAATTCATCTTTGTGTTCAGTGTCGCAAGGCAAGAGGAAAACTGCAACAACAACAGATGTCTGATTTGCCTGCTGATAGGACAAGCACAGAGCCACCGTTTACCTATATTGGTTTGGACGTTTTTGGCCCGTGGGAAGTCACTGCACGTAGGACCAGAGGCGGACATGCACAAAGTAAACATTGGGCAGTGTTGTTCACATGCATGAGTGTACGAGCAATATACATAGAAGTAATAGAATCAATGGATTCCTCAAGTTTTATCAATGCCTTAAGACGATTCCTCGCCAAGCGAGGACCAGTCAAGCAAATAAGGTCTGATTGTGGAACAAACTTTGTAGGTGCCTGTTGAGAACTACAATTAGATTCAACAGAAGTCCAGGATTTCATGGCAAACAATGGCTGTTCGTGGGTCTTCAACCCTCCTCATGCTTCCCATATGGGTGGATCATGGGAAAGAATGATAGGCATCACTCGTCAGATACTGGAGTCTATGTTGATGGACTCAAACCTCTCGAGACTCACTCATGAGACCTTAACCACTTTGTTAGCAGAAGTATCTGCTATTGTAAACTCAAGACCACTTGTTCCCATATCTACGGATTCAGAATCTCCTGCTATTCTTACACCAGCAACTCTCCTCACTCAGAAACTTGGAACCATTCCTAATCCACCTGAAGACTCTGTGTCCGGTAACAAATATCAGAGGCGTTGGAAACACGTGCAACATCTGACTAACTGTTTCTGGAGTAGATGGAAGAGGGATTACCTTAATCTTCTTCAAGGACGGAGAAAATGGCAACAAGTTGAACCTAGCTTACAAGTAGGAGTAGTCCTATGGGACTTATATCGAAGATGTTTCCAAGTGAAGATGGCAAGGTGCGCAAGGTGGAAGTAACAGTCACGAAGCAAGGTGACCACAAATCTTTCATTATGCCTATATCAGAGGTCATCTTACTTATGTCGGTTGAGAATTAAGGACTATCCATTCAACCACAAGGAACTTTCCAAGAACTGTAACCACTGGATTACAATTGGGTTGGAGACAGTTTGGCCTAGTGTGGCTTCTCCAATCCGAAGATGGGCATCCTTTGGATGGCTTCAGGAACTGTTATAGACATTCGTCTACTTCGTTTGTTATATGTTATTGTTGCATTGCATGCATTGTTTGTCTTTCAGGTTGAGATATCCCTCAGTACTTCAGGAAAACACCTCCACCTCAAGACTGTTAATATAGTGAAATCCAGGGATTTCAGACGGGGAGTGTGCTGTACAGCTCTTTGTTTGAAAAGACTTTCAGCCATTTTGGGCATTACCTAATGTCATATGATTATTGTATTGTTGTACTTTGCTGCCATCTACTGGCTGCTGTTATAATACTGTATGTTATAACATGTATTATTCCTGTGTTTACCCACAACACCTTTTGGTCTGTAACTCCTCCTATCTCCTTCTCTTCACTTCGTTCTTCTTCATCACATCCATCTTGACTACACATGCTGCAGGACTGGAGAAAGGATTCTCTTGTTACCACTTTACCTGGCGCTTCTAATACCTACAATTCCTACCCTTTCCTCATCCTTCACCTTCCCTCATCTCACCTCATCAAGAACTGTAAATAAATCTGTTGAATTCATCACTGCATCATCATTCTGGATTACCAAGTGCACTTCATGAGGAACAGGAGTGGAGGTCAGTGAGTTGACGCTATATGCCATTGCTTATACAGAGATCCGTGTCACATCCCTCAGACACATCTCACCCCACGTACATCGGTGGCAGAATAACAGGTACTTTAGATGCAGTGACACAGAAACACAGAGCAGCCAGTAATGGGTTAATAAACAGGGGGGATTTATTGTAACAGGGTCAATCTCCACACAGGGAGAAGCAGGGGAAATATGGGGACAACAAGGGGAGTAGCAGGTAACAGACTATAACTGTTAGAATCTATGCTGTTTTACTATCGGCCATCTTGTTGTGGTTTGCTGGCTTCTAGTCTTTTCCTCTGGTGCTGGGTTTCTTGGTCACGTGATCTCTGCACTCTTTATTACCCAGCACCTGGCCCCCATTCCCTGCTGAACATCAGTGTTGTAACGCTCGTGCTCTGGCTAAGTAGCCTGGTTTAGTTCTTCTTGCTTTGGACTATTGTTATCTTGGGACTTCTTGTTCCATCAGTTTTGTTTCCTTTAATTTTTGTTTCTGAAACTAACTTTTCTGTTAGGAGGTCTCCTGCTTTTGCTCCCAGTCCTTAGATCTTTTAGGGACCCCTTTCCATTTCCTACAGGTCTTCATTTGAGCTCAGTGAAGGAGTTTTGGTGGGGCTATTCACAAGGAATAGGCACCCACCCCAGCGTAGGGTAAAGCTGAGTCTCAGTGCAGGGACAGCTTTTCCCTCCTATTCCTTAGTTCTAAGTTGCAGAATATAGCAGTATGTCCAGCCACATTTAAAAAAAAAAAGGTGTTTTTTTTTTTCTTCTCATCTCCTCTTCCTGGATTTTCTTCAGTACGTGTACCATCCAGGAGCTTGCTCAATGCTTGTGTGGCAGCCCAGGGGTCCGGTTGCCACAGTGGCATTGCCTCCCTCACAAGAGGTGATGCCATGCCTGGAAGCAAGCAGTGGTCCCCTAATCAGGTTTACTAAGCATGTAACACTTTCCTGGCTCCAGACCAGCAAGGCGAGTTCCTCCCCTTGGCAACTGGGATCTGGGGCGGGGTTAGTTAGATTTAGTGTGAGGAGTTGAAGTCAGGACGTCGAAGAGAGAGGAGCTGGGACTGGAGCTAGGACTGGAGTTGCGCGGCAGCTCACCCCAGAAGAAACCAACACTGAAGAACCGGAAACCGGAGTCCGAGGTTGTGGGGCACTGAAGGCCCAGCAGCATAAACCGGAGGGCAGGAGACTTCAGGTCTCCTGGCCCCATCAGACGCCCGGAGGCTCAGCAGCACCGCAGGGTCCAGCACTGCCATGTGGGAGCGATGCACTAGCAAGGGCCGAGCTGCCTGCCATACGGGTGAGCACAGAAACGTTGCACTCAGGGACGAGGGCCACTGCACAGCTACAAGCAGCAGGGCCAAAGAGTTTAGTGGAAAGGGAAGGCCTCCAACTTCACCTGGCAAGGAGGATTCTTTACTTGCTTCCAGGCTGCCCAGACTTCCACTTCTAGCCAGTACCCTAGTCCCGGCTTGTCTAATCACCACCAGTAAAGATAAGAGGAAACCGCCAATAAGTTGTGGACTGATTATTGCTGCGCCATCAACCCAGGCACCACAACGCTCAGCATAACCCATAACATCTACACTGCCCTGGAGCTAAGCTCTACCTGTGGAGAGCCACACCATCCCTGCTGCAGTGACATCAGCTCTAGAGGACCTGCTCCGCAGCGGCGGCTCCCTTAGCCGCATACCACAGGTGGCGTCACGAACTTTATACAATCACTATAAATCCCCTATCAATAACCCCTTTTTATTGACCGCCCTGGGTCACGGACCGGGTCACCACCACTGTGACATCCCCCAGCATCTACCGGCCCGGAACCGGGCACCCCACGGCCCAGGGAGCGCGTCAACTTGGCGTCACGAACAGGATTCACGAAGCCCGGTATAACCGGGTCCTGTGTGCCATAGACTTTACTAAACGGTGTTTTCACGTGGTTTGCCACCCGCCGAGGAAAAGCAAGAGTCCCGATCCGGAACCGCCGGGTAAGAGATCCCTCCGCCTGCAGAGCCGCATACTGGTACGTCAGCAGATGCCCAGGACCTGGCTGAGTTTCACTAGGGGGGAGGAAGATGCCCAACCGGGGGGGAGGATTCAGCCGCAGGCGCGGCCGCCGCCACTGTAATGCCGTTTTCAATGCCGTATATACCGGGGGCGGCCTGGTTGCCCCAGTACTCAGGGGAGTCGCACACCCTGAATGACTTTGATGAGAGATTGCACAGTTTGTTTAAGGTGTACTCCCTGTCTGAGGAGCAAATAGTCAGCATCCTCATAGGATAGCTAATCAGTGCAGCCCAGAGACAGGTGAAGTCCTGGTCAGGCAGGGACAAAGGCACTGTCAAGGAAATACTGGCCCGGTTGAAGGATACCTTTGACACCCGCATCGCAGCAGAAATAAAGATAAAGTTCTACGGGTGCAAACAAAGGGTGCAGGACAGTGTACGGGACTATGCTCTAAACCTGCAGGAGGTGCTGCGGGCCATCAAACAGGTAGACCCTGACAGTGTACGAGATGAGGACAGATTGCTGACTGAGCAGTTTATTGAAGGGCTCCTGTCTGGCGCTCACATGACACAGCTGCGCATTATGGCTCTGCAAAACCCTGATCTGGACTTTGCACAATTTAAAGACAGAGCCATCCGGGTGCTGCGAGAATCAATCCCAAGTGGCACTGCATCCCTCCGGTGTCCAGCTATCACATACCACCAGGAGGTGGCGTCTTTTTCTCCAGCACCTGTGGAGGCTGACGCGCAGACACTAGATAATGATCCATCTGCAGAACTGCGCCTTCAGGTCCAAGAGCTGACCAAAAGTGTGGCTACACTAACTAAAACCGTGCAGGCCATGCAAGTGTCTCCAAAGGAAAATATCCAGCTGGCTTCCAGTCCAGTTGACGTCCCATGGCAATGACAGAGAAGAATTCCACCGACCAGAGGGAGGAACAGCGATCGCTACGACCAGGACGGACAACCCATCTGCCGCCGCTGTCAAAAGGGGGGCACTACGCAAGATTCTGTAATTTAAACGAGCAACCCCTGGGGCAGAGGGCCAACCCCCAGGAGTAAGACGACCGGGCCCACAAAGCTGGCGAGACAAGTACATGGGAGGATGACCGGTCCTGCCTGTCGTGCTTGATGGCATCCCAATGAACGCATTGCTGGACACAGTGTCCCAGGTGACCACGATGCCATATATCCTTTTTAACCCCTTCAGGACCCAGCCTATTTTGACCCTAAAGACCTTGTCATTTTTGTCAATTCTGACCAGTGTCCCTTTACGAAGTAAAAACTCTGGAACACTTCAACGGATTGTTTTTTCGTGACATATTGGGCTTCATGTTAGTATTAAATTTAGGTCGATAATATTTGCGTTTATTTGTGAAAAAATCAAAAATATGGGAAAAATTTTGAAAATTTCGCAATTTTCAAATTTTGAATTTTTATTCTGCTAAAACAGAGAGTGATGTGACACAAAATAGTTAATAAATAACATTTCCCACATGTCTACTTTACATCAGCACAATTTTGGAAAAAAAAAAATTTTGGTAGGAAGTTTGAAGGGTTCAAAGTTCATCAGCAATTTATCTTTTTTCCAGCAAAATTTACAAAAATTTTTTTTTAAGTGACCACATCACATTTGAAGTCCCTTTGAGGGGTGTACAGGACAGAAAACACCCAAAAGTGACACCATTCCAAAAACTGCACCCCTCAAGCTACTCAAAACTACATTCAAGAAGATTATTAACCCTTCAGGTGCATCACAGGAACTAAAGCAATATGGAAGAAAAAAATTAACATTTTAATTTTTCTAACAAAAATTTTCTTTTAGCCTAAATTTTTTAATTTTCACATGGGTAACAGGATAAAATGCATCCTAAAATTTGTTGGGCAATTTCTCCTGAGTACACTGATACCTCACATGTGGTCATAAACCACTGTTTGGGCGCACGGCAGGGCTCAGAAGGGAAGGAGCGCCATTTCACTTTTTGAATGGAAAATTAGCTCCAAAAGTCAAATTGCGCTCCTTCCCTTCTGAGCCCTGCCATGCGCCCAAACAGTAGTTTATGACCACATATGAGGTATAGGTGTACTCAGGAGAAATTGCCCAACAAATTTTATGATGCATTTTATCCTGTTACCCATGTGAAAATTAAAAAATTTAGGCTAAAAGAAAATTTTTGTGAAACAAGAAGTACTTTTTTGTTTTTCACAGATCAATTTGTGAAGCACCTGGGGGTTTAAAGTGCTGACTATGCATCTAGATAAGTTCCCTGGGGGGTCTAGTTTCCAAAACGGTGTCAATTGTGGGGGAGCTCCACTGTTTAGGCACATCAGGGGCTCTCCAAACGCAACATGGTTGCAATTTGTTAGCGGACACCATTGTGTAGTGTATGTCAGGTTGGTGTGCGGTGTGGTATAGTGTAGTGTATACACCACACACACACAACCTCACATACACTACAACACACACACCAACCTGACATAGCCTCCTCAGCTGAGTACGCCCTAGACTGGGATGAGCGGACGGGCAGGACATTTTGTGTGCAGTGTGCGTGTGTAAAAAAAAAAAAAAAATCGAAACTTTATTATAGTGTGAGTGTACGTGTGTGTGTGAGTGCTTGGTGTAACCTTCTGCAGTCACGTGTGGGGGCTGTCAGGCGAAGGGGGCTGTCAGACGTAGGGGGTGCGCTCAGGCACACGGGGCGCATGAGGGGGCGGTCAGGCGTAGGAGGGGGCTGAGGAGATGGAGGAGCCAGCAGCAGCAGCAAGGGGGGTGATCACTGGGGCAGAAAGAGGGGCAGGAGCCGGCAGTAGCAGCAGCAAGGGAGTGAACCCTGGGGCAGATAGGGGGACAGAAGCCAGCAGCAGCAAGGGGGGTAGGAGGCCGGCAGCACCAGGGGGGTGATTACTGGGGCAGAAAGGGGAGCAGGAGCCAGCAGCAGCAGGGGGATGATCACTGGGTTTGCGGGGGGGGGGATGATCACTGGGACGGGGGGGTGATCACTGGGAGGAGGGGCTGTCACGCTGTCTCTGTATACTGGAGGTAGGGGGCCTAAGCTGACCCTAAGCTGGGGCCCTGACTAGTCCCTCAACCTGGAGGTACTGTTAAAGGTACAGAGGTCCAGGCCGCCAGCGTAACCCCTACCTCCTGAGGATCCCTGCACCTAAGTAATCTAGTCCTGAGAAGGACCCCGATCACAACAAAAGGGGACAAGTAATAATATGCCCACACACAGTACTTAGACGAACGAGACAGTACAAGGGAAAAACCAAAACCACCTTGCATACAACAACTACACAACTACAACAGAGGGAACACCAACGGGAAAGGAGATAAATGATAAAGCGAGGAAGGGAAAAAACACTCCAAATACACTTATCTCAGAAACTCCAAACACCACGATCCGCTCTGTTAGTCTGAATGAAATGCTTTCACCGACACTTCCCAAACAGACCAGCAGGCATTTGAAGGAGTCTCACTACAGCAGTATTGATTGCAGCTGGGCGAGGCTGGACCTCGTCTAGCACAGAGAGAGAGAGAATTAACTCCCTCACTGCCGAAAAACACAAAGCACCAACAAGTCAGCTGCGAGAAGTCAGGCTGTGTACTCGTGACGATCTTCGTGGCGACACACCCGTGACAGTACCCCCCCTTCTACGAGGGGCCTCCGGACCCTCAGGGCCAGGTTTATCCGGGTGAGTCGTGTGGAAGGCCCGAACTAATCGGTCTGCGTTAATATCCGACGCAGGAACCCACATCCTCTCCTCAGGACCATACCCTTTCCAATGAACCAGGTACTGAAGGGACCGGCGATTAAATTAAGATATCATCCAGATATACAGTCATATGAAAAAGTTTGGGCACCCCTATTAATCTTAAGCTTAATGTTTTATAAAAATTGGTGTTTTTGCAACAGCTATTTCAGTTTGATATATGTAATAACTGTTGGACACAGTAATGTTTCTGCCTTGAAATGAGGTTTATTGTGCTAACAGAAAATGTGCAATCTGCATTCAAACAAAATTTGACCGGTGCATAAGTATGGGCACCCTTATCATTTTCTTGTTTTAAATACTCCTGCCTACTTTTTACTGACTTACTAAAGCCCTTTTTTTGGTTTTGTAACCTCATTGAGCTTTGAACTTTATAGCCAGGTGTATGCAATCATGAGAAAAGCTACTTAAAGTGGCCACTTGCAAGTTGTTCTCCTGTTTGAATCTCCTCTGAAGAGTGGCATCATGGGCTCCTCAAAACAACTGTCAAATGATCTGAAAACAAAGATTATTCAACATAGTTGTTCAGGGGAAGGATACAAAAAGCTGTCTCAGAGATTTTACCTGTCAGTTTCCACTGTGAGGAACATAGTAAGGAAATGGAAGAACATAGGGACAGTTCTTGTTAAGGCCAGAAGTGTCAGGACAAGAAAAACATCAGAAAGGCAGAGAAGAAGAATGGTGAGATCAGTCAAGGACAATCCTCAGACCACCTCCAGAGAGCTGCAGCATCAACTTGCTGCAGATGGTGTCACTGTGCATCGGTCAACTATACAACGCACTTTGCACAAGGAGAAGCTGTATGGGAGAGTGATGCGAAAGAAGCCGTTTCTGCAAGTACGCACAAACAGAGTCGGCTGAGGTATGCAAAAGCACATTTGAAGAAGCCTATTTCTTTTTGGAAGAAGGTCCTGTGGACTGATGAAACCAAGATTGAGTTGTTTGGTCATACAAAAAGGCGTTATGCATGGTGGCAAAAAAACACAGCATTCCAAGAAAAACACTTGCTACCCACAGTAAAATTTGGTGGAGGTTCCATCATGCTTTGGGGCTGTGTGGTCAATGCCGGCACTGGGAATCTTGTTAAAGTTGAGGGACGCATGGATTCCACTCAGTATCAGCAGATTCTTGGCAATAGTGTTCAAGAATCAGTGATAAAGTTGAAGTTACGCAGTGGATGGATCTTTCAGCAAGACAATGATCCAAAACACCGCTCCAAATCTACTCAGGCATTCATGCAGAGGAACAATTACAATGTTCTGGAATGGCCATCCCAGTCCCCAGACCTGAATATCATTGAACATCTGTGGGATCATTTGAAGAGGCTGTCCATGCTCGGCGACCATCAAACTTAACTGAACTGGAATTGTTTTGTAAAGAGGAATGGTCAAAAATACCTTCATCCAGGATCCAGGAACTCATTAAAAGCTACAGGAAGCGACTAGAGGCTGTTATTTTTGTAAAAGGAGGATCTACTAAATATTAATGTCACTTTTCTGGTGAGGTGCCCATACTTATGCACCTGTCAAATTTTGTTTGAATGCAGATTGCACATTTTCTGTTAGTACAATAAACCTCATTTCAAGGCAGAAACATTACTGTATCCAACAGTTATTACATATATCAAACTGAAATAGCTGTTGCAAAAACACCAATTTTTATAAAACATTAAGCTTAAGATTAATAGGGGTGCCCAAACTTTTTCATATGACTGTATGACAACAAACTGTCCCACCAGGCGGCGAAAAATGTCATTAACAAAGTGTTGGAACACCGCCGGGGCATTAGTCAGACCGAATGGCATGACAAGGTTCTCATAATGCCCCTCCGGAGTGTTAAACGCCGTCTTCCACTCATCCCCCTCCTTCATCCTAATCAGATTGTACGCCCCCCTGAGATCCAACTTAGAGAACCATTTGGCGCCCACGATCTGATTAAAGAGATCGGGAATAAGTGGGAGCGGATACGGATCTCGGACCGTAATCCGATTAAGTTCACGGAAATCCAGGCAAGGGCGTAGGCCTCCATCTTGCTTCTTAACAAAGAAGAACCCCGCAGCCACCGGTGAAGATGAAGGTCTAATATGCCCCTTAGCCAGACTTTCTGAAATATAATCCTTCATGGCCTGCCTCTCAGGACCAGAAAGGTTATACAACCTAGCTTTAGGTAACTTGGCCTCAGGGAGCAGTTTTACAGAACAGTCATACTCGCGATGAGGAGGTAGTTCCTGACACCCTTTCTCCGAGAATACATCCTCAAAGTCCGCCAGAAATGGAGGTAAGACCCAAGGAGTAACCGCACCGATGACCGTGTTCATGCAGTTTTTATTACAGAATTTACTCGATTGGCTTATCTCTCTGGTTTGCCAATTAATAACCGGGTTATGCTTAGCTAACCAAGGAAGGCCCAACACTATAGGAGTGGGAAGACCCTCCAACACGTAGCAAGACAACAGTTCTTTATGTATCGCCCCCACTTGAAGTTTTACGTCATGCACAGCTTGCAAAAAACTTCCCTGACCGAGAGGCCTGGCATCGATCGAGAATATGGGGATGGGTTTAGCCAACTCACTCAATCGCATACCTTGAACCCGGGCAAACCGAGCATCAACCAGATTAGCCCCGGCCCCACTATCCAGAAGAACAGATATCCTCTCAGTTCTCGTACCCACCACCACCTCCGCCGGTACGAGAAACTGAGACGAACCTAGGGACGAAATACCTACTCCCAGATTGCCGTCCACCACACAACCTGGGATCAACAGTTTTCCGACGACTCTTCACTCTGCAAGGGACGGGATGGACACCCCCCAATAAAATGTCCCTTTCTCCCGCAGAAGAAACACCTTCCTGTCTTATGGCGCACCACCGGTCCCCTCCCCCGAAATGATGTCCCTCCTAATTGCATAGGCTCCTCTGGACTGACCAGGGGAACCACCATATGAGGGGACCTTGTAGGAGGTGGAGTCATCACAGGGGGTAGAGTTATCCCGCACCTCTCCCGAAGCCGTCTGTCAACGCGAATAGCAAGGGCCATAGCGGCTTCCAGTGACGCGGGAGAGTCATACTGTGCCAACACATCCTGTAATTTGTCGGATAAACCATGACAAAACTGGCTCCTAAGAGCCGGGTCATTCCACTGGGTGTCCGTGGCCCACCTACGGAACTCCGAACAGAATTCCTCCGCCGGACGATCTCCCTGCTGGATCCTACGTAACTTAGACTCAGCAAGGGAGATCCGATCTGGGTCATCATATACGAGTCCCAGAGCAGCGAAAAACCTATCCACTGACTGGAGAGCCGGGGAGCCCAGGGGAAGAGAGAACGCCCAAGATTGTGGGTCCCCTTGTAGGAGCGAGATGACAATTCCCACCCTTTGTTCTTCACTCCCCGATGACCGAGGCCGCAGCCGAAAGTACAACTTGCATGCCTCCCGGAAAACAAAAAACTTGTCCCGCCCCCCAGTGAACCTGTCAGGGAGAGCTACTTTAGGTTCTGGTCCGGCTTGCTCCTGAGGATGCAAAACCTTGGACCTAACGTCCGCCAGCTCCATGGACAAACTCTGCAACTGCCGAGCTAGACCGGCTACTGGATCCATGGTAGCTGGAGAAAAACTAAGTGGGTCAGTGAAAATGTCACGCTGTCTCTGTATACTGGAGGTAGGGGGCCTAAGCTGACCCTAAGCTGGGGCCCTGACTAGTCCCTCAACCTGGAGGTACTGTTAAAGGTACAGAGGTCCAGGCCGCCAGCGTAACCCCTACCTCCTGAGGATCCCTGCACCTAAGTAATCTAGTCCTGAGAAGGACCCCGATCACAACAAAAGGGGACAAGTAATAATATGCCCACACACAGTACTTAGACGAACGAGACAGTACAAGGGAAAAACCAAAACCACCTTGCATGCAACAACTACACAACTACAACAGAGGGAACACCAACGGGAAAGGAGATAAATGATAAAGCGAGGAAGGGAAAAAACACTCCAAATACACTTATCTCAGAAACTCCAAACACCACGATCCGCTCTGTTAGTCTGAATGAAATGCTTTCACCGACACTTCCCAAACAGACCAGCAGGCATTTGAAGGAGTCTCACTACAGCAGTATTGATTGCAGCTGGGCGAGGCTGGACCTCGTCTAGCACAGAGAGAGAGAGAATTAACTCCCTCACTGCCGAAAAACACAAAGCACCAACAAGTCAGCTGCGAGAAGTCAGGCTGTGTACTCGTGACGATCTTCGTGGCGACACACCCGTGACAGGGGCTGGGTGATCACTGGAACGGGTGATCACTGCGACGGGGATGGGGTGATCACTGGGACGGGGACGGAGATGATCACTGGGAGGGGGGTGGGTGATCACTGGGACGGGTGATCACTGGGACGGGGACAGGGGTGGTCACTGGGATGGGGACGGGGGTAATCGCTGGGATGGGGGGGTGAACACTGGGACGGGGGGGTGAACACTGGGACGGGGGGTGAACACTGGGGACGGGGGGGTGAACACTGGGGATGGGGGGTGAACACTGGGGACGGGGGGTGAACACTGGGCATGGGGGGGTGAACACTGGGGACGGGGGGGTGATCATTGGGAGGGGGGGTGATCACTGGGGGGAGGGGGTGATCATTGGGAGGTGGGGGGTGATCACTGGGGGGGAGGGGGTGATCATTGGGAGGGGGAGGTGATCAGAGGGGGGTAATCACTGGGAGGGGGGATGCTGCCTGTGATCACAGTCCACCGGCTGTCAAAAGGAGAGCAGCAACCGGTGGATGAAGACGTGGAAGATGGAGGGAGCGGAGGTCGGGTGCTGGTAAGAAATTGGGAGAGTCATCCCATGATAACCTTAGGCACTAATGTGATAAAAAATAGTCTTGGAGAAATTATTGTTTTGTTACAACAGGTCGCAGAGACTGCCAGTTCCAGTCAGCAGCGAGTTCTGCAGAAGGAAATCAGAGCCCTGATGAAAAGACAACAGGTAGAGCTGTCTGTAGGGGAAATTGGCAGTGTCAGGATGAGTGATCCATTCCCCTTTGCAATGCCCTCTAGGAGCGAAATGTTAATATGGTGTCGGGCAGCAATTGGTCTCAGGGGTCAAGATTATCAGGCCCTGGTAGAACCTGTATACTCTGACAGTAGGCCCACCATCTTGACAGCTAGGGGGGTAGTCAATGTCCGCAAGGGGAGAGTACTGATACGCATCCTGAATTGTGGGGAGAAAGAGGTCCATTTACCCCGGTATGCTACCCTTGCTAAGCTTTTCACTGTCAGTAACAACTCAATAAAGACAGTGAAACCCTTGCCTCCATCCAAACCGGCGGAGGATGATGGTTCCAAGGGACAGATGGAGGATTGGTGTCAGAAGTTACAAGTGGGCACTGACTCCACCCCTTTGCACCAAAAGCATGGAGTATACCGGATGGTCCAAGAGTATGAGCGGGTCTTCAGTAAACACCTATTAGACTTTGGGCAGGTAAAAGGGGTCCAACATCATATCCCCACGGGAGATCATCCACCCATTAAAGAGAGGTACCGGCCTGTGCCCCCAGCTCACTATCAATGTGCCAAAGAAATGTTACGGGAGATGAAGGAGGCTGGGGTGATAAAAGATAGTTGTAGCCCTGGGCAGCTCCATTAGTTCTCGTTAGAAAGAAGGATGGTACAATGAGGATATATGTTGATTACAGGCAAATTAACCGCATTACACTTAAGGATGCCTACCCATTACCCAGAATTGAGGAGTCATTAGCTGCACTAAGATCTGCTAATTATTTCTCCACTTTGGATCTCACCAGTGGGTACTGGCAGGTTCCTGTGGCAGAGGCGGACAAAGAAAAGACCGCGTTTACAACACCAATGCGCCTCAGCGAGTTCAACTGCATGCCATTCGGGCTCTGCAATGCCCCAGGAACTTTCCAGCAGTTAATGGGGTGCTGCCTAGGACACTATAACTTCGAAACTGTCCTGCTGTACCTGGACAATGTAATTGTCTACTCGAAGACATATGAAGACCACCTGGAGCACCTGGCCGAGGTGTTTGAAGCCCTATCTGGTTTTGGCCTGAAGGTAAAGCCGTCCAAATGCCACCTGTTGAAGCCCAAGGTGCAGTACCTAGGTCATGTGGTAAGCGCTGAAGGTGTAGCGCCAGACCCTGAAAAAGTCACCGTAATCAAGGACTGGCCAAGACCCTCCACTATCAAGAAAGTGCGCCAGTTCCTCGGGCTGGTAGGCTACTACAGGAGATTTATCAAGGGTTTCACCAAGATAGCCGCACCCATGCAGGCCCTCCTGGTAGGCCAGTCCAAGAAGGCCAAGAACCGGAAACCTTTGTTCAAATGGGGTAAGCCAGAAGTCGAATCTTTCACCCGACTGAAGATGGCTCTGACTGGATACAAAGTCCTGGCCTACCCCGACTATGGCCAACCCTTTATACTTCATACAAATACCAGCAACGTGGGATTGGGAGCTGTGCTGTCCCAGGTACAGCAAGGCAGAGAGAGAGTGATTGCCTACGCCTGCAGGAAGCTCTGGCCCACGGAAAGGAACCCATACAACTACAGTTCCTTCAAGTTGGAGTTTCTCGCCATAGTCTGGGCTGTAACAGAGCGCTTCAAGCACTATCTCGCCTCCTCCAAATTGACAGTCTTCACAGATAACAACCCGCTGACGCATCTGGAGAATGCGAAGCTTGGTGCCCTAGAGCAACGATGCATGGCCGGACTGTCTAACTACGAGTTTACCATCAAGTATCGGGCGGGGCATAAAAATGCAAATGCTGATGCGCTGTCCAGGATGCCCAACTTGTCAGATGGGGGAGAAGACATGGAAAAGCTGGAAAAGATAGAGATACCCGCTTTCCATCATCATGGGGTGACCCAGTGCTCCCACTGCATGAGGGACAAGCGCTCCACCAACAGAGAGGCCACGTTCAACCCACTCCCCCACCATGGATGGGCAGAGACGCAGGATAGCGACCCGGCTGTCCGCCTAGTCAAGGAGTTGCTGACGCAAGCTGACTCACACCCTGATCCAGATGCTCCACAGGAGACCCAACAGTTGTGGAAGGAGAAGGGCAAGCTGTTCATCTACGAGGGAAAGCTGTGTCGAAGAAGTATCAACTCCCGGACACATGAACTGGTCTGGCAGGTGGAAGTCCCGAGGCGGGATGCGCCAATTGTCTTAGAAGCGTACCACGATGGAGCAGGACACTTTGGGTGGAAGAAGTTGGAAGTCCTGCTACATGAGTGATTCTACTGGGCTGGCATGAGGAAAGCAATCGAGAGATGGTGTTGAGAATGTGGTCCATGCAACCTGAGACGGAAAGACCGTGACAGCTAGAGGGTTCCCCTGCAGCTCATAATCACCAAACAGCCACTAGAACTGGTAGCCTTGGACCACGTGAAGCTAGCCCCAAGTAGGTCAGGCTATGTCTACGCTCTAACCATAGTAGACCACTACTCCCGGTTCCTGGTAGTAGTGCCAGTAAAAGACCAGACGGCTCAGACAGATGCCAAAGCGTTCCAACAGCACTTTTGTCGCCCGCACAGTTACCCTGAGCGGCTGCTTACCAACCAAAATCCAGCCTTTGAAGCAGAGGTGTTCCTGGAATTCTGTACCTTGTACGGCTGCAAGAAAACCAGGACGACGCCGTATCATCCCCAGACCAACGGGTTGTGTGAAAAGATGAACCAGGTGGTGATAGACCTGTTGAAGACGTTGCCCCTTGAAGAATGTAGCCTGTGGCCAGAGGAGTTACCAGATTTGGTGGACCCATATAATCACATCCCGGTGAACTCCATCAACTGTACACCCGCTTACCTGATGAGAGCAAGACCTGGTAAACTACCCATCGACTTAGACATGGGAGTCTTAACACCAGAGATGACCTCACCAGATGCGGATTGGGATACCGAGCGGCAGCAACAATACCGCAAGGTGCAAGAATGTGTTGAGAGAAGTTTGTCCCAGGCAAGACAGAAGCAAGAGAAAACTTATAATCAGCACGCACCTGCCGTTCCCTTATCACCTGGAGAACAAGTACTTAAGAGGAATAGACGAGTCCACAAGTGGGAGGTTGAGCCATACACCATCCTACCCTCGAATTACGACAACACCAAAGTCATCAGCAAAGATGGAGGGGAAACTTCAGCGGTAGTCTCAAGAGATCACTTGAAGATATGTTCTGAACAGTTGAAACGCAAAGAAGATCAAGACAGCCCTCAGCCCACAGAAGAGGTGGAAGAAATGGTTCAGACAGTCCTCGGAGAATTTCCCCGGTCTTGGACGCAGGTGAACAAAGCGATTGTGGTACCGGTCCTGACCTTTCTCAAAGCGGCCTCACCGGAAGCTGCAGAGGCTCCAGAACATCTGGAAGACCTGTCGGCCCCAGAGACAGATGCTTCATCAGCAGCAGATCAGGAGAATCTACCCTCTGCTAGCAGTGAATCTGTCGTACCCAGGGTGAGTCAAAGAATTCGTAGGAGATTACCCAGCCTACCGGTGTTACCTCAGACTACCTGTAGTGTAGTTCCCACTGAACCCACCACACCAGGGGTAGACACTAGGGACCAGGGTAGTTCAGTGAAAACTAACGTACTACGTAGATCGACCAGGAGTACAAAAGGTCAGCTCCCTGCTCGCTGGAGAAACTGAAGTATAAAGTATAAGAGAACTAAAGTGTACGTTGTTTATAGTTGTACCCGTTAAATATTCTTGGAAAAGTATATTTGTTAAATTTATGGACAATTGGGCCACAGGACTAGGTATGGTCAGGACAATATTGAAAATAGTTACTAATCGGCCTAGAAAATAAACCGCAGGCGTGGCTGAAGACCAGGCCCATCGAAAGAGTGCCCTGAAGCCACGCCCAGGGATGATTCACAAAGTGGGTTGATGCGGTTCCCACCAGCCAAATTACAGTTACCAGGATTTTGGCGCAAGGACTAAGCGCTGCAGTGACTGCATTCAATTTTTGTTGGGTTTTTGTAACTTTTGACTGTTTGTAAAGTGAATTGTCATTGTTAATTGTTAATTTTAAAAGGTATCCTCAATCCGGGAGTACTGAAGTTAACTAGGGGGGAATGTGGCACCCCAGGGGTCCGGTTGCCACAGTGGCATTGCCTCCCTCACAAGAGGTGATGCCATGCCTGGAAGCAAGCAGGGGTCCCCTAATCAGGTTTTACTAAGCATGCAACACTTTCCTGGCTCCAGACCAGCAAGGGGAGTTCCTTCCCTTGGCAACTGGGATCTGGGGGCTGGTTTAGTTAGACTTAGTGTGAGGAGTTGAAGTCAGGACGTCGAAGAGAGAGGAGCTGGGGGACTGGAGCTGCGCGGCAGCTCATCCCAGAAGGAACCAACACAGAAGAAGCGGACACCGGAGTCCAAAGTTGTGGGGCACTGAAGGCCCAGCAGCAGAAACCGGAGGGCAGGAGACTGCAGATCTCCTGGCCCCATCAGACGCCCGGAGGCTCAGCAGCACCGCAGGGTCCAGCACCGCCACGTGGGAGCGACGCACCAGCAAGGCCCGAGCTGCCTGCCATACGGGTGAGCACAGAAACGTTGCACTCAGGGACGAGGGCCACCGCACAGTTACAAGCAGCAGGGCCAAAGAGTTTAGTGGAAAGGGAAGGCCTCCAACTTCACCTGGCAAGGAAGATTCTTTACTTGCTTCCAGGCTGCCCAGACTTCCACTTCTAGCCAGTACCCTAGTCCCGGCTTGTCTAATCACCACCAGTAAAGATAAGAGGAAATCGCGATTAAGTTGTGGACTGATTATTGCTACGCCATCAACCCCTGCACCATAACGCCCCGCATAACTCATAACATCTACACTGCCCTGGAGCTAAGCTCTACCTGTGAAGAGCCACACCATCCCTGCTGCAGTAACATCAGCTCCAGAGGACCTGTTCCGCAGCGGCGGCTCCCTTAGCCGCATACCACAGGTGGTGTCACGAACTTTATACAATCACTATAAATCCCCTATCAATAACCCCTTTTTATTGACCGCCCTGGGTCACGGACCGGGTCACCGCCACTGTGACATCCCCCAGCATCTACCGACCCGGCACCGGGTAACCCACGGCCCAGGGGGTGCGCCATTTGCAAGGGCTAACTCTGGAGGTTGCTGATCTTCAGTAGCACGTGAGTGAATACCCTGCTGAACGCTATGAAGAACCTAAGGTAGGATTACCTGAATGTTTCTCGGGGAAACGGCAGTATTTTTTTTCATTTAAAAATGCTTGTTTGTTGTATTTTCAGCTCAGACCTAGATCTTTTGGTAGTGAACTACAACGTGTAGGAATTATGTCTCTATTGGGTAAGGAACCTCAAATCTGGGCGTTTTGTCTCCTGATGATCATTGTCTGAGGTCTGTGGAGGCATTTTTTTATGCCATGGGTTTGCTATATGATGATCCTGATCGGGTTGCATCAGCTGAGGCAGAGCTCAGACGTCTCAAACAGGGTTCTCTTGATGATGAGAGTTATTGCATCCTGTTCAGACGATGGTCTGCTGATGTCAGGTGTAATGACCCTGCACTCAAGTTTCAGTTTCTGGAAGCCTTGAGTGAAAGGGTTAAAGATTTTCTCATTGCATTCCCTGCACCTGATACTCTGCAAGTTGCCATGCAGTTAGCTATCCGTGTGGATGGAAGGTTGAGGGCTAGACAGAAAGAGGAGAAGTTTCCTGTATTGTTGGATTCTATTTCTCAGAACACTCTAACACTGGGGAACCTATGCAAGTCGGGGCAATATCATCCCGTTCCAGGGAGAGGGACAGGAGGTTCTCTGAGGGACTTTGCTTGTATTGCGGTAAGGCTGATCATTTTTTAAAGCAGTGTGAGGTTCACTTAAGGAAAGTAAAAAAAATGGTCAGTAGAAATAACACTCCCGTTCGCATTGCGTTTTTACGTTCTGCTGGGGTGTTTTTTCCTGGTAATACCACCTGTCAGGGACATTTGATTGAGTTTCAGGTTATGGTGGATTGTGGTTCTGCACTTAGTTTGATTGAGCAACAATTTCTTGAAAAGTATAAGTTTGATTCTGAACCTTTGTCGTCTCCTTTTCCTGTGGTGGCGATTGATAATAATCCCCTGGAGCATGGGAGCATTCTTCGAAAGATCACTGGGTTTCCGCTTACTATAAATATGGAACATCAGGAGCAGATTGACTTATTTGTACTTGCTAAATTGCCTTCCCCGGTCTTCCTGGGGTTGCCCAGGTTAAAAGTGCGTAATCCTTTGCTGGACTGGTCGTCTGGCTCCATAAGATCCTGGGGTCAGGGGTGTTATGGTAAGTGTTGTAAGGTTCACATTGTGGCTGTTGTGAAGGGGGAGTTACCTGAACCCATTCAGGATTTTCGGAGAGTTTTTTTGGAGGTGGAGTCGAAAGCTTTACCACCTCATAGAGATTACGATTGCGCTATTGACTTTGTCACTGATGCTAAGCTCCCTAAGAGCCAGTTGTTTAATCTGACAATTCCCGAGAGGGAGGCTTTGAAGGAGTACCTTCAGACTAGTTCAGCAGCAGGTCACATAAGACCCTCTGAGTCTCCTGTGGCGGTTGGGTTCTTTTTGTCAAAAGAAGGATGGGGGTCTTAGGCAATGTCTGGATTTTATGGAGATTAATAAGATCACTGTGCGCAATCCTTACCCGTTACCACTAATTCCGGATTTGTTTAACCAATTGACGGGAGCTAAATGTTTTTCTAAGATTGACCTTCGTGGGGCATATAATTTGCTGCGGGTGAAGGACGGAGATGAATGGAAGACAGCTTTTAACACCCGGAAGGACATTTTGAGTGTTTGGTGATGCTTTTTGGGCTTACTAACGCCCCTGCATTTTTTCAAAATTTCATCAATGACATTCTGAGACCCTTGATTGGTAGGAGTGTTATTGTTTATCTGGATGACATTTTGATTTATTAATCGGATCTTGAGTCTCATTGGCAGAAAGTACGCAAAGTTCTTCAGATACTGAGAGATAACATACTCTTTGCTAAATGGGAGAAGTGTCAGTTTGCTGTCCAGAAAACAATTTTTTTTGGTTACTTTGTCTCTTGTGATGGTTTTGAGATGGAACCGGTGAAAGTTCAGGCGGTGCTGGAGTGGCCGAGGCCTGAGGGTTTGAAGTCTGTACAGAGGTTTTTGGGGTTTGCCAATTATTACAGGAAATTCATAAAGAATTTCTCTGTCATCGCTAAACCCATTACTAATCTCACAAAGAAGGGTGCTAATACAGTTCATTGGTCCACTGAGGCTATTGGAGCTTTTGAGTATCTCAAGGAGAGGTTCAGCTCTTCTCCTGTTCTTATCCAGATGGATGAGACCAAGCCATTTTTGGTTGAGGTGTATGCCTCATCTATAGGCGAAGGGGCAGTTCTGTTCCAGGAGGGTGAGGATTGGGTGCATCCCTGTGCTTTCTTTTCAAAAAAAATTTCTGAGACAGAGCTCAACTATGATGTTGGGAATCGTGAGTTGTTTTCTGTTAAACTCGCGTTAGAGCATTGGCGACATTTTTTGGAGGGGGCTCGACATCCTATGCAGGTTTTCACTGATCATAAGAATTTGATTTATCTGGACGCAGCTAAATGTTTGAATGCCCGTCAGGCTAGGTGGGCACTGTTTTTTGCCCGGTTCAATTTTTCCGTAACCTTTGTCCCAGGGACAAAGAATGTTAAGGCTGACGCTTTGTCTTGTAGTTTCTCTCCAGCGGTGAATGCTGAGAGGGAGGAGTGTATTTTGCAGAGAGGGGTGGTGGTGGCCGCATTGGATTCTGAGTTGGAGAATAGCTTTCTAGGTGCTCAGAGTACGGCACCAACTAACACTCTGTGTGGTAAATTGTTTGTGCCTAGAGCCTTGAGGAGAGCATTGTTTGTTGAATGTCATGAGTCTCAGTTGGCGGGTCACCCAGGGATTTGGGAAACTAGGAAGTCTATGGGTCAGAGTTTCTGGTGGCCAGGGTGGCAAAGGGAAGTCATCAAGTGGGTGCGTCAGTGTTCTGTGTGCACTAGGTCGAAGGCCTCTCACGCTTCGGCTACGGGGTTGCTATGCCCCTTGGAAATTCCTAGTTCGCCATGGACGCACCTTGCCATGGATTTTATCACTGATCTGCCTTTATCGGAGGGCTTTTCTGTCATCTGGGTTCTTGTGGACCGGTTTAGTAAAATGTGTCATCTGGTTCCGTTCAACAAGTTACCTTGCACCAAGACTCTAGCTAAGGCTTTTGTGAAGGAGATTGTTAGGCTCCATGGTGTTCCCACGGACATTGTTTCCGACAGAAGACCACAGTTTGTAGCTCGCTTTTGGCGTGCTTTTTGTGACAGATTAAAAATTAATTTGTCATTCTCGTCGGGATATCATCCAGAGTCCAATGGACAGACTGAAAGGAAGAACCAGGATGTCGAGCAGTTTTTGAGATGTTTTGTAGCAGACAATCAGGAAATGTGGTCAGAATTTCTACCACTTGCGGAGTTTGCCCTTAATAATCATACTTCTTCCTCGGCCGGTTGTTCTCCTTTTTTTTGTTGTACTGGCAGGTATCCATCTTTTGGTCCATTTTTCAAAGTTGGGGCTGCTGTACCAGAGGAGGACAATTTTTCTGGTGAATTGGAGAGGGTTTGGACCAGTGTACACCTGAACCTTAAAGAGGCTAACAGGTGATCAAAAAGGTATTTTGACAAAAAAAGAAAGGAGTCCTTGTTTTCTGTTGGCGATATGGTTTGGTTGTCCTCTAGGAATCCTCGTTTGAAAATTCCTTCTAAAAAACTGGGGCCTAAATTGGTGGGTCCTTTCAAAGTGGTTCAGATTGTCAACTCGGCAGCTGTGAGGTTGGGCTTTCCCTTGTCCTGGAAGATTAAATCTGTGTTTCATGTGTCGTTACTTAAGAAGGCGCAGACGCCTGATAAGCAGGTTGTAGCGCTGGCGTCCCTGCCCTCTGCTAGGCAGGGACGCTGCTCCCCTCACCGCTCTGCTCCGTGCCCGGCGTCCTCTCTCCGCTCTGCTGTCAGCGCGCGCTCCTTCCCGGCGTCCTCCTCCCGCTCTGCTCTCAGCGCGCGCTCCTTCCCGGCCCCTGTGCTTAGGGCGCGCGCGCGCGCGCTCCCCTCCTCTTAAAGGGGCCGCGCGCGCCGTCCTAAGGAGTCCCCGGCCAATGGCCGGAGGACTTCATCATATATAAGGCACCTCCTCCAAAATGGAGGTGCCCGAGCAATGTTGTTTGCACCTGTGTCTCACCTGTGCTTCAGCCCTCAGGTCCCGTTGCCAGTTACCTGCCAGTTACCTGCCAGTTTCCTGCCAGTTTCCTGCTAGTTACCTGCCTGATTCCTGCCTGAATACTTGTTACCTGCCTGCCTGCCTGAGGTCCGACGGTCTGCCTTACAACTCCGGTCAGTCTGTCTAAGGACCAACTTGTCCGCTCACCTGGGAGCGCACATCAGCTACCTGCCTGCTTGCCTGAGGTCCGACGGTCTGCCTTACAACTCCGGTCAGTCTGTCTATGGACCAGCTTGCCCGCTCACCTGGGAGCGCTTCTCCGCTACCTGCCTGCTTGCCAGCCCGGAGGCTCCGTTGTCACGTGCTGTGACCACCAGCTATCTCAGAGACTCTTGCCCGCTCACCTGGGAGCGCATCTCCGTTACCTGCCTGCTTGCCAGCCCGGAGGTCCCGTCACGTGCCGTGACCACCTGCTATTCCAGAGACTCTCGCTTGCTCACCTGGGAGCACACATCTACCATCTGCCTGCTAGCCTACCCGGAGGCTCCGCCATCACAGGTCGTACCTACCCCTTACCCAGAGACTGCCCTGATCACTTGCCGTAACTCCCTGTCCGTTCACCCAGAGACTGCCACCCGCTCCCTTACAAGGGCCGCCCCCTTGTATAGTAGCTCAGAGGTTCCGCCTCCCGGACCCGTTACAGTTTGCTCGGGCCATGGAACCCGGTGGCACCCAAGCTCCCTCGCTCTCGGACCTCTGTCTTGAACTGTCCCGTCAGAGGTCCCAACAGGAGGCCATCCTGGGTCACCTGCGGAATGTTAATACTCGCCTGAACACTCTGTCTGATCCACCAACTACCTCCGCCAGTGCCATATCTTGCAATCCGGCAGCTCCGCTGCCCACTAATACTATGGTATCCTACCCCGGACCCCGGCTCTCTGCACCTCCTCGCTTCGGAGGCGACCCCGTCCAGGCTCGGGGCTTCATAAATCAGTGCACCCTGCACTTTGAACTTTTGTCCCATCAGTTTAATTCCGACCGGGCCAAAATTGCCTTTATCATGTCCCATCTCACCGGGGAGGCCCTGGCCTGGCTAAATCCTCTATGGGAGAGAGGAGACCCCCTGGTGTCCAACTTGCCTGCTTTTCTCTCGGCTTTCCGGAAAGTCTTCGACGAACCCGGACGGAAGACCTCATCCGCATCCTCCCTGCTACGCCTCCGTCAGGAGGGTCTCACCGTGGGCCAATATGCCATACGGTTCCGCACCCTTGCCTCGGAGCTGGCCTGGGATAACGACGCTCTGGTATCCGTCTTCTGGGAGGGTCTGTCCGGTCGTATTAAAGATGAACTTGCTGGTCGGGACATTCCTACCTCTCTCGATGATCTAATAACCCTTGCCACCCGGATTGACCTACGGTTCCAGGAGCGTGCCAAAGAGGTCACCCGTGAGAGAAGGATTCCACGTTTAGCTCCTACTTTCCAGAAACCCGTCATTCCCTCCATCTCTCCCCAGGTACACTCTCCTGAGCCTATGCAGGTCGACCAGACCAAGATGGTCAAAACCCGTCAGGACTCACGCCGTGCCGAGGGGAGCTGCTTCTACTGTGGCAGTAAGGAGCACCGGATCCGTGCCTGCCCGGAGAGGTCGGGAAACGCCTGTGTCTAGGTTCGCTCAGAGAGGTCCACCTAGACAAGAATAAATCCTCTCCATCCCTGCTGTTGTCAGTTTCAATCATCTACGGGGAGAACCGTTATTTCGAACTAGCCCAACTTGACTCTGGAGCAGCCGGGAACCTTATTTCACAGTCCCTGGTTGAGAAATACCGCATCCCCACCAAACCTCTGGCTGTACCCTTGTCTGTTGCTGCCGTGGATGGGGGCCTCTTACCTCGCCCCATTCAACTCATCACCGAATCCATTACCCTGCAGGTGGGAATGCTGCATTCTGAAAGTATCTCCTTTCATGTTCTGCCTGGACTCTCTCACGCCCTCTTGCTAGGTCTGCCCTGGCTCCAGAGACATGCACCCGTGCTAGACTGGCAAACCGGAGAGGTCCTTCGCTGGGGACAAGACTGTCATAAAACCTGCCTGGTTCCCGTCCATCCCGTCCGTCCCTCTCCTACCCCAGCTAATCTACCTGGACTTCCGATTCCTTATTGGTCTTATGCAGATGTCTTTAATAAAAAGGAGGCAGAGACATTACCACCACATAGACCATACGACTGTCCCATCGATCTGCTACCCGGTACTACTCCTCCCCGTGGGCGTATCTATCCTTTATCCGCTGCTGAGACCCGGTCAATGTCCGAATATATTGAGGAGAATCTGGCCAGAGGATTCATCCGGAAATCTACCTCCCCGGCGGGAGCAGGCTTCTTTTTCGTCAAAAAGAAGGACGGCTCTCTCCGTCCCTGTATAGACTATAGAGGCCTAAACCTGATCACGGTGAAGAATAAGTACCCCCTTCCGCTCATTCCAGAATTATTTGATCGCCTGAGGGGGGCTAGGATCTTCACCAAACTGGACCTTCGTGGGGCGTACAACCTGGTTCGTATTCGTCAGGGGGATGAATGGAAGACGGCATTCAACACCCGGGACGGCCACTATGAATACCTGGTAATGCCCTTTGGTCTCTGTAACGCTCCTGCTGTCTTTCAAGAGTTGGTCAATGACATCTTCCGGGACCTTCTCTACTCCTGCGTAGTGGTGTACCTGGACGACATCTTGGTCTTCTCTCCGGATCTCCAGACTCACCGGAGGGACGTTCGTCAGGTCCTGCTCAGGCTAAGGCAGAACCATCTCTACGCTAAATTTGAGAAGTGCCTCTTTGAGCAGACCTCGCTTCCGTTTCTGGGCTACATTATCTCTCAGACCGGCCTACAAATGGATCCTGAGAAACTGTCTGCCATCGAGAAATGGCCCCGACCGGAGGGGTTGAAGGCCATTCAGCGATTCCTGGGCTTCGCCAACTACTACCGCCTCTTCATACCACACTTCTCTTCCCGGACGGCCCCAATTTCTGCGCTCACCCGTAAAGGTACTAATCCCAAAGAGTGGCCACCCGAAGCAGAGGAGGCCTTTCTTTCCCTTAAACAGGCCTTCTCTTCTGCCCCGGTGCTGCATCGCCCAGATGGCAACAAACAGTTCTTCCTGGAAGTTGACGCCTCCTCCTCTGGAGCCGGAGCGGTACTTACTCAAAAATCATCTTCCGGGAGGATGGTAACTTGTGGCTTCTTCTCTAAACTCTTCTCCTCCTCTGAGCGCAACTATTCCATTGGAGACCGAGAGTTATTGGCCATCAAACTGGCATTGGAGGAGTGGCGTTACCTGCTCGAGGGGGCTCTTCACCCAGTAATAATTTACACTGACCACAAGAACTTGGCTTACCTCCAGCATGCCCAGAGACTTAACCCGCGCCAAGCCCGGTGGTCCTTGTTTTTTGCTCGTTTTGATTTTGTCCTTCATTTTCGCCCGGCTGACAAAAACATCAAGGCGGACGCCTTGTCTCGGTCCTTTCTGGTGTCTGATCTCGAGGAGGATCCGAAACATATCATCGATCCCGCCAGAGTAATGCAGGTGGCTCCCGTGAGTCTAAATCGTCTTCCTCCTGGTAAGACGTTCGTACCAGTACCTGATCGGGAGAAGATCCTACACTGGGGTCATTCGTCTAAACTAGCTGGCCACGCCGGTCAGAAAAAGACCCTCCAGCTTATTACCCGGCACTACTGGTGGCCTAACCTGCACAAGGATGTAATAGACTTTGTTTCTGCCTGTGTGTCCTGCGCCCGCAACAAAGTTCCGAGACACCTGCCGGCCGGCCGCCTCCTACCTCTGCCAGTACCTGCTGCCCCCTGGCAGCATATAGCGATGGACTTCATTACTGATCTACCCGTCTCTGCCGGTTGTACGGTCATTTGGGTGGTCGCTGACCGCTTCTCCAAGATGGCTCACTTCATTCCACTGCCAGGTCTTCCGTCTGCACCCGAGCTGGCTAAAGACTTTATCCGCCACATCTTCCGTCTTCATGGCCTGCCCCGTCACATCGTGTCGGATCGTGGGGTACAGTTCACTTCCCGTTTCTGGAGAGCCACTTGTAAATTGCTGGACGTCACCCTGGACTTCTCCTCCGCTTACCACCCACAGTCTAATGGTCAAGTGGAGCGGATCAATCAGAACCTGACCAGTTACCTTCGGCACTTCGTTAATGCCCACCATTCTGACTGGGTGGATCTCCTGCCATGGGCCGAATTCTCGTACAACAATCACGAGAGCGAGTCTTCCTCCAAATCCCCGTTTTTTGTAGTCTACGGTCAGCATCCTCGGATCCCGTTTCCCGTCTCCACCTCGGCGGACAATCCGGCTGCGGAATCTCTTGTTAACAAATTTTCCTCCATATGGGAGAGTACCCGGTCCGCACTCCTTCTGTCATCCGAGCGTATGAAAAGACACGCTGACAAAAAACGTCTGGACCCTCCTCAATTCCGCCCTGGGGATAAAGTCTGGCTCTCGTCCAAATATGTCCGGCTCAAGATCCCTTCCTATAAGTTAGGGCCTCGGTTCATCGGCCCACTGGAGGTCATCAGTCAGATCAACCCGGTGGCCTATAAATTGAAACTCCCGGCCAACTTACGGATCCCTAACTCCTTCCATGTGTCTCTCCTCAAACCTGTGGTGCTTAACTCTTTTTCCAAGTCTACAGGTACGCCTCCTGCTCCGGTTTCTGCTGAGGACGAGTTTGAGGTAGAGAACATTCTTGCCACCAAAAGGGTAAGAGGAAAGACCTTTTTTCTGGTAGATTGGAAGGGGTTTGGTCCTGAGGAGAGAACGTGGGAGCCTCGGGAGAACATCCATGCCCCTCTCATCCTAGCTAAATTTCTGTCTGGCCTAAAAAAGGGGGGGCCTAAAGGGGGGGGTACTGTAGCGCTGGCGTCCCTGCCCTCTGCTAGGCAGGGACGCTGCTCCCCTCACCGCTCTGCTCCGTGCCCGGCGTCCTCTCTCCGCTCTGCTGTCAGCGCGCGCTCCTTCCCGGCGTCCTCCTCCCGCTCTGCTCTCAGCGCGCGCTCCTTCCCGGCCCCTGTGCTTAGGGCGCGCGCGCGCGCGCTCCCCTCCTCTTAAAGGGGCCGCGCGCGCCGTCCTAAGGAGTCCCCGGCCAATGGCCGGAGGACTTCATCATATATAAGGCACCTCCTCCAAAATGGAGGTGCCCGAGCAATGTTGTTTGCACCTGTGTCTCACCTGTGCTTCAGCCCTCAGGTCCCGTTGCCAGTTACCTGCCAGTTACCTGCCAGTTTCCTGCCAGTTTCCTGCTAGTTACCTGCCTGATTCCTGCCTGAATACTTGTTACCTGCCTGCCTGCCTGAGGTCCGACGGTCTGCCTTACAACTCCGGTCAGTCTGTCTAAGGACCAACTTGTCCGCTCACCTGGGAGCGCACATCAGCTACCTGCCTGCTTGCCTGAGGTCCGACGGTCTGCCTTACAACTCCGGTCAGTCTGTCTATGGACCAGCTTGCCCGCTCACCTGGGAGCGCTTCTCCGCTACCTGCCTGCTTGCCAGCCCGGAGGCTCCGTTGTCACGTGCTGTGACCACCAGCTATCTCAGAGACTCTTGCCCGCTCACCTGGGAGCGCATCTCCGTTACCTGCCTGCTTGCCAGCCCGGAGGTCCCGTCACGTGCCGTGACCACCTGCTATTCCAGAGACTCTCGCTTGCTCACCTGGGAGCACACATCTACCATCTGCCTGCTAGCCTACCCGGAGGCTCCGCCATCACAGGTCGTACCTACCCCTTACCCAGAGACTGCCCTGATCACTTGCCGTAACTCCCTGTCCGTTCACCCAGAGACTGCCACCCGCTCCCTTACAAGGGCCGCCCCCTTGTATAGTAGCTCAGAGGTTCCGCCTCCCGGACCCGTTACACAGGTGAAGGCTACTGTTCCTCCTGTTGATGAGGACGGTGAATTTGAGATTTCTCGCATTTTGGATTCCAGGTGGCATAGAGGAAGATTACAGTATCTTGTGTCCTGGAGAGGTTTCGGCCCCGAGGATAATTCCTGGGTGAAGGCCGAGGACGTCTCGGCCTCAAGGCTAATTAAGGCTTTTCACAGGAGATTTCCTGGTAAGGCTCGGCCTAGAGGATCCGGAGGATCCTCGTAAAAGGGGAGGCACTGTTAGAATCTATGTTGTTTTACTATTGACCATCATGATGTGGTTTGCTGGCTTCTAGTCTTTTCCTCTGGTGCTGGGTTTCTTGGTCACGTGATCTCTGCACTCTTTATTACCCAGCACCTGGCGCCAATTCCCTGCAGGACATCAGTGTTGTAACGCTCGTGCTCTGGCTAAGTAGAATGGTTTAGTTCTTGCTTTGGACTATTGTTATCCTGGGACCTTTTGTTCCACCAGTTTTGTTTCCTTTAATTTTTGTTTCTGCAACTAACTTTTCTGTTAGGAGGTCTCCTGCTTTTGCTCCCAGTCCTTATATCTTTTAGGGACCCCTTTCCATTTCCTACAGGTCTTCGTTTGAGCTCAGTGCAGGAGTTTCGGTGGGACTATTCACAAGGAATAGAGCACCCACCCTAGCGTAGGGTAAAGCTGAATCTCAGTGCAAGGACAGCTTTTCCCTCCTATTACTTAGTTCTAAGTTGCAGAACATTACAATAACTGACAATCCACAGTTTGGCTAGATGTAGCACAGTCGACACGGTTGTAATCGGCAGTTTTACACTTAGCTGATTCTTGTTCCCCACAAGGCAGTTGCCGGCTGATGCCGGTGTTGTTTTCTTCTGGCTTCCCCGCCTAAACAATGTTCCGTCTTCTGGCAGCAGCGGGCGGTCTCCGGTTTGACCCGCTGAGCCCCTACGCCATAACACTGCACCTCACTTGCTCGGCTCCACGACTTCTGGCAGCAGCGGACGGTCTCCAGTTTGACCCTCTGAGCCCCTAGTCCATAACACTGCACCTCACTTGCTCGGCTCCACGGACCCTGCGTCTCTTCTCCCTCTAGTGGGGCTTGACCCCAACTGTCAACTCTCTGCTTTCCCGCTCAAACCTCCTTTTTTCTCCCTCTTCCTAGACACGCCCCCAGCTCCCCGGTCACCTGACCCCTGAGCTTTGGCTCTGGACATGCCCCCAGCTTCCCTGTCACCTGACTCCTCTGTTCGCAGTCTCTCTTCCCCCTGCAACCAGAGGCACGGCCTCGGCAGTTCCGGATCCCTTGTTCTGAAAGTACTTACACCCCGGTCTTCCCCCTTACAAGAGCGCAGAGCGCAGGCCCTCCAATACGTAGGGCATGGGTCGGATCCTCTCTGTGGTCCCTAGTCACAAGGTCGGTGGTGGCCGTGCTCGACGCCTGGCGCTGCGAAGGTCACAGTGAAAGGACACACGGCTGTGGGTGTGTAGGGGTTAAACGCCGCTGTTACTGTTCCCTCTGGGCTGTGAGATGTGGATGGCGTTCTCCATGATGTTAGGTGTAGAGGGAGAACAGGAGATGAAATAGAATCACAGAGGCATGTTAACAATGAACAGGTTAACTTTTACTTCACAAAGCCTTGACGCTAACAGCCATAGATGGTACAATAGGACAACATGTGCAGATGGTAAACAGTTCCATTATCACAGGCAGCATTTTGGTGAATGGAGGCAGAGTGTGGGAAACAAATGAGGAGCTTAACAAGTAGGTCCATCGAGTGTCTGAAGTTGGTGGTCCGCTACTGACGCTATAGAGCTTATGTGCACCCTTCCAGGGTCTCTATCCATATTAGTAGTGTTGAGCGAACATGCTCGACACTGCTCGGTACTCGCCCGACCATCTCACTACTCGGGATGTTCGGCGAGCACCGAGCATTTTCAGGTTACTCGGGTGGGAGCTCGGGTCTCCGCCCTGCATGTTTGGCGCTCTTTACAGAGCCAATGAACATGCAGGGATTGCCAGCCAGTCACTGTAATGCCGCAGCCATGTTGGTGGTGGGCATTTCAGTGATTGGCTGGCCGCACAGCGTCACCTCGAGTATTTAAAACCAGGCGCCGCCATCTTGGACACAGTCGCTCCGGATCAGACAGTGTTTGGGATAGTGCTGCTGAGCTAGGGAGAGATTTATACTGCAAAATAGGTAGTGTAGGGTCTCTAAGCCTGCAAAATCAAACAAGCAGTCCTTCTGAGGACTAATATCCATCCCAGATATCAGGCAGGCAGGCAGGCAGGCTGTATAGGAGACGCAGTGGTTATACCAACAAACACTGCATTACAGTCCTGTGTGCTGCTGATGCTCAAATTGCTAGACTTAGCCCCAGGTCTCAGGGGCCAGGAAAAATCCTTTTTTTTCATCTAAATCATCTTTTTTCGTGGAAAGGATGTTCTTTAACATATTTCACAGGAAAACAGTTTCAGTTTTGTTTTTGAACGTTTTATTGTGAGCCCATAAAAGTGGCTTAATACCTCTGACCACGTGTTATTGACAGCAGTGACCTGGGGGTCAGAAATGCTTCCTGGGGCAATCCCCATGCTGTCCCCATGGCATTTGAGCACTGTCACTATCGTTTTGGGCACTTTTTGGGCTTTCTACAGACTGCCGGGAGTGCCGCCGCCAGAATGCTCGGGTCTCCCATAGACTAACATTGGGCTCGTTGCTCGGGTCGAGCACCCGAGTATCACGGTGAGCTCGGCCCGAGCTTAGAGCACCCGAGCATTTTAGTGCTCACTCAACACTACATATTAGGCCTCCTTGTTCCAAACTCACTAACTTTTCATGTGGTGTGAAGTGCAATATACCAACATTATCCCCATAGTCTGCTATGAGTAGGCACTACTGGCCGACTGTCGATCCCTCTTCTGGGCACACTTGCAAAGGCAAACAGACTTGCGTGCTTTTGAGAATTAGGCAATCACCCCAGCAGTGGACGTTTTCTGCTCCCTCACACTTTTCCTCAGGTTAGCCGTTCCCAGTACAACCTGGTAGGAACAGGGGAATGGATTCCCTCACATGCTGGCTGGTTGCTGTGGTGCTTCTCTATGTGCTGTTACGTCATCTCTACCTGTATCTGATGTTACTGAAACTGTACTTAGTGTAACTTTTTGGTGTAACTTGCTCCACTCACCAAAGTATTCCCTAGCAACTTGCTCTGGTGTAGAGAATTAATTATTCACTAGCATAGCTGGTATGATGAGTGCCAAGTCATAGTGACATATAACATAACATTAAAGGTACATGCATAATATTCATCAGTCTTCTAAAACACTAATGTAATCCCCAACTTTGGGGCATTACACAAGTCTATGAGAGTCAGAACGAGGCCAGAACGAGGCTCTCATAAACTTTTATTATAAAGTGACTGCGGCGGAACTCCATGAAACATTGCAGGTCACCTTTCGCCGGAGACCAAAGGGAGCCGCAGCAAGAACTGATGAAAACGCCGGAAGGTGAGTATCAGATAGGGGGCAGGGGACTTGCATTTGTAGCATTACTCCAACGATGCAATGGAAAAAAAAAGCTGTAGTTCTTCTTTTAAGGAAAATATTATAAAGTCCAGGACATTTGTAATAGTGGGGAAGGGCGTAGCCTTCCCTTGGTACTGAGATACAGTTATATGAAAAAGTTTGGGCACCCCTATTAATCCTAAGCTTAAAGTTTTATAAAAATTGGTGTTTTTGCAACAGCTATTTCAGTTTGATATATGTAATAACTGTTGGACACAGTAATGTTTCTGCCTTGAAATGAGGTTTATTGTACTAAAAGAAAATGTGCAATCAGCATTCAAACAAAATTTGACAGGTGCATAGGTATGGGCACCCTTATCATTTTCTTGTTTTAAATACTCCTACCTACTTTTTACTGACTTACTAAAGCACTTTTTTTGGTTTTGTAACCTCATTGAGCTTTGAACTTTAGAGCCAGATGTATGCAATCATGAGAAAAGCTACTTAAAGTGGCCACTTGCAAGTTGTTCTCCTGTTTGAATCTCCTCTGAAGAGTGGCATCATGGGCTCCTCAAAACAACTGTCAAATGATCTGAAAACAAAGATTATTCAACATAGTTGTTCAGGGGAAGGATACAAAAAGCTGTCTCAGAGATTTAACCTGTCAGTTTCCACTGTGAGGAACATAGTAAGGAAATGGAAGAACACAGGGACAGTTCTTGTTAAGGCCAGAAGTGGCAGGCCAAGAAAAACATCAGAAAGGCAGAGAAGAAGAATGGTGAGATCAGTCAAGGACAACCCTTAGACCACCTCCAGAGAGCTGCAGCATCAACTTGCTGCAGATGGTGTCACTGTGCATTGGTCAACTATACAACGCACTTTGCACAAGGAGAAGCTGTATGAGAGAGTGATGCGAAAGAAGCCGTTTCTGCAAGCACGCCACAAACAGAGTCGGCTGAGGTATGCAAAAGCACATTTGGAGAAGCCAATTTCTTTTTGGAAGAAGGTCCTGTGGACTGATGAAACCAAGATTGAGTTGTTTGGTCATACTAAAAGGCGTTATGCATGGCGGCAAAAAAGCAAGAAAAACACTTGCTACCCACAGTAAAATTTGGTGGAGGTTCCATCATGCTTTGGGGCTGTGTGGCCAATGCCGGCACCGGGAATCTTGTTAAAGTTGAGGGACGCATGGATTCCACTCAGTATCAGCAGATTCTTGACAATAATGTTCAAGAATCAGTGATAAAGTTGAAGTTACGCAGGGGATGGATCTTTCAGCAAGACAATGATCCAAAACACAGCTCCAAATCTACTAAGGCATTCATGCAGAGGAACAATTACAATGTTCTGGAATGGCCATCCCAGTCTCCAGACCTGAATATCATTGAACATCTGTGGGATCATTTGAAGAGGGCTGTCCATGCTCGGCGACCATCAAGCTTAACTGAACTGGAATTGTTTTGTAAAGAGGAATGGTCAAAAATACCTTCATCCCGGATCCAGGAAATCATTAAAAGCTACAGGAAGCGACTAGAGGCTGTTATTTTTGCAAAAGGAGGATCTACTAAATATTAATGTCACTTTTCTGGTGAGGTGCCCATACTTATGCACCTGTCAAATTTTGTTTGAATGCAGATTGCACATTTTCTGTTAGTACAATAAACCTCATTTCAAGGCAGAAACATTACTGTGTCCAACAGTTATTACATATATCAAACTGAAATAGCTGTTGCAAAAACACCAATTTTTATAAAACAATAAGCATAAGATTAATAGGGGTGCCCAAACTTTTTCATATAACTGTAGTTAAAGGAAGTGTTCCTGAAGTCAGACCTCTCTGAACTGTTGGTAGGCCAAGCTAAGGGGTTAGCTTTAGTGGTCCAGTCAGTAGAGTAAAGGGGGAACTTAGTGCCCGGATCAAGCCTTGAGTGATATAGAGCTTGTTCCTGGCATAATTCATTGTGGGCTGCAGTACCTGTAAACAGCCACAAGATGCCACTGTCCTGGGTGCAGATGTCAGGTTGAGTCTGATAGCAGTGTGACAGACAGGGATGAGTTAATGCTGTGTGATGACAGCTCACTGAGGGTGGGCACATTAGGAAAATCTCTGTTTAGTTTCCAGAATCAGGAAGTGATTCTTCATTAAGAGACAGTACGGGGAATCGTGTAGGCAGCCTGACTATAGTGGCTGCTAGGGTAGACTGGAGCTCTACACCCTCAGACAGTGGGATCACTACTGTGCAAGTCTCCTCATGCAAGAGCAAGAGTCCTGTTAGCATTTCGGAGAAACTCATCAGAGCTAGTGAGGACCCGAGGCACTTCTAGTCTGCAGGAAGCAGAAGAAGATAAATAGGACTCCAGGCTAGGACGTGGGGGAGATATTTGATCCAGGTCACTGTTAATGTTACAGAAGAGTCTCGTGGACTAGAGATAGAGTCACAAGAGATGCTTCACTTAAAGTGGGAACCAGGGCTGAAGATGTTGTTGTTATGATCTGCTACAAGCACTAAGGAAAGAAAGGAGATCTGTCCCTACAATAGAACTAAGCTAGATCCCTACGATGTAACGGGTAACCTGATCCTGCGATCAGACCCGCTAAAGTCCTCGGCTAGTCTGTACGAAGACCTATAGATGCAAGGGAGGGATCCCTACAAGAACTAGGGACTGGGATAAAGTTGGGCACCTCCTAGCAGAAATTGTAGCAGTAAAAGACAAACACACAACATAGAACATAAAGGTCCGAAGACCAAGCTAAACTGACTGAGAAAGGTAACTAAGCACCAGGCTAACTTAAGAGTAGAAATTACAATGAAGTCCAGCAAGGCCAGGAGGGCGGAGCAGGATTAAATAGGCAAACAAGGTCATGTGACCAGCAAGATAGAAAAAAACTAACAGGAGAGTTCTAACAGTTGTCAGTGCCTGTGAGAGAGATGATAGCCTGTCGGGCCTTATCCATTATATCTGCCTGTAAATACTGTATATATCCTTCTTCTCCAAGTAAAGTTCAAGTTCTGGTTAAGAACCTTGTGTCCTCTGAAGTTCTTGCTGCCCTGGTCCCAGAAGAGAAATGCCTGGAGACAGCCGCGATCGGATGGCTTGAAGTAAGTGAAGAGCAACACATACACAGCCACACTTCAGAGGGTGGACACGTATTGTCTGTAGGGTGCCATAGTGAGTGGGTACTACAGCTTGCCCACGACTACCTCGCTGGGGCACCTTACACATTCTCAATATATTTAGCAGTGTTCCCTTTCCAATGATCCTTAGTTCCATTGCACATGGCTCCCCATCTGGTTACTACTCAAAATATTTTTGTGCCAAAGGAGATTTCATATTATTACTAAAATTTGACACTTAAGAGAAAAGTTTATCACTGGCAGTCAATACAAATGACCTATGTGATCTTGGTCATATCCATATGGCTGTACTCACACTGTGATTGGAACCTATCCTTGGTGGATGCATCTAGATTTTCTCATGGTGTATACCACAATAATAACCAACTTTGGCAAAAGTCTGATCAGTGAATGTTAATATACACATTTTTAAATGTATTAACATAAAACAAGTTTACCACATGAGATAAGCCTAGACATTCAATTGAAAAACGGTGCATATGATCAGCTGCAGTAACATTGAGCCACTAAGCCGCAGGTCAGGGAGATCACAGGGACTAAGGGTGGTGACAACAGAGGAAGATCTGAACAGTGGGCAATGCTGGATGGTAAGCAAGAAGACGGAGCAGGAACCGGATAATAGATGCAGATTGAAACAATCATAGGAGATGACTACAATTGATTGTTACTTAATGTGAATGGTCTCTAAGAAGCAGTGCAGTAGATGATGGGTAAATCATCAGTTATCAAGCTGTGGGTTAACCTGCAGGTCTGAAAGTCTGTAAGTGCGTGTTATTAAAATCATAGGATTGAGCAAAGATGAATGTAGGAAAATATGCATAATATGAATAGCCTCTCAGTATCAGCTCATACTCCTTATGGCAAACGATAGGTTAACCTTCCGGTCTGGTGGAGCTATATAGGTGCTAGTTACAGAAATTATAGAAGTCTGAGGAGATAATAGTAATAGAGGAAACTTCATGTCTGTAATCATACACATGGCAGTTGAATACATACCTGTCTTAATACTCAGACAAAGAGGTGTGTCCAACTGGGCTTGAAAAGAGAGATGATGTCACTGTGACATGCTGAGCAACTTATAAAGCCCAATGTGAAGCATAGCAAAGGGCTACAGCCATTGGAAACGGAAGTTGAGCCCAGCCCAGAAGCAAAGATAACTACGTAATAGTATCTACCTCTTAGGGTCCCTCCCAGAAAAGTAAGAGAAGAAAGAGGGATGCTTATCATGAAATCTCTTGAACTAAATTGGAACATTAATGTAACTTTTTAGGGTCCAGCATCTTTACCCTAACCTGTATCCCTTCTAATCTAATAAGTAGAAGGCTTTCCTACAAACATTCTTATAGTCCAAAATTTGGTTGATCTTATACTCCATGTCTGGATCAGAGGAAGAAGCAGAAACTGTATTGACTATTGGAGCGAATTTCCTCAGAGGACGTAGTAGTAAGACATATAAGGCATTAGGAATTTTTAGCATAGGACGCAGTTTTAGATGTAAAATTGCTGAATTAATTTGCTGAACAATTTGGAAATGGGCAGATAAACTTAGTAGACAATTTTTTTCAATGATTCTTTAAAGTGAACGTGGCAGCTGATACATCCTGCCTGATCCAGGGGCAGCATGTATCAGGCACTGACTGTATGAACTCAGCAAGGTATGGTTATCTCTGAAATGCTCCGGTATTTCAGAGAAAAACATACTTTAAAAGCCGCCAGGGCATGTAGGCAGAAACCTGTCAATCCAGGGCAGCGGGAAGGGAGAAGCTGCCAGGAACTCACCTGCCTCCAGCGTGCCTCAATTTCCGGCGGCTTTTAAACTATGTTTTTCTCTGAAACACCTGAATGTTTCAGAGTAAAACATACTTGGCTGAGTTCATACAGCTAGAGCCTGATACATGCTGCCCCTGGATTGGGCAGCATATATCAGCAGTAATGTTCTTTTTAAACAGATGTTTTTGGTGAAAAGGCAATACTTACGAGTACCTTTGGGAGCATTGTTTGGAACAGGTCAACGGTGTCTCAGCACTCTTCTTTGCTTTATCTGCAGCCAAAATGGATTGCACCTTAGTCCAGATGCTATGTACAGTTTGTCCTGAGAAATGCTGTCCACAGCAGGAAGTATACTTTTAGGTGCAATTGGCAGAGTAAGATGAGGTTTATCGAGTTTACACTGCAGCAAACAAAAATTTCCCAGAAGTTGCAAGAAGAGAAGAAAAATAAGTGGCATTCAACATTGGTGCATTATTTTTTATTCCAAGGTCATATGAGAATATAGAGTGAAGACACAAAGACTGGGCGCAGTCCAATGTCAGAAAGCTGGGTTTGCATCCTAGGTCATGGGTCTTCCAGCAGGACAATGACCCCAAACACACTTCAAGAAGCAGCGAGAAATGGATGGAAATATAGCGCTGGTGAGTTCTGAAGTGGCCAGCAATGAGTCCGGATCTAAATCCATTGAACATCTGTAAAAAGATCTCAAAATTGCTGTTGGGAGAAGGCACCCTTCAAATAATTGAGAGGTGTAAGAAGCTTGTTGATGATTATAGGAAGCGATTGATTGCAGTTATTTATTCCAAAGGATTTGGAACTAAATATTAAAGAGGTTTTCCACTACTTAGCATTAATGACCTGTCTTTAGGATAGATCATTAATGTCTGATCGGTCAGGGTCTGACACCCGGCATCCCCGCCGATCAGCTGTTATCGGTGTCGGCAGTGGCCGCCGGCCGGAAGTACTCAGTTGCGCAGCTGGCCATCTTCTGACAGTGGCTGCTGCAGGATGCTACACATCTTCCTCCTATTCAAATCAATAAGAGGCAGATGTACAGTACCCTGCGGGGCCACTATCAGAAGACAGAGCAGTTCCGCAAGTGAGTTCTTCCGGCCGGCGGCCGCTGCAGCCGACACTGATGGCAGCTGAACCACGGGGATGCCAGGTGTCGGACCCCGACCGATCAGACATTGATGAACTATCCAAAGGATAAGTCATTTATGCTAAAGTAGCGGACAACCTCTTTAATTGAGGGTGCCAACAATTTTCTCCGGACCATTTTCAATGGTCAAATTCTCCAATTTGCCTATTTTTCCTGTTTTTTTGTGTTGTTCAAATGCACGCAAAGGAAATAAACTTGTGTACAACAAAACATATGTGATTGCATTAATTTTCTTGGAGAAATACTTCAATTTCAAGGATGCCAACTCTTTCGACCATGACTGTATGTTTGCAATGAAGTGTATGTAGCATAATTGAAGGTGCAGATCATGGTAACAAATCTACCTATATTGATTGCCAGGATTCAAATTGTCGAGAATAAATGTAACAGTGTTTATACACCGGCTTTCTTTTTATCAGAATTAGATATATATATGAAATCTTTCTTAGGATAAGTCTCTTGGATACATTAAAGGTCAGCCTTAGAACCAGTGTCTTCTCTCCAAGGAGAGACCTTTAGAAAGGGCTTTAAAGGCCCTTAATGTTTATTGAAAATATCTGAAGAGCCATGATGTTTCTTTAGGGAAATACTAGCCTCAGACCAAGCCCAAGCTGCATTGGAGGTAATGCTTGGAGACTTAACCGGTTGGGTCCACATGTTTTGTTGGTACACTTAAAAAACATAATGTTAGAACCCTCCTGTTAGTTTTTTCTATTTTGCTGGTCACATGACTTTTTGCCTATATAATCCAGCTCCGCCCTCCTGGCCTTGCTGGACTTCAGTGTTTCATTTACTCTTAAGCTAGCCAGGTGCCTTGTACCTTACTCTGTAGTTTGCTTGGTCTTTTGACCACTAGTATTTCTGTTTGTTTGTTTGTCTTTGCTCTACTACAATTTCTGCTAGGAGGTATCTAACTATATCCCAGTCTTTAGTTCTTGTAGGGACCCCTCCCTTATATCTATAGGTCTGCGTTCAGACTAGCCGAGGACTTAGGCGGGTCTTTTCACAAGGAACAGGTCCCCCGCTGCATCGTAGGGAATCAGCTTAGTCCTATTGTAGGGACAGTTTTCCTATCTTTCCTTGGTGTTTGTAGCAGTTCATAACACATAACAGTTAATAACTTGAAAGACTCGACAGACATATTAAATATAGGGTACTTAGTGAACTATTTTTGATCAAAAAAAGTATACAAGCCGTCCCACCAGCGACAAGGTAACCATAATTGGGACGGTCCTACACTGTCTATATTTAAAAGACAGCCTGGCCCATGTGCTTAACCTCGTGGTTCAGCAGTTTCTAAAAACCTACCTGGATCTGTCGGATCTGCTTGTCAAAGTACACCGCCTGTGTGCCCATTTTAGAAAGTCAGCTACAGCTTCCGTTGCCCTTGCCGTGCTTCAGCAGCATTTGCAGCTTCCAGATCACAATATTTAATATGCAACTTTGCTTTACATTTATATATAATGATGGTAGGGTATGAGATATATTTTTTGTCTTTTGTAGGTTTTGCTTCTTTTTGCTAGTGTGAACATGCTCCTATTTCTTGCATGTGTACCATCTTAGACCTCAGTTCACATTGCTTGTTTTTTTGTCTTGTTTGCATTCTGTGCAAATTAAGGATGTGGCATCCCCTTTGTTGAGCTGATTAGTATATATGTAGCTTACCACGGGCCTAGGTGGTCTGAAGTTGGGACCCGGTCCTATTTGTCTACCCTTTTATATGCATTACTTCAACTTTGATATACAGTAAGGTTTTTAATATAGACAGTGTAGGTACCGTCCCAATTTAGGGTCACCTTGTCGCTGGTGAGACGGCTTGTATACTTTTTTTTGATCAAAAATAGTTCACTAAGTACCCTATATTTAATATGCAACTTTGCTTTACATTTATATATAATGATGGTAGGGTATGAGATATATTTTTTTGTCTTTTGTAGGTTTTGCTTCTTTTTGCTAGTGTGAACATGCTCCTATTTCTTGCATGTGTACCATCTTAGACCTCAGTTCACATTGCTTGGTTTTTTGTCTTGTTTGCATTCTGTGCAAATTAAGGGTGTGGCATCACCTTTATTGAGCTGATTAGTATATATGTAGCTTACCACGGGCCTAGGTGGTCTGAAGTTGGGACCCGGTCCTATTTGTCTACCCTTTTATATGCATTACTTCAACTTTGATATACAGTAAGGTTTTTAATATAGACAGTGTAGGTACCGTCCCAATTTAGGGTCACCTTGTCGCTGGTAGGACGGCTTGTATACTTTTTTTTGATCAAAAATAGTTCACTAAGTACCCTATATTTAATATGCAACTTTGCTTTACATTTATATATAATGATGGTAGGGTATGAGATATATTTTTTTGTCTTTTGTAGGTTTTGCTTCTTTTTGCTAGTGTGAACATGCTCCTATTTCTTGCATGTGTACCATCTTAGACCTCAGCTCACATTGCTTGGTTTTTTGTCTTGTTTGCATTCTGTGCAAATTAAGGGTGTGGCATCACCTTTGTTGAGCTGATTAGTATATATGTAGCTTACCACGGGCCTAGGTGGTCTGAAGTTGGGACCCGGTCCTATTTGTCTACCCTTTTATATGCATTACTTCAACTTTGATATACAGTAAGGTTTTTAATATAGACAGTGTAGGTACCGTCCCAATTTAGGGTCACCTTGTCGCTGGTGGGACGGCTTGTATACTTTTTTTTTTATCAAAAATAGTTCACTAAGTACCCTATATTTAATATGCAACTTTGCTTTACATTTATATACAGTGCCTACAAGTAGTATTCAACCCCCTGCAGATTTAGCTGGTTTGATAAGATGCAAATAAGTTAGAGCCTTCAAACTGCAAACGAGAGTAGGTTTTAAGAACAGAAGCATAAATCTTACAAACCAAAAAGTTATGTTGCTCAGTTGAATTTTATTACATTTTAAACATAAAAGTGTGGGTCAATTATTATACAACCCCTATGTTTAATATTTTGTGGAATAACCCTTGTTTGCAATTACAGCTAATAATCGTCTTTTATAAGACCTGATCAGGCCGGCACAGGTCTGTGGAGTTATCTTGGCCCACTCCTCCATGCAGATCTTCTCCAAGTTATCTAGGTTCTTTGGGTGTCTCATGTGGACTTTATTCTTGAGCTCCTTCCACAAGTTTTCAATTGGGTTAAGGTCAGGAGACTGACTAGGCCACTCCAACACCTTGACTTTTTCCCTATTGAACCAGGCCTTGGTTTTCTTGGCTGTGTGCTTTGGGTCGTTGTCTTGTTGGAAGATGAAATTACGACCCATCTTAAGATCCTTGATGGAGGAGCGGAGGTTCTTGGCCAAAATCTCCAGGTAGGCCGTGCTATCCATCTTCCCATGGATGCGGACCAGATGGCCAGGCCCCTTGGCAGAGAAACAGCCCCACAGCATGATGCTGCCACCACCATACTTGACTGTAGGGATGGTATTCTTGGGGTCGTATGCAGTGCCATCCAGTCTCCAAACGTCACATGTGTGGTTGGCACCAAAGATCTCGATCTTGGTCTCATCAGACCATAGAACCTTGAACCAGTCTGTCTCAGAGTCCTCCAAGTGATCATGAGCAAACTGTAGACGAGCCTTGACATGACGCTTTGAAAGTAAAGGTACCTTATGGGCTCGTCTGGAACGGAGACCATTGCGGTGGAGTACGTTACTTATGGTATTGACTGAAACCAATGTCCCCACTGCCATGAGATCTTCCCGGAGCTCCTTCCTTGTTGTCCTTGGGTTAGCCTTGACTCTTCGGACAAGCCTGGCCTCGGCACGGGAGGACACTTTCAAAGGCTGTCCTGGCCGTGGAAGGCTAACAGTAGTTCCATAAGCCTTCCACTTACGGATGATGCTCCCAACAGTGGAGACAGGTAGGCCCAACTCCTTGGAAAGGGTTTTGTACCCCTTGCCAGCCTTGTGACCCTCCACGATCTTGTCTCTGATGGCCTTGGAATGCTCCTTTGTCTTTCCCATGTTGACCATGTCTGAGTGCTGTTCACAAGTTTGGGGAGGGTATTAAATAGTCAGAAAAGGCTGGCAAAAGAGATCTTTAATCCACACATGTGAAGCTCATTATTCTTGGTGCCTGAACTACTTCTTAATACTTTAGGGGGACCAAACAGAATTCTTGTGGTTTGAGGGGTTGAATAATAAATGACACTCTGAATTAACTTTTTACGTTTTAAAAACAAAACAAAAACAAAAACAAAAACAAAATTTGCTGCAGTGCATTTCCCACTTCCAGGCTGATCTACAGTACAAATGTCACAATGCCAAGTTAATTCCGCATGTGTCAACCAGCTAAATCTGCAGGGGGTTGAATACTACTTGTAGGCACTGTATAATGATGGTAGGGTATGAGATATATTTTTTGTCTTTTGTAGGTTTTGCTTCTTTTTGCTAGTGTGAACATGCTCCTATTTCTTGCATGTGTACCATCTTAGACCTCAGTTCACATTGCTTGGTTTTTTGTCTTGCTTGCATTCTGTGCAAATTAAGGGTGTGGCATCCCCTTTGTTGAGCTGATTAGTATATATGTAGCTTACCACAGGCCTAGGTGGTCTGAAGTTGGGACCCGGTCCTATTTGTCTACCCTTTTATATGCATTACTTCAACTTTGACATACAGTAAGGTTTTTAATATAGACAGTGTAGGTACCGTCCCAATTTAGGGTCACCTTGTCGCTGGTGGGACGGCTTGTATACTTTTATTGATCAAAAAATAGTTCACTAAGTACCCTATATTTAATATGCAACTTTGCTTTACATTTATATATAATGATGGTAGGGTATGAGATATATTTTTTGTCTTTTGTAGGTTTTGTTTCTTTTTGCTAGTGTGAGGCCGCTATCTGCAGACCAGACATAACCTCAAGAGAAATGTGCTGTCTTCCAGGAGCAAAAATTAAAAATGTGTCTGACAGGATATCAAGACTCTTCAGACCTACAGATCACTACCCATTCCTGCTAATACATGTGGGAACAAATGACACCGCAAGAAAGGACCTGGAAACCATCTGCAGTGACTTTGAAGACTTAGGCAAGAAAGTGAAAGAATTGGGAGCGAGGGTGGTCTTCTCATCCATCCTCCCAGTGGATGGCCATGGAACAATGAGGTGGAATAAGATTCTACAGGTGAACAACTGGCTACGTCGATGGTGCCGTCAACAAGGATTTGGATTTCTGGATCACGGAATGAATTACCTATACGATGGACTACTTGCTAGAGATGGGGTGCACCTTACGAAGACTGGAAAACATGTATTTGGAAGTCGCCTTGCTACACTCATCAGAAGAGCTTTAAACTAGAACAATGTGGGAAGGGAAGCAAAAGGCCTGAAAAAGCCATACAGCTGACAAATACTATTGAGATCTCTGCTACTGGAAGTGGAAAGGAAGAACAAAGACAAAACAATTTAAATAATAAAAATATGGGAGGAAGAGAAACCAAACTAAAATGTTTTTATACAAATGCACAAAGCATGGGCAACAAACAAGGAGAATTGGAACTACTAATGCAGGAAAAGGAATATGATGTCATTGGAATCACTGAAACTTGGTGGGACGATACACATGATTGGAATAAAAGGCTAAAAGGATACAACTTATTTGCAAGAAACAGACTTGATAAACGAGGAGGAGGTGTTTCATTGTATGTTAGAAAAGCGTATATCTGCACAGAGATTGAAGCTTCAGAGACTGGGAGTTCTGTGGAAACTGTTTGGGTAAGAATACAAGGAGAGAACAACGGAAAGGACACCATTGTAGGCATTTACTACAGGCCACCTGGGCAAGCTGAAGATATGGATGACCTCTTTATGTATCAAATGACAAAGTTCTCCAAAAAATATGACGTAGTGGTCATGGGAGATTTCAACTATCCAGACATTTGTTGGGAATCTCTCTCAAGTAAAACTAACAGGTCAAGCAAATTCTTATCCTCTCTTGCTGACAACTTTATCTTCCAAAAGGTAGGGGAGAAAACAAGGGGATCTGCTACTTTGGATCTAATCCTTATAAACAGGGAGGAAATGGTTGAGGAGGTAAAAGTGGCTGGGACCCTAGGAGGCAGTGACCATGCTATTATAGAATTTTGGATAACTAGAGGAGGAAGACATGTGAAGACTCAAACTTCAAGGTTAGATTTTAGAAAGGCAGATTTTAAGAGACTCAGAAAGAGAATAGGAGGGATCCAATGGCTGGATGTCCTTAAGGACAAAAATGTCCAGGAAGGATGGGAAATTTTTAAAAATGAGATTCTCAAAGCACAATCGTTAACAATCCCGAAAAGTAGAAAGAATGGGAAGCATTTAAGGAAACCAGGATGGATGAACACAGAACTTAAACACATGCTAAAAAGAAAGAAAGAAATGTTTATTAAATGGAAAGAGGGAGGCATATCTAAAAAAGATTATAATGCAGTCTGCAGATCCTGTAGGGCACGTATCAGGTTAGCTAAAGCTGACAATGAATTAAGGCTTGCAAGAGATGTCAAAAGCAATAGAAAAGGATTTTGGGGGTATGTCAAAAGTAAAAGAAAAGTCAAAGATGCTATAGGATTTTTACAGGATGAAAATGGAGAAATGGTAAGAGAGGATGTTGAGAAGGCCGAACTTTTTAATTCCTATTTTGCATCTGTTTTCTCTCAGAAAGAAAATGTAACATCAACTGATCTTCACTGTCCTTTTAAAGGAATAGAGGAATCCAAGTTATCTGTAAACAGAAAGATTGTGAGGGAATATTTAGCTAACATAAATGAGTTCAAGTCTCCAGGTCCAGATGAATTACACCCCAGAGTACTGAAGGAGATCGTAGAAGAAATTTTAGAACCACTCTCCATAATCTTTGAAAATTCTTGGAGAACAGGAGAAGTCCCAGAAGACTGGAGAAGAGCAAATGTTGTTCCTATCTTCAAAAAGGGGAAGAAGGTGGACCCAGGGAACTATAGGCCGGTGAGTCTGACTTCTATACTAGGAAAGATCTTTGAACAAATTATTAAACAACATGTATGTAAGTACATGGATAAGAATGAAGTGATTAACCAGAGTCAGCATGGTTTTGTAACTAACAAGTCATGTCAGACTAACTTAATTTCCTTCTATGACAGAATCACTGACTGGGTGGATCAGGGAAATGCTGTAGATATAGTATATCTTGACTTCAGCAAAGCATTTGACAAAGTATCTCACACCATCCTTATTGAAAAAATGACCAAGTATGCAATGGACCAGGCAACTGTTAGGTGGATTCATAACTGGCTTAGTGATCGGACTCAAAGGGTGGTTGTAAATGGCTTCACATCCAGCTGGATGAATGTCTCAAGTGGGGTACCACAGGGCTCCGTCCTGGGACCTGTATTGTTCAACATCTTTATCAATGATTTAGATGAAGGAATTGAGGGTAAACTGATTAAATTTGCTGATGACACAAAGCTAGGAGGGATAGCTAATACTAGAGAAGAGAGAGAGAGGATTCAAAAAGACCTAAATAAACTGGAGCAGTGGGCAGCAACCAACAGAATGGTTTTTAACAGGGAAAAATGCAAAGTACTACATCTGGGCAATAAAAATGAAAAAAGCATATACAGAATGGGAGGAATAGAGCTAAGCAACAGTACATGTGAAAAAGACTTAGGTATACTAATAGATCATAGACTGAACATGAGTCAACAGTGTGATGCAGCAGCAAAAAAGGCAAATACAATTCTGGGATGTATTAACAGAAGCATACAGTCTAGATCACGTGAAGTCATTATCGGTCTTTACTCCTCTTTGGTCAGACCTCATCTGGAATACTGTGTACAGTTTTGGGCACCACATTTTAAAAAAGACATAGACAAACTGGAGCAAGTTCAGAGAAGAACGACCAGAATGGTGACTGGTCTGCAAACCATGTCCTATGAGGAACGGTTGCAGGATTTGGGAATGTTTAGCTTGCAAAAAAGAAGACTGAGAGGAGACTTAATAGCTGTCTACAAATATGTCAAGGGCTGTCACATTGTAGAAGGATCATCTTTATTCTCATTTGCACAAGGAAAGACTAGAAGCAATGGGATGAAACTAAATGGGAGGAGACACAGATTAGATATTAGAAAAAACTTTTTGACAGTTAGGGTGATTAATGAGTGGAACAGGCTGCCACGAGAGGTGGTGAGTTCCCCTTCAATGGACGTCTTCAAACAGAGGCTGGACAGACATCTGTCTGAGATGATCTAGTGAATCCTGCTTTGAGCAGGGGGTTGGACCAGATGACCCAGGAGGTCCCTTCCAACTCTACCATTCTATGATTCTATGATTCTATGATAACATGCTCCTATTTCTTGCATGTGTACCATCTTAGACCTCAGTTCACATTGCTTGTTTTTTTGTCTTGTTTGCATTCTGTGCAAATTAAGGATGTGTCATCCCCTTTGTTGAGCTGATTAGTATATATGTAGCTTACCACGGGCCTAGGTGGTCTGAAGTTGGGACCCGGTCCTATTTGTCTACCCTTTTATATGCATTACTTCAACTTTGATATACAGTAAGGTTTTTAATATAGACAGTGTAGGTACCGTCCCAATTTAGGGTCACCTTGTCGCTGGTGGGACGGCTTGTATACTTTTTTTTGATCAAAAATAGTTCACTAAGTACCCTATATTTAATATGCAACTTTGCTTTACATTTATATATAATGATGGTAGGGTATGAGATATATTTTTTGTCTTTTGTAGGTTTTGCTTCTTTTTGCTAGTGTGAACATGCCCTATTTCTTGCATGTGTACCATCTTAGACCTCAGTTCACACTGCTTGTTTTTTTGTCTTGTTTGCATTCTGTGCAAATTAAGGGTGTGGCATTCCCTTTGTTGAGCTGATTAGTATATATGTAGCTTACCACGGGCCTAGGTGGTCTGAAGTTGGGACCCGGTCCTATTTGTCTACCCTTTTATATGCATTACTTCAACTTTGACATACAGTAAGGTTTTTAATATAGACAGTGTAGGTACCGTCCCAATTTAGGGTCACCTTGTCGCTGGTGGGACGGCTTTTATACTTTTATTGATCAAAAAATAGTTCACTAAGTACCCTATATTTAATATGCAACTTTGCTTTACATTTATATATAATGATGGTAGGGTATGAGATATATTTTTTGTCTTTTGTAGGTTTTGCTTCTTTTTTGCTAGTGTGAACATGCTCCTATTTCTTGCATGTGTACCATCTTAGACCTCAGTTCACATTGCTTGTTTTTTTGTCTTGTTTGCATTCTGTGCAAATTAAGGATGTGGCATCCCCTTTGTTGAGCTGATTAGTATATATGTAGCTTACCACGGGCCTAGGTGGTCTGAAGTTGGGACCCGGTCCTATTTGTCTACCCTTTTATATGCATTACTTCAACTTTGATATACAGTAAGGTTTTTAATATAGACAGTGTAGGTACCGTCCCAATTTAGGGTCACCTTGTCGCTGGTGGGACGGCTTGTATACTTTTTTTTGATCAAAAATAGTTCACTAAGTACCCTATATTTAATATGCAACTTTGCTTTACATTTACATATAATGATGGTAGGGTATGAGATATATTTTTTTGTCTTTTGTAGGTTTTGCTTCTTTTTGCTAGTGTGAACATGCTCCTATTTCTTGCATGTGTACCATCTTAGACCTCAGTTCACATTGATTGGTTTTTTGTCTTGTTTGCATTCTGTGCAAATTAAGGGTGTGGCATCACCTTTGTTGAGCTGATTAGTATATATGTAGCTTACCACGGGCCTAGGTGGTCTGAAGTTGGGACCCGGTCCTATTTGTCTACCCTTTTATATGCATTACTTCAACTTTGATATACAGTAAGGTTTTTAATATAGACAGTGTAGGTACCGTCCCAATTTAGGGTCACCTTGTTTCTGGTGGGACGGCTTGTATACTTTTTTTGATCAAAAATAGTTCACTAAGTACCCTATATTTAATATGCAACTTTGCTTTACATTTATATATAATGATGGTAGGGTATGAGATATATTTTTTGTCTTTTGTAGGTTTTGCTTCTTTTTGCTAGTGTGAACATGCTCCTATTTCTTGCATGTGTACCATATTAGACCTCAGTTCACATTGCTTGGTTTTTTGTCTTGTTTGCATTCTGTGCAAATTAAGGGTGTGGCATCCCCTTTGTTGAGCTGATTAGTATATATGTAGCTTACCACGGGCCTAGGTGGTCTGAAGTTGGGACCCGGTCCTATTTGTCTACCCTTTTATATGCATTACTTCAACTTTGATATACAGTAAGGTTTTTAATATAGACAGTGTAGGTACCGTCCCAATTTAGGGTCACCTTGTCGCTGGTGGGACAGCTTGTATACTTTTTTTTTATCAAAAATAGTTCACTAAGTACCCTATATTTAATATGCAACTTTGCTTTACATTTATATATAATGATCGTAGGGTATGAGATATATTTTTTGTCTTTTGTAGGTTTTGATTATGGGTTAAGGCTAGTGATGAGCGAGCATGCTCGCTACTGCTCGGTGCTTGCCCGAGCATCACACTGCTCGAGATGCTCGATGCTCACCGAGTATTTCCGGGTTGCTCGGGCGGGAACTCGGGTCCCCTCCCTGCATGTTTGGCGCTCTTTAGAGAGCCAATGAACATGCAGGGATTGCCTGCCATGCACTGTAATGCCGTAGCCATGTTGGATGTGGGCATTACAGTGATTGGCTGGCCGCACAGCGTCATCAGGTCTATATCAGACCTGGCGCAGCCATGCTCGTCACAGTCACTCCGGATCAGACAGTGTAGGGAGAGCTGCTGCTGTGTCAGGGAGAGATTTGATTGTGTATTAGGTAATGTAGGGAGAAAAAGCGTACATTACACATATCCATCTTAACAAACAGTCCTTCTGAGGACTAATCCATCTGCAGAGATATCAGGCAGGCAGGGTGTATAGGCAGGCAGGGTATATAGCAGACTGCAGTGCATTTAGCACAAGAGGCTCCATTCAAATTCTGCCTTCCTCTGCTGTTAGATATATCTATACAAAGGCCCAGGTCTCAGGGGCCAGGAATACTTTTCTTTGGACATTAATAATCATTATTTGCTTAAAAAGCAATCCAGAGAACACCATTTTTCTGCGCCATTTGCTTGTTGGCACTGCAGAATACAGCCAGGTCCTTTCCATATTACAGCGCTAGACATCCAGCTATTGAAAACTGTGCTTTCTCCGTCTAACGGATCACATATACGTTGTCAGAAAATACTGCAATTTCTGGCCTCCATTAAAAATTTCCTTTAGTGTGTCATTGAAGCAATTCATCGCAGTTTGCTGTTCAAACTACTTACCCAAAGGCCAGGTATTTAAAACTCTGTTGTCTCTGTCACACGGATCACATATAAGTTAGCTCCAAACTCAGTCATTTGTAGTGAGCGTGGAAGATACTGTCCTCCATTTAAAATGTGCAAGGCACGTGGCAAGGGATGGGGAACTGGACGTGATGATAATGGTGCATGCAGAGGCCGAGGACAAGTCCATGGGCAAGCCAAAATTGTGCCACAACAAACACCCACATCTTCTCGACTGAACTTCCTGTCCCAATTTCTAGGGGACCGCAGCACACCACTATTGAACCCAGAGCAGTGTCAAAAGGTTGTTGGTTGGATAGCGGATAATGCTTCCAGTCACTTAGCCACCACCACCACCACCCTGTCTTCCACACGGTCAAGTCTCAGTAGCCGTGAGTCTGGACCGCATATTCCTCACCCTGATCCTCCTTCCTCTCACCATGCGGAGTACCCAGAGACAACTGATCACACACTTAGACACTCTGAAGAAGTGTTCACTTTTCCATTTATAGATTCGGGCCTCTCGCCCGGTCCACTTGAAGCAGGGTAAGAGGAGATTGCGATGCCCAAATATTTGAGCAGTCACGGTCACACGAAGGTTACGGCTGGAAAGTGTCACAAGAGGAGGAAGATGATGAGACACAATTGCCAGAAAATGAGGAGGAGGACAAGGGTGTGGAAGTGGAAGATGAGGTGGTGGATGATATAGTAACTGACCCAACTTGGCAGGAGGACATGCAGAGTGAGGACAGCAGCACACAGGGGGAGGTTGGCAGAGCACCCCAACAGGCAGGAAGAAGCAGTGTGGTGGCCGCAGACAGAAGGCAGGCAACCATTCCCCGTAACACCAACACGAAGGAAGTTGCCAGTACAACTGTTAGGTCTTCCTGAGTCTGGTTGTTTTTTAAAGACTCTGCCGATAACCCCAAAAAGGCCATTTGCACCATCTGCCAGGCCAGCATCAGCAGGGGTGGCAAAACGACCAGCCTAACCACCAGCATGATCAGGCACATGGCAGCAAAGCACCTGACTTTGTGGGCTGATCCCCAGGGTCCAGGAACAGTGTCTGCGGGTGGCACCATTGCTTCTTCCGCTGTTGTGCATGCAAGCCAATCCCCTCTCCATGGTGCATGCAAAGACGCCTCCTGCCCTGCACCTGTCATTGCACACTCTCAAGTAGCAGCATCAGAAAGCACGTCCATGTCCTTGTCACAGCGCAGCGTTCAGTTGTCCATACCCCAGTCCTTGGAACTCAAGCGCAAATATGCAGCCAACGCCCCACAGGCCACACTACTAAATTCTCACATTTCACAACTGCTTGCGCTCGAAATGTTGCCTTTTAGGCTCGTGGAGACAGAAGCATTCCACAACCTGATGGCGGCGGCCGTCCCTCGGTACTCAGTCTCCAACAGCGACTATTTCTCCCGGTGTGCCGTCCCCGCATTACACCAGCACGTGTCCCAAAACATTAGCCGTGCTCTCAACAACGAAGTTACCGGTAAAGTCCACCTAACCGTGGACATGTGGACAAGTGCTTGTGGGCAGGGATGGTACATCTCGCTGATGGCACACTGGGTTAACATAGTGGAAGCCGGGACCAAGTTGGACCTTGGGACGGAACATGTCCTCCTGAACCAAGGTTTGCGGGCCCTAGGTCAATCAGGGTTGCCCCCACGGTCTACAGCTCCTGCACCTCATCCTCCTCAGCCTCCTCCTCCTCTTCAGCCTCCATCTCCGAAATGACAACATTAGTTACAAACTGGAAGCACTGCTGCACTGCCTCGGCCAAGCGGCAACAGGCTGTGCTGAAGCTAATATGCTTAGGTGAAAAACCGCACAATGCTGAAGAGTTGTGGACAGCTCTGAAAGAGCAGGCAGATCTGTGGCTCACACTGCTGAACCTACAGCCAGGCATGGTTGTGTGTGACTCACCGGAACCTGGTGGCGGCTCTGAGGCGAGGCGAGCTCACACACGTACCATGCCTGGCCCATGTGCTTAACCTCATTGTTCAGCGGTTTCTCAAATCCTACCCGGAACTGACGGATCTGCTCGTTAAAGTACGCCACCTGTTTGCCCATTTTAGAAACTCAGCTACAGCTTCCGCCGCCTTTGCAGTGTTTCAGCAGCGTTTGCATCTTCCGGCTCACAGACTTGTGTGTGATGTCCCCACGCATTGGAACTGTACACTGCAGATGTTGGGAAGGATTTGTGAGCAGAAGAGGGCAGTTGTTGAGTACCAGCATCAACAAGGCCGTTGGTATTCAGTTCAGACTCCACACATAAGATATCAGGAGTGGACATGGATGTCAGACTCCACCAAGATGGTGAGCGGCAATGACGTCATAATTAGCATCACCATCCCACTTCTCTGTCTTCTGAAACGCTCTCTGCTCACAATCAAAGAGGATGCATTGCAGGCGGAGCACGATGAGATGGAGCAAGGAACCCTACAGGGTGATTACACATCTCATCCCAATGTGGATTGGGTGACAATGAGGAAGGGGAGCTTGTTTCAAGCACTATAGACGGTACTACCTGCACAGCTGTCATACCGTCTGTTCAGCCTGGATGGCTAGAGGACAGAGAGGAGGAGGAGAGCATGGTCAGTCATCCTCTTGGTGAGGACATGGAAGTCTTGCCTGTTAGTATTCTGAGACGCATGGCTGAGTTTATGTTACGCTGCCTTTCCCATGACACTCGCGTTCTCAAAATTTTGGGTGACAGTCATTACTGGTTGGTGACACTTCTAGACCCACGCTACAAGGAGAACTTTATATCTCTTATTCCGGAGGCGGACAGGTCTACAAAAATGGGGCAGTACGAGAAGGCCCTTGTTGCGAAACTATTAAAAAAATTCCCATCTGAAAATGCTGGCGGCAGAGGGCACACTTCATTGGACAATCAAGGAGTACAGGCGAGAGAGACACAACTTCAATCCGGCAGAGGCAGGGGAACACTGTCAAAGTTCTGGGAGAGTTTTCTCAGACCCTCTCATCGCACAGGCCCTGAGGCGCGGGGTACTCTTACAAGGAGTGCAAAATTTGGGAAGATGCTGAGAGAGTACCTTGCCGACCGTACCATCATACTCTGTGATTCCTCTGTGCCTTATAATTATTGGGAATCCAAGCTGGATACGTGGAATGAACTGGCTCTCTATGCCTTGGAAGTCCTGGCCTGCCCTGCCGCCAGCGTTTTATCAAAGCGGGTTTTTAGTGCCGCTGGTGGAATTATAACTGATAAGCGCATCCACCTGTCAACTGAAAATGCTGACAGGCTGACTCTTATAAAAATGAACAAGGGCTGGATTGGGCCAGACTTCTCAACACCACCGAATGATAGCAGCGTAACATAAACTCAAATTCGGTGTCTTTTCTTGGGAGGTATATTCCCATGCACCTTTTCACACCCAGACATGGGTATGCGCTTCCTGATTTTGGCTATTTGCTCTTGTCCTCCTCCTTCTCCTCATCCTCCACCACATCACTAGGGTGACCGTGGTCCATAATGCAACACCCACATAATTTTTTTAAAGGATGTTTATGATGCCCGGAAAAAAAAAAATGTATACAGTATGTTCATGTACAGTGGTGGCCAAAAGTATTGGCATCCCTGCAATTCTGTCAGATAATACTCAGTTTCTTCCTGAAAATGATTGCAATTAATTTGCTTGCAAGGAAAAAACACAAAAGAGAATGAACCAAAAATCAAATCATTGATCATTTCACACAAAACTCCAAAAATGGGCCAGACAAAAGTAATGGCACCCTCAGCCTAATACTTGGTTGCACAACCTTTAGCCAAAATAACTGCGAACAACCGCTTCCGGTAACCATCAATGAATTTCTTACAATGCTCTGTTGGAATTGTAGACCATTCTTCTTTGGCAAACTGCTCCAGGTCCCTGATATTTGAAGGGCGCCTTCTCCAAACTGCCATTTTGAGATCTCTCCACAGGTGTTCTATGGGATTCAGGTCTGGACTCATTGCTGGCCACCTTAGAAGTCTCCAATGCTTTCTCTCAAACCATTTTATAGTGCTTTTGGAAGTGTGTTTTGGGTCATTGTCCTGCTGGAAGACCCATGACCTCTGAGGGAGACCCAGCTTTCTCACACTGGGCCCTACATTATGCGGCAAAATTTGTTGGTAGTCTTCAGACTTCATAATGCTTGCACACGATCAAGCAGTCCAGTGCCAGAGGCAGCAAAGCAACCCCAAAACATCAGGGAACCTCCGCCATGTTTAACTGTAGGGACCGTGTTCTTTTCTTTGAATGCCTCTTTTTTTTTCCTGTACACTCTATGTTGATGCTTTTTCCCAAAAAGCTCTACTTTTGTCTCATCTGACCAGAGAACATTCTTCCAAAACATTTTAGGCTTTCTCAGGTAAGTTTTGGCAAACTCCAGCCTGGCTTTTTTATGTCTCGGGGTAAGAAGTGGGGTCTTCCTGGGTATCCTACCATACAGTCCCTTTTCATTCAGACGCCGACGGATAGTATGGGTTGACACTGTTGTACCCTCGGACTGCAGGGCAGCTTGAACTTGTTTCGATGTTAGTCGAGGTTCTTTATCCACCATACGCACAATCTTGCGTTGAAATCTCTCGTCAATTTTTCTTTTCCGTCCACATCTAGGGAGGTTAGCCACAGTGCCATGGGCTTTAAACTTCTTGATGACACTGAGCACGGAAGACACAGGAACATTCAGGTCTTTGGAGATGGACTTGTAGCATTGAGATTGCTCATGCTTCCTCGCAATTTGGTTTCTCAAGTCCTCAGACAGTTCTTTGGTCTTCTTTCTTTTCTCCATGCTCAATGTGGTACATACAAGGACACAGGACAGAGGTTGAGTCAACTTTAATCCATGTTAACTGGCTGCAAGTGTGATTTAGTTATTGCCAACACCTGTTAGGTGCCACAGGTAAGTTACAGGTGCTGTTAATTACACGAATTAGAGAAGTATCACATGATTTTTCAAACAGTGCCAATACTTTTGTCCACCCCCTCTTTTAGGTTTGGTGTGGAATTATATCCAATTTGGCTTTATGACAATTCTTTTTGTGTTTTTTCATTGAAGACAAATTAAATGAAAATAATAATACCAAAGAATTTGTGATTGCAATCATTTTCAGGAAGAAACTGAGTATTATCTGACAGAATCGCAGGGGTGCCAATACTTTTGGCCACCACTGTATACCCCCCAGGAGTAAATGTTTGTCAGCCCATATACTTAGTGCATGGGCATTACAAGTATAGGAGGCCTGCTCCTTTCTAATGCTAACATTTTTTTATGAGGCCCTCCTCCACGTCTCTTCCAAGGGACATTGAAGTGCCTCCAAATTTTTTGCTGCCCTTGCATTCACTGCATAGGCCAACACTATGGGAGATTATCTCCTTTCTAATGGGAATTTGTCATTACTGTGGCCCTGCTCTGTATGTCTTTAAATTCTTAGTGGGGTTTTTCCTAAAATTGGTCATCCATTGGACTCACTGCATACCCTATAACTGTATAGCAGACTTTCTCCTTTCTAATGGGATCATGTCGTATCTTGTTACTGTGTCCCTGCTCCATGTGTCTTTAAATTCTTAGTGGGGTTTTTCCTAAAATTGGTCAGCCGTTGGACTCACTGTATACCCTATAACTGTATAGCAGACCCTCTCCTTTCTAATGGGAACATATTGTATCTTGTTACTGTGGCCCTGCTCTATGTGTCTTTACATTTTTAGTGGGGTTTTTCCCAAATTTTGGCAGCCCTTGCAGTCACAGCATGGGCATTACCACTATAGGAGACCCGCTCCTTTATAATGGGAACATTTTTTTTTACTGAGACCCTCCTCTATGTCTCTTCAAAGGGGTATTGGGTTGCGTCCAAATTTTTGGCAACCCTTGCAGTCACTGGATATGCAATAACAGTATAGGAGACCCATTTGTTAATAATGGGAACAACAAAGCATAGCCGGCTGATGGCTCTCTAACAATAGCTAGGGCCGACTGCTGGCCTTTTAAGAATAGTAAGGGCCGTCTGATGTCTCTGTAAAAATAGGCTTTTCTGACTTTCAGAGTCCCTCCATCATAAATAAAAAAGGATGTGTTTGATGATGTGTCACACACCACATTGCCAGATAAGGTTGTAAAATGTTAAAATAACATTTCCCGGTGAATGCATTTATCATAAAAAATAACGTAAAAAAAACAAAACAATAGGATCTTTCTTTAGTCTAAAAAACAATGTCACCAATTTAACCTCAATGTAATCACATTGTTCAGCTCATGCACCTCCTCCTCCATCTCCGAAATGACCACATCAGTCACAAGCTGACAGCACTGCAGCACTGCCTTGGCCAAGCGGCAACATGCTGTGCTGAAAATAACATGCTTAATGCTTAATTGACAAACCGCCCAGTGCTGCAGAGTTGTTGAAAGCTGTAACACAGCAGCCTGATCTGTGGCTCTCACCGCTGAACATACAGCCAGGCATGGTCGTGTGTGACAATGGGCGGAACCTGGTGAGGGAGAAATGACAGCCGGGGTAGATATGGTTTCCCTCTATGCCAGTCATTTCACTGAGCTAAAGAATATGGCTGTGGTGAAATATAACTCTCACTGAGAAGCTGTTTCAGATTGAAAAACATTGTGCCCACCTGAGGATTTGATTCTGAGGGCTAACCTTTCTCACCCGGTCAAGAGCCCCATAACAGCTGCAAAGTTAGCGCTATCATGAACTCTCCTGTGGTAGAAGCCAAGGCACACCAGAGAATTCTCTGGTGGGACAGTCCAACCCTGCCGAGAAGCAGTCCTGACTAAAAAAAGTGTGTGGGAAGGTTCCCGGACACTCTATGGCTGCTTTTTTACTGAGGAGGAAACACACGCGAACACGGGGAGAACATACAAAGTCCTTGCAGATGTTGTCCTTGCTGGGATTTGAACCCAGGATCCCAGCGCTGCAAGGCTTCAGTGCTAACCACTGATCCAATGTGCTGCCGTTCACCCTCTAATATCTAACAGGCTGGAGAAACTTGCACCTTCCGCCACTCTATCTTCAGCTCCTTTGTGAGAAAATGTATTTGGGCAGAAACTCAGTCTACCAAATAAAATTCCTGAGAAGGAAATTGGGGATGGCTTTGCTACTGGTACTGGGGGCAGTGCTAATACCATGGCGTTGTACCATAGTTTGCTGGAAATATTCCAGGCTGGTAGGAGGCAAGCAAATTCCCACAGAAAAGTACCAGCAGTAATGTTCAGGCCACATTTCAAGTGCAAGCAGCTTTAGAGGACTTCCTGGGAGAAATGACACGCAGGGTAGATACAGTTTCCCTTTATGGCAGTCCTTTCACCGAGCTAAATACAACTCTCTGCAAAAAAAGTTGTGGCCTGGCTCCATACCGTCCCTGGCCACATTCACCTGTCCACGTGTTTGTGATTAGGCGGTTCTTCCCAGTAAGTGCACTGGGGAGGGCACGGGTAATGTTGTGGGACCCGTGCTTATGGAAGGCGGAGGCGATACCGGGAAATATAGTGGCGGCTGGGGACCGAGTATGGACACCCGGCCGCCGCCGGCATGAGGTTGTTAAAAGCTTCCGCCTCCACGAGCTTAAAAGGCCATATTTCAAGTGCAAAGAGCTGCCCAGAAATCTGTCAGTTTAGAGTTGCGGCCTATGGGTGGGTGGGTGGCTGGTGGCATACTTGCACTTGCATTCGAAGTAACAGAAAACTAATCAGATGGTGGCCTCTATCATTATCGTGGCCTCACCTCGGCACTATGAACTCTCCTGAATGAGAAGCCAGGGCCCGCCGGAGGAGTCTCCGGTTCTCAAGTGAGCCCGTCCAACCCTGCCGAAAAGCAGCCGTGGCTAAGAAAAGTGTGGGGGAAGGTTCCCAGACACTCTATGGCTGCTTTTTTAATGTGGATCGGCCATGTTTATGCATGTTATTTCTCAAAATGCATTACAGATCAGGCCATTGTCCAACTCTGTATTCAAGAAATTAAATGCGCAAAGAAAGATGTGTGTGGGTCAAAGCACCACCGACAAGTGCGAGTTGATGTTGGACGGGCTTCCATTGCTTCTGCAACAAGCTCAATTACAGGACTTCCTGGGAGAAATGACACGCAGGGTAGATATAGTTTCCCTCTATGCCAGTCCTTTCACCGAGCTAAATACAACTCTTAGCAAAAAAAGTTGTGGACTGGCTCCGTACCGTCCCTGGCCACATTCACCTGTCCACGTGTTTGTGGTTAGGCAGTCCTTCCCAGTAAGTGCACTGGGGAGGGCACGGGTAATGTTGTGGGACCCGTGCTTGTGGAAGGCGGAGGCGATACCGGGAAATATAGTGGCGGCTGGGGACCGGGTATGGACACCCGGCCGCCGCCGGCATGAGGTTGTGAAAAGCTTCCGCCTCCACGAGCTTAAAAGGCCATATTTCAAGTGCAAAGAGCTGCCCAGAAATCGGTCAGTTTAGAGTTGCGGCCTATGGGTGGGTGGGTGGCTGGCTGCATACTTGCACTTGCATTCGAAGTAACAGAAAACTAATCAGATGGTGGCCTCTATCATTATCGTGGCCTCACCTCGGCACTATGAACTCTCCTGAATGAGAAGTCAGGGCCCGCCGGAGGAGTCTCCGGTTCTCAAGTGAGCCCGTCCAACCCTGCCGAAAAGCAGCCATGGCTAAGAAAAGTGTGGGGGAAGGTTCCCAGACACTCTATGGCTGCTTTTTTAATGTGGATCGGCCATGTTTATGCATGTTATTTCTCAAAATGCATTACAGATCAGGCCATTGTCCAACTCTGTATTCAAGAAATTAAATGCGCAAAGAAAGATGTGTGTGGGTCAAAGCACCACCGACAAGTGCGAGTTGATGTTGGACGGGCTTCCATTGCTTCTGCAACAAGCTCAATTACAGGACTTCCTGGGAGAAATGACACGCAGGGTAGATACAGTTTCCCTCTATGCCAGTCCTTTCACCGAGCTAAATACAACTCTTAGCAAAAAAAGTTGTGGACTGGCTCCGTACCGTCCCTGGCCACATTCACCTGTCCACGTGTTTGTGGTTAGGCGGTCCTTCCCAGTAAGTGCACTGGGGAGGGCACGGGTAATGTTGTGGGACCCGTGCTTGTGGAAGGCGGAGGCGATACCGGGAAATATAGTGGCGGCTGGGGACCGGGTATGGACACCCGGCCGCCGCCGGCATGAGGTTGTGAAAAGCTTCCGCCTCCACGAGCTTAAAAGGACATATTTCAAGTGCAAAGAGCTGCCCAGAAATCGGGCAGTTTAGTGTTGCAGCCTGTGGGTGAGTGGGTGGGTTTCTGCCTGCATACTTGCGCTTGCATTCCAAGGAATGTGGTAGGGACAACTAAACGCTGCACTGGGACAAGGACGTGGACGGTGATTGTTGCAAGTCTGCAACGACAGGTGCATGGCGGGAGGCATCTTCGCATGCGCCAGGGATCACTTATGATGGGCACACTTTTAGGCAGTGACCTGGGAGTCAGAGATGCTTCCAGAGGTCTTCCCCATGCTGTTCCCATGTCTTTTCAGCACTGTATGCATGTGTTTGATGATGTGTCACACACCACATGGTTAGATAAGGTTGTAAAATGTTAAAATGACATTTCCTGGTGAATGCATTTGTCTTGGTTAAAAGCAATTCAAAAGTGCAAAAACATATCAAAAACGCTACGTGTGAACATAGCCCAACTTGTGCAGGAACCAACTAGAGGGACGGCCCTTTTAGACTTAATATTAACTAACAGGCCAGACAGAATAACTGAGGTGCAGGTCGGGGGGCACCTGGGAAATAGTGACCACAACATTATACAATTCCACATGTGCTTCAGTAGGGTGCCCAGCAAGGGAGTCACAAAAACACTGAACTTCAGGAGGGCAAAGTTTTATCAGCTAAGAGATGCCCTTCACCTTATAGACTGGGATAGTATCTTTAGTAATAGGAGCACGGATAGAAAATGGGAAATTTTCAAAACAGTCCTACATAGTCACTGTAGAAGGTACATGCCTTATGGGAATAAAAGGGCTAGGAATAGGAGGAAGCCAATGTGGCTAAATAAGGAAGTCAAGAGGGCAATGAAAAACAAAAAAAGGGCTTTCGGTAAACTTAAACAAGAAGGCAGCGAGGAAGCGCTAATATCGTATAGGGAAAAAAACAAAATCTGTAAGAAACAAATAAGAATAGCAAAAGAGGAGACAGAGAGACTAATTGCCAAGGAAAGTAAAAGGAATCCCAAACTGTTCTTTAACTATATAAACAGTAAAAGGATTAAAACTGATGGAGTTGGCCCATTGAAAAATAACCTGGGTAAAATCATAGAGGGCGATGAGGGTAAAGCAAACCTACTCAATAGCTTCTTCTCCACTGTTTTCACAAAAGAAAACAATTTATCGGAGGAAATGCAGAGTGATAAAGTAAACCCTCCGCTAAATATCACCCACCTAACCCAGGAGGAAGTTCAGAAACGCCTAAATAATATCAAAATAGACAAGTCACCAGGCCCAGAAGGCATACACCCCCGGGTACTAAAAGAATTAAGTAATGTGATAGACAGACCGATGTATCTTATATTCAAGCACTCTTTATGGACAGGGACTGTCCCACTAGACTGGTGCCAAGCAAATGTGGTACCAATATTCAAAAAGGGGTCTAAAAGTGACCCTGGGAACTATAGACCAGTCAACTTAACGTCTGTTGTGGGTAAATTGTTTGAAGGATTTCTTAGAGATGCTATTGTAGAATATCTTAATGATAATAACTGTCTAACTCCATATCAACATGGATTCATGAGGGATCGCTCCTGCCAAACAAACCTGATCGCCTTCTACGAGGATGTGAGCTCACAGCTGGACCGGGGAGAGTCAGTGGATATTGTATACCTTGACTTCTCCAAAGCGTTTGATACCATACCACACAAAAGGTTGGTATATAAAATGAGAATGCTTGGTCTGGGGGATAATGTGTGCAAGTGGGTAAATAGCTGGCTGAGTGTTAGAAAGCAGAGGGTGGTTATCAATGGAGTAAGCTCAGGGTGTGTCAGGGTTACTAGCGGGGTGCCTCAAGGGTCTGTCTTGGGCCCTATATTATTTAATATATTTATTAATGATCTAGTGGAAGGGTTGCATAGTAAAATAGCAATATTTGCAGATGATACTAAACTTTGTAAAGTAGTTAATACAGATGAGGATAGGGCACAGCTACAGGAGGATTTAGATAAATTGGGGAGTTGGGCCAAAAAATAGCAAATGGGGTTCAATGCCGATAAATGTAAGGTCATGCACATGGGAAAGAAAAACAGCAGTCACCCATGCATATTAAATGGGAAACCGTTGGGGAAATCTGACATGGAGAAGGACCTGGGCGTCTTTGTTAATAGCAAATTAAATTGGAGTGCCCAGTGTCAGGCAGCAGCTGCGAAGGCAAATAGAGTCATGGCATGCATCAGAAGAGGAATAGGGGCATATGATGAGAACATTGTTCTTCCTCTGTATAAAGCGCTGGTAAGGCCGCACTTAGAATATTGTGCACAGTTCTGGGCTCCGATGCTCAGGAAAGACATATTGGAGCTAGAGAGGGTACAAAGGAGGGCGACTAAGGTAATAAAGGGAATGGAGGGACTAGAATACCCAGAGAGGTTGTCAAAATTAGGCCTATTTACGTTGGAAAAGAGAAGGCTTAGGGGAGACCTCATAAACATGTATAAATACATCAGGGGGCAGTACAGAGATCTCTCCCATGACCTGTTTATACCAAGGATGGTGACAACGACGAGGGGGCACACTATGCGTCTGGAGGAAAGGAGGTTCCTGCACCAGCATAGAAGGGGATTCTTTACGGTCAGAGCCGTGAGACTCTGGAACTCTCTGGGAGAGGAAGTGGTGATGTGCAACTCACTTAATGAGTTCAAGAGAGGCCTGGACGCCTTTCTTGAGAACAATAAAATTACATCTTATGCTTAGTTAATTAATCCAGGGATTTAATCTGACTGCCAGATTGGTGTCGAGAAGTGAATTTTTCCTCAATGATGTAAATTGGCCTATACCGCATGGTTTTTTTTTTGCCTTCCCCTGGATCAACGCTGCGGAATAGCTGCAGTGCACAAGAAATAGGCTGAACTGGATGGACGCTTGTCTTTTTTCGGCCTTATAAACTGTGTAACTGTGTAACTGTGTGTGGAGGAGTATTTTTGTTTTGGGATATTTATTTTGCCGTATATACAAGTCATTACCCTGGAAATGATGTTCCTTAACATATTTCCCAGGAAAATCCATTTTGGTTTCGTTTTTGTATGTTTTATGTGAGTCCGTAAAAGTGGCATAATACCTCTGACAACGTTGCTGAGTACAGTGATCTGGGAGTCAGATATGCTTCCATGGGTCTTCCCCATGCTGTTCCCATGTCATTTGAGCACTGTTCCCATCGATTTGGGCAATTTTTAGGCCCTCTACAGACCGCCGGGGGGAGCCGCCTGAAAAATGCTTGAGTTTCCCATAGACTTACATTGGGCTCGTTGCTTGGGTCGAGCACCCGAGTATTCCAATTTGTTCGACCCGAGCAAAGAGTACCCAAGCATTTTAGTACTCGCTCATCACTAGTTAAGGCCCTACTAGCGAAAAAAGATAGTACCTTTGTCCATGGTGTTGAACATGTGGAAAGTACCATTCTTAGAGACAATAACTTTTGTAGGACTAAGGTTTGTATGTTGTCTAAGGATTTGGTTCACTTGCAGTAATTGTTACCAGAGATGGTTTAGTAAACAGATATATTCTGATATGGTTCTAGCAGTTTCAGGCATACATTGGTTGTTCTTTCACATTAAAAAATTGATTTTAACATGTCTCATGGGACTGATTATGGCAGATTTTCAGGCTTTGGAAACCTGTGTACTTGATTAATAAGACGATCTTGATTCATGCAGTGAGTCAAAACTCTATCATTAGCTGCTGTATGTACCGTAGGTAGTGAGACCGATTTGGGTCTTTCACATTTTTTTATTTTCTACTTTGGGCAGTTTGAGCTTTATTGCCTGAAGATAATTGTGAGTTTTAGAAGATTTTACTTATATTTTGTTCTTTGTCTTATTCACATTCCCCCAAAAATCTGATTTGTAGAATAAAAATCAAAATTACTGTTCCGTTTCCTGTGTTGTTTGAGATGCTAAGAGAGGGTTGATTATTCTCCAGGGATTAGGAGGAAAGATGGATGCTTACCTTAGCATGCACTGCCACATTTTGATGAGAAAATACTCTCTACTGACTTACCACTGGTGAGTCCTTGAGTATGGTGATGAGAAGGATCAGAACGAGAGTCATTGCTGCCATCCAGAGGCCTGGTACAATTGGAGGGCTTTGTTCTGCTGGTGCCATATCATCAGCATGTACATGTGCGCAGAAGACAACGAAGATGTCAGGGAGCCACCATCATTACTGGCCTAGCTCTGAGCCAGGAAAAAGTCAGTCTTTTCAGAAGATTGTTTTTCTCTCTGTGGGTTCCTGGAGCTAACGCATTGCTTTATGGTGCTGTGCTGTAATGGTGGCAAGAGCGGTGACCAATTTATCTGCTTTTTCAGGTCAACAGGACAGAGCATGATCAAACTGCAGTCATCTAGCTCAGAGTTTAGGCACATCCCCATCATTTCTTCATTCATGAATAATTACAATGTGAAACTCAACAGAAAAAATAAATGATGGGGGGAGGGTGTGACTGAATGGCTGCAGCTTGATCATCCTTGATATTGGTGACCTGAAAGAGCAACACCATGGATTACCATGGATAATACACTGCTCAAAAAATAAAGGGAACGCTTAAACAACAGAATATAACTCCAAGTAAATCAAACTTCTGTGAAATCAAACTGTCCAATTAGGAAGCAACACTGATTGACAATTAATTTCACATGCTGTTGTGCAAATTGAATAGACAATAGATGGAAATTATTGGCAATTATCAAGACACACTCAATAAAGGAGTGGTTCTGCAGATGGGGACCATAGACCACATTTCAATACCAATGCTTTCTGGCTGATGTTTAGGTCACTTTTGAATGTTGATTGTGCTTTCACACTCGTGGTAGCATGAGACGGACTCTACAACCAACAGAAGTTGCTCAGGTAGTGCAGCTCATCCAGGATGGCACATCAAAGCGAGCTGTGGCAAGAAGGTTTGCTGTGTCTGTCAGCGTAGTGTCCAGAGGCTGGAGGCACTACCAGGAGACAGGCCAGTAAACCAGGAGACGTGGAGGGGGCCGTAGGAGGGCAACAAGCCAGCAGCAGGACCGCTACCTCCGCCTTTGTGCAAGGAGGAACAGGAGGAGTACTTCCAGAGCCCTGCAAAATGACCTCCAGCAGGCCACAAATGTGCATGTGTCTGCACAAACGGTTAGAAACCGACTCCATGAGGGTGGTATGAGGGCCCAACGTCCACAGATGGGGGTTGTGCTCACAGCCCAACACCGTGCAGGACGCTTGGCATTTGCCACAGAACACCAGGATTGGCAAAGTCGCCACTGGCGCCCTGTGCTCTTCACAGATGAAAGCAGGTTCACACTGAGCACATGTGACAGACGTGACAGAGTCTGGAGATGCCATGGAGGGCGATCTGCTGCCTGCAACATCCTTCAGCATGACCGCTTTGGCAGTGGGTCAGTAATGGTGTGGGGTGGCATTTCTTTGGAGGGCCGCACAGCCCTCCATGTGCTCGGCAGAGGTAGCCTGACTGCCATTAGGTACCGAGATGAGATCCTCAGACCCCTTGTGAGACTATATGCTGGTGCGGTTGGCCCTGGGTTCTTCCTAATGCAGTTCCTGCAAGATGAAGGCATTGAAGCTATGGACTGGCTCGCCCGTTCCTCAGACCTGAATCCGATTGAGCACATGTTGGACATCATGTCTCACTCCAGCCACCAACGTCACGTTGCACCACAGACTGTCCAGGAGTTGGCGGATGCTTTAGTCCAGGTCTGGGAGGAGATCCCACAGGTGACCATCCGCAACCTCATCAGGAGCATGCCCAGGCTTTGTAGGGAGGTCATACAGGCACGTGGAGGCCACACAAAATACTGAGCCTCATTTTAACTTGTTTTAAGGACATTACATCAAAGTTGGATCAGCCTGTAGTGTGTTTTTCCACTTTAATTTTGAGGGTGACTCCAAATCCAGGCCTCCATTGGTTAATAAATTTGATTTCCATTGATGATTTTTGTGTGATTTTGTTGTCAGCACATTCAACTTTGTACAGAACAAAGTATTCAATGAGAATATTTCATTCATTCAGATCTAGGATGTGTTATTTGAGTGTTCCCTTTATTTTTTTGAGCAGTGTACATAGAAGTAGGATCAGCCCCCCATAAAATTTATTTTACTGAGGTAATGGAGAAATAAAATTGAATCTGTAGTATATAAGACTTTTACCCAACCATTCATGGCCCAGCCTAACTTTCTCAATCTATATACACAAATATAATAAAAAAGTAAAACAAAAAGTAGTGATAACCTTACAGCTAAAATATAGTTTATATTTTCAGATACATTAAGATTTTTGCTGTTAATGGTGAAACTGCATGTTTTTATTATTATTCCACCACTTTTTTAATAGTGTTTAAAAATGTACCAGTTTGCATTTTGTTCATATCTAAAAGAGCATATTAGTGCAAAATTTATACAGTATCTGCAGTGCCAGCTCCAGGTTTGCGTGGGCCCCGGGCAAAAGAGTCTCAGTGGGCCCCTTTAACACATACCACGATTCATGATGTATAGATATGGCAGAGAAATATATGCAGCACAGACCAAAAGTTTGGACACACCTTCTCATTTAAAGATTTTTCTGTATTTTCATGACTATGAAAATTGTTCATTCACACTGAAGGCATCAAAACTATGAATTAATACATGTGGAATTATATACTTAACAAAAAAGTGTGAAACAACTGAAAATATGTCTTATATTCTAGGTTCTTCAAAGTAGCCACCTTTTGCTTTGATGAATGCTTTGCATACTCTTGGCTTTCTCTTGATGAGTTTCAAGAGGTAGTCACCGGAAATGGTCTTCCAACAATCTTGAAGGATTTCCCAGAGATGCTTAGCACTTGTTGGCCCTTTTGCCTTCACTCTGCAGTCCAGCTCACCCCAAACCATCTCGATTGGGTTCAGGTCTGGTGACTGTGGAGGCCAGGTCATCTGGCGTAGCACCCCATCACTCTCCCTCTTGGTCAAATAGCCCTTACACAGCCTGGAGGTGTGTTTGGGATTATTGTCCTGTTGAAAAATAAATGATGGTCCAACTAAACGCAAACCGGATGGAATAGCATGCTGCTGCAAGATGCTGTGGTAGCCATGCTGGTTCAGTATGCATCCAATTTTGAGTAAATCCCCAACAGTGTCACAAGCAAAGCAACCCCACACCATCACACCTCCTCCTCCATGCTTCACAGTGGGAAGCAGGCATGTAGAGTCCATCCGTTCACCTTTTCACCTACATTCATTACTAACTAGTATTTTCTATCTTATTCTATGATGTAAGACATTTTTTATGTCTTTCTCATTGTTTATACATGCTATATAAAATACTAGTTTTGATAAGTATATAGTAATCCTCTCCTGTACATTTTATAGTGTGTATTAAGTTATTTAGATTAATCTCTGTAAACATATTTCATTTTAGGTAAATAGGTGACATCATGTCTAAACATATATCATTTACATATCAAGTAGTCTGAGCCATTGCCTTAAAAAGGTTGCCTGGTTATTATCTATCCACAAGTGTCCCACCTCTGGGACCCGTAGAGATCGCAACTCCATTAATTTTTTATGGGGCTGCCACAAACAGCCGAGAACAAATCTTGGCAGCCCAAAAAGGAATAAATGGAGTGCAGGTTGAGTATGTGCACTGCTGCTCCATTCTATCAGGAATAAAAGTTCCCCACTTTGCCAATCGGTGAAGGTCCCAGAGATCTTACCCCATGAATACAACAAGTTATCGATGGAGGGGTGATGATAACTTGTTTTAAACTGAGAATTTCTTTATTTAATTGCATCCTGTTATGCTTGCATGTTTTCTTTCTTCCTAAATTACTCTCCTTGATGAGCCACAAATGGTGATGAAACATGTAGGTGTGATGAGGAGATGTTAGGAATGTGACTAATAACTGAGAACTAAGGATTTTTGCTACAAGTGAATGAAAAATTTGAGTACAAAGTGGGGCATATTGATAAAATGAAAAAGTAATAAGAAAAGTGGGATCAGTGAGTATATTTATATACAGTGGTGTGAAAAAGTGTTTGCTCGTTTGCTAATTTCTTATTCTTATGCATATTTGTCACACTAAAATGTTTCAGATCATAAAACAAATTTAATTATTTGACAAAGATAACACAAGTAAACACAAAATGCAGTTTTTAAATGAAGACCTTTAATATTAAGGGAAAAAGAAATCCAAACCTACAGAGCCCTGTGTGAAAAAATGATTGCCCCCCCCCCCCCTTAAAACATAAATTAACTATGATTTATAACATCTTTGGGAAGCTGAGTTCAATTTACCTAGCCACACACAGGTCTGATTACTGACACACCTGTTATCAATCAAGAACTCACCTAAAAGGACCTGTCTGACAAAGCAAAGAAAACCAAAAGATGCTCAATATTAGACATCATGCTGTAATCCAAAGAAATTCAGGAACAAATGAGAAACAAAGTAACTGAGATCTATCAGTCTGGAAAAGGTTCTAAATAGTGTTGAGCCACCCCCGTAGTGTTCGAGTTCGGTTCGGTTCGTCGAACACCCGTGTGTTCGCCGAACTGTTCGTCGAACTGTTCGTCGAACACCTTCGAACACTGTTAAAACCAATGGCAGGCAAACAAAAACACATAGAAACACATAGAAAACACCTTCAAAGATGTCCAAAAGCTGACAAACTGCTCAGAAGACACAACTAACACATGGAAAAGTGACAAGTACATATAGTCATGAGAAAAGAAAAGAGGTGGAGGAGTAAAAGGAGGGGGAGACACAGATATAGGCATGTCATGCCCTTCTAAAATCCAAAAAGTGAGAAGCCGACACGTTCAGTCGGCTCCTGCCCGTGCCACCTCCGTGTCGCCGGGTTTGTGCCAGAGCCGCGGTGAACCCTGACGGCCAGCCCCCCTCTCCCAATACTGGTGCCTGTCCGCTGGTGGGTCGAGCGAGCCCCCCTGTGGTGGAGGCAGCTCTAAGCTTTTTAATTTAAATTGTCTCTCTAATTTGAATGAATACACTTTAAATCCATTTACAAGGATCTATTGGAGGGCAAGTCTCATGCCAGCAGCCGCGTAATTCCAGCTCCAGTAGCGTCCACTAAAGCTGCTGCAGTTAAAAAGCTTTTATAAGGATCGAGCTCGGCTGTCCACCGCAAGGCATACTACTGCCAGTCCCAGCCCCTATGCCTTGGGGTGCCTCCTGATGCTCTTCACTGAGTATCCCGTGGTCCCGAAGCTTTTCCTTTGAAAAAATTAAGTGTCCAAACTACAGGTGGTGTAGCTTGCTTAACAGCCGGGATAATCCGCTGACTAGCAGACACTGCTACTAGGCACAAAGTATTTCCTGGGCTAGATGCAGTAAAAAATTTGTAATTAGATACTCTCGTTGGATGCTGAGAAAGTGACGCGCCCCCTGGGCCAGTGCTGTTTGGGGATTACCCGGAACCGGATCAGATGGGGGTTGTAGTCTCCGAGTGGCGGCGACCCGGTCCGTGCCCAGGGTGTCAAATTCAGTGTGTGGCAGTCTTTACAGATGTTGGTAAAGGTCCTTAGTGTCGACTACGCCACCCGTTGATTTGCGGTCCAAATGCCGCCGCTGCAGAAGGGTCCGCTGAGGCTGGTGGTATGTGTGCAGCTCTGGTAGTATAACCCCCAACGGGAGGGGTATAGCCTCAGGGGGTCAGATGTAGAGGATGGTGGTTGTGAAGGTGCAGGATGAATCAGCAAGAAGACTCAGAGTCAGGCTGTGCAGTTCAGGGGTTTTTACTTACGGGTGTTCTTATGGTCACTCTGGCCTGAAGCGACCACCCGAGCCGTGCTGCGTCCACCAGGTCCTGGACTCGGCCAACCCCCAAGTAATTCTGGAGCGTGGTCCTGAGCTCCTGTCTGACTTTCCCTCTCTTCTGGCCGTTCTCACCAGGGATCCACTTATGTCCGGCTCCCTCGGGTCTCTTGGTGGGTACACCCCTTCTGGGTTCCCTGACCCTATACCTGGTATGCCTTCCTAGTGGATTTAGTGAGGGTCGTGGCAGATCCTGCCCATGACCTCCGGTCTCTGGCTAAGGTGTGCTTTGTCCTCTGCCAGCTTGGGATCCGGTACCCTGGGTGCCAACCCTTCACCCTGCTGTTTGTATTCTGGGGTCTTGGGGTTCCTTCTCCTTCTCTCTGGGTCCTTCTGACTCCTCTCTCTCTCTCAGACTTGGCCTTGGAGCTGGGCCCAGCCGGAACCACAACTCCCTGTCAGCCCTTCTGGCTGAGCTTCTCTGCTCTGCTCCTCTGACTCTACAAAAGACCCTGTCCTAAGATGGTGCCCACCTTATATACTCCCTCTATGTGTGAGCTCAGGTGACCAGCACCCAATGAGCTCCTAGCTTTACCCAGACTGCTCCCCCTATCTGCCCCTACACTACTGGGATGTTCCACCCCCCTCCCACTCCAGCCAGGGACAGACACTGTCGTACCTGCACATTAACTGGTGGGAGTACCGTCGATCTGTCCCCTGGAAATGGGATGTATGTAGTGTATGCAGCCTACTAGCTCAGTTCCACACTCCATCCTTACCCGGGAGTGGAATACCACACCTCTGGCTTGAGGTGTAATACCCCTGTAGCAGCCGAATCCTCAGGGTGCTACATTCCCCCCTGGTAAACCACAGCACGTCCTCGGGCTGTAACAGAATAAAAACATCCACAAACATACAATTTTTTTTCATAAAACATAAACATATAAAACATTATCATCAGTAAACTTTTCATATAAAGCTTTTCATAAATAACACTCTTGTTCCTCCGGCCACGGTGCAACTTGTGACCGGGTAAAGTGCAACAGTCTCTTGTAATAAAAACAACAGTTTCCTATAAAACCGGTAGGGGGCACTTTAAGAAGCGCAACTATATACAAGGGGAATATGGCCGCTCTCAGTCCTCGGCCAGTGGGATTAGGGATGGCTGCTCACAGTCCTCAGCCTGTGGGGAGATGGGACACACTGGAACAGTTCACACTTGTCCCAACGGGGACCTTATTTTAAGTTAGCAGCATGGCATATATTCCCTGACGGGTAACTATGTACAGTCTCTTTACCGTACTTTAATGACGGCGTACTCCTGCTCCTTCTTCAGACCCGTCCGGGTCCTCTTGCTCCTCTTCACACCGTAGCTCCTCCTCCGTCAGCCGGTGTACATGGAGGGCGTAGGGTCCTTTGGCACACTTGTGCCGGGTGAACGTGACCTCGTCCCCTACATATAGGTCACGACCTCTGTGTCCCTCCGGCAGATGGGACTCCACGTCTCTGCGGGTGACAAAGACGTCGCCGGGGGTGTGATGATCCCTGATGAAACCCCAACCGTGCTGCAGCTGGAATTTAATTACAGTCCCGGTGGCACGGGGACCGTGGGCTGCACGGGGGTTCCTCCTGGTCCGGCTCTTCTGCTCTGCACTCTGTTCCTGCAGCCGCTGCTCTCGGACCCGCCTCTCTCTTCGCTCCCGGTCAAAGACCTCTAACTGCTGCCGGCAGCACTCCGCACGCTCAGCTGCGGCTGCCCGAGTCTCTTGGGTGAATCCCATGAGGTCTCCTCCGGTGGGGTCCCACGCAAACTGCGCTTCGTCCAATGAGAGTGGGGTGATCTTAACGGGCTTCGGAACCGGAATCAGGGGCTCATCTAGGGGTCTTTCTTTCCGGAGTCGGGGATGGTGGAACTCCGGTGGCCACACAAAGGGCTGCCCATCCGGGCACGTGTGCTGGGCAAACAAGTCTTCACCCAGGTGCGGCACGGTGGACGTTGAGGGCGCGGTGGTGGTAGCGGCGCCCGGGTTCACTAGGCCTTGCGACCAGGCTTGGGGCACCCTGAAGGTAAAGGGCACCGTGAAGACGGCGGCGCCCGGGGTTACTTGGCCCAGCGACCACGCCGGTGGCTCAGTGGAGGTAGAGGGCGCTGTTGGTACTGCAGCGCCCGGGGGTACTAGACCTTGCGACCAGGCCGGTGGTGTTTCCTGCTTTGCCGCGCTCAGGGTTGAGGCGCGTGACGTCACAGGGGTCGCGGCCGTGGCTTCTGCTTGAGGCCTTGTCTGGAGCGGTGACGATGCAGCGACGGGCACGGCAGGGGGAATTTCGGGCTCTGCGATGGGGAGCTGGGGCAGGCACGCGGCTTCTCGGCTCGGGGTAGTGACGTCCCCTTTACTTGCCTCCATCTGTTCAGCTCCCTCTTCGGCGCCGTCTCCGGCCTTCACTCCTCCTGCACCATCCTCAGAGGCGGTCTGCCTCCTCGTCTCGGGTGGCGTGCTTCGCTGGCGGGTTCTTGCCTGCAGGGCCATCTCTCGGCTCCACTCCGTCAGCGTCTCTCGCTGCACCTGGGCCATCCTCCATGCGAGGCGCTCCAGCGCGGTCTGTGCACACTCCCGGTCTCGGGGGAGCTGTGCCAGGATCTCCACTAAGCCTAGTGGGGTTGTTGCTTGCAGCAGGCTCCTGACCACAGGGTCGGTGCTGCCTGACTCTCCTTCCATCTCCGGGTACGACTTCTCCGGAGTCCTCTCCAGACTTCTTGTCTCCGGGTGCGCTCTCTCCAGACTCCTCCAGGCTGCACCCATCTTCTCTCTTTTGTTCTGTCTCCGCCCACATTGAAGGTCGTCTCGGGGCAACTTTGTGATTGTCAGTTCCAGGGGCAGTCCTCTCACGCTGATGGACATCTCCAGCATCACAGTCTCTGTTGGTGGGGGCGGTTTCCGCTTTTCGCGCCATTCCTTGACCTGGCCCACGATGGGAGGTGACCTCTTGCCACCCTCTGGCACGCCCATAATGGCGTCCGCTCTTCCAAGGCGGGAAATCTTCTGGAAATGGCGGGAATCGTCTCCCAGTGGCGGGAAACTCCGTGGATGGCGGGAAAAAGCTGCAGATGGCGGGCAACCGGCGGGAAACGATCCGTGATGGCGTGTCCCATGGCGGGGACCCTCTGGAACCGGCGGGAGACTTCTTCTTAAGGTAAATTTGAACTTCTCTTCAGGCACGCAGTACCCGGTGGTTGTGGGCACGAAATCCTGCCGACTACGCCAAAGTTGACGCGCCCCCTGGGCCAGTGCTGTTTGGGGATTACCCGGAACCGGATCAGATGGGGGTTGTAGTCTCCGAGTGGCGGCGACCCGGTCCGTGCCCAGGGTGTCAAACTCAGTGTGTGGCAGTCTTTACAGATGTTGGTAAAGGTCCTTAGTGTCGACTACGCCACCCGTTGATTTGCGGTCAAAAGGCCGCCGCTGCAGAAGGGTCCGCTGAGGCTGGTGGTATGTGTGCAGCTCTGGTAGTATAACCCCCAACGGGAGGGGTATAGCCTCAGGGGGTCAGATGTAGAGGATGGTGGTTGTGAAGGTGCAGGATGAATCAGCAAGAAGACTCAGAGTCAGACTGTGCAGTTCAGGGGTTTTTACTTACGGGTGTTCTTATGGTCACTCTGGCCTGAAGCGACCACCCGAGCCGTGCTGCGTCCACCAGGTCCTGGACTCGGCCAACCCCCAAGTAATTCTGGAGCGTGGTCCTGAGCTCCTGTCTGACTTTCCCTCTCTTCTGGCCGTTCTCACCAGGGATCCACTTATGTCCGGCTCCCTCGGGTCTCTTGGTGGGTACACCCCTTCTGGGTTCCCTGACCCTATACCTGGTATGCCTTCCTAGTGGATTTAGTGAGGGTCGTGGCAGATCCTGCCCACGACCTCCGGTCTCTGGCTAAGGTGTGCTTTGTCCTCTGCCAGCTTGGGATCCGGTACCCTGGGTGCCAACCCTTCACCCTGCTGTTTGTATTCTGGGGTCTTGGGGTTCCTTCTCCTTCTCTCTGGGTCCTTCTGACTCCTCTCTCTCTCTCAGACTTGGCCTTGGAGCTGGGCCCAGCCGGAACCACAACTCCCTGTCAGACCTTCTGGCTGAGCTTCTCTGCTCTGCTCCTCTGACTCTACAAAAGACCCTGTCCTAAGATGGTGCCCACCTTATATACTCCCTCTATGTGTGAGCTCAGGTGACCAGTACCCAATGAGCTCCTAGCTTTACCCAGACTGCTCCCCCTATCTGCCCCTACACTACTGGGATGTTCCACCCCCCTCCCACTCCAGCCAGGGACAGACACTGTCGTACCTGCACATTAACTGGTGGGAGTACCGTCGATCTGTCCCCCGGAAATGGGATGTATGTAGTGTATGCAGCCTACTAGCTCAGTTCCACACTCCATCCTTACCCGGGAGTGGAATACCACACCTCTGGCTTGAGGTGTAATACCCCTGTAGCAGCCGAATCCTCAGGGTGCTACAAAAGCATTCCATAGAGTCTCCTGGCACGCCATATATGATTCTCTTAAAAAGCTTGGGGTAGGGGTCTAGGGGACCCTTTTATAGCCAAAATCACGGCCCTGTATCGCAATACGTCACCTAGGCTGAAGATAAATGGAACTGTAGCACCCTGAGGGCTCGGTTGCTACAGATGTATTGCACCTCACCCAGAGGTGTGATATCTCACTCTCAGGTAAGGATGGAGTGTGGATCAGGACCCGACACCTGCATGCATTACACCACATTGCCGTGGGGCAGGGCGACCAATATGCCCCTGAGATGGGCACGACAGTCCCTGTCCCTGGCTGGAGTGGGGGGAGGGAACACTGAGGAAGGGGAACCCTGTAGTGCAGGAGCAGGGAGGAAGCAGTTCCTGGGTGCATTGAGAAGGGAGTATAAAAGGTGGGCACCATCTTAGTTCAGTGCAGAGAAGTCTGAGCAGAAGTGGCAGGGAGCAGGGGCTCTGCATGAGCTCTGCTCCGGAGGCGGGCCTAGTAACAGAGGCCCAGGCCTGGAAGAGGGAGAAGGAAGGAAGAGGAGCGGAGAAGGCTCCAGGAATGAGGAACGAAGGGATCCCAGGGGTGCGGACGGGCGAGTCGCCACCGCACGCCCGAATCCACCTGCATGGAGGGGTCAGGCCAAAGGGGGAGACCGGTCCCCGAAACTAGTGGAGGCATTAAACGACCCTCAGCTAGAAACCGGAGGCTGTGACATTTTATGTGGCGCAGCCCCTCGCTACACCCGCTAGGAGGGCAGCACATAGGGTCAGGGAAACTGGCGCCAAGTTTACCAAGAGGAGGCCCGAGGCAGCCGGACAGAAGTGTTGGTAAGAAAGGCCAGACAAAGGACACACAAAGGGAGTCCTGTGAAGCGCTCCAAAGTTATCTGGGAGTTGTCTGAGCCCCTCACCTGGTGAGCACAGTACGACATGGGCAGCCGTTACCTGCAGACGTGGTCTGGATAATAAGAACTGTGAGTAAAGGCCCTGGACTGCATCACTAACTCCGTGTCGTTACTGCTGCTGCCCTGCACCATCACCCCCATCCTCCGCATACACTGCCCTGAGGCTATACTCCTCCCGTGGGGAGTTATGCTACGCTCTGCTGCACCCACAACACCAGCCTCAGCGGTCTGCCCTCTGACCGCAATCCACGGGTGGCGTAGTTGGACATTTAAACATCAAAACCACATAAATAGTTCCGCCACTGGTTTGACCACCCTGAGCCACGGAACCGGGTCGCCGCCACGAAGACTACAACCACCAGCATCCACCAAAAAGGGTCCGGCTCCGGGTGTCCCAAGGCCCAGGGGGTGCATCAGAACATTTTCATCACCTTTCACAATCACCAATGGGACAAGGCAGGGATGTCCTCTGTCCCCTCTCTTATACATCCTAGTGACGGAGCACCTGCTCTCATCAATTCGCCATAACCCCAATATTAGGTGGATTGAGGTGGGAGGCACCGAGTACAAGTGCTCTCTATTTGCTGATGATGTACTAGTATATATCACTCAATCACATATATCCATCCATGCTGTTATGGCTGAAATAGATCACTTTGTTACATGGTCAAATTTTAAAATCAATGCAGCGAAGTCTGAGGCCCTCGACGTCTCCCTCCCCAAATCCATATAGGATTCCATCCAGTCCAACTTTCCCTTTGCCTGGCCCTCACAGGGTATCAAATACTTAGGAATTCCTATTCATAGAGACCTCTCCCATCTATGTTATCTTAATTTTGGGCCCTTTATTGAACAACTCCATACAGACCACGGTTGGCAAGTTAGAACTGTAAGATTCACTACGTGAACCACTGGTGTTTTGTGGAAAAGCACATGTACACTGTGTTCCAAATTATTATGCAAAAAGTGTTTAGGAGTGATAAGGGAAGAATTTGTTTGTTTGTCAGTTAAACTCATTGATGGTGATGTGTGTCAGGGCTCTTTATATCACTGTAAGCAATTGCAGACACCTGTGCTAATTAGTTTGGCAGGTGTGTCCAATGAAAGGCAAGACTACTTAAGAAGGCTGTCTCACATTATTAAGCAGCCTACATTTTCTGCCAAAATGGGAAAGAAAAAGGATGTGTCGGCTGCTGAGAAGCAACAAATTGTGGAGTGTTTAGGTCAAGGCATGACTACAATCAACATTGTGCGATGATCAGGATGAAGTGTCTTGGCAATCAAGAAGTATGTAGCTGATTCACAGTACACACGTGTGCGTGCTGATAAGGGCAAATTGAGGACTCTTTCCTACAGGCAATTACGTCAGGTTAAAAGAGCAGCGGCAAAAAAGCCTTGTCATAGCAGCAGACAAGTTTTTGAAGCTGCTGGTGCCTCCAACGTCCCCCGAACAACAAGATGCAGGGTCCTTCAGAGGTTTGCAGCTGTGCATATGCCATCCTGTCGACCTCCTCTATCCACTTCACACAAGCAGAAACGGCTCCAGTGGGCCAAACATTACATGAAGACTGATTTCAAAACTGTTTTGTTCACGGATGAGTGCCGTGCAGCGCTCGATGGTCCAGACGGATGGAGTGGAGGATGGCTGGTTGATGGACACCCCACGCAAACACGGCTACAGCGCCAACAAGGAGGAGGTGGAGTAATGTTTTGGGCTGGAATCATGGGGAGAGAGATTGTCGGCCCCTTTAGGATCCCTGAAGGCGCTAAAGATGAACTCCATAATGTATGTGGATTTTCTCAAACAGCACTTCCTGCCATGGTTCAAGAAGAAGAACCATGTATTTCACAGCAAGATCATTTTTTTGCATGATAATGCACCATCTCATGCTGCACATAAAACATCTGCATCTCTGGCTGATATGGTCATAAAAGGGGACAAACTTATGGTGTGACCCCCATGCTCCCCTGACCTCTACCCCATTCAGAACCTCTGGAGCATCATCAAAAGGAGTGTCTATGATGGCGGGAGGCAGTTCACATCTAAGCAACAGCTCTGGGAGGGTATTCTGTCCTCATGCAAAACAATTGAAGCAGAAACCATCCAAAACCTGACAAATTCAATGGACGAGAGAGTTCAGAAGCTCCTTTCGAACAAGGGGTCCTATGTGAAAATGTAACATCACCTAGAATAAAGTTTTGAGTTGAAAACTGTTTGATTTCAGTTTCTAATAACCTGCTAATGCTTATAATTTCAAAAATGACCATTTTTTTGGTCTTTATTAAAATGAAAAGGTTGATCGAAAAGTTTGGGGGATCTAAGAGTGTGGCAACCCTGTAGTCATGATTACTTCGAATTCTGACAATATGAGGGTCATGTTGCAGGTAGTGCAGCAAGAAGGCACTTATGTGTCTTGCGCATCTCGGAGCCCCAAAATTATTTTCCGGGCTAGATGCAGCTACAAATTATTATTAATTTTAAATCTGGTGGAGCTTAGTATAGATGGGCTAATAGGATCAGTGCTGCACAATGCTAAAAAGCCCAAATTATTTTCCAGTCAAGGTAGTGCAGCAAGAAGGCACTTATGTGCCTTGCGCATCTCGGAGCCCCAAAATTATTTTCCGGGCTAGTTGCAGCTAAAAATTATTTTTAATTTTAAATCTGGTGAAGCTTTAGTATAGATGGCCTAATAGGATCAGTGCTGCACACTGCTACAAAGCCCAATTTATTTTCCAGTCAAGATACAGATAAACATGATTAGTAATTTGAAAGCTTAAAACGGTTGGTAGGGTGATTTTAACCAATCATCAAGCTTTTACTCTCCCCAGGATGACACAGGAGTAGAAAAGTCGTTTCGGATCCATGATTTGTTCATCTTTATGAACGTGAGTCTGTCTACATTATCAGTGGAGAGCCGCGTGCGCTTATCTGTCAGCACACCACCAGCAGCGCTGAACACACGTTCAGACAGAACGCTGGCTGCGCGGCATGACAAGATCTCCAAGGCGTAAGTGGCTAGCTCCGGCCATTTATCCAGATTGGAAGCCCAAAAAGAGCAAGGGTCCAGTGACACAGTCATGGCTTCAATGTTTACTTGGAGATACTCCTGTACCATCGTCTCTAGGCGTTGACTATGTGTCAGACTTCTTGTCTCCTGTGGCCTTGCAAAGGATGGGCTAAAAAAGTGGTGAATTGATTCCGCAAAATTGATGTTACCAGCAGATACTGTGGTTCTGTTACGGTTTGAGTGCTGAACACTTGACGGTCCCACGGTTGGCAAGTTGGAACTGTGAGATTCACTACGTGCACCACTGGTGTTTTGTGGAAAAGCACATGTAAGATTCTGCAACAGTCTCTGCTGATACTCCTGCATGCGTGCATCCCTTTCTATGGCAGGAATAATTTCTGCAAATTTACTTTTGTACCGGGGATCTAACAGTGTGGCAACCCAGTAGTCAGGATTATTTCTAATTCTCACAATTCGAGGGTCATGTTGCAGGTAGTCCAGCAAGAAGGCACTCATGTGTGTTGCGCATCCAGGAGCACCAAGTCCCTGTTGTGTTGGTGGCGAGGTAACAATCATGCTTCCTTCCTCTGTCCTCTCCCCCCAACCTCGCACAACAGAAATGTGATCAAGGTCTCCCTCATCTGATGAGTCTTCCATCAGTTCGTCCTCCACTTCTTCCTGGGCTCCTGCACCTTCCTCACTAGTTTGGCTGCTACCATGCGCCCTGGTAAAACCATCTCCCCCACCCTCACATGCCTGCCGCCTTGGTGCTGCCGACCGTCTGGACCTTGCAGATGTTAGCCCTTCCGCATACAACTACTCCTCCTCTACTTCCCCCACCTCCTCTTGTGCCACCACCTGACTCCGAATTCTGTTTAACATGTGCTCCAGCATGTAAATCACCGGAATAGTTATGCTGATAATGGCATCGTCAGCACTAAACATCTTCGTCGCCATTTCAAAACTGTGCAGAAGGGTGCATAGGTCCCTGATCTGAGACCACTCCTCCAGCGTGATTTGCCCCACCTCCGGATCTCATTGGCCCAGGCTATACGTCAGAACGTATTGCACCAGGGCTTGTCGGTGCTGCCACAGTCGCTGCAACATGTGCAGAGTTGAATTCCACCGGGTAGGCACATCGCATTTTAGCCGGTGAAGTGGCAGGCCCAACGACTTCTGTAGAGATGTAAGTCGCTGAGCTGCGGGATGCGAATGGCGGAAGTGAGCACACAGCGACCGTGCCCTCTGCAGAAGGCCATCTAGTCTGGGATAGTGGGCTAAAAATTGCTGGACAACCAGGTTCAACACGTGAGCCATACAAGGCACGTGTGTGACATTGCCCCGGCGAAGGGCCGCACCCAGGTTTGCAGCATTGTCGCACACGGCCTTCCCTGGTTTCAGGTCCAGTGGAGACAACCATTCATGAAATTGGTTCTCCAGAGCTGACCACAACTCCTCAGCTGTGTGACTCACATTTCCCAGACATTTCAAAGTAAAAACCGCCTGATGACATTGAGCCCTACTGCCAGCATAGTAAGGAGGTGTGCAGGATCCCTTCTGCGCAGTTAGAAAGCTTGTGGCATGACCAGACAGGCTTTGGGTGCAGGTGGAAGACCGAGAGGAGGTTGAGGAGGCAGAAGCAGTGGAGGAACTTTGACATGAAGAGGATTGACGCACAACTCGTGGGGACGGCAAGACTTGGACAGCAGCCCCTTGTCCTGCTGTCACCATAGTTACCCAGTGCCCAGTCAGCGACATGTAACGCCCCTGTCCATGCCTACTCGTCCAAGTGTCTGTGGTGAAATGCACCCTGTCACACACAGAGTTTCTCAAAGAAGCGGTGATGTTGTGTGCGACATGCTGGTGGAGCGCAGGCACACCTTTCTTTGAGAAGTAGTGCCGACTGGGCATCTGGTACTGGGGCACTGCGACGAAAATCCTCTGTGTCCACCAGGCGGAAAGGCAGCATTTCTGTAGCCAAGAGCTTGCAGATGGTGAAATTCAACCTCTTAGCTTTCTCATGGCTAGGAGGAAATGGTCTTTTACTTGTCCACATCTGAGGGACCGAGGGCTGGCTATTGTTCCTAGACGGGGTTGATAAGGGTGTCCCCGGCAAACTGCCGATCTGTGAGGAAGATGCAGGCGGACATGTTAGGTTGCCTTGATCCAAAGGTGGTGCTATCGATGTCGGACAGCGCTCAACACCAGCTGGTGTTACCACCTCCAAAGAAAATGATGACCTGCCAATCACGCTGGCTGTTGCGGGTAAAGAGGTGGCAGGTTTGCGTCCCAAAATAGGTGTGACTGCTGTCCCCCCAGTCACAGAGGATGAAGAGGCCGCGGATGCACAAGATATGGCAGACGGTGGTTGGCCCGGCCGGCTAGGCCGCAATGTAGCACACTGAGCTTCCCACTGCAACTTATGCTTCATGTCCATGTGCTGGTTCATGCATGAAGTACTCAAACTATGTATTTTTTGGCCTCTACTTAGCTTTTGCTGACAAATGTTACAGATAACACGAGTTGGGTCATCTTTATCGATCTGAAAAAATGCCCAGGCTATGCAAGGCTTAGCACCCATGCGACCTGAAGAGCCACCACGACTTGTGGTGAGAGGCAGAGTTGTGTTTGAGGATGCAGTTGTTGACGTGCTTCCAGTACTACGTCTCTGTCCAGGAAGGCGCAACCTGACCTCGTCGTCACTAGCATCTTCCTCCACCTCCTCTGCTGACCTCATCTCTTGGCTGACTGTGGGTTGACAGTAAGTGGGATCTCCAACCTCATCATCATCACCCTGTGCGTTATCACACCCGTCGTCCTCAGAACCAACCTGTTCCTGCCCTGACAAAAAACTAAAGTTGTCGCTCCAATCAGGTATTTGAGTCTCATCATCGTCTTCCTCATTGTCTCCACCAACAGGAGTTACAGTTTGGGAATGAGGGTCTACATTATGGTCAGAACCTTCTGCGTCTGGTCCTGGATCCGATTCATAAAGATTCTGGGCATCAGTGCAGATCATTTCCTCGTCTGGATTCACAGAAGCGCTGGAGTCGACCTCTGATTCCCAGGCTATAGTATGAGTAAACAGCTCTGCAGACTCAACCATCTGTTCTACCTCATACTCAGACGGGCAGCTGGAGATTTGGGAGCTGTGAGGAAGCAAGTGCGATTGGGGTGACACCTTTGAGGACTGGAGTATTTGTGATGTTGAAGTTGATGTGGAGGAGAGCCCACTTAAAGGAGCACTTGATATCCGTTGAAGCACCTGCTGTTTTTGTGCCTCATCTGGAATTTGTAGCAATTGGCGTGGCCGTAAGAAAGGGATCTTATCACATTGTCCGCTAAAAGAAGTAGACATTTTAGTTTGGCTGGAAGATGGTCTTTCTTCTGCAGATGTTACTGTTGCTTTAACACCTACCCCACGGACACAACCTTTTTTCCCCTTCTCAACACGCCTATTCCCCTTTCCACCAGCAGCAGGCCTTTTTCCACTCATTTTGGTGGTTTTTAATATAGGCAGTATAGGTATTGTCCCAATTTAGGGTCACCTTGCCGCTGGTGGGACGGCTTGTATACTTTTTTTGATCAAAAATAGTTCACTAAGTACCCTATATTTATTATGCAACTTTGCTTTACATTTATATATAATGATGGTAGGGTATGAGATATATTTTTGTCTTTTGTAGGTTTTGCTTCTTTTTGTTAGTGTGAACATGCTCCTATTTCTTGCATGTCTACCATCTTAGACCTCAGTTCACATTGCTTGGTTTTTTGTCTTGTTTGCATTCTGTGCAATTTAAGGGTGTGGCATCCCCTTTGTTGAGCTGATTAGTATATATGTAGCTTACCACGGGCCTAGGTGGTCTGGAGTTGGGACCCGGTCCTATTTGTCTACCCTTTTATATGCATTACTTCAACTTTGATATACAGTAAGGTTTTTAATATAGGCAGTATAGGTACCGTCCCAATTTAGGGTCACCTTGCCGCTGGTGGGACGGCTTGTATACTTTTTTTGATCAAAAATAGTTCACTAAGTACCCTATATTTATTATGCAACTTTGCTTTACATTTATATATAATGATGGTAGGGTATGAGATATATTTTTGTCTTTTGTAGGTTTTGCTTCTTTTTGCTAGTGTGAACATGCTCCTATTTCTTGCATGTCTACCATCTTAGACCTCAGTTCACATTGCTTGGTTTTTTGTCTTGTTTGCATTCTGTGCAATTTAAGGGTGTGGCATCCCCTTTGTTGAGCTGATTAGTATATATGTAGCTTACCACGGGCCTAGGTGGTCTGGAGTTGGGACCCGGTCCTATTTGTCTACCCTTTTATATGCATTACTTCAACTTTGATATACAGTAAGGTTTTTAATATAGGCAGTATAGGTACCGTCCCAATTTAGGGTCACCTTGCCGCTGGTGGGACGGCTTGTATACTTTTTTTGATCAAAAATAGTTCACTAAGTACCCTATATTTATTATGCAACTTTGCTTTACATTTATATATAATGATGGTAGGGTATGAGATATATTTTTGTCTTTTGTAGGTTTTGCTTCTTTTTGCTAGTGTGAACATGCTCCTATTTCTTGCATGTCTACCATCTTAGACCTCAGTTCACATTGCTTGGTTTTTTGTCTTGTTTGCATTCTGTGCAATTTAAGGGTGTGGCATCCCCTTTGTTGAGCTGATTAGTATATATGTAGCTTACCACGGGCCTAGGTGGTCTGGAGTTGGGACCCGGTCCTATTTGTCTACCCTTTTATATGCATTACTTCAACTTTGATATACAGTAAGGTTTTTAATATAGGCAGTATAGGTACCGTCCCAATTTAGGGTCACCTTGCCGCTGGTGGGACGGCTTGTATACTTTTTTTGATCAAAAATAGTTCACTAAGTACCCTATATTTATTATGCAACTTTGCTTTACATTTATATATAATGATGGTAGGGTATGAGATATATTTTTGTCTTTTGTAGGTTTTGCTTCTTTTTGCTAGTGTGAACATGCTCCTATTTCTTGCATGTCTACCATCTTAGACCTCAGTTCACATTGCTTGGTTTTTTGTCTTGTTTGCATTCTGTGCAATTTAAGGGTGTGGCATCCCCTTTGTTGAGCTGATTAGTATATATGTAGCTTACCACGGGCCTAGGTGGTCTGGAGTTGGGACCCGGTCCTATTTGTCTACCCTTTTATATGCATTACTTCAACTTTGATATACAGTAAGGTTTTTAATATAGGCAGTATAGGTACCGTCCCAATTTAGGGTCACCTTGCCGCTGGTGGGACGGCTTGTATACTTTTTTTGATCAAAAATAGTTCACTAAGTACCCTATATTTATTATGCAACTTTGCTTTACATTTATATATAATGATGGTAGGGTATGAGATATATTTTTGTCTTTTGTAGGTTTTGCTTCTTTTTGCTAGTGTGAACATGCTCCTATTTCTTGCATGTCTACCATCTTAGACCTCAGTTCACATTGCTTGGTTTTTTGTCTTGTTTGCATTCTGTGCAATTTAAGGGTGTGGCATCCCCTTTGTTGAGCTGATTAGTATATATGTAGCTTACCACGGGCCTACGTGGTCTGGAGTTGGGACCCGGTCCTATTTGTCTACCCTTTTATATGCATTACTTCAACTTTGATATACAGTAAGGTTTTTAATATAGGCAGTATAGGTACCGTCCCAATTTAGGGTCACCTTGCCGCTGGTGGGACGGCTTGTATACTTTTTTTGATCAAAAATAGTTCACTAAGTACCCTATATTTATTATGCAACTTTGCTTTACATTTATATATAATGATGGTAGGGTATGAGATATATTTTTGTCTTTTGTAGGTTTTGCTTCTTTTTGCTAGTGTGAACATGCTCCTATTTCTTGCATGTCTACCATCTTAGACCTCGGTTCACATTGCTTGGTTTTTTGTCTTGTTTGCATTCTGTGCAATTTAAGGGTGTGGCATCCCCTTTGTTGCGCTGATTAGTATATATGTAGCTTACCACGGGCCTAGGTGGTCTGGAGTTGGGACCCGGTCCTATTTGTCTACCCTTTTATATGCATTACTTCAACTTTGATATACAGTAAGGTTTTTAATATAGGCAGTATAGGTACCGTCCCAATTTAGGGTCACCTTGCCGCTGGTGGGACGGCTTGTATACTTTTTTTGATCAAAAATAGTTCACTAAGTATCCTATATTTATTATGCAACTTTGCTTTACATTTATATATAATGATGGTAGGGTATGAGATATATTTTTGTCTTTTGTAGGTTTTGCTCATCTGGAATTTGTAGCAATTGGCGTGGCCGTAAGAAAGGGATCTTATCACATTGTCCGCTAAAAGAAGTAGACATTTTAATTTGGCTGGAAGATGGTCTTTCTTCTGCAGATGTTACTGTTGCTTTAACACCTACCCCACGGACACAACCTTTTTTCCCCTTCCCAACACGCCTATTCCCCTTTCCACCAGCAGCAGGCCTTTTTCCACTCATTTTGGTGGTTAACTAATTCACAACTCTGGAGTTGTTTGCACAAAAAAACAATGGATGGGAACCGAGCAGAGCTGAGTGGCCAAACTGTGGTATTAGGCCAAAACTATTGGCTGGGTTAGATGCAGAAAAAAATTATATTCAATTTGCAACTTGATGGAGGTCAGTATAGATGGACTAATAGAGAAAGTCCCACACACAGCTAGAAGCCCAAATATTTTTTCAGAGGTAGATGCAGAAAAAAAATATATTCAGTTTGGAACCTGATGGAGGTCAGCATAGATGGACTAATAGAGAAAGTCCCACACACTGCTAGAAGGCCAAATATTTTTTCAGAGGTAGATGCAGAAAAAAATTATATTCAGTTTGCAACCTGATGGAGGTCAGTATAGATGGACTAATAGAACAAGTCCCACACACAGCTAGAAGCCCAAATATTTTTTCAGAGGTAGATGCAGATAAAAATTATTTTTAATTTGCAACCTGATGGAGGTCAGTATAGATGGACTAATAGAGAAAGTCCCACACACTGCTAGAAGGCCAAACATTTTTTCAGAGCTAGATGCAGACAAAAAATTATTTTCAGTTTGCAACCTGATGGAGGTCAGTATAGATGGACTAATAGAACAAGTCCCACACACAGCTAGAAGCCCAAATATTTTTTCAGAGGTAGATGCAGAAAAAAATTATATTCAGTTTGCAACCTGATGGAGGTCTGTATAGATGGATTAATAGAACAAGTCCCACACACAGCTAGAAGCCCAATATTTTTTCAGAGGTAGATGCAGAAAAAAAATATATTTAGTTAGCAACCTGATGGAGGTCAGTATAGATGGACTAATAGAGAAAGTCCCACACACTGCTAGAAGGCCAAATATTTTTTCAGAGCTAGATGCAGACAAAAAAAATATTTTTAATTTGCAACCTGATGGAGGTCAGTATAGATGGACTAATAGAGAAAATCCCACACACTGCTAGAAGGCCAAATATTTTTTCAGAGCTGGATGCAGATAAAAATTATTTTTAATTTGCAACCTGATGGAGGTCAGTATAGATGGACTAATAGAGAAAGTCCCACACACTGCTAGAAGGCCAAATATTTTTTCAGAGCTAGATGCAGAAAAATATTATATTCAGTTTGCAACCTGATGGAGGTCAGTATAGATGGACTAATAGAACAAGTCCCACACGCAGCTAGAAGCCCAAATATTTTTTCAGAGGTAGATGCAGATAAAAATTATTTTTAATTTGCAACCTGATGGAGGTCAGTATAGATGGACTAATAGAGAAAGTCCCACACACTGCTAGAAGGCCAAATATTTTTTCAGAGCTAGATGCAGACAAAAAATTATTTTCAGTTTGCAACCTGATGGAGGTCAGTATAGATGGACTAATAGAACAAGTCCCACACACAGCTAGAAGCCCAAATATTTTTATAGAGGTAGATGAAGAAAAAAATTATATTCAGTTTGCAACCTGATGGAGGTCTGTATAGATGGATTAATAGAACAAGTCCCACACACAGCTAGAAGCCCAATATTTTTTCAGAGGTAGATGCAGAAAAAAAATATATTCAGTTTGCAACCTGATGGAGGTCAGTATAGATGGACTAATAGAGAAAGTCCCACACACTGCTAGAAGGCCAAATATTTTTTCAGAGCTAGATGCAGACAAAAAATTATTTTTAATTTGCAACCTGATGGAGGTCAGTATAGATGGACTAATAGAGAAAGTCCCACACACAGCTAGAAGCCCAAATATTTTTTCAGAGCTAGATGCAGAAAAAAATTATATTCAGTTTGCAACCTGATGGAGGTCAGTATAGATGGACTAATAGAACAAGTCCCACACACAGCTAGAAGCCCAAATATTTTTTCAGAGGTAGATGCAGAAAAAAATTATATTCAGTTTGCAACCTGATGGAGGTCTGTATAGATGGATTAATAGAACAAGTCCCACACACAGCTAGAAGCCCAATATTTTTTCAGAGGTAGATGCAGAAAAAAAATATATTCAGTTTGCAACCTGATGGAGGTCAGTATACATGGACTAATAGAGAAAGTCCCACACACTGCTAGAAGGCCAAATATTTTTTCAGAGCTAGATGCAGACAAAAAATTATTTTTAATTTGCAACCTGATGGAGGTCAGTATAGATGGACTAATAGAGAAAGTCCCACACACTGCTAGAAGGCCAAATATTTTTTCAGAGCTGGATGCAGATAAAAATTATTTTTAATTTGCAACCTGATGGAGGTCAGTATAGATGGACTAATAGAGAAAGTCCCACACACTGCTAGAAGGCCAAATATTTTTTCAGAGCTAGATGCAGAAAAAAATTATATTCAGTTTGCAACCTGATGGAGGTCAGTATAGATGGACTAATAGAACAAGTCCCACACACAGCTAGAAGCCCAAATATTTTTTCAGAGCTAGATGCAGAAAAAAATTATATTCAGTTTGCAACCTGATGGAGGTCAGTATAGATGGACTAATAGAACAAGTCCCACACACTGCTAGAAGCCCAAATATTTTTTCAGAGCTAGATGCAGAAAAAAATGATATTCAATTTGCAACCTGAAGGAGGTCAGTATAGATGGACTAATAGAATGATGCTATGCCCAAAAGATTTTACTTCACTAGGTGCAGTAAAAAAATTGGTATTCTATACACAGGTGGTATATCTTGCAACACAGATAGGCTACTCCACTGACTAACACACTCTGCAATAGGCCAAAAAGGATTAGCTTTGCTAGATTCAGCCAAATGCTGTGAAAAAAACTTGCACAGCACTGGCACAGACCTGCCTGGCAAAAACTGATAGGAACTGATGTAACCTAGTCCTGAAAAGGACTGCAATTACAATTAGTCTTTACTCCCACAACCTATCTATTTAAGAGCACAGACCTGCCTGATAAAAGTCGTAGGAAATGCTGTAACCTAGTCCTTAAAAGGACTGCAATCACAACTATTCCCTACTCCCAAGCTATCTGTAGATTTGTGCGAAAATTGGCTTGAAATTAACAAGGTATAGCGCACACAGCAACAGCAGTGCCGTCTAACACGCAGCTGCAGCAGTGAAAAAATGGTGGCGACGGGGAAAATGGCTTGGTCTTATAGGGCAAGGACATGTGACATACACTGCCAATGACACATGCCCTTGCTTGTGTGAAAAAAGCACTTCGCTCCATGTGTGCGCTGCTGATAGGCTGACAGATTGCACCTCCCCACTGTAAATGCGGGAAAGAGAAAAAAAAATGGAGATCTTCATTATTCCTGCAGAGATCCATCCCCTGCCCCTCCCCCCACCCCGCTGTACACTCAAACTGCGTATTAACATTAATTTTCATCATTACTGAGAAAAAATCCAGTTATGATTTTGGTGCACGAACAGTTATCGAACATAACCTCGAACAGCCGAATTTTTCTCAAATCGTTCGTGTTCGCCGAACGGCTCGAACACCGCCCAAAACAGCTCGAATTTGAGATTGGCGAACAGTTCGAGTAGAACAACGCTCATCTCTAGTTCTAAAGCCATTTCTAAAGCTTTGGGACTCCAGCGAACCACAGTGAGAGCCATTATCCATTAATTGTGAAAACATGGAACAGTGGTGAACTTTCCCAGGAGTGGCCGACCGACCAAAATTGACTCAACAGCACAGAGATAACTCATCCAAGAGGTCACAAAAGACATCACAACAACATCTAAAGAACTGCAGGCCTCAATTGCCTCAGTTAATATCAGTGTTCATGACTCCACCATAGGGAAGAGACTGGGCAAAAATGGCATGCATGGCAGAATTCCAAGATGAGAAACACTGCTGAGCAAAAAGAACATAAAAGATGGTCTCAGTTTTGCCAGAAAGCATCTTGATGATCGCTAAGACTTTTGGAAGAATACTCTGTGGACTGACAAGACAAAAGTTGAACTTTTTGGAAGGTGTATGTCCCATTACATCTGCCGTAGAAGTGACACAACATTTCAGAAAAGGAACATCATACCAACAGTAAAATATGGTGGTGGTATTATGATGGTATGGGGCTGTTTTGCTGCTTCAGGACCTGGAAGACTTGCAAAAGGTCAATGGAATCATGATTTCTGCTGTCTACCAAAAATTCCTGAAGGAGAATGTCCGGCCATCTGTTCGTGACCTCAAACTGAAGAGCACTTGGGTTATGCAGCAGAACAATGATCCAAAACACACCAGCAAGTCCACCTCTGAATGGCTTAAGAAAAACAAAATTAAGACTTTGGAGAGGCCTAGTCAAAGTCCTGACCTCTGATTAAGATGCTGTGGCATGACCTTAAAAGGCGGTTCAGGCTTAGAAACCCTCCAATTTGGCTGAATTACAACAATTTTACAAAGAGAGTGGACCAAAATTCCTCCAGAGCGTTGTAAAAGACTCATTGCCAGTTATCGCAAACGCTTGATTGCAGTTGTTGCTGCTAAGGGTGGCCCAACCAGTTACTAGGTTTAGGGGGCAATCACTTTTTCACATAGGGCCCTGTAGGTTTGGATTTCTTTTTCCCTTAATAATAAAGACCTTCATTTTAAAACTGCATTTTATAATTACTTGTGTTATCTTTGTCTAATATTTAAATTTGTTTTGTGATCTGAAACATTTAAGTGTGACAAACATGCAAAAGAATAAGAAATCAGGAAGGGGACAAACACTTTTTCACACCCCTGTAAAAGAAAATTGTATAAGGAATGATATCTAAAAGGGGTAAAGATGAATATAAACCCCAATAAACCTACCATTTGAATGAACTAAGGTGGAAAATAAATGTCCCATAAATACTGAAGAGATGTCGTTATTTTGGGGGGTAATTGAATTTTAGACCCCATAATTCAAATCTAACTAGTAACTAGTAACTAACTAGTAATGGAAATAGTAATCTTAAAGCACCACTCTAGTTGTTTTTCTTTATTTCATCCCAGAATGGAATCACTAATGTCTGATCCATGTCTGTAGTAAAATACTTACCAGCCACTATCTTCTACTTTTCCCTGCACAGCTTCAGTCCCATAATAATAATAATAAGCCCCATCCCACAATCTTGTCACAGCAGCTCCTGACTGCCTGGAAGTCACAACTAATGGGCACACAAGCTCTCAATTTACATCTATGAGAGCCTTATTTTGGCTCTTATAGACTTGCATTGAGAAGTGACTTCCTGCTCACCTAGCAAACACTGGAGCGATCTGGTAGGTCACAACCAGCAGAAGACGACCGATAAGCATTTTACTACAAGAAGGGAACATGGGTTAGAGATACCATTCTGGAGCGTGAAATAAAAAGAACAATGAGTGGTGCTTTAAGTTTTAGAATCAAATGGATGGACTGTCAACTATATAATAGTCGTGTCATAAGATTCTCTATCACATAGAGGCTTTGAGACAAAGAGAAGACTTGGAGTATTTATAAAGGGGTTGAACTAAGTATACCTTATTACAAACAGAACAATAAACAACCATTGACATATATGTGTCTTAATGCATACATACGTTGTGTCCTAATATCCTCATTTAGATATATAATTGCAAAATACAAAAGCACTGTACTGTCAATTAAAACATTTTTAAACACTATTCAAAGGAACATGAGGACTCACAATTAGAAACAAATATTTTAATGTATCTGAAAATAAAAATTATACTTTAACTGTAATTAGTAGCCCTATTTTTTGATATTTGAAACAAAAATGTTGCTTTGTTATCATACTAATATAAAGTAAAGGGTACGACCATTCATTCACACCTCTGAAATCCACAGATGTTGCATCCTATCATCCGGGGAACGTGTTCTAGTGTAATATCTCAGAAAGCCGCAACATGATGCTTAGCAACTACAATGTAAATGACTTGTCACAAATGCTAAACCATTGTTAATGTAATACAGCGCTGCACAGGATCTGTGGAATCGAACAACTCCATAAATATCAGATAGTCTATAGATCCCACCCCAATATTAGCAGTACTAATGACACAACTAATGGTTTCTAAAGGGCCATTCAGAAGTAGGTGATCCTTGATATGCTAGTTGATACAATATGATAAGGAGCATGGAATAGAGTTTGCTGCCTTATCAGTTTGTCAGTCTCAATATTTTAGGAAAACTGACATTCAATCAGTTAAATCAATGGGTTTTTGCCTGGAGTGTTGCCATATTTTCAATAAGAGAGATCTCTGATCTCAATAGAGCACTTTCATTTTGGAAATTAATGGAAATTCAAGATACATGTCACCAAAGTGATCTTCTCACATGTATTAATGACATTTCGTAAATTCCTTTACCTAGCTATACACTTAAAGCCTGGAAATTAAATCACATCCACACAGTTTTATGTGTCCCCATCTAGTTCTGATCTGTATAAGGAGCAGAAGGAGCATGTTATGCTTCCAGAGAACAGAACAGCCGAAATCACTGAAGTTTGGACACCAGGCATTACCCCATTCATAACTCACAATAGGTGGTATTAACCCAACTACTGAAGAAGACCACCAGCGAAGTATAAGGTTTGAAAAATACTAGAATCACTGCATTTTGTGGTCACATAAATCTCTTTTACTCCATCACACTGCAGAGCTATTACTTTATGTAGAGAAAATCCCCAGTGACCACAGCATTTCCTCCTTGGTAATGGCAAAAACAGTGACAGGTAAAGTGTAAAACTCCTGCAAACAAAAGTAAAGACAGAGGAGTGGGGTATTAAGTACAATTCTACATGAAGTTATGCTTTAATAATTTAGAACAAGTAGTTAATATATTAAAGTATTGCTGAACACTATACCAAAATTATCTAATATCTAATTTACAATAATAAATGAAGGATTATTGATAACAATTACATAACAAAAATAAATATAGTAAGGGTCCGACTCCCAAGGGACACAGTACCACGCTTTACTTATAAATATTATGCACTGATTTTGTTCGTTGGTTGACCATTCAAAAACTTAAAGAGGTATTCCCATCTCCAAGTTCTAATCCCAATATGTAGTAGGTGTAATAATAATAACATCTCAAGTACTTCCAATTAGAAATGTAGTATAGTTCTTCTGATTCGCTATGTGCATGGCATTGCAGAAGCTTACGTATTAGTGGTCGTAACCATGTATACCTAAGCCACTGCACATGGAATTAGTGACATAGCGAATCAGAAGAACTCTACCACATTTCAAATTGGAGGTATTTGCTAATATTATTATTATTATTATTACTATTATACCTATTATATATTGCAACAGAATCTTGGAGATGGGAATACCTCTTTAAGTAACATCATAAATCTAAAAATTATACAAATGTCTTTCAATGATAGTTTAACTTTCAACCTTACGTGATTTACTTATGGAGAATATCTGATGAGTCAACAAGTCGATATTATCACCTGTCCCCTTCTTGTGGGACCTAATAGGTTATGAATCTAGTCTCATATTGACACTTATTGATAGATATCTAATATGTTACAGTTCCAGTCACAGCCATTTCCACATCCGAAGCATAAATTATCCTAAATTAATATTCAACCACAGTGCTGCATCCATAACATCCATAAAATGTCAAATAATGTCATTTTAGGTTGCAGCAATCAATATTCAGTCTACAAAAGTAATTCATTATTTGAAATTGTTGGTTTGTTTAATTGCCATGACTTTCTCATTAATGAAATATATCGATAACAAGTAGCCATTCTAGTCACAACCTTTACAGAGCACTCTGCACCCACTGATACAAAGTATAATTGCTTTTCTAATCAGCTCTATTTTGCACATATACTACACCATCTTTCATAGAAGGGTCATTTCAGAGCATAGTGAAGAGGGCTCATGTGAAGAAAGGCGATAGATAGTATCAGCTTCCCCTTCAAATATCCCAGTGGTCTTTAACTTGGCTTCTCCACACAGCTAATGTATGTGTCTGGAATATATGTTAATGGAAACTCTGACAGCCGTGTCATTGAGAAATGCCTTTTATATCATATGCAGCAACTGCTAGGGTGGAGGAGATTATTTCAAATGTCATATTATAATGTAGAATAAGGGAATTAAAAAATATAAAGAAGAGGATTTCCCCCGAGAGAAACATTTCATACTGAAGTCATTTTAGTCATAATAGACTTTAAAGTCACTGGAGAATTTCAACTTCTTTATTACATTTATTTTTCCAGATTAGAGAAATAAGACCGTCAATTTTTTAATTAATGACACAACAATATGATAAAAAAGCAATATTTTTTTTTTGCTTTGCCTAACGCTTGTAAAATTAGGCTAATTATTTTTTTCAATTATGTGTATTAAAGAAGGTATCCAGAATTGGATTACAAAATCATTACTTTTTTTCCCCAGAAACAGCGCTTATCGATAATTCCATGAGCCATTTTGGATTGGGTTCTGTCATCATCAAAACAGCTATCCTTATAATGAGTAGTTGTGCAGAGATAGTATAGTATTATCAGTTGGGCATTGAAATGACTGGTTAATACACGGATAGATTGGATTTGTCAGAGTGGGAGATGCTTTTACTTAGCAGCTTTCTAGAGTGGGACACAAATGGGGATCCCAGTAAATTAGCACCTCGACTTTTGAACTCTGGTTGACATTTCTATTTTGTCAATGATAGATTTTATCTTTAGAGTGTGGGAGGAAACTGGAGAACCCAGAAGAAACCCATGCAAACATGGGGAGAACATACATACTCCTTGCAGATGTTGTCCTTGGTGGGATTTGAACCCAGGACCCCAGTGCTGCAAGGCTGCAGTGCTAACCACTGAGCCACCATGCTGCTTATATTTAATTTATTTTATAAAGATAATCCACCATAAATTTAAAAAATGCACTAGAATTGTGCTAAATATTTCAAGGGAATTCTTCAGCAGGTTTGTGCTATTGAATCTGAGAGAAGCAGAATGTTTGAGCAATTTGGTTCCAGCAATTTGCCACTTATTGGGCAGGAGGTTATCACTGGAGGACTAGTTGTCTCGTGCGATCCAGTCCTCCTGCTCTGCCACCTGACCCCTACCACTGATTAGCAACTTTTTGTCAATGTTCAGTGTACACAGAAAGCTGTCAGTTAGTAGTGGGGGCGGGGTTATAAAGAACACAGCATTCAGAGTACTGCTAGCTCTGCAGCAGGTTAGACAGTGACTTCTATGAATATGAGAGCATGCAAACCAATAAGTAGAGATGAGCGTTGTTCGACTCGAACTGTTCGCCAATCTCAAATTCGAGCTGTTTTGGGCGGTGTTCGAGCCGGTCGGCGAACACGAACAATTTGAGAAAAATTCGGCTGTTCGAGTTTATGTTCGATAACTGTTCGTGCACCAAAATCATAACTGGATTTTTTCTCAGTAATGATGAAAATTAATGTTAATACGCAGTTTGAGTGCACAGCGGGGCGGGGGGAGGGGCAGGGGATGGATCTCTGCAGGAATAATGAAGATCTCCATTTTTTTTTCTCTTTCCCGCATTTACAGTGGGGAGGTGCAATCTGTCAGCCTACCAGTAGAGCACACACGGAGCGAAGTGCTTTTTTTCACACAAGCAAGGGCATGTGTCATTGGCAGTGTATGTCACATGTCCTTGCCCTATAAGACCAAGCCATTTCCCCCATCGCCACCATTTTCTCACTGCTGCAGCTGCGTGTTAGACGGCACCGCTGTTGCTGTGTGCGCTATACCTTGTTAATTTCAAGCCAATTTTCGCACAAATCTACAGATAGCTTGGGAGTAGGGAATAGTTGTGATTGCAGTCCTTTTAAGGACTAGGTTACAGCATTTCCTACGACTTTTATCAGGCAGGTCTGTGCTCTTAAATAGATAGGTTGTGGGAGTAAAGACTAATTGTAATTGCAGTCCTTTTCAGGACTAGGTTACATCAGTTCCTATCAGTTTTTGCCAGGCAAGTCTGTGCCAGTGCTGTGCAAGTTTTTTTCACAGCATTTGGCTGAATCTAGCAAAACTAATCCTTTTTGGCCTATTGCAGAGTGTGTTAGTCAGTGGAGTAGCGTATCTGTGTTGCAAGATATACCACCTGTGTATAGAATACCAATTTTTATACTGCACCTAGTGAAGTAAAATCTTTTGGGCATAGCATCATTCTATTAGTCCATCTATACTGACCTCCATCAGGTTGCAAATTGAATATAATTTTTTTCTGCATCTAGCGCTGAAAAAATATTTGGCCTTCTAGCAGTGTGTGGGACTTGTTCTATTAGTCCATCTATACTGACCTCCATCAGGTTGCAAACTGAATATATTTTTTTTCTGCATCTAGCTCTGCAAAAATATTTGGCCTTCTAGCAGTGTGTGGGACTTTCTCTATTAGTCCATCTATACTGACCTCCATCAGGTTGCAAATTAAAAATAATTTTTTGTCTGCATCTAGCTCTGAAAAAATATTTGGCCTTCTAGCAGTGTGTGGGACTTTCTCTATTAGTCCATCTATACTGACCTCCATCAGGTTGCAAATAAAAAATAATTTTTATCTGCATCTACCTCTGAAAAAATATTTGAGCTTCTAGCTGTGTGTGGGACTTGTTCTATTAGTCCATCTATACTGACCTCCATCAGGTTGCAAACTGAATATAATTTTTTTCTGCATCGAGCTCTGAAAAAATATTTGGCCTTCTAGCAGTGTGTGGGACTTTCTCTATTAGTCCATCTATACTGACCTCCATCAGGTTGCAAATTAAAAATAATTTTTATCTGCATCTAGCTCTGAAAAAATATTTGACCTTCTGGCAGTGTGTGGGACTTTCTCTATTAGTCCATCTATACTGACCTCCATCAGGTTGCAAATTAAAAATAATTTTTTGTCTGCATCTAGCTCTGAAAAAATATTTGGCCTTCTAGCAGTGTGTGGGACTTTCTCTATTAGTCCATCTATACTGACCTCCATCAGGTTGCAAATTAAAAATAATTTTTTGTCTGCATCTAGCTCTAAAAAATATTTGGCCTTCTAGCAGTGTGTGGGACTTTCTCTATTAGTCCATCTATACTGACCTCCATCAGGTTGCAAACTGAATATATTTTTTTTCTGCATCTACCTCTGAAAAAATATTTGGGCTTCTAGCTGTGTGTGGGACTTGTTCTATTAGTCCATCTATACTGACCTCCATCAGGTTGCAAACTGAATATAATTTTTTTCTGCATCTACCTCTGAAAAAATATTTGGGCTTCTAGCTGTGTGTGGGACTTGTTCTATTAGTCCATCTATACTGACCTCCATCAGGTTGCAAACTGAATACAATTTTTTTCTGCATCTACCTCTGAAAAAATATTTGGCCTTCTAGCAGTGTGTGGGACTTTCTCTATTAGTCCATCTATACTGACCTCCATCAGGTTGCAAATTAAAAATAATTTTTTGTCTGCATCTAGCTCTGAAAAAATATTTGGCCTTCTAGCAGTGTGTGGGACTTTCTCTATTAGTTCATCTATACTGACCTCCATCAGGTTGTAAACTGAATATATTTTTTTTCTGCATCTACCTCTGAAAAAATATTTGGGCTTCTAGCTGTGTGTGGGACTTGTTCTATTAGTCCATCTATACTGACCTCCTTCAGGTTGAAAAACTGAATATATTTTTTTTCTGCATCTAGCTCTGAAAAAATATTTGGCCTTCTAGCAGTGTGTGGGACTTGTTCTATTAGTCCATCTATACTGACCTTCATCACGTTGCAAATTCAAAATAATTTATTGTCTGCATCTAGCTCTGAAAAAATATTTGGCCTTCTAGCAGTGTGTGGGACTTTCTCTATTAGTCCATCTATACTGACCTCCATCAGGTTGCAAATTCAAAAT